>NC_041827.1:22624069-23255821 GCF_900964775.1 Scleropages formosus | reverse complement strand
CTGGAGTGGCGCTTTGGAGTTCCATTTTTTTTATACACACACACATGGGTTGGACTGCAGTCCTGCTCTCCGGTGGGTCTGGGGTTCGAGTCCCGCTTGGGGTGCCTTGCGACGGACTGGCGTCCCGTCCTGGGTGTGTCTCCTCCCCCTCTGGCCTTACGCCCTGTGTTACCGGGAAGGCTCCGGTTCCCCGTGACCATTTTTTTTTATATTTAAATTTTATTTCTGTTTTTGATATCAATTGTGCACGGGTATTTTTGGGAGGAAAATCACTATTTCCCACCTTTAAAGTGGGACACATGAGAGCATCTGTTTCCAATGACCCCTCTTCTCAGCAGTTACCATGACAACAGTATCACTGTCATCTGTATCTATGGCTGTCAGAGCATCCAGTCACCTGACACAGTCCTTGTAGAATAACCAGGTTTTTGCTTAAAGTTACCATCCCCCCCCCAACAATGACACCCTGCTGATGAGCTGTTCAGTAGTAGGATTCAGGCTGCTCTTGTTGCAAAATCCCTCTAGTTGACAAATGTCCCTGAAAATAATCCTTGGTTTTGATCCTTATCTTTAGGCAGTCGCTATTGAAAGTTTTTGCATTAATGGTAGAAAATAATAAAGATGAATAAAACACAAATATGAAATACAGATGCCAAGATTTTATTTTGTATATGATATAATAAACATCTTAACTGCTTGTTAGTTTCAGTTTCTAACGCCTAGATCCATGCAAAAATGAGCCCCTTTTAACAATTATAGTCTGAACTCCTACTGTAAAGACTTCATGTACACTATTTTTATGCTGTTTGCAGCAGTGATTCAAAACAGCCATGAAAGGTGGTGTATTTTTCATATGGACACATGGTGCATGGGCAGTTTGACAGAAGTTTAAAGGACTGTTGTTCGTCAAAACACCTCCTCTTTCCTATTCGCACATCATCGATACGATAGATGAAACAGCAGCGGCGTACGATTCAACGCCGCCCACTTATACACTGGCACATTTTCTGCAGTGTCGCACCATATACATATATTTGTGTTCTTACACTGGATATTTCTGGCGTTATATCCTGTTGTTTTCCAAGGCTGTGGAATATACATATAACTGCCCTATGAAGGTTACACGTGTGTTCGGTGGGTAGCGCGCGCGCGCACACACACACACACACACACACACACACACACACACTCTCACACTCGCACCGTTGAACTGTTTGCTCACTGTAAGCACATCAGTGGTTCTGATGCACCAACTTAATTAGCCAAACATGCACAGCTAATGTCCTGATAGTTGTTTGAGAAGCAGTTCATGAATTTTATCCTAATTCTGATTCCTGAACTGTACAATTAGGATGCAGCTGTGATGTATAAATTGCCACATTTTAACATGTATTGATTTATTCCTATATAATTGTCAGTTGTTAGTAAGAATCCATCCAGTGATATGTGGCCTTACCTAATGGGGGGCACGGTGGCACATGACATGCTGCTCAGGTTCACCCATAGTGTGTGAGTGACAGAGAGTGTGTGTGTGTGTGTGTGTGTGTGTGTGTGTGTTCCACTGATGTATGGATGAGTGAGCCATTGTAAGTAGTAGTGTATCTAGCAGTGTAAATCACTTCGGTGAATAAGGTGTGTGGGCTGATAGTTACACTACATAGAGTTCAGTGGAAGTCGTTTTGGAGAAAAGTGTGTGCTGAATAAATTGCAAGTTGTTTTTTGTGATCCAGTAGAGATGATTTATTTATTTTTAAAGGAAGTTCTTTTGCTTTGAGTGTTTGGACTCCCAGAAGAGTTTTTTTTTGTGGCTGTCATGAAGATCTAGTCCTTGAAAATATGAGATGCACTTGGAATGTAAATAAGTGTTACCCATGAGTGTGTGTGTGTGTGTGTCTGTGTATTTTATTCTTTTTTTCTTTTTTTCCCCCCCTCCTCTCTTCATAAACTACTTTCTGGGGCAAAATAAAAAAAAAAAAAAAGTATGAATTTAACCTTTTTCATGGGCAGCTTTTACAGCATTTGTCTTCATAAGCTTTTATGCTTCTTGGGCTGTAGCAAAGGTCAAAAGCAGGAGGTGCGCGAGAAGCTACAGGCACAGAGGTGTTTTGTTGTCACTGTTACATTCATATGAAATAATGTAGCCCTTGCTGGAAGAATGTCACCCCACTTTAAGTATTTAATATTTGATCATATGCTGGGAGTGGGGTGGCAGGGGCCTGGGAAGGCCAGCCTTCTGTCTGGCTGTTCTATGAAGCCAAACCTTATTTAATCTTTGAGACCCCTAGGGCGGTCTTCTGTGCCATGGTGCTCTCCAGCTTTCCGTGAGCCTTAATGAGCTCTCTGCTTCTCATCATGGATGGGAGGAATGGGATGGTGGATTTTGTGTGTGTGTGTGTGTGTGTGTGTGTGTGTGGGACTACAGTCCAGCAGGCTCAGGAGGTACAGAAGAGCCCAGTGTCATCTCACACATGAATTCTCTATGATTAATGATCTCACAGCATCACTCCCCCTGCTGCAGTTTTATTGCCTGCTGTCAGGTCTTTGTCCCAGGGGCAGAGTAAGCTCTTCGAGCCTCCTTAGACCCAAAGCATTGAAGTACAGCAGACAACCCCATGTGTTATATTATGTGTATATAGTCATATACCGCATGCACATGCAGTTTCTACACACCTTCTGTACGAAAAATGAAATACACATTTACATTTGTACTCATTCTTTTGGCCGGTGCTTTCATGTCGCTGTTATGGTTGCTTTGGTAAATATGTGGACTTATGAATTCTTTTTTTCTGAAACGGCTTTCAATGCCCAGTTTCGAAAAGCAAAACTAGCATAAAAAATTGATCTGAAACATATGCCACAAAAGTTGAAGTTGTGCACGTGAAGCAGAAATACAGTAGTTTACTGTAGCTGGTGCTGGTGTTCCAGCAGCCCTTTTCCTGTTGGTTTCCTGTCTGTTTGCTTTGTTTCCACACATTCGTACAGTGGCGGTGGAAAAAAATTGCCACCAAACCTCTTCCTTCTCCCTACGGTAGCAGTTCATTGCAGTAAATTGCCTTGTTTGTTTTAAATTGCCTGCACTTTTTTAAGCATAAATTTCATTATTGAATGGCCCTTGCATTCTACTGGATATAAGGAAAACGCCATTTGAAGCGAACGGCCGCTCTAGAAACATACCCATTAATGATCTCATTAAATCTTTGCTAACCATGGAGTGTTTTATATCATGCTGAACTGAGGGGTTAATGGGGAAACAGACACTTTATGGTATTGTACTGATATTTGGGGAAAATTGGTTTGGGGGTTTTGGTTGGGTTGGGAACCCATTATTTTTTCCCCATTTAAAAACAATGGTAAATAGGCTTCCGGCATCTGAAATTCTGGTATCTGCTTCGTTTTCAGGAACAGATTAATTTTGTAAGGCAAAAGATTGCAGTAGTTTTGGAAAACCAGGCCAAACGTAGAAACACAACTGGTATGTTGAGAATGCGCTTGTACAAGAGATCCTTCACATTTTCAAGATTCTTCCACTTGCATATTGTATTGAGGTGACATACATGCCATCAGAACATACAGTATGAGACCCTTGGTGTTGGATGGAACTGCCCAAAATGACACCTCCTGCAGAGCGCAGGCTCTGAGCCACTTGCTTCTTTACACTCTTGAACTGTTTGCTTCATCTGGCACCACAACGCGCTTGGAGGATCGCAATATTCACCCAGTTCCACCTGCAGCGCTCTTGGAATCCAGCTGACCGTAGGTGTTGTGAGCCTGAGGGGTAGAGAACCTCAACCATGTCCCCCCACTGAACGGAAAACTGGCTGATTTGTATTGCCTGGGCCTCTTTGCTACAGGTGGGTAGTGTAGCAGTGCGGGGTCTCAGTTGGAAAGGCTGCTTTGGACATAAAGCAATTTACCAATTTGTCACTGGGGAGGCTGCTAACCAAGGACTATTTCACTATAAACACATCAATACCAGTGTGCTTTTTCTGCATAATCGTTATAGAACTTAACTGTAATGGGGCAAGATGTCCATAACATCACATTTTTTCATCACATTGAACAAGTCTCTCGTAATGTAATTTAAAGAAATTGTTCCCGAGGTGCTTGTGCCAAATCTCTGTGGACCATAACATCTTTGGAAAGACTCCCCCCGTAGCACCGGAAAATGATCTCAGGTGGACGTTGAGCTCCTGATTGCAGCCAGTGTGGATGGGTCTTCAGGTGGGTACCGTTATAGGTTGAGCCAAGCTGGAACCTGGATTCATTTGAAATCTTCTGCTCCCTGGGACTATTCTTTCAGACGTGGGCAGAAAGAAAAGTCTCAGCTTCCAGTGGCGTTTTATCATCTGTGTGTCAAAACAGAAAAAGGGGACTTGCTGAATACTTTCCCCCCTCAATTTTATTCTCTTGGCATGAGTTCTTCAGCTATTTCAACAAAGTATCTTGAGAGAGGTGTTTGGGGGGAAAAAAGCAGCACCAAGCTGAGATTGTGATCAAAGTGTCCTCAAATGTGGCCTCTGCTAGTGCTGTTTGACACAAACCAGCAATGTGTTACCCAGCGATATGATTTCTCTTTGGATCGGTACTCATGAGACATGCACTTGGGGTCCATGTCTCAGGTCCTCCTTCCCGAGCTTCTCTGTAAGGCGACCAGCAGATGTTTTCAAAATGACAAAACACGGGAAAGCGATTGTGGATGAACATTGCTGTCGCAGCTCTTGCTTTTTTTTTTTTTCCTTTTTTGCTTTAAAACAGTTACTGCAAGCTGTCCTCGGAGATCTGTCTTGCCCAAAGCTTGTTCTCCAACCTCCTCGTTCACGGCTGGTGGTTCTTATTCTTGTTCTCTATCTTCATCTGTCATACATCCCCACGGTCATCCAAGAGCACAGATAGCTGCTGAAACAAGGGGTTATGCCCATCATACAATGAGGACACAGGATAAAGGACAGGATTTGACCGTGAACCTTGTGGCGTCTTGCGCTTCTGTTAGTGAACCCTATGCTGTGTTCGAATAACATTGTCCTTTTGTTCTGGGGAAGAGCCATGTGACTCCAGCTTCACTTTGTCAGCACCAGCATCTACACCCTGTATTGTGAACTCAATGAAAATATACACCTGCACCTGGATCCATCAACTCCATCTGTCTCCCATTATATCTGCTGCTCTATGTCCTTTCAAACAGCCCATCATTTTACCTTTCACATGTCTTACAAAGAAAATAATGTCCTAATGCTTGGCTTTAGCAGCTGTAAGCACTGCTTCTCTGTCAGTCTCCAGCTTTCTGCTCCCATATTTGTCCTTGGTCTGGGGGATGCTTTTATGTAGTCCTTATTCTTGTCTGGGCATCAGGTGGTGCACGTGAAGCTGGAATTGTCACTGGAGGATTTCGGGCTCTGAAACCCTTGGGAGGAACCACGGAACACAGGCTGAATGTCCACAGTACATGTCCTGCGGTAGAAATGGAGGGAGGACTCTAGTTTATGCTGCTTTACTGCCAAAGAGTTGAATGATGCAATCCTTTTGGGCGGAAGACTCAGTTTCTCTGTGTAACACCTCATTTTTTCCAGTAAACTTTACCAAATGAGGTCACAGTTCCTGCACTGTAGACAAGAGCCTCAACCAAGTCATTAAATGTGAACGGAACGGCTGTCCTGTGTCCACCTGTAACCCCAGTGCAATAACGCGTGACGTGTGCTTGGTTTCGAGGCAAAACTCTTTCCTATTGCATTTGGCCATTAGTGTGAACAGCCCTGATCCTCCAGAGTGATTGGCAGGTGATGGGAGAGCACAGCAAAGCAGGTACAGGCAAGGTAGACCTTGTCCCCCGTTCCTCCCAAATCCTCACGTGCATCTCTATGAAAAGTGCTTTTCCCTTTTACCAGCCTACATAAAATGTTTGATCACAAAGAAATTGTCTGAATTGAGTCGCAGGCCTCTGTAACTTTCTGCAGAGGTTAAGAGGATTTACCGCATTTCACCGCCGCCCGAGCTTACAGGCCGATGCTATCTTTCCATTTCGAATCGTACTGCAACGAGTGATCAGCGTGGGCTGTGTCTGCGTACGGCTCGCGCGCGGCTCACACGCGGCTCGGCCTGCTGGGGGCTGGGGGGGTGTGCATAATTGTTGTTTCATGAGCGGCGGAAGCAGAGATCAAAGCGGACCGACCGGCTTGCGAGGGATGGCAAGACGAAGACGTTCGGTAAAAGGCCACTCTGGCATTTGAGCTCATCTCCATTCCTCTAGTTTTTGATAAGGATGTGTGACCGCGACACGATATGCTTGAGCAAGTGGATACAGTGGTCACCAGTTCCCTTCCCTTCCCTTCCCTTGTGTCACCACTCACTTTCTGCCTTCTTTCTGCTCTCAGCTAATTTATTTAAACATGCAGTGTGTCCTTGTCACTTGCATCTTTTAGCGCAATAAAACGCAGCTAGTGATGGGCTTGACATGCTTGTCTACAGTAACGGTTCTAAATGCGTGAATAATTCAGCCGTTAGCGTGCTTTTCTTTAGCACACTTTTGATTAGCTGTTATTTCAACGGCAGAATTAATTTTAACTACGTTTTGCATTTGGGTACAAAGGAAATCATTTGCAGACTAAGCTGAATTCAGACCTGTATTGCAGACTATATTGAATCTGCAGCCCAGGAACTGTGTGCCGCCATTGGCACCTGGTGCACCACCATCCTGCTTTGACATAATGACCTATTTTGTTATAATATTTGTTGTTGTATAATGACAGCAGTATTTGCTAACAGCAAAGAAGTTGTTACTCACGTTGCATTCATAGCAGTTTATCATGTTATATCAGCGTTTGTCACGGCTCTTGGTTTTGTTTCCTGGACGTGAGGCAAGTGAAGGTGCTTTGAGCTTATAACCATTAAAGTCTACAGTGCCGGTCTGTTTCAAAATGGATCTGCCTGAATATTAAAGGAATAACAGATTACTGCTTGTGATGAGCTCCCTATCAGAGCAGGAGCAACTGCAGGATAATCTGACCTTTTGAGTTTTGCCGCTGCCAGGGGACGGGAGGGATGGAGGGATTGAGGGACGGAGGGAGATTAGCGGAAGCGTTAGCCCAAAATGACCCTTTGACTTTTTGCAAATCCTAGTTTCAGACACTCTGAAGCTTCCAGGACTGCAGAGATGGCATTTGAGAGTTGGACTGGGCTTTGATAAACAAGCTATGAGCAAAAAAAAGAACATGTCTGACATTAGGAAGTGTCACATTTGACAAGTGTTGACAAGTGCAAAATGTGTTTGAGACTCGCTAATGAAGACTCGCAGGCCCTTTGAGCTCCAGGGTTGGTCTCGGTCCTCTTCCGCGTGTCCAGATCCGTTCCGGCAGTTTCCGTTCATGCAGGAGCTGTGATGTTTGTGGCTCAATGTGAGAGCTGTGTCATTGTAAAAGAAGATGTGGTCTTCTCCCAGTGCACTTTGTTTAGATTTGTGAAGCAAAGCAGAGTGTGCCCTGAATTGCAGGGCATTTTTAGAGATATGATGTTATCCTGCCTTCGGCTGGGTGGTAATTAGATTTCGGCACCAGTACATACCAGTGTGAAAGTACAGATGCTGCTTTTAGTGCAGAGCACTGCTGAAAAGACGCACAGAGGACGACAACCCCAAAACCAATCATTTTAAAACTGAATACATTTAATAAATGCTTAATTTTCTTTTTTATTAATGTTCTTAAGGTAATTTTTCTTGATTAGAATTTGTGGGATATTGGATCCTGCCCATATCCTGTTCCCAGGACTGGCAGCTGCACCTGGAGATTTAATGGGGAACTGAGAACCAAGTGCAGCTATTTAAAAAGACTCAAGGACTGGACTTTGGAAGCATGGAAGAAGAATAGTGTGGGATGGCTACCTTTTAAAATTGAGTAGAAGATAGATTTCGGTTTCTATTGAGTGAATATTGTCACTCTTCGTTATCATAAGCAGCCGTGAACCCAAAAAGTCAATTCCTTTTTTTTTTTTTTTTGTATTAATGGGTTTTACCTATGAAGCATTTTGTCTAAGAGTTTTTTATTGAGTTATGGAGTATGGTAAAAAATCTGCCACAGGGCTGAAACAGACACACCCTACCATGTCAAATTAATAGTGTGCGTTTGATATTTTATCACTTCCTCCTTATTCTTTATGTCATTGTTGAGCTGCCCAATGAAGATCACCTAACTTTTAGAAGTTAAACCGATTCATGTCAATCAGTTGTACTGAATTGTCTTGCTGTTATGTCATATACATATTCACAGGATAAGAGTCTGAGATGAAAATATTTTGCTAGAAAACTGACCTGCATGTTGTGCAATATTGGAGGCTGAACACCTTTTACAAGGAGGTCTTTTCCTGCACCTGCTTCACGAAAAACCCTGCAATGAATTCTCCCCGCACGTCACCTTCGGCCACTCGGAACGACTGTCCGCCGGCCGAGCAGAGCCTCGTGTTTAGGGCCTCGTGTTTGCCATCTGGATTTGCAGGGACGGTTTTGCGATGTCTGGAGACGTAGGTGAGGACACAGACGAGGTGTTGGCATTTGAAGCAGGAACTGCTGAGCCTGCAGCGGCAGAAATTGAGTTTGCTCTTTTTGATGGTGTTACTCTGAAGCTGCTGCACGTGCAGATGGTGCAGATAGACTTTAAACTGGCGTCTCGCTCCTTCAGAGGGCTGTCGCATGGAGGCGAGGAAAGGAAAACATTACTGTGTGTGCGAACAACAGTAGGAAAGGAGATAACTTGGACTCAACAGAAGACGATTCTCTCTGTGGAGATGCACGTCTCGCAGGAGACGTCGGTTGTGAGAGAGCTGGCTGTCGGGACAGGAGATTCCACCTTCCGCTCATTTCAGGTCTGCGTGAGAGCACAAAACCTCTTCTATCCAAATCTGCCAAAGCTGCAAGTTCTCCTCTGCTTCAGCCTTTTCTTCACGTCCCTCCCCCACGAAACGCTGTTTCATTGACAGCTGGAGATTTTTAAGGAGTAGAAATGAGACCAGATTTTTACACACATCCTGCTGCGAACGGGTAAAAGAACAGAACACGGTGAGCTTTGATTCTAGTGTCGGCGTAGTGAGTAAATAATGAGCTGTGCTAATTTCAGCTTATTGTCCATATTGAACCAAATGCAGCCCACCAGACAGTCAGCGGCATCTTTTATTGTGCTTAATTGATGTGAAGATCGGTGTGGGACTTCTGCTCCCTCATACATCGACAAGCCACACACAGCGGCTGGAGGCCTACATGCTGGAAGAGTGCTGCCGTTGCAACGATAAGTGTCTCTTCTCCCTCTCCTCCTGCTATCCTAGATTCCTTCTGTCTCTCGGGCGTTTCAAATCAGGATGGAGTTAAGACGTTTGTACAGAAGCATCTGCAGTGTTGGAAGGGATCTGTGTTGCTTCAGCTCAACGCTCATGTTGCCGTAGAGACTCTTCGTTTGGGTGGCGGGGCTGCAGTACCACAAGTGTGAATCTGGCCCCATCGGGCACTGGTGCTCATTGTAGAACCCAGCAACTGAGTCGAAGTACCGCTTATGCCCCTCCGTCGGAAACGCCCACCGCGGTACACAGCACTCGCAAAGGGCCTGGACTGGGAATGAACTGAAAAGTCTGGCCCTGAGGTCAAAAATCCCACAACGTTCTCAATATCCTCTCGTTTTCATTGCCGGATGCGAGAAATGGTGGAGATTTGTCAGAGCAGGTGCAGCTGATGTGAACATTATTTTTGGACACAAACAGCCCAGCAAACAAACACAGGCCTTTTCCCTTGACTCAGGCTTCTTGCTTATTTGCATGAGATATTGGATATGGGATTTGAAAGCGGAAGGTGGCAGGTCCGAAGGGCAGTGAAACCGTCACCCTCTTGTGAAAGCTAAAATTACCATATCGTATTAATTTCAGATATCAATTACTCATAATTACTGTGTTTGCCAAGCAACCAATTAAAAAGTGCAAGGGCGCTAAAAAGCAATTACACTCCCTGAAGAAGCAGTACTACTTGTCTCTAACTTTGACAGTTGAGCTCTTTACATTTTTACATGTTTCTTCGTTTAGCAGACACTTTTCTCTAAAGTGACATACAACAGAGTAGAACTTGAGACAGCTGGTAGCATTGTGATTAGAGCTATTGCTGGTGGACCCAAAGGTCGCAGGTTCGATTTTCCCCCCCTTCCATCTGTAGTACCCTTGATGAAGGTACTTCACTAAATTGCTCCAGTAAAATCACCCAGCTGTATAAACAGGTTAATAATTGTAAGCTTGTAATAATTGTAGCCTTATTGTAAATGGCTTTGGAGAAAAGCTTCAGTGAAATGAATTAATGTAACTTCTTTTTTCCAGTCATTTATTTACATGCATTAACATGGTATTCGGCCGTCGGAACTCAGGCCAAATGGCATCCCAGCTTGTGGACTGGTGTGAGGCCTTCGCGCTTTCCTCTCCAAGGAGAAGCAAGGATCCAGTACACGTGAGCATCGCAGAAGAGTCCCTCTTGAAATGCCACCCACGGACAAAGGACTATTTCATCCACCTCCAACACGTCATTGTGCAGGGATAGTGGCGCTGCGTGTGGCGTCTTGGACTATGTGCCGTCGCCTTATGAGCAAAATCCATATATTTATGAGGTTCTATTCATCAAGGCCCCTTTTTGATGCCACAAAAAGCAGGCTCTGAGTAGGCTCACATTTGCTGAAGAGCAGGCCTGGACGGATGGATTGTGGGGCTCCAATTTATCATTTTATAATTTTATCCTTTTTATCATTTTATCTTGTCTTGCAGCTAAATGAATAAATGTAAAATGTAATGAAAACAACGTGTCTGTCTCCACTTGGTGTATTAACAGGTCGCCGGGACGCTTCCCCGAACGCTGCATTAGTGCGTTTGAAGGAAGATGGTTCCAGTTTGGTTTTTCTGTTGCTTTTTTATGAATTGTAGCCAAAGGTACTTCTGCGCACTTCTTTATGCATTAGTTTGGATACCTGAGGCTTTGGGATGTTGCGAAATGCATCGTGGGAAGCGTTTTCCTGGACGTGGACTTTCTGAAATTGAAAGATTAGTTCAAGGGTTCAGAACTGTGAAACAGATCCCAGACCACTAATCCCCACAAGATACCATTTAGCCTGAGTGAGGTCCTTTCCAGCCATTTCTTAGGAAACCTGTGCAGTTTGCTAAGTGGATTTCAAAACCCAGCGTCGATATTCCAAAGACAAACGATGATAAAGCGGTGAAACTCCATACCTGGCCGTTCTGAGGTCTGAAAAATGAATAACTGGAGGAGGAAGAGTGACATTTTTTCATCCACTTTCGTGGTGAACGAGTGGGGTACGCGCTTTGGTACACCTGCCGATTACACAGGCTGCTGTGGAGAGCAGGACCACCAAGGACCCAAGGGCTCCGATAAAATATGGCTCCCTGACACGGCACTGTCAGCGTTCAAATATGACTTTTGCTTTCCTGCTGGGGGAATTGAGAGATATTTATAAGGGGTAAATGTTACATTTGAATATGTTTTATCAGATCTCAGTATAATGGCCAAGACCTTTCACAGGCGCCCGGCGGCCTTTGAATGGAGAGAAATTGCGTACGGCTTTGATGCCATCACCATTGTGTTGGCGCATAGCAGCTCGCAGAGCTGGGAGTGGGCCTTACCGTTCGCTCCATAGAGACGCCCTCAGTTTGTTCTCTGTGCAGCACATCCATATGTGGGCAGAGCATCAAAGCCAGAAAGTCTCATCATCAACTCTGCTGCATGACTAGAAGAGAACGGTTTCTGCTGCGGACTCGATATATCGTCACCAGTTGATTGAGGTGCAAGGAAAGATACTGCAATCCCTACTGCAGAACTTGGGGCCTCAACTCCATAACTCTTAGAACACTTGGCTCTGCTGCATTTCTCTATATGCTGCTATGTAACATAAATGTTTACATATCACAAAAAAAAAATTCTTTCTAGGAATTTGATCAGGAGTCGTCGATATTTGGATAAAGTTTTATGCAGCTGCTCGTGTGATGGAAAGAAACAAACTGCCCTTAAGAATCATGCAACTGCAGCTCTCTCTTTCTGCTAATGTAATGAACACATTGTTTTTCTATGAGATGTATGTCACTTTGGAGAAAATAAATGAATGAGTACATGTAAATATGTGATTCCAAATTTTTTGACCACAAGTGTACAAGTTTTCTTTTTTTTTGAAAGAATTGATGCTTTTTTTAATCAGTGCCATTAAATTAATTTAAGAATATAGCCAAGACATCATTACTAAAACTGCAAATGCCTCTTACTGCTTTAAATGCCCAATTTATAATTTCTTATTCACATATGAATGCAAAGCTTCATTTTCAGCAGCAGATCGTGGGCATCTTTGGGTGAAATCTTCAGTTTCTTGACAATCTGCATTGAATGACCTTCTTATTGCAAAATAACAATAGACTGATGTGTTTCTTGAGAAACCTGTATCATTCTGGCTGTTCTTGAAGCCTGAAATGAACTTTAGGAATGCCACTTCCTTACAACCCAAGGAAAGACAATTTACTTGCTTTCTCGAACAGAATAGCAGGTATGAGCTGTGCTTGCACAATTAAAGGTTTCTCTACCTTTGGTACTATTACCATTACAGTTTTCTGTTAGAACACTGGATTAATGGCTCTTTAAAATGGGGCTTTGGACTTAATAATAAATTATAAATCAGTCACTTCAAGCAGTAATAGCCATTTGCAACATTAGTAATAATGTTATGGCTGTATTTTTAAAATGATTTAATGATGACTTGATTAAAAAGTATCAACCCTTTCAAAACAACATTTCTGGGTGGTCCCAAACTTTTAACACTTATGTATGTATATTGGTCGGGATAAATTTTTGTGCTGGTTCAGTAAGTTTGTGAGCGGAGGTCTTGTGTTGCTTTGCTGGTTCTCTAAGACCAGGATCAGTGGTCATGTGTCGGTTTACTGGTTCACTATGACCAGGAGCGAAGGCCTAGTTCCCTGATGGCAGCTTGTTGGCCTCATCCGTGCAACTCGATGAAAGCATCCAAAGAAATGGGTAGAAGCAGGGCTGCTCTAGTAACAGCTCACCCTGTTGTTGACAGGAATAGAAACCCACTTACCGCAGTGGGAAGGTCCCGCCCAAAATATAACTTGTGTGGGTGCTACTCTGGAGCAAACCACTGGGAGGAAGTGTTTTTAACAGTCCACTTTTCTCAGCAAGGTATTGATTGCGCGGACTGCAGGTGGGCGTGCATGCACTGGTCCCCACCTCCCTCCCCTTGGATACCCCATGGACTGATTTACCACCCATCCCCACCCCCACTCCCTGGACACACACATTTAATGGATTTTGCAAAACAAAGTGGGATTTGAACAATTGGTTCTGAAAAATTAGCCTCCCAACTGTCATGTGTGTTTATGGTGCCCATGATGGAAATGGATGCAATGCGGTCGAGAATTAGTGTTCTTTCTTTCAATGGCGAAATCAAAAACGTTGTCTTTGGGAGTTTTTTTGTACTTAGTGCAAAAAAATCCAACAAATCCAGCAAATACATTTGGTATGTTACAAGTGGAAGTGCTGTTCAACACATTATCAATTATATCAAGTCACGTGTATCAAGTCACATTATCAATTATTCATTTAGCAGATACTTTTCTCCAAAGCAACTCGCAATGTTAGATTTGTGAACTAAATTAAATACGTACAGCAATTTTTACCCATTCGCGCAGGGCTACTGGAGCAGTAGTGAGGGTCTGAGGTCCACTGGAAGGTACGGTGGGAGAGAGATTGGTGGGGAGGTGCGGCAGGAACAGCTGCAAGGATGTTGTCAAATACAGGGGTGCAAATTGCATCTGAATCCAGCATCAGTGAACTGAGAATCTGGAAGCTTCTTTCTGCCCCAGGCCTCCTGTTCGTTCCCCACTCTATATCGCCAACCTGGTGTGTAAGGGAGCATCCTGGCGCACCATGTGAGAGACAAAAGCAAAGGTGTGGAAATCCCAGACTCCACCTCATCACGGTGCTTTGAATTGCTGGTGACAGGAAAAGGCAGACTCACTGAACTCCACCACAATGGTCTCAGAAGATGACTAAGGGCAATCCAACGCTATCAATGAAAAGATGGGGCACCTTTGGATAATAAGTCCAACAAACCGCTCACTCACTCGCTCATCACCATTAACTGCTTGTTCATGTCAGGGTCACGGTGGTCCTGAGTCTATTCTGGAAGCACAGGGTACAAGGCTAAGTAGGGTACACCCTGGATGGGACGTTTCGCCAAAAGATTAGATTTTCAGTTTTCTTTAACTAAAGAATTTAACCAATTGTTTTAGCAGAAGGTGACTCTGTATTTATTCTGTTTATCACTGTGCTGGGAATCACATGGTGCCAATGGTGAGGACGAAATGAGACAGTCCTGGCATTTTAATAAAGAATTTATTCAGGTTGCCAGCCACTGGCAAAGAGTCATGCATGTCAATAACTATGCATTAGAGAGCAAGTTTCTAGATTCTGGGGGCCTCTGCGGTTCCTCTCTGACGTGTAATATCGATCACGGAGTGGTTGGATTAAGATGCTCAGTTATTTAAAATATTCAGGAAATGGGCAGATGCTCTGGCACTCTTGGCGTTGATTTTAACCATTTGGAAATCCTAGCTTCAAAAAGGGAGAAATTCCTTCTACTGCAGCCCCAGTACATCCGGCAGATTCCACGTGACTCTAATTTTGACGTGGAGCTCCTTCAAGGACGGCTCTTCACCATTCCCCTTGAGCGGGTCTGCAGCAGACAGGGGCTTCAGAACATACCAGAAGTATGAAAGACACCAAGCAGATGACAAGGTGCATATTTATTTATACATTCTTTCCACACCTTACAAAGGTAATGCTTTCTCGCAAATCCCTTTGTAAGGTGAACCCTCATCACCTCAAGATGTAATTACCGAGAGTTTCAACGCTACAAAACTTTTGTGTTCCGGTGCCCCAAACAGGACACCCGTTTATGAAAAAAATATCACCATGTGAGCACAATTACTTCAGCATTACATAGCTATCACAGCGCAACATAAAAAAAATCAGTTTTCCTTCACTGTTTACTGTAATACCGTGCTTGTGTAGCAGTGCTCGTTGAGCTCTTTCGTAGCCATTAGCTAACTTAGAAAAGCACGGGCTTCCTCCGGCTGTTTCCGTTTCCTCTGCAGTCCAAAGACGTGTTTCAGCTGGACCGAGGACCCTAAATTTCCCGTAGTGCGTTAAGTTAAGATGCGAGTTTGTGGTGTATCTGCGCTTAATGCTTAAAACAGTCTGTAACCCTATCACCTCATTAACCATATGACGCATGCTTGTGCTTGCACAAAATGAATAAGATGTAAAATACAGTATATTAATTATGAACCATAAAATCACATCAATATGAACAGAATAAAAGTACATATAAATGCCCCCTAGGTTAAGAACTGCAAGTCCCTTGGTGTCAGATAAAAACTAGTTAATACTCATTAAAAGTGACTTTGGAGAGAAGTGTAAATATCTTAGAAAAAAATCGAAATTCGCTCCTTGTAAACGGCTTGTAAACGGCTCGTGAGCGGCGGTGTCCGTAGCTATTTGCGTGAAGCGCGGAAGGAAGGCCTCTTTCTGGGAACGTATGGAAACAGGAAAGTGCGTCGCGTGCACTGAGGACGATCACGATGTGCGGTATGAAATAGACAGACGCGACAAGGAGCCGCTTTTGAAACTTTCTTAATAGAACTGTCAGCTTCCGCAGATCCCAGAGGACGATTCCTCGTTCCCTTTCGCGCATCCTCTCTCTCCGAGCGGAAAGAAAGCTCCGTCACGCCTTCGCCCGTCGTCTCCGCGCTACCGACCGCCCGGGCGTCTGGCGAAACGGGCCTCGCGCCATTTCTCAGAAGAGGCGCAGCCGCAGTTAGGCGGCGGCGGCCCTCATTGCTGCCATTTTGGCACCCGCCACTCAGGTTGCCGTTTATTAATCGCACGGGTGTGCATGCGAGATGCAGCGCCGCATTACAGTGGCGCTACGTGGGGGTGCCGGAGGGGAGAGCGGGATGCGCCGCGTCCGAAAACGCCGGCGCGAGCGTTGAGTGGGAGCGGCGCGCGAGGCCTCGGAAGGCGTTTGTTAGCGAGGTGCGCGCAGCCTGTGCTGCGTTCGCTTGCCTCGCCATTTCGAAGGAGCCCCGGTCGGTAAATATGTGCCCGCGTACTACAGGTGCGCTGAAATGACACGTCGAGGGAGGAATACGACTCGAGTGCGTCGTTACCGCTGGCTGCACAGCACAGGTGCACGTTACCTGAGTCTGGAGGATGAGAACAGTAGCTACTGTTCTGCCCTCTCTTGTCTTTCACACGGACTCACGCAAATGTCTAGCAGGCCTCGGTCGAAACGATATCTTTCAGATGCAACATTTCCAGAGGAAGCGTGAAGACAGACACTTGTGCCTGTTTACCCACCTTGAGGGGTCGAACGTCCTCCATTTTGTGCTGTCGCCACATCCCTCGCTCATTAGCACGTCTCTTTCGCGATCCAGGAAACGCTGCGTAATTTGCAGGGCTAAAATCTGCAAAGTCAAAGGTCGCTTCCTGTTGCGTGCCTCTCCTCCACCATGACAGACAGGTGTGTAAAGGCAGCCTTCGCCGCCATCGCGTCCGGGGATTCGGGGCGCGAGTCCAGTTTCGCCGGTTGCCGGAGGCTGAGCTCGGGGCCGCTCTGCATCTCTGCTCGGGCTCGCGGGAAACGGGCCCATCTGTCCACGGGCCGCCGCCTCTCCGGACCGCCGACAACATGGCACGGAGTGAGCTGGCAGTCTCTCGGAAGCATCTGTCGAGTTTTAGTGCCGTTTGCATATATTTCCTTCTTTTAACCCCTTTCAGGGCCGAAAGGTAAAGATAAATAACGTGCGCACGGAGCGTGTGGCCGGCGCGGTACCGTAGCGCACATCCATACAGATTGTAGAACAAGGGTGTGAGCAATAGGGGGCATAGTGGTTGAAGCTGTCACCTTGGAAACGAATCTGAGCTCCTGCTGTACATTTCAGAGAGGAACTTTTGTTATCCTGAATTCCTCCAGTAAAAAATACCCAGCTACACTATATAAACTGGCAAGTAAGTGTCAAGTTGCTTTCTCTACAAGCATAACATTAAGAGCATCACAGAAATGGATGCATAATAAGGGCTATAGAATGTGGGATAACTAGTTCACCAAGATTGTATGGGGTCAGAGGGCGTCTAGCGGGAGCTTCCGTCTCATGGGAGCGAATGAGCACCCTGCATGGTACTATGATCTTATGTAAGCTGATGAAAATAATGATAGATATCTGTCCTGGAACTAATTTGTTTGTTAGGTGTTTGATATTTATTGCTGTAGGCTGTTTACACCCCCCCTCCCCCCCACTGGAAGCTTCAGCCATTAGTTCCATAATTCATTGCAGAGTCTCAAGTGCAACAAGGTTTTTTACAATATTAGAATGTGCTGCAGTTAATCTTTATTTGTTCAGAATGGCCTGTAGAAGGGCTGAAGTAAATGGGATGAGAGGCGCTGCGAGTGTTTCTATTAGTCCAGCATGCCTGAGGTGTGTGTGTATGTGTGTGTGAGTCGGTGTGTAAATTGTGTGCATTAATTTCAGTTACAGGGCTCTATTACATTTTGACAGCATTACTTTTCCCTCATGTATGGAAATCCTCAATTTTTAAAGTGATGGTGGAGCAGGTAACTGATCAGATTCTATAATGGCTGTAATGGTTTATGTGAAGGAACATTATCCCAAACAGTGAAAATGCAATAATAAAAAAATTAAAATGCATTAATATTTTTCACTAATCTGAAATATAACTGCATGATTCAGAAGATTTGCATTTGTCCATAAAAATGAGCCTTGCTGGCTTATTTTCCCTCCCTGCCTGTCATTTGTGAATTCAGCACCAGCTTCATTTAATCATTTTATACTAATGTTTAATTTCTGCCCCCCTGCCCTTGGTGACCTTCTTGGTCATGTTTTGGTGCTGTGTTAATACCAAGGGGGTCAAACCTTCCTCTGGCCCATTAGGAAAATCCAGATGGACAAAAAAAGAATAAAGTTTGGCTGCTGGGACAAGTAAAGAGAAGGGAAGCTCAGCTATTACGTCACTCCCTTCATCATGTGTTGAATTAATCTGTATTTAGCCAGAATTGCCAGACTAATTGCCTGCAGAAAGCCTTTTTCATAGCTTTTAGTTGGAAGTGCTGCCATCAACGAAGCACGCGTGCTGTGACCAGTGTGTCCGAGCGGAGCAGACAGGAGACGTTCCCACCTGGCACCTCAAGTCCTCCGTCTGTCCTCTGTAATACAGCCTGTCTGCAGAGGAACTGACGTCTGTGGTGGAGAAGTGAAGACTGCGCCAGAGCAAGCAAAGTGACGGTTGAGTGTTGGGCAGAACCAATGACACAGCGTTGACGAAGGCTGCCATACCAGCGCTGTAACATACAGTGTGATTAACGGGATCGTGGGTATCTGTACAAATGTAGAGCTTTTAAGACAAGCATAATGTTTAGAAAGAGTGCAAATTTCACCAGAAGGACTAGCAGCTCTGCAACAGACTGCGTCCCATCCTTGGTGCTCAGAAGCCTACGGAGTGGGATAGGCTCCGGACCACTACACCCCTGTGAATAATGATTACTGAGTTATGGATCATAGGCAGACATCTTGCAGAACACTCTTCCTCTGAGTATATTAGTAAAGGCAAATGAGAGGTATCTGCTCAGGTGTTTTGTGATGTGACTCCTCTCTTTGTTTACATTTGTCAGTGTGACCCTCACACTGCTGGTCCCCAGAGGCTTGTCCCTCCTGCGTTTGTGTCGATTTCTGCCGGCACTTGAAGGAGCAGTGAAACCCTTTGCTTCACGTGCTTGCTGCTTTTTGCTCAGCCCCTGGACCACGAAGGAAACCCAACTTCCCTGGAAAACAACTCTGTAGAGATGGTTTCCATGGTAACAAACTGTCTTAAAGCCAGTCACCTGGAGAGAAAGAGTAAAACAGGGATCAATAGGGGACAAGCAATGTGGTGCAGCATGTCAACACCTGGTGTTGTAAAAGGCTCCTGTAAAGCTGGTGGTAACATTCTCACACACTCCTGCTGTTCTCGCAATATGCAGATCAAACTTAAAACCCTGTGAACATTAATCATCAGTGTTATTGTCTGTTATTTAAACAACACTTTTGACATCTAACCGTACTTGTAGTGCTTGGTTTGTACCCCATGCTCCAATTTTTATCTGTTTATACAACTGCCTATTCATCCTGGAGTCATTCAGGGTAAATATGTTGATCAAGGATGCTGGAGCGGGAGTGGGATTCAAACCATAAACCTTCCAGCTTCATGCTGGGCAGCTGGTGGTCTAGTGGTTAGAGGTGCTGCCTTTTGACCCAAAGTTGCAGGTTTGAGTCTCACCTCCACCTGTAGTACTCTTGAGTAAGTTACTTACCCTAACATTGCTCCAGTAAAATTACTCAGCTGTATAAATGGGTAAATAAATGTACCCTTAACATTAAGTAAGCATCAGATAAATGAATAACTGTACATGCTGTCCACTACATTCATCGTGATATGAAACGGAAACAGAACTGACCCCAGAGTTGTATGTGCTCATTAGTCCATCAATATACGCGAGCTTTCCTGAATGAAGCCTCCTGTAAAGTCCTCCAAATTCACTAATATTTTTCCTGCATAATTCAGACTCTGAAGGGGCTTTTTAATTTCTCGCATTGTCCTCCTTCATAGTAAAAGGTTTGTGGCTCCTTGGCTGGAAAGTGTCAGCTCTGTCAAGTTCTGGACCATCTGTGTCGAAGGACAACCTTCTTAGTGGCTCTTTGAGTTGGATTAAAACCTGGACAAGCTGTTGTTCTGCTCAAATCCTCCAGCGTATGACATGAAGGTCAAATTCTTTGGCGACAAGGAGAAAAGCACTTTTTTCAGCAGATTGTTTGTTTGGGTCATTTAGAAACCTTCTCTGGAGTTTCAGCCTAATCATCCTAGTTTATACTCTGGTCCAACCTTAGTGTAGTGTCATGATTCTGCTGGCGTTCCAAGGTGCAGTGACCAGGCCATTACCACCAAAGGCCTTGCGATGTGACCCATGTCGCTCTCTTTTGCCGAGTTACCCGACTGCTGTGGAGTCGAGCGCCTCGCTGCATTCCAGCTCTGCACGAAATCAAATGCCAACTCTATCCAGCAGCACCGCCTGTTTTCTGCTCTGCCTTCACAGTCCCAACATGCCCTCTGGTACTCGCTGTAATGAGACACACTCCAAAGTAGAGCTGAAGGGAAAAGAAGTCTCCAGAGATTTTTTCTCTCTCTTTAACCTGAAGCTGGCTTTTTGCTGACATTGTTTTCTGGCTCTTTCTGAGGGGCTATGGAAGCCAATTAGTAGTTGGAGGGCTAACCAGAGTTGGAGAAAGAAAGGGGATGAGTTTTGGAGACACGGGACTCTGATGTGGATGCGTGTAAAATTGACAGGCGGCACATGGCCCCCTTTCCCTCTCACCTACGTGCCCAGCAAGTTGTGCCGTCTACACTAGGAGCACCTGAAGGGACACTGGGGGGGGGGAAACAGAATGCTTCTGACAGATTATTTAGTTCATTACCTCTCCATGGCCGTGTCTCTCATTTTGTCCTGCTGATAAGAAGCCGCCTGTCATTCCCCGGTGAGGGACAATGAGACACAGGCGTTGGATGCCAGTGGAAAACATGCCAGCTTGATACTGAGTTTAATTAATGAGCCTTTTACCAACTTAACCCTGAGAACAACTTGAATTTTGGGGAGTGGTGGCCCATCGTTTACATTACATTTAGTGACACTTTTCTCCAAAGCGACTTACAATGTTAACGTTACAATTATTTACCCATTTATACAGCTGGGTAGTTTTACTGGAGCAATGGAGGGTAAGTACCTTGCTCAACGAGGTGGGGATCAAACCCGTGACCTTTAGAGCCAAAAGCAGCAACTGTAACCACTACACTACCAGCATTATCGTTAATTGTGAACAAAAGTCTGTTGAAGAGCCAGGTAAATGCATGTAAAAATCTGTGTAATAAGAGACCCTTGAACACTACTGTAGTGAAAAGTTTCGGAGTGGTCTGCGAGACCTCTTACATGCAAAGTTTTTTTCCAAGTTGAACCTCAAGGTCAGAACTCAAAAGCGTGCTCTCTGTTCAGCAGTTTGGAGACCTTTTGTGGTCCAGGTTCCTTGCGCCGGATCCTTAGTATGGACAGGAATAGCGGTGACCTTTGAGCCAGGAAATTGAGATAGCCGTGCAAATGAATGGGATTCTTCGGTGCACCGGGGAGGATTTCCTAAAGCAATTCAAAATGCAATCTCGAGGCAGTGAAGTATGAGAGGAATGGAATGGGACTTATTCATTAAAGAGGTCCCATCGAAATGGTGGCGCATTTGCAGGCTCCCGCGATACGTGTGTGAGACCCGGGCGGCGGCACACAGACAAGTCCCATTGGCGTTCTGTAGGTCAGCGGCGTTAAATGCTCTTAAAACCCGACTCGTCCAAAGTGTTTCATTCATATGCAGATCGGTGGCTCGAACAAGAAACGACAAATGCATCAGTGAGTTAGGAAGGTGACAGTGACATTGTTACAATACAGCTGTGGATACCCAGCACTGTAATGTGGTATTTTGTTTGTAGTTACCCCACGTAGAAGCTGGGGCATTGCCAAATTGCCTTGTGCTCTATGACGAGATCTGGGTTCAATGTAGCCAGCTGTAGTGAGGAGGCCCTGGAAATAAAACGAGGCTGCGCTCTCCTGGGTAATGGTGCCGCCTGGGGTCTTCTCGCCCTTGTTGCTGCATTGGCGCCTACGTTTGGCCGGGTGCCTCGAGGGGTGCAGGTGGAACGAGGCAAACGGTGCTTTCTCCAAGCGTGTATCGTCACTCGAATCATCCTTCAGCTTGCACAAAGCAACTGCAGTCTCAGAGGAACCCTCAAAGGCTGGTGTGGTAGGTCTTGCTGCAGTTTAGGGATGCTGTCCCCACAAGCGATGCCTTAGTCAGACGAACGTGAGCTCGAGGTGAATTTTCTGAGATGTCGGTCTGAACCTCATCTTCCAAAGGCAAGGTGGCTCTTTTGCAGTGGATCACACAGAGCAACAAAGAGGTGTGTCCCAGGTTACGAGACATTCTCTATTCTCTGTCACCTTAGCCATCATGGCTTTCTTTTTCCTAGCAATTATTTTAAACGTTGTACTACGTTTAGAAATGGTACAGAAGATTTATGGTGTTTGTAGCTCGGCTTGTTGATTCAGATGTTCAGCTGTTTGCCGAGGTCACCTCGACTGGTAACGAAACGTTTGCAGTCTGAATGCCAAGCTCGGCGAACATCTGATCCTTCTACATTACTACAAACATTTGAGGCATATTTGGTTGAGGAGAAGGTTGAAATCTGCAGTTTTATTAAATGCATTTTGCGTCAGATGAATTGGTGACTGTTGTGCTCTGCTTTTAATCAGTAGATGTTCACTGGTTATGCAGAAATAATTCTAAACCGAGCTGATACCTCCTCTTCCTGTTGCAGTATTTCATCTCACCTGCCACTTTCATAGAGAATGAAGATGCAGTGATGGCCATCTTTTATGCCAGGGCATAGACATATTAGTAACCAATAATCAGATGTTTAATTTTCTTCCTCTCCGAGCTGCGCTCTCTGAAATTACTTTCCTTAGCCTTAAGTCTTCCGATTTTCTCTGCTCATAACACTCATTTCAGACCTTCCTATTGGTAATTTTTTTTTCCTCACCTCTTGCTGGCTTTACTGTGAACTCCAGAGCCCTAGGAGCACAGGACTTTGATTAAACGTAAGAGAATAACATTTGATCATCTTACTGGTCACATCATATTCCTCTACTGCATATTTCTGTTACCCATTAGTATAAAAGGTAAATCACTGTAAGTAGCTTGACAGTGTAAGTTGCTTTGGAGAAAAGTGAGAATAAAAGTAAATGTACAGGTCTACCCTGTACCAGGCTGTGCCGTTTATACTTTTTAACAATATAAACTGGTTCTCCTACAGTTTAAAGTGTATCATTCATTACCCGCATGTCTCGGTGTCTCATTGTTCTTTCTCGTCGTGTATTTCCTCACAGCTTATAGAAACTAGAATTGCGTGGGCGGTCCTGCAGGGTGTAAACCGTTAGATGGTGAACAAACTTTGAAGTCGTTGCCAAGTGAGTTTTTATGCACGGGGCACAGCTCTTGAATGCAGTTCACGCTTTCTCACGGCATTGACCATTTTGTTTTGGGCAAGGTTTGGGGTTGAGCAAACACTGCATGCAGGAGAGAAGGCCAAAGAGGTCGCTGTGTTGTCTCTCTGCGCCTCTTGTAGAGACGGAGTCTTGCTCCTTCCATCATTTCCTCCACTTGTGACCTTTAATCCAGTGATAGAGAGGTTTCGAAGTCTCCTCTACTCTACTGTGAGGACGCGAGAGCAATTCTGTGTGCATTTCCTCAGGAAAAGGTTACGAGAGCTGTCTGCTGTTGCTTATGCATGAGCTTTAGCTGTCACAAGGATTTTCTGGTGGATCTTGTGAAGACACTCGATGACTAAACCACCTAGAGTACACAGACGGTAGGAGGCTGTGTCTCTCTCTCTCATTACACTGAATGTAGATCTGTGTATCAGCTCTTCTCCTGCCTCTTTTATTGATATTCCTGGTGTCTGCTTGTCATGTTCAACTGCCTCTAAGATATTTAGATGGGGAGGAGCAGGATCGTAGGGCGAACTGTGATCATGAGCAGAGCAAATCAGGGAAGATGAGATGATGTGGTGTAATCTGGACTGTCACACCCCGAAAGGTCTGATAAAGTGATCATCTGTCAACATTTAGAAGTCATCCTCTGCCTTGTGACCTTGAGTTAACTGTCAACCAGTTACTGTCCCTCCTTAATATCTGGAATGATGATATGTGGCACCAACAAGAAAATAACACAGAACTTTGTGAACTCCCATGATGGAGGGAGAATATTGACATTGCGAGTTCAACTTACCACGAACGAACACACTTCGGCTCAACTTGGCACCTTATTGTGTCGAGGCACTAACTGCTCAGTTCCGTCAAAGCGCTGGGCAGGACTGTCGGGAAAGGACACTCCACGCCAGGGTGCTGATGACACCTCTTGCGAAAGTGAATCGGAGCTTGACGCTGCTGGCATTAATAATTGCATCAGGTTAAGTTCCAGTCCAGTACTGCGGTTCACAAAATTCCTGCGATGATTTAATTCATCCAGCGTCAGTGGCCTGAGAGAATGCAAAGGGAGCAATGCTGGGTTCCCTCGTTTGACTACGATAGGATGTGGAGTGGTGGCATCAGGGGAGGGACAGAAGTTGTCCCAGTCGTAATCAAACGTCCCTTTAATTAAAATGAAAAAATGATGCGGCTGACAAACAAAGGGATTATGGGGTTCCAGTCGTCCGGCCATTTAGAAACACTTAATGACTTTGCTGCCCGGGAGACGAGGGCCGTCGGGTCATGTCGGCCCCTGGGGTGCCGTGAGAACTCTTCAGCTCCCAGCCCATCCTCCCGGAGACCCCATGCCCAGGGTAACAAGTTTAAAGGTATCCCGACAGGCCACGCAAGGGGGTGGGGGGTGAAAATTGGTTTTTAATTAGTTTTCGGTGGTTGCCCCGTTCCTTGGAAATGTGTAAATTGAACGGCATTGCGGAGGGTGCAGAGGTGCAATGAGCTCCAGCTCCGCTCCCTTCCTGCCGGACACCGGTCTGATTTATTCATCAGAAAGGTCAGCCATGAATCAGTAATGCCTCGTTACGAGGGACGTTTCGGGATGCCAAGCTTTTCAAAATGCGAGGTAGCTTGGTGTGGGAGACGGGATTTAATTTCTTCTCATGAAAACTTGGTTGATTCTGCAGCCTCTGCCTTCTTGGCCCAGTACAAGCCCTCCCCAGTAGGGTTTAATGAATGAACTGAAGCTCTAGCAGCGAAGCTCTAGTAGCGGGCAAATATTATTAATTCCATTTCACTCTACGCACTGATCTCACTGCTGGTGTCCAGACATTCGTCATTGACAAAGTCTTCTTTGTCCTGGCAGGTCCAGCTGTAGTTCTACTCATTTAACAAGTGGTCAATGAACTTAAGAAATCCAAGTATTTGGAAATAAGGATCTGAGGGTGCACGTACTGTGTGCTCATGTCACACAGTAAAAGTACGATGTACCTCTGGTACAAAAAAGTTGCTGGTCCTGTGAACCCGTCACGTTGAGTTAGCGTGCGGAAAGTGCTGTTGTGGTCATTCTACACAAGATGCCCTGGCACAGTAAAGAGAGCGCTCTCGATTCACCCATCGTGTGAAGAAAGCTCACTCGCTGTACTACTCCTGTTACAATAGATGAGCTCACCTGGCAAAGATCCTTCGACGGACTGAAATGTTGTCTTGCAGCATTAAAATGACTGAGGCGACGCAGTGTGTGTGTGTCTGCTGTTTTTAAAGGACATTTTAAGTGAGCCAAGCAGAAGCAGTGTGGTGTCACTGGCTCTTGTAACCTCTCTCATCTTTATCTCCGTCTGCTACTCCATGATGGCTTCTCCCTCCCGGCTCCCCGAGAGCAGGCTTGTGAAGTGAACGTGGCGTCTCCGACTGTCGGTCCAGCTCCTCAGAGTCCTGGAGCCCCGTCCTTACCGGGAACCTGCGAGCTCGCTGTGGATCGCTGCTACGCCTGTAGAGAAGGTGAGGGCCCTCAAGGGTCTCGGCACCCGGGGCTGCAATTCAGCCGGCAGCTGGCGTTCGTGACGGATCGAACTGAAACCCCGCCACCGCCACCGCCACCCTCCACCCTCCACAGTCCCACGCCCCGAGGTGTCCCTCCAGATACACTCCTGTCCCACCAGAGGCCAGTGCGGCATGGAACAGAGGAGCTGCAGACAAACGGAGCCCCTGGCCCTGGGGGGGACGTGCTGTTAGCTGGGAGTGAGTCGCGAGGGAGGTATCGTCCGGGCAGCCTGGCGCTCTGTGCCGACACGTCCTCTCAGTTCTGACAGCGAACGCAGAGGCTGCAGACTCCGGCCGGGTCATATTTACCCAGTATTTTTCACTCATCTGTCGTTATTAAACTGGCATTATAGGGCACATTGCCGAATCTTTTACGACATTTCTACTTGTATTACTTTTTACATTTTTAACGCTGTCACAGAAGCATTATATTTACAGTTTGTTTAAACACAAGTAGCCACAGTGCAGAATTCAGGCACAAAACTGCAGGTTTTACTTTCTGACAAAACATAACACCGACCCTGGGTGCTTCTTCGAGGAACAACAAAAACCAAAACGTCTCTGCGAAACACAGGCTGCGGTGCTCGCACCAGCTGCCTTTAAAGCTCTTGCTGATCACACTTCAGTTGGCAGCAGCTGGTCTTCGCTGAGCCTCTGAGACATGGCTGGGAGGGACAAGCTGGTGGGCAGTGCAGCCATGGTGGGGATGAGCTTGACCTGACTGAGCTGTCCAGTGTCCACCCCTGTGTCACCTCAAAGAACTGATTAAGACCAGTTGCTTCCCACTTGCAGACAATCGGTAGCTGGTCCGACAAATGAAAAAACTGTACGGGGGCCTTTTTGGCTTTTCTTTGTAGATAGATACTGATTTTTGGGGAAGAACTGTTCTCCTGCATCTGAATCCTGCCCACGTGGCTCCTTTCGCCCCGTGACCAACCAGTATGATATATACGTATGTACACACACACACTCACACCTATATGTTTGCCTATACAGTACAAGAAAAGCATTATGGTTCTCAGCTCTGGTTGTAGTGTTGTGGAATGAGCTCCCGTTCTCCCTCAGAGCTGCTGAATCTCTTTCACCATTCCAGAAGGGTCTCAAAACACATCTCTTTCATACTCACTTCTCTTCTGATCCTCTGTGTACTTCATAAACTTACAGTACATTAATTGTTTAGAAAAGTCCTTTACTGGTTTTGTATGTAGTTATTTGTACGCTGGGAAAAACGGTGATGTTGGACTAAATTATTGCCCTTTGGGAATCTAATGTCTGCATCAATGTTTGTCTGTTGATTAAATGCACTTTTTTGTGGTACATCACATTGGAGAAAAGCATCGATGTTTCATGAATAAATGTATGTATAAGTGCATGTAGTGCATGTACATACATGTGTGTATTTATGTGATAAATGCAGTATCTGTTCTACCTTTTATATGTAATACATGAAATTACCTAAATGTGCATTGATTCTGTACTGTCAGACTTCCCATGAAGCAGGATGTGGGATTCAAACATATAACCTTTCAATCCAAAGCAGCTCTAAAGCACCCGCTGCCCCACATAATCCCTTCCGTGTAATATACAGTCATATACAGTATGTAGATACACATGTACATATTTCACTGGTGTAGCTGTAAACTAGAGCTTTCACACACAGCCTCTCTTACAATTGCTGAGCGCTAATACGTGTCAGTCCCACAGAATTGACTGCACAGTCTAGCGAGTGTTGTCAGCTTTCTTTTCATTACATGTCAAAGTCCAGACCAGCTCCAAAATGTGCTGAAGATAAATAGATTTTTAAACCATGTTGTAAAGCTGCTGCACCAGTCTGCTGAGAACCCATTTAGCTCCGGTAGGAGAAGCGCGGAGCAGCAAGACGCTTTTTAACCTTGCGCATGATAGCAGCAACAGTGCGTGTCACTGTCTCCTGAAAGATTTTACACGCGATGATCTAAAAAGAAGTCGGTTGTCATTGTGCCGCTCTGAATGTGAGAGGAGGCGATCGAGCCTGCGAGGGTCCGCGAAAAGTCTCCTGTTTAAGTGGCTGCTTATTAGAGGCAAGCTGGGTTTGGAATAAGAAGCAGTGGACCGTTCCGGGGGAGAGGAACGAAACGAGACAAATAATCCATGGCCAGCGCGCCAGTTCTGATTGCTTCATATTGTTGAAGGGTTGGCACATCGATCGAGCAGCTACTCGAGGCACATAGGGGAGCGGGCTGTGTCTCTACAATTACTGCTCATCAAGTCATCCCGCTTATTGAGTGCGAGGTGAGGGCAATATCACTTCCCGCTCAAGCCCCGGCCCAGCCCAGCCCAGCCCAGCCCATCCCCTCTAGGACTGTCTCCTTCAGAGCCTCGCTCTTGGCACATGCATTCAGCTCCTGTTTAGTGATCTGAAGAGATTGTTTCTTTCGTCATCTCTCGCTCATCTCTGCCAGCCCTTCCCGTACCCACGCCACCTCGTTTGCTGGCTGTTGGGGGAATGCAGTGTCTCAAGCCCTGATGGGACTCCCCTCTCTGGAGCCCCGACTGGCTGGGTGGGGGTACGGGTGTGGGGAGGCAGGGCAAGACCGTGGAAAGAAAAATTATGTGCTGCGCCTAGGCGGTGACCCGTGAGGGACGGTTGGAATTGGACACCCTTGGATGTGTGAAATGGAGTCCGTGTCTCTCCGGCAGGAGTGCGGGGAGAGGACCTGGACCCTCTCGCAGCACACAGGAGCTGGGAGGACCCCGGGGGCCCTCGGCGCTGTCACCAATTGTCACCGTGAGATGTCTTTCTTTATATTAATTTTCCCTCCCCTGTCCTCCGAGAGATCATTTTGAGGAATAATCCTCCTAAAAATAGACGAAGCACCAGTTCTGGTCTCTCTCAAGGCTGTAATGAGCCAGGCTCACACCCGCAACTTATGGATTAAGGCTTTCTCACTCTGCCATGAAGGACCTCTTTGAGTTTGTCTGTCACTGAAAGGACCTGACTCATATTGAGTCTCTTGCCTTGTTGGATCCCTATTATTAGAGTCTACTGTCATTTTATTTGCACCTTCTGTCCATTGCTAAGAATTTGCCAAGGTCTTCTACACATGTGAGCCACTGGGCTTTTAAATGTGCTTCACGTTCTCTCATATCTTCTGCTTTGAGTGTCTACCTGTTCTCTCTGTTCTCTCTTTATTCAACAATGTCCTTATCCTGCAGGTGGAGAAAGGCACCCAGCCAGGCTGGGAAATACCTCTAGTGTACCTTATAGTCCTTCATAACAGTCAGTCAGCAATCATATCTACTGCAGGCATCTCCGTAATGTGGAACTATGCGACAAATCAGTTTAGGATTCAGAAGACTGGCTTAGCTTAAGGTCTTTACTTTTTGTTGTCAGTGTTCTTATTAAAGCCTCCCAAAGCGACAACACCCTACTGAAGTGAAATTTTGTGTTGTAAGGTTTTGCACTGGCTTGTATTTATTCATTTAGCTGAGGCTTTTTCTCCAAAATGACTTACAGTGTTTAGCTATTTAATAATTTACAATTATTACGGGATTACAATTATTAACTTGTATATTCAGCTGGAGTAGTTTTAGGGTAAAGTACCTTGCTCATGGGTACTACAGGCAGAGGTGTGGATATTTGACCCTGCTCCATTTGGGTCCAAAGACAGAAGCTCTAACCACTGTCCTGTCCACTGTCTGCCAGCTGTCTTCACATTGTACTTGTACTGCAGTCCTATTTTCTTTGTCTAAATTGGATTGTATAATATTAATATTTTTTTTCCACTTACCGCTAAGTGGCGCAAGCTGCATGCTGGGATCACAAGGGTGCCCTGCGCCCGCCCCAGCGCAGAGGTGTCGCTGGATGCGGAAGATGCAGGCCGAGGGGCCTGTGCCCAGTTTACACCTCTTCGGATCCTTATGAAAGGGATGTGTGACGGAACGGAACTGAGCACCAGGCACACCCTCCAAGAGAGTAAGTTCTTGGGAATTGCTGGGGAAGGAAAAAGCAGGATGCCGAGTAGAAGGGGAAGCTTTCCGAGGCTCTCGGGAGCTGTTCCGGCACCTTCTCTGTGAGTCAGAGCGATTTAAGTAAATAATGAAAAGTTGAGCTATGAAAGAAGAAACTTTTTTTTTCATTTTTGGACAGTTTGCTTGGAATGGTGTCTTTTATCTACCTCCCGGAACAGCCACTTAATGAGAGCCTCGTTTCGTGGGCTTTTTTTTTTTTTTTGCCTTCCCTTTTAATGTTTTGTGTTCATTTATCTATTTTTATCATTACCTTGCTTTGGCATATTGGTGTAAATTAAGTCTGCTTCTGCAGCCTGTGCAGAGATAAGTGCAGCAACCTTTTTTTATCTCTTCCTATTCAGTCTTCTAGGTCAGTTTCAAATGTTTTGCTAATTGATGCCTTTACACCTCCATGAAATGCGTAAACTGTGGACTTGGATCCCTTCAGGTGATGATGTGAAACTAAATGGTAGAGCAACTTCTACCAACATTGGAAGGTCAGGAGGGTACAAGTATCTCCTCATCACATCAAGATCAGTTTGCTCATGCTGGTAATGCCAGAGTTCAGCTTCGAAGTGTGGCTGCCAGCGAGACGACACCACAGACACAATAGAATGTCCTTGGGGTGTGTTTGGGACTGCGACCACATAATGGGAACTGCCCGGCCGAGGCCGGTGAAAGCAGTCTGCTGTTTTATTCAGAACAGGGAGACGATGGACGTCGGCTCGGACGAGGCAACGCCGATGGGTTAAAACATCGTTTCTCCGCCTGCAGTGAAACACTGCTGAGATGTTGCCGCTTGGGAATAAAACCGCATCCGGCTGAGCCTGCAACATTGAGCTAGCAAACAAGAAAGAAAAAAAAAAAGAAACAGCGCAGGGAAAGGCACTGATTGACAGTGGAAGTTTTAATAAGCTTTTTGGCAAAATAATTAGCCGTGGGTGTGAGGGGAACTTGACAAAACAGTGCAAGCATCAAAATAACAAACCTCCCCTTTAAAAACTGTAATCCAAACATTCTGGATTGTCGTAGCGGAGAAAACAAGGGCTTTGCATCCAGAGAATCGTCTTTGTCTGGTGGAGGAAAATGTCCTCGAATTATTGTTTTCTAGGTCTCATGTCCATCAGTCAAATTCAGATGAATGTCAGGGAAACAGTTTAATACATCATGAATTAGAATTGTGTGCCAGAAATAAAATTCACAGTAAATCGTTACATCGAGGCTTGTTCACGCAGTCAGAAATGCGATGCCATGAAGGCTGGTCAGGTCATATCATTTGATTTCCCCCCCTTACTTAAGTAGTTTTATTAGCCAGTATCACTGCACTCTTATAATTCTGCAATAAACTTCAACCTTTCTACTAGCCTTGATGCAGTTATGTTCGGATGCAGTGGTCTGCGGTGCTTTGCCTCTAGAATCTACAGGACCCCTCATGTACTGCATTTTTGCGACAGGAGACCATGGTGTCTCATTTGGACTCCCTGTAACGTCCCTCTCATCACTGGCTGTTGTGCACCTTTGCTCACACTTCTTAGAGAGTCCCTTGTAAAAAGATTAACAGCTTTTTTAATTGTTCCTGCACTTCCCCACCTCTTCGGTTACATCAGCGTTTAATGAACCTTACAATTAATCGTGTTATTTAAGAAGCTTTCTCAAAAGGTTGGCTTTCTTGGACAGAAAATCCAATTAAGCTCAGTTAATAATGGGAGAGGCAAATCTGGTTTTGCATACTAATTGACGGGGGTCCTTTCGCTTTGTGGACTTCCTGCTCATCCCAGTACCCTCTGGTTGGCTTTTGAAGTCCCTCGGGACCACTGAGCGTACTTTCACTGGTTCATGTTAATCAAGAGAAGTTGGCAGTTTTATATGCTAATCTGACCTCTGCATTTGCATTTTCCAGATGCTTGTTAATGCTGGATTATCCAGTCTTGGTCCCCTTGGTGTTCAAACCTGTGCATCCTATGACCTTGCTAATGACAGATCCTGGATGTGCTTTACTGATGTGGAAGAAATATTGAAGACAGTTTCTACAGTCATGCATTCGTCTGTCACAGGTGCATTACGATTGACCGTAATGCCTTTTGGTCACACTTGACGAGATTATGTTCATGGTATAAATTGGATTTGATGACACATCGAAGGCCTGGTGCCTGTGTACAGGTGTAACATGGCTGTGCTTTGCAAGACATAACAGGAGGGACGATGACATGGTAGGACCCCTGCCGAGATTCCCCAAGGACCCCGTTCTGTTTCCCATTCACTGGACCTTCATAGAGACCTACCGCATGATCTCCGTGCAGATTCCCATGAAGAGGAAGACACAGGTGGCCTGGAAGCATTTTAACTGAGAAGACGGTCTCTATGGGAAGGGAAGATCCAATTTTTTGTACGGGATCGCTTCACCCTCTTGCTGAGTTTTGGTTTCCACCTTGAATCTTGAACAAAAGGAACACCCTAGAGAGCCTCGTTTCACATCAAATGAACTATCCAAGAACAGTGAACCCAGGATCACAGAGGCTTTGAAGGAGGGCTGCGTCTAGTGACAAGGGAGCCGACGTGAATGTATGCTCATGTCTCGAAAGAAATTAGACAACGTGTAACTTTCTAAACACACTGCTATTATTATAATAACACCTGAACTTGTTTTGTTGTGGTATTTACTATTAAAAGTAGTAGTGTTTGACAGAAATGTTTGTAAATATGTGTTTAATACAAAAAACATACATTTATGCATTTCTGAAAGCTCATGTTTTTGTCTTGGGAGAAATAGGACAGTATTATATATCGAACAAAAGTATTGTTGTGATATTAAGTGTTTGGAAGAAAGAAGGAAACATTGATTCATTGAGATAATTCTATTCACAGTCTTCTGTGATGCTACCTGTATCTCCATCTGTAAAGCTTCAAGGAAGACCTACTTGGCCCCAGGTGTAGTTGGGCTCCATTTCTGCGAGGGAATCGTCTGCAGCCTTCTGCTTCCACACACACACCGGTTTCTCCTAATGTCAGAGCAGCAGTGATGTTTTCGTTTTTTTAATGGTGATGCTGTCTGATGAAGCCTACTGACATTACATCATTGTTGCCTTTCTGTCTCTTTCGATTTAGTCAATATTATAGAATATACAGTTGAGTACTGTTGAGTAAGCCCAGAAAGTTGATCTGAAAATCATTATCTGGATCGAACATTTGCGTTCAAAGAGTGCGCCACCAACCAATTTCAAAAGCTGAAGGAATCGCACAAAGGCAGGTAATGCCGAACACATCTCCACTTAGGGCTTCTTTTAAAGGTCAAAATGGATTCTTTCTTTTGGTAGACGGTGTGACGTTTAACTAAAAGAAACGAGGTGCAGAGACGGGTGGGTGCCCCCGTTGAGGTGAAGGGAATTTGGTGATAACAGCCAGTGAATGTAAGACTTCACCGAGGTATTGGTGACTCACTTGCCTGGTCCACTGACAGTGCTCTAAAGCCAAAAGGGAGAAAGAAATACTCGGTGAAGAACAACTTTCACGGTTAAAATACAAAGCCTTAACTTTTCGGTGAGAATGAACGAAGACTTGAGAATGTTGCCTATAAAGAAGGTCACGCTGGTTTCCGTGTGAGCAGCAGACATTTTCTGCTCGAATTGCTGTTCAGGATTGTTGAAAATATCCCAAGGAAAGCTGAACTTGCACTGAGCCCTGAGAGACTGCTGACCTTCCAAAACAAGGGTGACATTTTTGAGTGCAGTTAGAATCGAATCGAATGGCAATATGTTAGAGGTCCACACATCCAGAGCCATAGAGGCACCTTGGACGACGTGGGAGATGACCCAAAGACAGATGGTGTACAGGAGTCACACAGCAGAGACGGAAGGAGCAGCCAGTGCTCTTAACGGTATGAAATGGAGGCCTGGAAGGGCCTGGAAGGCCAGTCTGATCCCATCATGCAACAACTAGGCAGCAGCATGAAGCAACATCACAAGTCCAATTACCTGAAACCTCTGACCCCCTCCTACCTGTCAACGTCGGAGCGTCTGAGGAAGTCCAAGACCGATGCCGGTTGTTACCGTGAGCCGCTCGGCAGTTCCAGCCTCCAGCAGTGAAACCATGTGCTGTAGCTGGTAATCATCCGCTCCCTGAAGCTCGCGCTGCTTATTTCCCTTACAGATCACATGCAATGCAAGACAAGACGGTGGCAAAAGGTCAGCGTGAAGAAGAGAACAGAGCAATCTGAGCAATCTGAGCAATCTGGGCAATCTCTCGCCGTGCCTCCCAGCAGACTCCAGCATCCTGACAGTTAGTTTGACAAGCAGTCGGAAACAAGCGGGGCTGGAGAACAGTAAAGGCTAAATGAAGCTTTTGTTAGCACCTCTGCGCTGTTATTAGTACTAACAGCACTCGTATCATTTCTTGACTCAACTGTTTCCTTTATTCATATAGACATATTGAGAACAGGTTTTCCGGCTGCGTTTATGCTCAAGTAGTCACACCGGTGAAATGTACTGAAGTTATAATGAAGTGAAGGTTAAAGCAGCAGTGGCCCGTTACGATTTTAACACAAGCCAGGGCTTCTTGAAAACTAGCAAAGTAGTAGTGTATGTACACACACACACACAGTCTAAGACCACACATCCCAAGCAGGGTCGCGGCAAACCAGAGCCCAATCTGGTAGTTGCAGACGCAAGGCTGGAGGGGGAGGGACACACCCAGGACAGGACACCACTCTCTCACAAGGCACCCCGAGTGAGACTCGAACCCCAGACCCACCAGAGAGCAGGCACAAGCCAAACCTGCTGCACCACCACACACCCCTAGTAGTGTACATAACACTGCAAACTTGGTACATGTAAATATAATTTTTATTGCCCTTTACTATTATTGAGGTGATCAGGAGTCGTCTATTCTGAGTTTTATGCAGCTACTCGTGTGATGAACATTGGTTCATATAATGGAAAGAAACTCACACGTCTGCAACTCTGTCTCTCTTTCTCCTAATGAAGTGCACAATTGTATTTTCTCTGAGATGTACGTCGCTTTGGAGAAAAGTATCTGCTAAATGAATAAATGTAAATGTAAAATGTATTATTTTATTTTGCTGGAGCCTTTGTCCAAGCAAACAAAGCTATTGAGCTGATATTGCGGTGGCTGGAGCTGCTGCCTTTGAAGGTCTGCAGGTTGTAGCTTTCAATCCTGTGACTGCTCCTGTACTCTTGAGTAAGACACTCGCCCTAAATTGCTCCCGTAAAAATCCCCCTACCGTATGAATGGTGAAATAACTGTAAGTACCTTAACATTGAAAGTTGCTTTGGAGAAAAGGCTCAGCTCAGTGAATAAATGTGAATAAAACACACAACAATGTCAGGTTTGTAGAGCTATCGACTTAGACTTGGCAACACTGTCAATGATTTCAAATAAATTCTCAGTACCTCGAATATGGAGAGTCATGTGGCTTTTGTGTGCCGTAACTGGACCTGCAGGACAAGGGGACAAGGGTTGAGGATGAAGTGCTGTTGACTAGTCTGATATATATATATAAAAGTGGGACTGGATATGTAGATTGGAGAAGCAAACAGATGTGAGAGTGTATATATATATATATATATAATTATATACATACATACACTGTGCGTGTGTGTGTGTGTGTGTGTGTGTGTATAAAGTTGGACTGAATATGTAGAGCGGAGAAGGAAGCAACTGCGGAAGCTTGGACTGGTGCACAGAAGCGTCTCATTCTGAAGTTGTTGGGGACAAAGCTGGCAATACTAGGGCATCGTGGTCAGTAAACAGCAAAGAAAGGTCACAATTATTGCTAGACAGCGGCGAGGGGATGCTCATGTGTCCGCGGGCATCGGAGTTAAAGTTCCTTACGGAAAAAGAGAGAAATTTGTCGTTTAGTATTCCTTACTGTGGGCGGAAACTAAAATTACGCAGTTTTCTGTAGTTCCGCAGTTATTTTATCCCATTTTATCGTGTTTCTACTTTTGTTCAAAACACGGAGGGACAGTAGTGTTCTCGGCATCTGACTGGGTATTGAGAGCGAGGACAACCTGTCTGAGAAAGGGGTCCTAAACACTCTAATTGTGACTAATAATCCAGTTAATCGCTTTTTTTTTATGCTGCCCCTGTCAGCTTGTAGCCTCTTTGTGCCTAACAGGGGACAAATACAGTATAATACAAATAATAGACATGCGGTGCTGTTGCAGGTCTCTATTATTTGCAGCGTAAGTATTGATAATCAGGATGCAGATTTACAGGAAGTGGGAGAAAATTTAATTATTTTCGTATCATTCATTCATTCATTCATTCATTCATTCCGCATGTCATTCAAATAGTAATAGCTGGAGTGAAATGTACATGCTGCACTGAGAGCGTGAGAGACATTATATGTGTTCTCATCCATTTATCATGCGTTAATAATTGATATGCTGGGTGCCATTTTTAGTTCATTGTCAGATGTACCGTAGATGTAGAGACAGCACGGATGTGACGGATAGCGTACGGTTTAATAGGGGTTTGATGGAGCTTCCTTACTATTAATTTCACTGCCAGCAGCTTCTATATATTATACATGCTGATGGGAAAATGGTGAATTATTAAGAAGCGGTTAAGAGTTACAGTAGATGACTTTGCGGTACGGGAGGGCTATCGGACTGTACGGTAGCTCGGTGGGTAGCGCTGGACCTCACCTGGACTTTGCCTTTGGATGCGGGTTCGAATCTCTTTGCCCGTAGCGTGCGTGCGAGTTTACCGCAGCGTATCTAACGTTGTCAGTGGCCTTGGACAACGGAGTCAGTTAAATACCAGCCAACGTGTGTTTTATGTCGTTTTAGAGGAAATCGCGTGCCAAATGAATGAAGGCAAATATTGGCAAAGTAGAATTGTGCCACTTTTATTCTCACGTTCATGTAAATGTGGCCACTAATTCACACAGCAGAAAGCATGTTTGGAAAATGGTCACGCGTGCGTTCCGTTGGCTCCACGAAGACACACGCTGCAGTCTCGTTTTAAAATAATTGAGTGCCGAGGGCTCTGTGGGTTCGGAGCCGATCTGAGTCGCTGGGGTGAGCTGCTTCCGGAAGAAAGTCCTCCCTAATTAACAGCTTATGTCATCATCACAGTGCAGCTACAAAAAAAAAAGAAAACAGAATCAAATAAATAAATAAATAAATAATAACGTGATCTGCTTAGGCTGGGAATTGTGTTTGTGCCTGAAAGCAGCCTTGCCACAGACGCCGAAAATGTTGTTTATGCCTTCGGCGCGACGTGATGCATTAGAAGAAGACCTCTTTAGTCTCACCTGGACAGGAATACGCTTCTCTCCACTATGCTGCGCAGATGAACACGGTAATAACTTTCTGTTTGAAAAGCACACCTTGCTATGTGTTTATAACGTATAAAATCTCCATATATGTGCTTTATCCACAAAGTTCTTTATACCAATTAAAAGTTTCTCTGCACTTTCTGGAGACCATTTCCTTTGTAATTCATGGTTTCCATCAGTTCTCTTTGGGTGACCATTTCATTGAAACGTTCAAAAATGCGCATTTACACTTTGATTCACGGATAATCATGAAAATCTGGTTTTGTACGCAAACTTTTGACTACGTACAGTCAAAGAGAACGAAAAATCCGAGAAAGCGAACAGGGCAATGAGGCCGTTACACAAACGCGGAGAGAAGTCACGATGCACGTGTGCATTTGCGCATGAGCTTAGAGGACGTCACAAAGTCCAGAACTTCTGTACTTTCCATACTCTTTGCTCCATTTATGAGCGGATGCTGGAGGATGTTTGCTGAGGTGGTGTCCTCAGATGCCCTGGAAAGACTCTCTCTATGTGTGTGGCCGTACAAGGAGATACCTGTGGCTCTCGATTCTTCTCGGATGCTCACGGATGCTCATTGCTCCAGCGTGGATGTCCTGAAGCGAGGAAAGGGCAGAGAGACGCAACAGAAGCGCTGCAACGTGGTACAAGTTGGAGGAGGAGGAGGAGGAGGAGGAACTTAATGAAGCCCTAGAGGTGCCACAAAGCAGCTCGTTGCAGTATTTCAGTGCGGCTGTTACTGGATCGTAGACTGGTTATTGGTGTCCGTTACTGATACACCGTTCAGTCTGGAGTCATACGCTTCTAATCTGAGCGTTGCTTCCTCTCTCATTCCACGTCCTTAACCACAATGCCACAAGCTGCATAAGGCGAAGAGTAGTAGAGCACCGGTACACCATACACAGCAGTGAAGGTGCCTAGTGTCTGTAAGGCAAGCTAAACTTTATCGAAGTTAAAAGTAACAAGGTTTTAAGCCTCGTGTTTTCAGTTCCTGGAGACGTCATTCTAACAGCTATGTGTAAGGGGCAGCAGGTGGTTGCAGGTTCAAATCCAAGCTCCTGCTATGGAACCCTACAGCGAGGTACTTGCCCTAAACTGACCCACTGAAAATTATTCTCCTGTTTAAATGGGTGTCAGTTAAGTGAATAAATCTCTAAGGCAATAGTAATTTATTAATTTAGCAGATGCTTTTCTTGCAAGTGATGTAAAGCAAATAAATTGATTATTATTATTATTAGAACAGAAACAATAATAATAAATGTATCCATTTCTTTCATGTTACAGTAGTGTAAGGTGTTTAAGGCAATTTACAAGGACAAATATGTAACAGGAGAACAGATACCTGTATATCCTAGACGATATGAAGAATACCGGTAGGCAAATTAGCATTAATGAGATAAAGAGAACAGACATTTTTGTCCAGCAGCATTTGACCTGTAGGCCATTAAGATGATCCATAATTTACGATAATTTATCATCGGTGCTTCCTAGATTCGGTCCTGTTTACGGTAGCTTATGGAGCTACGGGCTGATCCTGCTTCGTAGGGTTTGCACATTAATACGCAAAGTCGGCTGAGTGCGATGTAGGGCACAAAGCCTCGATTAATTTCAGTGAGGTGCTCTCATGTTGTACTTTAACGTGTCCAAGGTCGAGGAACGTGCGCACAGAAGCCCGGCCCATGTCAGAGGAAAGAAATGATCTGGCTGAAGACTCTAAGAGCCGCCTTCTCCGTTCTGTGAAAAAGATGTTAAGCCCTGAAAAAAGCGTGTTGGGCTTTAAAGGTTATAAATTGAAAACACTGCTTCTCCTTTAAAGCCAGAACCGAGAATAGAAGCTATTATTGTAATGAAGTTGTCAGCAGATTGTAATTAAGACTTGAACTGGAACTAATCTCGTAAAACCCGATCGCAGATTTTTTTTTCCCTCGTAACATCACTAAACAGTAAAAAAATGTATATATACTGTATATATAATAAATTTTCTATATACGTAAGTATTGGTATATATATATATATATATATATATAAACAAAAATAAAAATATCCTGGCCACTCTGAAATGGCAGCATTTTCTAATGTTCCTCTCGTGTCACCGTGTGGCCCGTGAGCACGAAGCCCACTCTCCGCACCCCTCGCTTTCGGGAGCTCGTGTTCCCCGTGCAGCACACCTTCTGGAGAATTCCGCCGCTCAGCCATCCGAACAAGAAGGGAGAAAAAAAGGCTCCGTGGGCCATCGGCGTCCAAAACGGGAGAAACGTGCGTGGAAAGAATGCGAGCGGTGCCAGGAAAAGAGCTCAGCGCAGCTCAGCATAAGTGCCGAGCGCCGCCGCGTCGTAATTGCTGGTTCGGGGACGGATTGCGGCGCCGGGCCCACGAGCCGGGGGCCCTGACGGCGTAGTTGTCCCCTGTCAGCTGCTGTTCGTGCTGAGAGGAGGCGCCATGCGAGCGCACTGTTTCCAGCGCCTCCGAAATACACGGAGCTGCCCGTGAGCGGCACACACCTATAATTTCCATCTTACCGCTTATTCCGTGCAGAACGGAAAGGCTGCTGTGCTCTTTCAGGGTGAAACGTCTCCGCACATAAAGTCCAGGCTGCATTTCAAAGGGTCAACAGCGGCGCGGGGAAACGTTCGCTTCCGTTTTTACAAGCTTCACAAGCGTCATTCCTTTTCAACTTTGCCCCATTTTACAGAAGACGATGCAGTATGGCTCATGTGGAATTGGAACGTCTGGCGATTCAAGGGGACAGAGCAGAAACACACACACACACACACACACACCCATCCCAAGGGGGGTCACGGCGAGCCGGAGCCTAACCCGGCAACACAGGATGTAAGGCCGGGGGGAGGGGACACACCCAGGACGGGACGCCAGTCCATCGCAAGGCACCTCAAGCAGGACTTGAACCCCAGACCCACCACGCAGTGGGTCCCAGCTAAACCCGCTGTCAAACCGCACCCCCTAGAGCAGAAACATAAGTGTGGAAGATATTAATACACACACACACACATTTTCAGAACCGCTTGTCCCATACGGGGTCACGGGGAACCGGAGCCTACCCGGCAACACAGGGCGTAAGGCCAGAGGGGGAAGGGACACACCCAGGACGGGACGCCAGTCCGTCACAAGGCACCCCAAGCGGGACTCGAACCCCAGACCCACCGGAGAGTAGGACTGCGGCCCAACCCACTGCGCCACTGCACCCCCCCAAGATATTAATAAAGTATTGAATTTTCATTCTCATTTTCATTCTCACACAGATGACACTCAGCTCTGTGTTCCCATTAAACCAAACGCCTCGTCTCCTTTGTGTTCAGCCCATCGCGTCATGGATGAGCGATAACGCTGCACGTAGAAAGTCCCGGAAGGCTCGGTAACCACTGCAACTTAGAGCCCAAGCAGTTTATTTTTCTCTGTTTGGTTGCGATTGGGAGTTTTTTTGTTTTTCTTTCCACTGTTGCCAGCTGGTTTATTCTGCGCCTATTTATACGTGTTTTATCTGCAGTTCTGGACTGTTTTCAGTCACCTTGTCGCCGAAACACAGGAAAATAGGAAAGCGTTATAAACCGAGAAGAACTGAAATAGTTAAATTTAACGTGTAATGTTCTGAACCACTATTGGATTCTGGAGAGAATTTTTTGCGGTAGAAAAGCAGTGCGGTAAAAACTCTTAGTCGTGTGGCTGCTGACAAACTGCAGGCCTTTGTTCACCGAGTCTGGGGAAAAAGAACTAAATTTGAAGCACCTCCTTTTAGCAGATCCTCACACGCTAGGAGGACACTTAAAATTCATCTGGGTTCAGGACGCCTGGCAACAGATTGCGTCCAATATGGACCATATGCTGTCATCAAGTGACAAGGCTGCATCACAGAAACATTGCGAACAGATTTCATTCTTTTTTAACTTCACACAAAAGTTCTGCTTGTGTGACACATTGCGATTCCCAGCAAGCCGGCAGGAGACAGATACCAACAAGATAATTTTCACAGAGTGGCTTGTTTTTTGTAAAGTCGGCTACGGTTTGATCCATCGTAAACCCCAGCGAAGCGAATCTGGCGTCACTGTGGTTCCGGGAGATGATATTGGGATAAAGAGAAGGATGCTAAAGACGACACCTGAAGGGTGTGTGTGTGTGGGGGGGGTTGACGGGATGAGGGGATGAGGGGATGAGGGGGTGGGGGGAGGGCAGGAAGAGCGGTTCCAACCTGCCTGGACAGCTGTTGCGGGGAACCGGCTTAGCGCTGGCAGTCATGCTGGGTGGACCTGTCTGTCTGCCTGCCTCCCTGGATGCTTTTCGCTTCTTTTCCAGAGCACCGGCAGGTACACTTGGCGTAGCGGCTGTCAAGATGACACCGCGGGGGGGGGATGCCCCTTTGAGCACCTTCTCTGACAACCTCTTATCCAGGTCACACGGGGTTCCAACACACAGGTGGCAGATCCGAACTCGCCGGACGTCTCGGTGCCGTCCTCCTCCTCCATCTCCGAATAGGAAAGGCTCTTTGACGGCGACCTGTGTGCTGCAGCATGTCTGTGTGCTCTTGTGTCGGGGACGGGGCTACTGAAGGTGCGTGGTTTGAATCCCACTCTGGCCGTAGTACCTTCCAGCAAGGCTTTTTCCCTAAATCGATATAGTAAAATCAATGGTGTAAAAGTTCCCAGGTAAAAAACCATATTTCTCTTATTGTGCAAACCTATCGTGTAATTCACCTTGGATGCAGAGATGCGATAATTAAATAATGTAATAATAATAGTAGGCCCTGTTACAGGTTCAGTACGCAGGTAAAAACAGGACGTGTTGCCTCTGTCGATCTCTGGTGGACGAGTGTGATGTCGACGGAAACCTCGGTGTTTGTCGGCCAGTCCTGTTCACTTGTGGGCGACACGTCGTTTTCTCTCTCCTCTCAACCCCCAGCAGGAGCAGGGCCTTGTCGTCCACCCTTTTGTCGAGATGCGCAGAGGTGATCTTCTCCGCATCACGCGCCCGCTGTCGAGCCATGAGGAATTCCATGTGGAGGAGGCGAGAGGACCTGGGAGTGAGAAGCGGGCGGATGAGGAGCTGGAGGATGTCAGAGGTACCGTCCACCCAGACACAACGCACTCCCACTTCTGCCTCTGCTTTGTCTTTGTCCTGAGCACCATCCCCTCAACCCTCTAGTGCTCTTCCTAGTAGAGCTTCACAGGACTGACTCAGCCAACCCCGAACTCCGAACCCTAACTGTAGTGACAGGACTGAATAAGCCACATCAAGGTTGTTGCAGCAATATTCCAATCGTTTGATTCTCAGCAATTAGGGGACAGTTGGTAGCGTAGTCGTTAGAGCTGCTACCTGTGGATCCAAAGGTCATAGGTTTGATCCCTACCTCTGGCTGTAGTACCCTTGAATAACCCCGAATTGCTCCAGTGAATAGCTAGTTAATTACCAAGTAAGCTGTATAAATGGGTGAATAGTTATAACATTGTTAGCTGCTTTGGAGAAAAGTGTCAGATAAATCTAAATTAACTTTTTTTTTTTTTTTAATAGTTGCTGCCCTACATTTACATTTACTCATTTATCAGACGCTTTTCTCCAAAGCGACGTACATCTCAGCAAAAATACAATTTGTGCATTACGTTAAGAGAAAGAGACATGGCTGCAGACGTGTGACTCAAGTAAATGTAGTTTGTTACTTTCCACCTGATGCACCACCGATGTTCATCGATCAAGTAGGTGCATAAAACGCAGGGTAGATGAATCCTGATAACCAAAAGCCTTGTCCTCTGGGACTCAGGTTTGAATCCCTTCTTGATCAAGGTACTTATCCTAAATCGCAGCAGCAAAAATTTCTCAGCTTTATTAATGCGTAAATAAATGTCAGTAGCTTAACATGTATTTGAGTTCGGAGAATGAGTAAATAGTGTCACATAAATAAACTTTATATTTTATTTATCATGCCATGATAGACTTCATTCAGTCAATAGGCTTTTAAAATCTTGTGGATCCGGATGCATCCGAATAATTGTACACAGTACAAAACAATAAAAATTTGATGACCGATTATGCATCGTTGGTGTCTAATGTGGAAAAAATAAGTATTGCAATCAGGTTTTCAGGTGTCACGTCGATGTCTTTAATTTCCAACTTGTGCAGTATCTTCTCCTATGTTTTCTATGGCTGAATAGGCCTACTTTACTATTGAGGACAAAATTATTAAATGACATCCCGAAAGATCAATATGTGTAACATTAACAGAGTGGAATTGGCTGAGATTCGATGTGTTTTTCGGGTATTTCGGGACAGAGTTTCTTTTTAACGCTGCTTTAAAAGTCATTGCTTGCGTGTGCAGTTTGAACAAGTGCTTGAATTTGGCTGATATTCAGTACTGGCACTTCTCTCGAAGTGGCGTCACACATTGATGCGAGCATAGCCTGGAGTGCTTTTTAAGAGTACAGACACAATGTTACTGTATTTTAAGCACAGTTTGAACAATGTGTCGAAATAAATAGAGCATTGTTTGAACAATCTGCGTTTATTTGTCAGACACTTTTCTCCAGAGTGACTTCCACTGAGCTCTATGTAGTGTTATGAGCCCACACACCTTATTCACCACGGTGACTTACACTGCTAGATACACTACTTACACTGGGTCACCCATCCATACATCAGTGGAACACACATACACTCTCTGTCACTCACACACTACGGGTGAACCTGAACAGCAGTGTCTTTGGAGTGTGGGAGGAAACCAGAGCACCCAGCAGAAACTCACGCAGACACAGGGAGAACATGCAAACTCCACGCAGACGGAGCAGGAATCTAACCCACGTCCTCTCGCACCCCCTGGCCGCTGTGAGACAGCAGCGCTACTCGCTGTGCCAGCATGACCTGTTGGAGTAAATGGATCACTTCTACAGAAAGGGCCTGAATTACTGTGACATTTGACCTGTTGATTCATTGACCGAATACAGAAGATATTTCATGATGGTGATCATATTCTGCATCACTTAGTGCAGATTAGTTCATTTTAGAGGCCATGTAATTGCTGTCAGTATGTATGGCATAGTGGTGACCAGCGAAGAATAATGAACCTCTGTCACTATTGAAAGCAGTGAAGCACAGTGTAGTGCAGCACAACTGCTGGGTTCAGTTTTGGCCACGTATTTCTGCAGGTGAGCTGAGATGGTTTGGTGGCATGACAACCTGTGTCAGTACTTGTGCTTCACATGAGAGTTGTGGCCCGATTTGATCCAATGTCCATCACTTTTCGTCCCTGGCAGCCTATTGTGTCCTTAAAACTCCAGTGCAGCACCACGGTTCGGAGGAGTCAATATTTTTCCCATCGCGCTTTTTAAAAGGCCGACTTTGCTCCGCATTTAGGAAAATAGAAAATATCCACGTGCTATAAAAAGCACGCTTGGCCCAACAATTCTCACCTTCGTTATTTTGGATCCATCAGCACATTTGAGGAGCTTTTCCACGTGTTTCGCTGCAGTCCTGGTCTTTGGGGCTGGTCTTTGGCGTTTCTCTTGAATGTTTCATCCCTTGTTGCTTACTGATCCCAAGAGGCGGAAGGTGTCAACATTTTTGTCTTCAACTCTAAAGTTTGATGCTGTTCCAGTTGTCATGCTATTTGTTTTCCTCACATTTAAGTGTAGCCCTTTTTTGTTCTCCGCCTTCACTGTTTTGAAATAGAGCTTTAAATTGTACATTTGCAATTGTCTAATTGTGCAAGTAAGTGTAAAAAAATTGTAAGGAAGGTCATGAATCTGATGTGGTGGAATGAGCTCACTCTTTCCCTCAGAACTGCTGAATCTCTCTCAACATCGAAGAATGCCCCAAAACACATCTTTCCTGCTCACTTCTCCCCTGGCCTCTTAAGTGCCCGATAAACGTGTACTATGTTATCTGTTTAATAATTAAAAAATTAAAAAACTATACAGAACTATGCATGTAATGTATATTTGGTTTATACTGCACTATATGACAAGTTGACTGCACTCAAGAATCACGCGTCTGCGTCTAAATGTCTCCTTCTGTTGATTTTATGCAGTTTTTCTATTATTCTCTGACATGTAAGTCACTTTGGAGAAAAGTATGTGCTAAACGAATACATGTAAATGTATGTATGTATATATATGTATGTAAAATAAATAGTGTATAAATGGGTCCTCGCTGCTCGGTGCTTTGCAGAGATTAGCTGCCGAGGTGCGGTGCGCCGGGGAGTGTATCCGTTTCCGTTAGATACCGTGGTCACGCCCCCCCGTAATTGTGGAGGAAAGGCCACAAGGTATCTGACTGTGAGTTCGCCGATGGCAGAATGGGGACGCGCTGATAAGACGGAGTGGGGACGGTGAATCGGTTCACAACGCTCGGCCGAAAAGCGCCACGCCTGGGGCTCTCCGCGGAACGACGGCCGTTCACAGTCTGCAATTGATTGCCTGGATCACTAAAGGTTTCGGGGATTGTTTCCCTCCTCATATCTGATAATGTCCCCAATGCTGGATACTGGCAGAGATTTAATCTTTTCTTTTTTTTTTTAGAATAACTTGGAAAGAACTGACCTTCTAGTTCACCTTGACCAACTGAAGGCCTCACTGGGTCTTCTGAGATTTTTGCAATATGCACGGAGTTCTGCTGCTATGCTATGGGGAGCTCAGAAACATTCATATGTGGGTATTTTACGGGCACCTTCTGTTTGTTTGTTTGCTTTGGCGAAATACTGAAGGAGGAGACGAAAGGGAGCAGCAAACGTGTCGCTTCTGCCGCAGTTTGTCGGCGTGCTCCTAGAGACCCTTTCTTGCCATCTGTTGGCAGAGCTCTGAGCCGCATCTCCGGGCTGCCAGCTGACATGCGCCTCGTGCCCTGCTGCGCCAGGTCAAGGCCCTGGGGCTTCGCTCACAGGTGTGCGAGGAATCGCTCTCCAGGCTCGTCTCCCTCTTCTCATGGACCCGTACTCAGCGGAACCCACATCAAGGTGCAAAATGAGTCTTCTGTGCTCTCGACCCCTCGTGTGAGACACTTCCTGGGCTTGTGAGAAGCTGCCATTTACAATTTAAGCTTTTAAAGTGTATCGGAGTGGGTTTTTTTTCTGTAAATGAGCTCGTCCTCGACTTATGACGGGCTTCTGTTCTGATGATGTCTTTGTAAATTCACTTCATGGTAACTCGCAAATCCCCTTATGCTGTATTTTATAAACTATAAGCATATATGAACAATTAATATTCATGAATGTTCTGTTGTATAAAAGGGCTTTTTTTTTATTTTTTCCACTAATTTCCTATAGCTGCCCGGATCAGATTTAAGACCCCAGTTATGGCCTACAAATGCATCAACGGAACTGCTCCCAGATATCTACGGGACTTCATCATTCGCTACACCCCAGCTAGACTGCTTCGCTCTTCCACATTTGCCCACTTGGTGGTACCGCATACAAAAGGTAAAGCACGGAGGTTCTCGGTTCTGGCTCCGTTGTGGTGGAACGACCTCCCCCTCTCACTCAGAACTGCTGAATCTCTGTACACACTTAAAAAGGGTCTGAAAACTCACCTCTTCCAGACTCACTTCGCCCATCATCTCTTCAGTTCATGAAAGGTATAAATGTTCACGCATCATAACTTTAAGATGATGCCAGATAAACCTTTATGCAGCTACTCCTATAATGTAATGTAAATGTTTATATGTATCTCGGAAAAAAATTATTACTAGGAATGCGATCAGGAATCGTCAATATTCGGATGAAGTTTTATGCAACTACTCGTGATGAACATCGGTTCACATAGTGGGAAGAAACTAACTGCACTTAAGAATCACACGTCTGCATCTAAGTGTCTCTTCCTGCTCATGTAATGAACACATTGTATTTTCCATGAGATGTTTGTCGCTTTGGAGAAAAAGCATCTGATAAATGAATACATGTGCATGTACATTTCACTAGTGGAAACAAACACATTACTCATGTTACAGTGCTAGTATGGAGAATAATATGAACACAGTACAGCATTAGAATTATCTATTGATGCTGCGTTATTGTTTTTTGACTTTTGTTTCTGCATCTATTGTCTTTGGCTTTTTCTTGTCAGCACCCCCAGAGAGCTCATTTTTTCATTCGCTACCCATTGTAGCTAAAAGTCATTTGAAAGGATTGACAAACAAAATGTTTTGAAACAAACTGCAGTTTCTGATAGACACCCAAACACCTACAAATGCGCTGTCGCAAGGCATCACGACCAAATTCGGGGACCCGAACGTAAGGTTACCGTAAGATTAATGGGACGGCCGTCGTAAATCTGGGTCGGTTCTCATAATTTCCATATGTCGTAAGTGGAGGACGTGTAGTTCAGCTTGCAGGCGGTAGGACTGTTTCCTCTCGAGCTGCTGGGCTCCACCAGAAGCCCTTTATCCCTCCGCTCTTCGGGATCGCAGACGACAAGTCGTCCCTCCTATTGAACGTTATGCCGCTGCTGTTGCAGTTTCGTCGCTGCTTTCCTTCAGCAGTGTAACGCTTTGCACAAGTACATTTAGAAAGGGATAATTATAATGATGTAATTAATGCCGAAAACTATTTTATCGTCCTGCGTTTCCCAGTTGTGCTTTTAAACAATTTACACATGAATAGCTCAGATCCTCTGATTTCTTAATTAAAGTATTTATTTTTATTCCGTCAAGGAGGCTTTGCCTCTCCACAGTGATTATGACAACTTTGTTGCCGTTTGGTGGGGGTTGGGGGGGTGTATGGCAAACTGTGAATGATTTTAATCCTTTGGGAAAGCAAAGCAAAGAAGAAAAGTAAACAGGACTCATGTTTATCCAATTCAAACAAGTTCCAAACGTTCAAGACCCCCCGTTCGAAACACCAAGGAGCAGAAAACGTAACTTATTGCTGATGTCCTTCTGAGTGGAAGTTCAGTTCAGTTCCATGTCTCATAGCACCTGTACAGTGTCCTCCCTGCACAGAAGTCCTTGGGCTCAGGATGCTTCCTCCTGAGAGGCAACAAAAGATGTTTGTGGAAATCCTTACATTTAGTGTCACTTTTCTCCAAAGTGACTTACGCTGTTAAGCTACTTTACAGTTATTTACCCATTTATACATCTAGGTAGTTTTATTTTACTGGGGAAATTTAGGGTAAGTACCTTGCTCAAGGGTACTAGAGCCGCAGGTGAGGTTCAAAACTGTGACCTTTTAGACCCAAAGGCAACAGCTCTAACCACTATACTACCAGCTGTCCCCTAGATAGATAGCTTTGATTTTTGGGAACTTTTTCCAACTCCCACCCTCAAATATGGTATCATTTAAAAGCTTTGAATGTCCTCTAGACAGGTGCATTGGGGCACAGGATTACAGCACTATATACAGTTTGAAAGGTGCACTTAAAAACACGTGTCCTCTACAGTGGATAAAATGAATGGCCAGGTCTCATGATGACATCCATATGGACGCGTCCGGTCCCAAGCATAGCGGTGCTATGGAAAGTATTGGCATGACTAAACGGAGTAGTTCAGTGTTCCAGCAACAGACAAGCATCTCCTGAAAGAAACACACTGGACGTTCAGGTGGTGTCCAGGAAGAAATGTGGGTGGAGACACAGGCTGCAGAGAAGCCAGCGACTGCAAGACATGCAGATGAAGAAGATGATTTCACCACAGCCAACAGGTCCAACAGTGCCAATGGGTGGCATGAATCTCATGGTACTCCAGAGGTTTGTGAGATGTGTAGATCCTCCACAGAGCTTTCCTAGCCCAGGCACCACCAGGCAGCTGCATCCCAAGCCCTGGGCTGCACTAAAACCCCACAAAGCCCCACAGGTGCAGAGTAACACCCTAGATCTGTCATAATCCACTGCAAGTCTGCTGGATAAGCATCCCAGCTGCAGACCAGGGTTCAAGATCTGGATGCATGTCACTGTTTCTGAGTAGCACAGCTGTCATTTCATCAAACTGCAGCTGCTCATGTCTCTCATCTTGTGCTTGAGTGTCAGGACAGCAACCAACCCCTAGGTGAATCAGACTTTGTATGTGTTACAGGACAGGTGCAGCATTTTAACCAAGTCACTTTGCTGAGAGCATAGTGGTATAACTCATATCTTGCACTGTTGCTGCTTGTGACTGTGTGCCAGTTCTTATTTATAATCTCAATTATTTACACATTTGTACAGCTGGGTGGTTTGACCAGAGCAATTGAGGGTCAATACCTTGCTGAAGAATACTACAGCTGGAGGTGGGATTTGAACCTCTCACCTTTGGGTCTGAAGGCAGCAGCTCTAATCACTACACTACAAGCATATGCAGTTTATGTGCTCTCTACCTGGGTCTCCCTCAGTTGCTCTGGTTTCCTCCCACAGTCCAAATAAATGTGTTTTAGGTGAAACTGTAAGGAGTTTAGTGCTGTGGATCTGGCAGTACAGGATAAAAGTATCAGCTAAATACTGTCTGATAATAATGATAATAAAGTGAACGTTTTAAGTTACATTGCAGAACTGTCTTATGTAAATACTCATTAATAATAATTCTACACTGGTTTGGAGAAAGTCTCATAAATGAATTAAAGTAAATGTGGATATTAGTTTGTATTATTATTATTATTATTATTATTATTATTATTGTGGGGGCGCAGTGGCGCGGTGGGTTGGACCACAGTCCTGCTGTCTGGTGGGTCTGGGGTTCAAGTCCCGCTTTGGGTGCCTGGTGACGGACTGGTGTCCCCTCCCCCTCTCGCCTTACGCCCTGTGTTGCCGGGTAGGCTCTGGTTCCCTGTGACCCCGTATGGGACAAGTGGTTCTGAAAATGTGTGTGTGTGTATTATTATTGTGTTTGTTCTTTGCTTAGATTTTAAAATTAGTACTTTATTTTGCTTGTGTTCTTTATTTCCAAGAAACGTTCATACAGGCGATTGGCAGGCTTCCTCGAGCAGACAGGTGTAATCAGGCTGCGATTTTGTTCATCTCACACCTGCTTTCTATCCATCCCTCCTAAAAAGCTAATGTCTCTCTTCCGCAAATACCACACTGTGCTTTACTACGCTGCGGGGGTTGCATTGCCGCACGCATTGTTTTTTCTGGCAGGCTGTTTGTGCACAGGAGGATTTTATTACAATCAAGCAGTGTGCTCCCCCCTCCCCACACACACACACACACACACACACACACACACACACACACACACACACACACACACACACACACACACACGCTGCTCTGCAGGAAAGGCTTTGGCAAAATTGCCTTGCAGTCGTGCTCAGCTCCAGACTTGACTTCACACCTTGTTTTTCACAATTCCTGTAATTAAGCCACGCAGGATGGAAATAAAAAGCAAGCGAGACGGCAGCGTAGTGCCTCACGCTGGAGTCGATCGGAGCCGAGTCTCGTGCCTTAACTACTGGGCGCTGCCGGAGTGTTGAACTGTTACTGTTCACCAGGACCTGATGGAGAACATCCACGGTGCCGTGATAAAGTATTTTACCCTTTTATCTTTTTTTTTGACATTTATGTCACTTTGAGCTTTGACACCTGTGATTTCACATTTTGTTGTCTCCCGCAGCCAGGAAACGATGTGAAACCACAACACTGGTGTCACTTGTTCCCTCTCAGGCTCCATTTATGTACTGATTTAAAAAAAAGATCTCATCACATTTCCATTCATTTATTTAGCTGTCGCTTTTCTCCAAAGCAACAATATGTCAAACTACTTGCAATGATTTAGCCATTTATTACAGAGCAGGGTCATTTTTAATGTATCAGTTCAGGGTAAATACCTTACTCAAGGGAACTACAGCAGAAGGTAGGATTCGAGCCCAGGTCCTTCAAGTGCAATGTAGCAGCTCAAACTGTGAATAGATAGAGGTATAAATAAATAGAAGGCAACAATTCCTTTCTCAGAGCCCTGTGTATGAGAGTGATGGATGATCCTTCCTGTCCTCTGTTTCTCCTGCAGCTCAGGGGTGTAGCAAGGTAGTAGGGAATATGGGTTCCATCATGTGGAGCAGCACATCTTCCAGACTCTCTTCCCAGTGGTGTTGGGCTCACCACCAGTGCGAAATGACCCAGGCAGACCCTTGTTTCTTCTTCTCTAATTACGACTGTGGTCCTCCTCAGAATCCAGACACATTTTGTGAACAAGACCTGGATGCTCTTTGAATAATCCCACTGTGCCCAATTTAGTAAGGAGCAGAGGCAAATGTCATTACGAGTGTTTTTCAACTCTATTCTCTGCAGGAGCTTTGTCATCACTTTTATTTATTCCTCATGGAGGGGAAACGGTCCAACTTGTTTTGACCAGCCTTTCCGCAGGTACAGACGTACTTTTACCCATGATTTTGCACTTAGTCATGGTAAAAACTAATGTGACTTAATGCTCTTACAGAGCACTAAAGAGCCCAGTACTGATTCTCAGTTAAATACAAGTGTAATTTTTTTAATGAACTTGAATGATCATTTAAGATTTTGTACAATTACTGCATAAATTCCGTGGATTTTAGCCATTAAACAAGAGGTCTTACAAGTCTGATTAATGGAAAAGCTGATCCTGTGTGTGTGTGTGTGTGTGTGTGTGTGTGTGTGTGTGTGTATACACTCACCGGTCACTTTTTTATGTACGCCTTCCTAGTACTGGGTTGGACCCCCTTTTGCCTTCAGAACTGCCTTAATTCTTCGTGGCATAGATTCAACAAGGTGCTGGAAACATTCCTCGGAGATTCTGGTCCATACTGACATGACAGCATCACGCAGTTGCTGCAGATTTGTTGACTGCACATCCATGAAGCGAATCTCCCGTTCCACCACATCCCAAAGGTGCTCTATTGGATTGACATCTGGTGACTGTGGAGGCCATCTGAGTATAGTGAACTTGTTGTCATGTTCAAGAAACTAGTTTGAGATGACTTGAGCTTTGTGACATGGAGCGTTATCCTGTTGGAAGTAGCCATCAGAAAATGGGTACACTGTGGTCATAAAGGGATGGACATGGTCAGCAGCAATACTTAGGTAGGCTGTGGCATGTAAACGATGCTCAGCTGGTACTAAGGGGCCCAAAGTGTGCCAAGAAAATATCCCCCACATCATTATACCACCACCACCAGCCTGAACCGTTGATACAAGGCAGGATAGATCCATGCTTTCATGTTGTTTACGACGAATTCTGACTCTACCATCTGAATGTCGCAGCAGAAATCGAGACTCATCAGACCAGGCAACGTTTTTCCAATGTTCTATTGTCCAATTTTGGTGAGCCTGTGCAAATTGTAGCCTCAATTTCCTGTTCTTAGACGACAGGAGTGGCACCCGGTGTGGTCTTCTGCTGCTGTAGCCCATTTGCTTCAAGGTCCGACCTGCTGTGCGTTCAGAGATGCTCTTCTGCATAGTTCGGTTGTAACGAGTGGTTATTTGAGTTACTGTTGCCTTTCTATCAGCTCGAACCAGTCTGGCCATTCTCCTCTGACCTCTGGCATCAGCAAGGCATTGTCACCCACAGAACTGCCGCTCACTGGATATTTTCTCTTTTTCTGACCATTCTCTGTGAACCCTAGAGATGGTTGTGCGTGAAAATCCCAGACGATCAGCAGTTTCTGAAATACTCAGACCAGCCCATCTGGAACCAAAAACCTTGCCACGTTCAAAGTCACTTAAATCACCTTTCTTCCACATTCTGATGCTCAGCTTGAACTTCAGCAGATTGTCTTGACCATGTCTACATGTCTAAATGCATTGAGATGCTGCCATGTGATTGTCTGATTAGATATTTGCATTAATGAGCAGTTGAACAGGTGTACCTAATAAAGTGGCCGTGAGTGTACGCATACACACATTTATTCATTTAGGAGAAACTTTTTTCAAAGCAACTTAAAATTTTAAGTTACTTACAAATATTTGCCCATTTATCCAGCTGGGAAATTTTACTGTGGTAATTTAGAGTAAGCACTTTGCTCAAGGATTCAACAGCTTGAGGTGAGATTCAAATCTGCAACCTTTGGGTCCAAAGGCAGCAGCTCTAATCACTAAAATAATTAGCTTATATTTATATTTGTTCATTTAGCAGACTCTTTTCTCCAAAACGACATACATCTCAGAGAAAAGTACAAAAAGTGCATCACACCAACTGAAGGAGACCTTTGCAAACGTGATTCTCGACTGCAGTCGTTCCATCACAGACCACAGTATAAACCAGTGTACATTACGAGTAGCTCCATGTACGGCTTTTTAAAACGTATAAAATAGATAAAATACTACACGTTTATGGAGAACTTAGGAAATCAGGGGAGAAGTGAATCCGAAAAGGATGTTTTTTCAGACCCTTCCTGGATGTTGACAAGGATTCAGCATTCTGAGTGGGAGAGGGATTCAGTTCAATTCAGTAATTTTTTGCAGAGTGCTCTTCTCGCACGGTGACACAGAGCACTGAGCAAAGCCAGAAGACAAATAGTTGACGATACATTAATTTAAAACCTCTGGGGGTCCAAGTGCCAGTAGCTCCCCCCCCCCCCCAGCCCTCCTGTGCATTCTGCATTAAAAAAAAAAAATTGTCAATTTACTACTAAAAATAACATATACAAATATTGCACATATTGCAGAGAAAATATTGTAGTCAAGTCAGACGTTTTGAAGAACTTTTCTCACACACGTCTGGGTAGCGTGTCTGAGCTGCGCTGCCTGTAGTCGGAGCTGTTAGTAAGAGGAGGTACCAGGACTCCTTTGTGCCTTTACAAAGCGGGCAGAAGGGGTCACCGCCTCCCTTCGGGGTCGGCATCCCTCACGTGAGCCGTGTCCAGAGGCCTCGCATCAGAATCCCCAGGTGTTCGCAGCCGTGGCTCACAGGCAGGTTGTCATGGTGATGCGTGAGCTTGAGGAGGAAGAGCGATCTTGCAGCACTGCAACGGTCTGCATCTTCTCACAGTATTCACTGAGCGTGTGTGTGTGTGTGTGTGTGTGTGTGTGTGTGTGTGTGTGTGTGTGTGTATGTGTGTGTGTGCATGCGCGCGCGCAGTTCAGCAGATAGTCAGACATTCCTCAGCATCATGAACCTCCCAGTGTATGTGAAATAGTCTCTGCAATCTGAAAATGTTAAGTGCTTTTTGAAGAAAGGGAAACCAGTGACCTGGCGCTGCTCTCTGCAAAGTGGGAGCAAGTCACTTATTTCATGTGCTCATTTTCAAATTCACACATTTTTGTGACTGGATATTGAATTTCAGTACATTTATTGGTTATTTGACTTCTGCTCTGTAAAGACAGGTCTGTGTGCTGACAGCACTGATTGTTGTTTTCCTGAAAAGCAGGAATCCTTTTTCCACCAGTTTTTCATAAAAAAGGCAGCTATAATAAAGCATTAATTAATTACCAGTCGCTCCTTGTCCAGTGCAGGATCACAGCGACCCAGAGCCTATCCTGGATGTATACTGTGCAAGGCTAGAGGCGCGCGCGCGCACACACACACACACACACACACACACACACACACACACACACACACACACACACACACACACACAAAAGGCAACCTACTCATGAGTTCACATGAAACACATGTTTAACACTGGAAGAAAAACCACGTGAGCATGGAGAGAACATGCAAACTACACACAGAAGGAATCACATTTGAACCCAGAGTCCAGGAGCTGTGAGGCTCCAGTGCTACCTTCTGCAAAACCATGTTGCTCTTAAAATAAAAGTACCCAAATTAAAATAAGAAATCTTCAGACAAATACTATCAATATTATCCTAATATTTGTCTTATTTTTCAGTATCAGTGACACATCACAGTTGTAGAGATCACCAAAGCTACATTTCAGCTGGATACCATTTAAATCACAGCACATGTCAAATATCATGCGCTATATAATGTCACTGCACCTAATGCTACATTCTGGTGTCCTCTGCTCAGTAAAACGAAATGAGTTCGACATATATTCCCAACGTTAATGTAACGCAGTTAATTGACAGTACAGCGTGCACTACAGCAATAACCTTGTGAGTGAAAAGTGTGTGCTGGCCTGATCTGATGTCTCCATGGATTGTTAGCTAAGTAGGGTGCTTCTCAGCTGGAAGAGCCCAAGGCCCATTAATTTTCCATAAATAACCCAATGGGCTTCTCTCACAACTCAGCTGTTCATTTGTTGCACCAGCTCGGAACTGCGGAAAGCCAAGGCTGCTCTTAATTATATTGGTGTGACGCATTAAAGATGGAGAGATTTGAAAGGGGGGTGTAGAGCTGTAAGCAGCTCAGAGGAACACTCACGTGCCACATTCACCCTTGGACTCATGCAATGTGAGGGTTTTTCTTTCGGGCTGATCATCCATCCGGAAAGAGACGCGGAGCACAAAGGGAAACCAGTCTGCACCTTCGTCCTGGTCCGTCCTGGAGTCGGACTGACACATGACATCCGTAACGCCCACTAGTAAAGTATTAATGCAAACCTGTAGATACAATCCTGCTGCAGCTCCCTGAGTTTTGAGTCTGCGGTGACTCGCTCAGGGGAAAATTTTGATCCGAGTTCTTTGGATCGCTGCTGCTTCTTGAAAAATGAGTACAGTGGTGCGGCTTCTTCTTAATGTCTTGATCTGATCATAGAGAGATTGTTGTTTGGTGGTCGGGCTCTTGGCCACATTGCTGCTGTGTGTCGCTATCACTGCTTGGACACCTCCGTATGCTATGGGAAGGACTGTAGGATGAAAGTCACAGAAAATAAAGTGCCCCCTTTTCCCACCTGGCCGGGCCAAACAGGCCAGCGGCCCACCGGTGAATCATAATGATGGTAGACAGATGTGGGCATAAAGTGAAGGGAGCAGTTGACCAGCATGTTCTTGATGTTGACCTTTTTCTCCCCTCTTAAGAGCAATTCCTTCTGCCGGAGCCTCACTTCCAGACCTGTCTGAACGGGAGCCCAGGGGTCTGAATATAAATGCTAAGTGCCCCATCATCTGTCTCGTGAAGAATGCTCCAAAGTCATCTGAAAGGGCATCAAGAACAATAGAACAGGGCCAAAGATGAGAAATCTGCATGGCAGAAATATCTGGGAGCAGTGTGAAGCCTGTCCACAAATTCACATTGATGCATTAATGGAAATTTCTGGGGCGTAGAAATGGTAGCTTTCGCAGGAGACGGAAAGTGAGCCAGTGGGGTTTCTCCGAAACGCATCTTGCTTTGCTGCGTGATGCCGATCGCCTGTTGCGGGTCGCTCTTCGTAGGTGTGTCTTGCATCTTCTGCAGGGTAGGTGTGTATGTTCTGCGACAAGTGGTCAGAGGTGTTCAAGCTACCTGTCCAAAGAGCTCTCGTGTCTCCGTGTCTTGGAGATCCCTTGATCACTCAGCAACAACGTGATATTTTATGTGTGGTTTCACATGAGAATGTTCTCTCATAGAGATCCAAAACTGAGGTGTTAGTCACCCAGTGCGATCGAGACTCACTCAGCAGTGCGAGACACTTCCATCACAATTGCCTGTGGGGTGAATCAGCCGGGGACTCTTGGACAGTCAAGGTATTGGGCACGAGACAGGTGTTATCCTCTGGTCATCCAGGCAGCTGTGAAACGAGAACGTCACGGTTGCCTCGTGTTTCCTGGCAGGGCGAGAACCGTCGCCGAATGTCATCGTGGGGACTGGCGAGGAGACCCTGAAAGAGCTTCACTCAAAGTCCAACATCGTGTTGGTCGTCCAACTTTATCCAACATTCTCCAACGTCTTAAAGTTCTAGCATATTTGCAGTCATTTTCTCCCCTAGATGGGAGAATCCTTGGGGTCGATTCTAACCTGTCCTTTATTACATTAAACCCAAGTTTTTATTTACTATCCTAGTCCTAAAGATTTAAAAGATTATCTTCCTTGGAAAGAATCAATTTATGCACCGTCTTCTGTCCTTTTTTGACCTGCTGTTTTTTTCCTCCTCATAATAAGAATATTCTGTGATTCATAATTAATGGCGAAGGTTTCAGATTTTCTCCCTACTTTGCCCACTAGACCTTGTAGCGGAAACTGCTCCGTAATTATAAATGTTTACGTTCGCATTTTGATCGGCGGGACCCTGGGAGAGCGACGGCTGATGAACTGGAGCAACTTCGGTGGTGTGTTGGCAGCTGTGATAAGGAACTCATTAGAAGCGGAGGTGTGTGTGGATGCAGCGGGGCGGGGGCGGGTGGAGGGAAATCGCCTGGATATGTCGCGACTCCTCCTGTAATCACTTCTCAAAAGGTCTCGTGGTGCCGAGCGCGTTTGTGTCCCCGCGCTTGTGTGACGATGAAGACTCGGCGTTTAATTGAGACTCCGCTGCTAATTTGCGGTGAGAAAAGGAACCGTTGAGGTTATTTACATCTTCTCACAGGTGTTGTGCTCAGCTCCTCTATTTCCCACCGCAGATTTTGGGTGTTTTCTTTCCCTGGGCAGCAGCAGCAGGTGCTCTGCAGTTTTCTGTGTATAGGAGGGTTTTAATGATGTTGCCTGCGTTCGAGAGGTCAGGAAGCAGGAGAGGAGGGAAAAAGGAAAAAAAAAACAGCGCTTTGGGTCAGACAAGACTGGGTCGGGATATGTGCTCATGAAGCTTTACTCTGGGCTTCGTTCTGCCAAACGCATCGCCTGGTTTTCCCTGCTCTGGAAGGACAAGCCGAGCCGCAAGTTGCCGCAGGTCTGCTGCTTTCACGCGGGGATCACAGGGGTCTGGTGCCTATCCTGGAATCACTGGGCGTAAAGCTCGGGGGGGGGGGGGCACCCTGGACGAGATTCAGGGTATTTTGTCTCAATCCTTTTTCCCTCCTTTTTCTGTTCTTTGCATTTTTTCCCTCCTTCACAGACCCTGATACTTTGCCTTCCCCGGGCACTGTGCCCACGCTGCCCAGAGGGGGATCCGGCACTGGAGGCACTAAACAGGTGTCTTGTTGTGTTCCAGTCAAGCGTGGCCAATTTACAACTTTGCTTCCTCGTAAATATGACTTCTTTCATCTGATTGTCATCAGGCTTCATGAGAAGCTCCACACACTGCGTCGGAACACAAGACGAGTGAGCTCCACTTTCGTTGAATTTCAAATGTTTCATTCACATCTTGTGCATCTGTGGTGTGTGTGGTCAGGTCAGGAATACCGTAGTATAGGGAGAGTATAATGAAGAGCAGAGAGCGTCAAATGGCAAATCTGGGAGTTCTCACACACACACAAACGAAACTATGACTGTAAGTCTGACCCCATCACACCGTCCGTTGTTGGCCAGTACATTCTTTTTACTACAGTAAAGACCAGAAGAAAAGATGCTGAGTGATTATTGCAGACAAACACGAGTCCAAGTGTGGCCAAGATTCTTGTTTCAAATTGTCTCAAATTTTTCTAGTGGTGCCATGTGAAAATACTTATAAACTGCACTTGTTTTTCGGAAATGAGCTCTATGCTTCCAGGTAACAGAAGTCTATAGACTGCAAATTCTACAAATAAGTGCAGGACTTCCAGTAATGACTGAGACAGTGAAGTTGTTCAGATGGCATAATAAACGTCATTCAATAATCAGTTTTATTATTGCATTATAAACAACTATAACATGTATCTATTTGGCTCACAGGGTGGCATGGTAGCACAGCAGGGAGTCGGTCTGCGTAGAGTTTCCATGTTCTCCGGTGCTCCGGTTTCCTCCCACATTCCAAAAATATGTGGTGTAGGTGAACTGTTGCTCACAAACTTGCCATAGTTGATGGTATGTCTGCCCTGCTTTGGACCGATGTCACTTGTGCCCAGTGATTCCGGGATGGGCTCTGGAGTCGGTGACCCTGAGCAGCACAAGCGCTGAGTGAAAATACATTGTTTACTGCAGTCTGCAGTTTTGTTTGTTCAATGACATAAAGGTTATTTACTAGTTCATTGTCCCCCGCTTCCCTTTCTCCACTGCCGAGTCCCCTCCCACACCTCGAGCGCTCAGCCGAACTCTAAAGCCGTCCACTAATTCTGCTGATGTTTGGCACGACCGGGTGACTGGAGGTGTTAGCGTGATGAATTAAGGGTTTCCCATAATTCCTGCTGATTATATGAGAGGTGACACATCTCCACCTGACCTGTCAATCAAGCTTGAGGCGACAAGGATGTAGTGGCAGGAGGTGACTTTGAGGATAACATGGTATAAGGGGGTAAGACAGGTGCTGTGACACTGGCTGTTGACTTTGTGCTGTTCCTGTCCTTATTGTGATGAGGACCATCCCTCATTTCATAGAGCAACAGCGATACGCTTCCGACAACTGTTCCTTTTTTTTGTCTTACGTACAGTCACTTTGTATTTTCAATTTATTACTATTTGTTATTGTTTGATATTTCTTTAGTTTGCTCCTGTGAATTTGGCCAGCAGGTGGTCTAGTAGTTGCAGCTCAGCACTTGAAAGAACCAGGTTTGAATCCCACCTCATGCTGTAGCACCTTCATCAACTGGTACAGTGAAAATAACCCAGCTGTGGACATGGCAAAACATTTGTTGGTACTTAACACCCCGAGTCGCTTTGGGGAACAGCGTCAGTTAAATAAATAAATGTTTCTTAAGTGGCAGTTAATTTGAAACTCTCTCTTGCGTGTTGGGAGTTTCTTTGTTTTCCTCTCCTCAGCAGCCAAGCGGCTTCATTTTGAGCAGTGCATTAACTTCTCTCTTTGATCCGATTTCTTTCTCTGCCACTTTGTGTGTGTCAAACACGGTGTGTGTTCTGTCTCATCCCACCGAGAAAGGCACAATTTGAAAAAGAATCGAGCCGAATGTGTAGAATAGTATGATGTGTCAGTTTCTCTTTTAGTTCCGTATTTAAATTAGTGCTGTATCTTCCATTATGTGATGGATTTTCCCCTCTTCGTGATCTTTGAAGCCACTGGAACAGACCTCTGGGTTCTGTTGTATTTAATGAATTGTGCTGCCAGTTATGTGGTCATTTGCTCTGCTTTTGTGCGTAATTATCAGATTTAATGAAATGTTTTTACCATTTTCACTGGCATGCGGTTTCTTCCGGTTTTCCCAGCTGTCTGTGATAAAGTTTCTCCGCGGTGGAAATTCCATCAAAACAAAATGTTGTCTCCATTGTTGTTGTTTTTGTTATCGCTGTTGAGCTTCTTGATATAACGGACGTCAGACTGTCTTCCCAGGAGAGACCGACATAAAACGGCGTCTGCCAAAAGTATGAGCAATAATAACAACGATGAATTAGGGCTAAACGAGCAGTGAGGAGCGACAGCTCCATCATTTAGACACGTCCTCCACCCCCCCACCTGCCTTTATCATTTGTGTGTTCACGGTCATGGTCACCATGGGACATCGGCCCCACCGGCGACCCGCACCCACCGCCCGTTCCCCTACGGCTCTGCCCAGCAGCTGACGAACGTTCCCTGGGTGTTAAGATCTACATGATGTCTCCGCAGTGACACTCGCCTGTCATCTTCAAAGGAAAAGCAGCCGAAGAGAAACAAAACATAAATAAAATTCGGCACCAGGGTCCAATCACAGCAGAGAGAACTGCCTTTGAAGTGCACTTCCACCTCGGTGCTGTTTGGACGTAGCTTCGAATCTCGCTCGGTCTCGCAGTTTGCGTGGTCTCTCCATGTCCGTGTGGCTTTCCTCCGGGCGCTCTGGTTTCTTCCCGCAGTCCAAGGACATCCAGCTCAGGTGGACTGCTGATGCTAAGTTGGCTGTAGCGCGCGGAGGTGCGCGTGTATCTTGTGATGGACTGGCGTCCAGTCTAGGGTGTCATGTTCATTTCTTGTTAAAATGTCCACGTAGCTCGACTTTTGCGAAACGCTAATCCTGCTGTTTTTCCAGCGGACCCTGGAGGCGAGTCGACGGCACCATCGCTCTTGTTTTCTTGTGCGCATCGCTGTGGTGCTTCTTCCCTTCCCTCTGTTTCCTTCTAGTGCTGCGATGCTCCGTATCGACACCCAGTTTGTTCACAATGGAGTTGCAAGAGGAGGAGCTGGGATGGATTGACTCAGTGCTACATGACTGAAGGCCATTGACGGGGCACCTCGGCCCACGCCCAGGGAGCGCCTTTGTCTCGTGCTCAAACTGGAAATCAATGCGCCGGTAGGACTGCAGGAGAAAACAGCGTCGCTCCAAAGCCCTCCTTGCTGTTCAATTGATTTCGGTCCTCTTAACTTTCAATGAAGAAGGAAATATGGAGCTGGTGACTGTAACGCTCTGTGACGTGCACAAAGCAACCAGCTGGATCTGCTAATAGGATGAATATTTATGTTTCATGTTGTTCTAGATGGCAAACGGCTACGGGTAGAGAGTCACCTTTAAGATATTTAATGCCTATCTCCGGCAGCAGCTGCGAAGCTTTTTCCGAAAATGGCACTTTAAGAGTTGGGTTCGCGTTGCCTTTGACTTCAGCAGGTGAAATCGGAGGAGGATGATAAGAATTTTGACGGACTTTGGCTTTTCTATGGCATTTTTAAGATTCCTGTGATGAATCGGCGATAAGTTGACAGAATGTGGGACTGGCTATAAATATTAATTGGGGATATAAAAAAACCTCAGAGAACAGTATCTCATCTGAAAGGTGAGGAGCAGCAGCTGCTGCGCGAAACTGTCTCAGCCAAAGGCAGCAGAATTTCCATTCCTCTTGTGTGTAAAACAACAAAAGGCTCAATTTGGGCAGATCATCTATACATGATAACGTATATTAAGTATCGATCGTTTATACTTGTCTCGGGTCTTTGTCCTACTGTGAGTCTTCGTTCTAGTTGTTTCTGTATGGTCTATATGTCTCTGAATAACTGAATTTCCCCTCTAGATCTATCTATCTATCCCCTGACCTCAGTCTTTATCAAGAGCTGAAAAAATAGCTGAAAATGTATTTACATGTGTTCTCAATGAGGTCAAAAGCTGTTGAGTCCAGGCAGATTGCAGTGCTACTTGTGACTGAGAGAACTCTGCGGACACAGCGCCTGTCGCAGCCTGGAACTGCTCATCTGAGTCCCACATCGCTAATAATAAAGAAGAATATGAGCGGTAGAACGGTTCGAATGGTAATGGCTCAGGTTAGAGAACGCGCCAAGGCTGCGGGGCGCGGCGCCGGCTCCTCCGTGCAGGCTTTTGTTTCTGCTAATACTCAATTTCGTCTATCTGCTAAGTTGAAAACCTTGTTTTTGCACAGGCTTGCATCATGATCTCACAAATGCAACCACTTTCTAGCAATATGTTTTATTTTCTTTGAGATGCCCTTGCCGTAGTTTATAACTGACACATCATAAAATATTAATAACGATAAAAAAACAAACTGCAATCAGAATTACACCGCATGTCTACCCCTACCCAACGCGAACCCGAACCCTAACCCTAATCATTACTCGAGGTTTCAATTAATTTCAACTTGTTCACATTAAAGGAAGTTGCACAGAAACTTATTATTGTTTTTTATTTTCTGGGGGGGGGTTGTTGAGACATTCAGCGCTCAGTCCATGATCATATTATGACTTGTGGAAGCGCGACACACCCTCTGCCCCGCTGAGGACTACAGGCCTTTGGTGAGCAGCACTGCGAGCAGCGCCCCCTCGCGGCCAATACAAGTACTGCCACCAATTCAACACACTGACCTTAACCCAGAAGTATTGATTTAAAAAATGACATTAGTTTACCGCTACTGTTTATATGTAAGTAACAAAAAACTTAATTTCGCCATTACGTCGAACCTTTCATCATTCACCGACACAAAAGAACAGCAAATGAGGCCCTGAACGGACTCAAAATTATGGCATAATTAAGACAGTGACTTTCTGACAGCAAGTCGCAATGTAAATGTAAAAGTTTAAAGTAATTTTGTGTGAATTAATTGGCATATGCTTATCTCAGCCCTGCTCCCCACTCAGGCATTCTCTGTCACTGTAATATTTGGGTAAAATCTATTTGAGAAGAAATTGGTCCCTTTGTGCCAGTGAATAAGAAATTATGCTAAAGTGAGAGGGGAGAATGTGTGCCATTAGTCAGCGCCGCGCTCAAACTTTTCTCTCCCCCGCACTTAAAAACTATTCAGCACATTCTCCGGCTGTGATGAAAAACAGGACAGATAACGGAGCTAATTCTGAGGCTGAATGGTTTATTCTTGTTTTTTGTTTTTCTTTGGCTTGCCTGATGCACTCACTCCTGGTCCGTCCGTCCCCCGTCCCCCCCCCCTCCCCATTCACCCGGCAGTGGCCCTAGTCCTCTTCGCACAGGTTAAGCGATGGATCTCGGATGTCTGTCCGCCCTCGCTGGAGGACGGTGGGGGTCGGAGAATGAGGCTGCGGTATCCTCAATTATGTAAGGACAGATGGAGACAGTTGGCCCGGTGTCGTCTTCTCCTCCCCGCCTTTGAATACCGTCATATTGGCCCCTGCGCCTCGTTTTTGTGCCCGCTGTGTTTTTCTGGTGTAAAATAACACACGAGGCAGACGGTGACCTTTTGCCTATGGGCTGCCGGCGGTTGCTGTAAACGGGGCGAAAAGAGAGACGGTCCGCGGTACGTGAGAACGTGGCACGGCACCCAAAGCTCTCCCCTCCCCCCCACCCCATGGTCTCCGCTCCCGCGCAGTTCCCACGGTGCATCCAGCCTGCTCCCCTTCCACATGGATGGTCTGCCAAAGGAGGCGTGTAATCACCAAGCATCTGAGGCCCAGGTTCCATCAGCTCCTTCGGGTGCCACTGTGGTGAAATATCCAGGAGGCGCAGAGGGCTTTTTCGGGGGTGGGGGGTGGGGTGGCACTCTATTTTGGGGCTCTGCTCACCTGAGGGGCGACATGCAAAAGTTGTTTTCCTTTTTCCCTGCCAGACCTCTGGAGAGGGAGAGCGGGGCCCCGCGGATGACACGGGACAGGATGCAACAGGGCAGTGTGGTGAGCGGGGAGGGGGGGGGGGGGTTGGGCACATCACGTGGAGATGGCAGTGCCGTGAACTATTACCTGCATGGTTACCCTGTCATGAGACGAAAGGTACCTCCCCGGAGCTTTCGGGCAATACACACGAGTGGGGTACCCCTCAAACACACACAGCCAAGTCTCAATTTTCAGGAATGGAGATAAGGGCTGGGGACAGACAAAAAGTCCACATAATACGGAAACCACATGTGATATGAGCTGTATTTCAAATAGATTGTCAGATAGGCTCAGAGATTAAATTATAAAGCTAAAAAAGCCTTTCATTCGTTCATATTCAATCCCAGGTGCCAGTGATTATTTCAGCGTTAGTAAATAAAAACTACAGTGAAACAGAATTAAACCAGAGTTACTACACATCGCAAGTGAACACACAACTGAGGAGGGCGAAAACAGGAAACTCGTGAAACGGCACCGCAGAACTGAACTGGATCGGAACAGGTGTGTTTGCGTTCTATCAAACCTCACAGCTTCTCTCCATATCACTGAAATCACGAATCACGTCAAGGATGTTCCACCTTTATCCTGGCGACTGCTAATTTACGGTGGATTTTGCAGCAGCTCATCTTGTATCTGTCGGTTCAGCGGAACACAGAGCAGTGAACCAACACCATAGCGGAGAGCTCGCTGAGTGGAAAACCAAATCGATGGAAGAAAACTGTTACAAATGTGTTTGTTCTGGGAAAATGTTTTATTAAAATCACCACGCTTAAGAAGCAAGGAGAACAATACACCAGTACAGAGCCCTTCTGGGTTGATCGGTACTTAACGTTTGCGTCGAGAGGCCGGTGATGGAGGCGCACAGCGGCACAGCGGGTAGCGCTGACGCCACACAGTACACGACGAGCTGTGTATCTGAGTGCGGGTTCGACTTTCGAGTTTCCGCCTTCTCTCTGTGGTCGCAATCCAACGACGTGCGGAGGAAGACGACGGTACGCCGCAGTACACCGCTTCTGTACCCTCCCTTACCGTGGAAACGAAGCAAGAGTTCACCATGATGTGACGGCAATGAACCCGACTTACTCTAATTATTGTCCCTTTGAGGAAAATTGCTGTAAGTCCGTTATGTAGCTCAGGAAAGACAAAAATGGCATCTTTTAAATTCTTTCGCTATGGTAGGAATTCCACAAAAAACTCACATTTGGTAGTGAAATACAAGCCCTTTGCAATATTTTAATAACGTGCTTTATTCAGTCAACAGTTAATTGATTAATGATTAATTAGAACCGTTGCTGGGATGGGAAAGTGCAGAGGCTCTGTGCCGGGTTCAAGACCTCTCAATTACTGCTTTATATGCAGCTGATGTCCAACAGCCCTGGAATACTGGAACATGGTGAACCTGCAGATAAACATTTCTAAATACTCCTGGATATGGATAAATGTTCAATATTTGAATGTTTTCAAAGAATGATTTTCATTTGCCGTTGGAAACTCTAACTCCGTTTCCGGTGGTTACGCTCTTGAGAGAATGACATTTTGTGGGTTTACACCCCAAACACAATGCAATGTTCAGCTCCAGAAGTCCATTTCTCAATGACCGCAGGAAACAAACATGGATGCACACCTCATCTGAATTATTTTAGTCTGAGTCTTACCTCACGTGAGGTGATATACCTTGTGTGACACATTTGTACAGCTGGCTGTGTTTGCTGGAGAAACGACGGGCTAAGTAAATTGCTCGAGGGCACCACGCAGAACCAGATAGCGCGGCCTTTAGTTTACAGGGACGGGTCCTTAACCACCGTGCCACCTGCCGTTCGCCCTTAAGCAAAAACAGTGTGGAACAACCTGCAAGTTGACATGTTGCCTGGAAAAGGCACGACCCCCTTGCTTCGCCCCGCCGGCCTCATGTTCGGCAGCAGTGTCCGCGCAGCCCCCCGGGGGGTCGCTGACAACAAGGGAAGTTCATTCTCGCATCTCTTGAGAGGGGCTCAAAACACAAAGACGGGGCACAAGCAATCCGAAGTGAAATTTGCGTCACGCCGGTTATTTTTGGATTTATTTAGCCCGGCATACTCATTCGGAAAGTTTGCGTTACGCGAGACGCGCGCCACCACACAAGGCCTGACTAGCACGCAGGTGAGCTCTCATTCCCATGGCAGGCAGCAGGTGGAGTAGTAGTTAGAACTGGTCCCTTGCAGCCTGAAAGTCTCTGGTTTCAATTCCCCTCCTACTGTAGTACCACTGAACGAAGAAATTACCCTGAGCTGATACAGTAAGAACACCCTGTGCTGTAAATGATTGTGTAAGAATGCAAAGTGCCTTATGTTCCTCGTACTCAAATATGTATACAGTTTACACACTCACTCACACACATTTGTGTTTACTGCTACTTGACGGGTTTATAGCTTGATTCATAAATACTACACATTGTTTAACCAATTTATGTAAGAATATTTTACAGTTGTTTATGAGCAATTATGAAACATGTGATTAATGCAGTTGAAAATGTAATGATTTTATTAAAAATGAACGCAATCTTAATTGCATATTATGTCAAGTGTTATAATACTGGTTCGTTTGAATAGTTAGAGCTATAGCTGAATAGTTCCAAATATTTGCCAAGTATTTTTGAAGGACAATGTATTCTTGTTTATGAACACGAACCCCATAATTATTTGGAATACGTCTCGTGTTATTGGCAGAAGAATTATGGTCAAAAACTGACACGTATATAATGATTTGGTCTATATGTATTGCTCTTTCTCAGATATGAAGTCGACCTCTGATTCAGTTATTAGACCACCCAGCAAGTCCATTAATCCCACCGTCTATATTCACGAAACACGGGGTAATGAGCCTTCATACGGTATTAAATATTAATCCTTCAAGACTGGATGTCTTATATGAGCTAAAGTGGGAGCTCCTGTTGGGATATGGGAGGAACTAGATGATGGAGGTCAGATCAGATGTTCCCCAGGAACTTGTTAAACCCCCAAGAGGCCACGGTTCCACAGAGGCATCAAGTCAGGACTTGAGCACTGACCACAAATAGAAGGGCATGGGCTTAGAGCCAACGCCATTCAGGAATCGTTAAAGGTTTGGTGTTCATGACCTCCTCGTGAAACAAAAACCGCTCTAACTTCTGGAGATTTTCGCTCCCAGACACCTTGCAAAATGACATAATGTGTAGAGGAGTTACAGTTCAGTAAGAGCTGTGCTAGAAATTTGCAGCATCGGAAGGAAACGCTTCTCCTTGCGAGAGCTGATATTTGGAAGGACAGAAACCCGTGCGTGTTGTTTGTTCCTCACTGTGGAAACATGTGATGTGAGGACGGACGGCAGAGGCTGCACGGAGCGCTGCCGGGGGGCTCTGTCTGGGGGCCGCGGGCGGTGAGAAGAGCTCCTTCCCGCCACCTTCTCACGGGCAGAAGTTGGAGACCCTTCTGTCTGCTGGGGGTCTCCCTGCGCGCGGACAGCGCGAAGAAGAGCAGCCGCATCTCCGGCATCATCTCAAGCATCATCTCCGGCATCATCTCCAGCATCATCTCCGGCATCATCTCCAGCATCATCTCCGGCATCATCTCCAGCATCACTAGCATCACTTCACAGCAGGGCTTCGCAGAAGCTTGAGACGTGCGTGCGGAGAAGCCTTTGGTGGCATCTTCCCAGAATATCGCAGCAGTTCGAACAGAACGGCTGTTTTGGACTCTACCGCAGAGTGGGTTAAAAAAAAAAGTGTGAGCCGGGGGAGGAAAAAGATAAGAGCGGATCGCACGAGAGCATCCCAAGGAATCCGCGCGCTCCGGAGTCCGAGCGCCTTCAGCACCACGGACAGGTACCACCTGCGCGGCCAAACTTCGCCCGGCGCCACCGGCCGGGGGGCCAAACGGGACTCCAGGCTCCGGCACCGAGAGCGGCATCGCACGAAACAGGTAAACACGTTCCCTTCGCTCTGCTTTCAGCACGCGCTCCGGACGCGTTCACACCGCGGGCGCGCGCAGGAATACTGGAATACCGCGCACGGCTCGCGCCCGGCGCGGTTTCACGTCCAAAGGGAAACTGTAATAAATTGGTCACATTTAACAAAATAACAACAAGGATGATACGATGAATGAACCGCTGAAGTAATGAAGTGGAAATAATTTCCTTATAATTGGCAATAATGGTTGAGCGCGGGTTTTTTGGTGCTAAAAAAGTGCGCGTCGCTCTGCTGCTGGAATAAGTTGAAGGAGGGTGGATGCAAACAGTATTTATTCTACTGTAAGTTCGATCTGAGTGTAAGAATGAGATGAACGGTGAACGTGGACTTTTTTGGCACGCTGCTGAAAACGCGCGCAAACCGAGAACGCAAACGCCGGTTGTAATGTTGTTCTTTTTTTTTTCTCCTCTTCTTCTTCTTCTTCTTCGTCTTCTTTTTAAATTTTTCTCGCGTAAAACCACAGGAAGGTGGATGTGCGATCCAGGGGTTCCGGTCCAAATCACTCAGTTGTCTCGCGCCTTTCTCCAGATACCGACAGCGGCTCTTGTAACCATGGACACGGCAGAGCTGATATAAAATGCAGATGAGAGAGATAAAGGTTCCGCCGAATGCAGAAGAAGGAGCACAAACGACACCGAATCTCTGCAAATCAACACCGAGGGCACATGGCAGATTATTATATGAAAGTACCGCGATTTTACTAAATGCTGAGAAAAGTTACATGAGTTCGTCATTTCATTTGCTCCAGAGTCATTTTGCTGTAATCCGGTGCGGGCACACAGTGTGTGTGTGTGTTTGTGTGTGTGGGGGGGGGGTACAAACTTTATAAATAATTGTAAAAATAACTGCGACCTTTGTGAGCAACAGTAGCTCTTAACATCACGATTTGCAAAGGATGGCTTGACACCCCAGTGAGTGAGGTAAAGAACCACAAGTCGCTCTCCTCCTTTCTCCGCGAGCACGAGCTCATCACATTTCTAAATAAAATAAAAGTATAAAAGCAAACAGGCTGCAACGTGTCGCAAACGGCGGCGCAGATTGAAGGCGCATCAAGACGCGCAGTGCGATACTTGGCAATGGTGGGAAGGACAAGAATCTGGTCAGAATAAAAGAGCAAAGAGCCTTTTGGTGGTGGCGGCAGTGTGTGGACTCTGGGTTTTTAGTGTGTGTGTGTGTGTGTGTGTGTGTGTGTGTGTGTGGGAATCCTTTGGAGACTTCAGCCGAAACAGCTGGAGAAGATACTGCACTGTTAGAATGCCACAATACAAAGTGAGCTCTTTTAAAGCAATGCCTTTGCAAAAGGATGCTGCAGCAGGATTATCCTGTATCTGCTGATGTGTCACCTTCCGGTAATACAAAATGATCCGGCCGCATATTCTGTTTGCCCTGATCTTTCCGAGGCTCCCAAAGTGTGTGGCCACCGAGGCTCCGCGCCGGATGCGCGTTTTCTGGGAGAACAGCAGGGTCTCCAGCCAAGTGGAGGAGAATTTATTCAAAATTCCCAGCGGACTTCCAGGAGCAGCAGGAAAAGCAGGAACATGCAGGGCCTTTCATAACGTGCTCATTTCCCCTCCAAACACACTTTTCCGCACTTTTCCCGACTGCAGTCTGGCACCACAACCTTCCGGAGGTTTTATGCCCAGTAGATGGTTGTTATCCAGGTGTTAGTTGTACTTTTGATGATCTGTAGGTTTTTGGGCTGCAGGATAACAGTTACGAACATTACACATCTTTTCAGCAGGTGCAGTGCAACTTATTAACCTATTTAAGATACAGTTTTGCTGAGTGGCGATGATGGTGGCAGACGTTCAAACCCATGACCATCAGCTCACAGGTCCAGTTGCATCTCCACCGATACGTGTTCTTCTTAGCCGGTTAAGTCAAAGTGTCTGGGGATTTGTGTTAATAAAGAGGATTTTTTCCCTGCTGTGACAGTAAACACTCTCTGAGACAGAGTAAAGCCCAGCTCAGAAATGAAGACAAAATTAACATAAAATTAAGCGACAAATTAGCCGTACTGTGACTGTGATTAGCAGGAATTAGATTGATTTTTTTTTATTTTCCTTTTTCGATGAGGGCCTTATAATTATTCTACAACTTGCACTAATTACTGGAATTTCATAGAATGTGCTATTGAGACTAGCATAGAATTACACCTAATCTATGACCCAACTCCTCTGTGTTATAGCTGAGCATGGAGGTTACAATTTTCATAATGAAGTCACACCAGGTTATTTAGTGAGCTGAATAGGCAATGTGGATCCTCATGTGAAATGCTGGGGAAATGAGCACATTGATTACCGAGCTGTGATGCACATCTATCACCAGGGATGCTGTATTTGTTGCGCAGCATAACATGCGGTGCACAGATGATTCTGGAGGGAATCGGTATTAGCAAACGCCTTTCTGCTTGGCTGTTTCTCGGTGGCTCGTAATTTTATCAGCTTTATGAGTTTTACGGATGAACCAGAAATGAGGAGGCTTCCGAGGTGCGGAAATACATCACGGTGTCAGTTGCGATGTGTGTTCATGTGAGTGACTCAAATACATCGATGTTCTATATGACCTGAAGTCACTTGAGCTGCTTCTTCAGAAATGTTAGGTGAGTGACTGAAGATCGAGATTGTTCTGCTTACGGATGTAACACTTATTTAAATTTAAGAAGGAACGATTTGCCCAATTAGTTTGCCGGAGGGAACCATACAGGCACAGAGGGTAAATGCTGGGCAGTTAATGAGCTCACTGAGTGTGCGGTGGAGTGGAGCCCAAACGCTGCCAAACTACATCAGAACCAGGTCACGGGAGCTGACTTGCATCCAAAACCTTCCCATGTTGTTCCTCTGTTGTCTGCTGAAACCGATCTCTGATAATACCTGTTGCTGACTCATAAAACCTACTCAGGGTGTATCAGTACCACATAGTGCAGGACCCACGGTTATCAAGCCTGCGAGATGATGTACACGCTTTCTGATGTCTTAATAGTGCCACTGAGAAATATGGTCCAATGGAATTCAGCTTTGTTTATCATAGCAGGATTCTGTGCATAATGAATAAATAAATAAATAAATAAATAATAATAAACTGCAGAAGTTGCCATGCTTGGGTGGACAGAGCTTGGCGTGATTAGTGTAGTTATGTGACCAGACAGCGAGGAGACCTCACTCACAATGACCTGAGATTCTCCAGCCTTAGTTATTCAGTTGCTGGAGAGTGGAGTGTGTGTGTGAGGCTCTGCAGAACATCCCAGCCTTTGGTGATACTCAAGACTGCTTCGTGTGGTGTTTTCTCACCTGCCTGGAGACACCAAAAAAAAAAAAACGCACAGCTTCTACAGTCACGTTAGACGCAAAGTACCTGCTCCTGCAGTCCCTACAAACCACCATTCCTTCTGTAGCGCCTCTTTCTCATGGTCTTCCTGCAGCACAATAGCATCATTATAATCAGATCTTTCGCAGGATTTCGTATCTATTCCCAGCCCCACCTACTCTTGTAGAAGGAAGGTCGGCCCGATGATGAGTCACTCCAGTGGACCAGGAGGCCGAATAGATCATTTAAGGGAAAGCATCATATGTGAGGTCCGCTGACAGATGTTGTCTTCACACACAGACAACCCACCTCCGCCCCCAGAAACCCAACACACTCAGATGTAAGAAGGGGAAATTACCGAAACGCCACTGGAATGTGAAAAGGTATTTCTGTCAAAGGACAACAAGGTATCTCTGTCAAATGCTTGTAGTTACAGTAACAATTCCTTTGTTAGACAGCATGAGATCACTGGCAAAGTCTTAGCACCTTTATTAGTACAAAACTCATAACATTTACTTTTGAGTTTGTTACGGTCCTTCCTGTGTACTGATGGAATTTATAGAATGCTGTGCGCTACTGGGCTGGACAGATTTCAGGGTCACAGTTCACATTTTTCTGCAATGGTCTATTTATGAGTAAACAAATTAACAATATCAATGGACTCTTTTATTGTACTTGAAGGCTACTACTGGTCATAGCCTTGGTCCCCTCAAAAACCACTTGAAGAATAGACCCAAAGGACTAATAATGTATGTCCTGAAATGTGTGTGTGTGGTCTGGCCATTTAACACTTTACCTTTGGGAGATGCATTAGAAATACTCACATGGTCATGTTAAATATAACAGTCTGTGCTCCAGACCACCACAACCCCACCTGGGACAAGTGGTTATTGATAGTGAGCGAGTGAATAATGTTTCTAACCCTTTGCAATCACACTAAGTACATTTACAGACTGATCCAGGAAATGTGCTTTATATAGAACTGCAGTTTTGTGTCTCTATATGGATGGAAATGCGTTGAAGTCGGATATTTGCTGTACAGTGTATTATTGTGAGTCCGAGAGAGTGCACACACTTGATTTTTGAGTATGCAAATTTTTCTGTGTGTTCTTGCAGGTGCTCTGTGTGTGTGTACAGCAACGAAGCAGAGCATTTTCCTGGCTTTGTATGAGTATGCAGCTATTTCTGAGCATGTCTGTTTATGGGAGAGAAAAAGAGCAAGAGTACAATTCAAGCTTTGTTTGAGCATGAAGATATTTGTGTGTGTCTGTGTGTGTGTGGTGTGCAGTGTGTGAAAGGGGGTGTCGGTGTGAGAGAGCGAGAGAGAGAGAGAGAGAGAGAGGAGGAGCACGTACACAGGGCTCAGTTTGTTTGGGAGAAGCATCGGTGAAGCGATCCGCTAACCTCCCTGTTGTCACTCACTGAGCTGATGGCTTATTGAATAATGTATAGAAAAGACAAAGACATACAAGTTCCCAGTCTGGCAGCTGATCAATCACACTGTCAACTGCAATCAAAGCGGCGACACTAATGAGCTCACGGAGAGAGAAAAGGGAGATGAATTTTTGATGAAGGTATGGCGTGTGACATGTAGTCATTGACCAGGGATGGGGAGAGATGGAGCTTTGGTAGTGGAGTGTGTGTGTGTGTGTGTGTGTGTGTGTGTGTGTGAGAGAGAGAGAGGGAGAGAGTCTATAGAGGTTGGGGGGAGGGTGTGGCGCTGCGTTGAGGGCTTTCCCCTCGCTAGGTGGAGGAGACCGGCCAAATCGGTAAAACTGGTCAGAAACCCTCCTGGTCTTTGTGTCTGAAGCCCCCCACTCTGCTATAACTGGCAGTCAGTGATGAAGGAGCTGAAATCTGTGGGTTTCTTTGACTGACAGCCCTCTAATTGCTCTCCCTACTCTCTGCTGTTTTGTATTGGTCGCTATTGTAGTGGATAGCAGTCATGTTTTACCAACACTTAATTCTGCAGTTTTTTTCCCATAACCATTTTATTTTTCTGATAGATTAGCAAACTGTCATTGGAACAGCAATTATAGTCCTAGCTATATAGTTATTATCTACTGAAACCATAATGCTGGATCACCGCTCAGCTTTCTCAGTTTTTTTCTTTTTTTTTTTGGCATTTCTTGTTCGTGTAACGTCCGGACGTAAAAAGCAAATACGGACGCGTTTTACTGTACCATCCGGAGATGAATGTAAAGTGCGACGATCTCTGAGTGCAAATTCAAGTGCACAGTGTTAACCAGGAATTAAAGTGCATGGTTGACGCTCAGGACACCCAGCAAAAAGAGAAATAGCGATGCGTGAACGGAGCTAATACAGTGAGGCATGGTAAAGACAGGGTGGTACACAGGACCTGGAGAGGATCACGAGGGACTGGCGTAAACAGGACTGGAACAGAAACCCAATCAGTGAGCAAGACTCACTGGTTACTGACAAGTAAAGGGCTGATCAAGAATCTACAAACCAGTGAGGTGACTTGAAGCCCTTTATAGGGCTGGAAACTGATCAGGTTTATTGACAGCAGGTGTGTTGGTTCAATTACATGGATCTCAGGTGGCGCTTCTGGTGGACCTTGGGGTTTCACCTCCTGAGGTCGTGACACCTGTGCCATGTATTTCTTAGATTTTAGTATCCCGTGTTTGTAACTCTGCACCCATATCACTTTATGGAAACGACCACTTTTCATTCACAATGTAGGAAATGTCCTTTATTAAACTGGTACCAAAAGCTGCTGGGAAAGGAAAAGTGTAAGTAACTAGTTCACAGGGAGGAGCTGTTTACCTGCTCTGACTAAATTCTTGGCGATGAGAAACATCACAACTAGGTGTTCTATATGGAGTTTTTCCTAACCTTTGGATCTACAGAGATATGGAGCTTGAAGAAATAGTTACTCAACTGTCCGGAGGACCCGCTAAGGCAGTGAGAAGCACTATCATTGTAAATGATCAAAGACAAAGAGAAAGAATATCTTCACTTTAACAAGCATAGTAATTGATGTAAACAGCTTGTTGTTATGAAACAATATGGTGCAAAATTAAACTTGTCATTTACAGTGCAGATATGCTATACAACTGATTTGTGTGCCAAGCAACAGATGTTAGTCATGAAAAGCCACCACTGAAGACATACGATATGCAATGAAAGAAAGGAAGGCAATGTGTGAGTGCAAGTCCCATACAGTGTCTTTCTTGAAATGAAATCACGCTGTCAGGTGATTCTCCATTATTAGGATGTAGAATGACCATTTTTTTAAAGAATAAAAAATCTGAGTTTCTCAGATGAAAAGATATATGACCTAAAATTAATTGAAATACAAACATAAAAGCAATTTTTTTAATGCCTGACAGTGATAACACCAACATCCTTCTTGAAATTCTGCCACTTATTGTCCAAATTATTAAAACTGGCACCATAAGCAGTGCAGGAGAGTGAATAAAACACAAGTGGTAACACGAGTGAGTGCCACCTTTATTATGAGAGTGTAAAGATATTTATGTTATAAAAAGCTGTTTATGTGATTTAAGAGACTGAGTTAATATTTATGTTTATGTAAAATGTTTCTAAAACTTTGTATTGAATGTGTTGTTTTAGTTGTGAATTAGGTTTATCGTAGTCAGTGCTGTGATTGGTTGAGACTGTCAGTGTGACAGGAAGTAGGAAGTAAGAAGTAGGAAGTAGGAAGTATGTGCAGTAGTTAATTTTTATTTTTTGGAAGATGAATAGTGTCTGGGTGCTTTGCTCAATGAAACACATAATAGTCAGTCAATAAAATAGCCAATGTGGATGTTAAAATGACCACTTCACTGGGAAAAAGCTGTTGTACTGAGTAATAAGTCTGTTTTATGAAAAAAATGGTATTTATATATGGTCATAATCTGTTGTAGTGGTTTTGCAGTGTACGGGACCCTGTTTCATGAGGGAAGGATGTACAATGATTCTGTCCAAGTTATAACCTGTCTGTTCCGGAGGCCACCACTAGGTGACAATAAAGTCAACTGGCTGGTTTAGCACTTTGTAAAAGGATTAAGGAGAAGGCCATCTTCACCCTCGAGGTGACAGTATTGATGTGTGTGATGAGAGCTCATCCTCACAGTAGCAATGATCCCGTGTCTTCAGAGCTTTTCTACACGGACAACAGCAACCGCTGGGATACTGGCCCAGTAGCAACGTCCATCCGTCTTACTGACTGCCAAAAGCACCTGTGGACCGACACGCCTGTGGTCCGAGACACCCGGGCACCTCAATGCTCACCTGAACAGGTGGCACTAGAGAGGAACGTGCAGCGGTGGGCTGGGCTGCTCTAGCGGGGACTGTAATGAGGAATTTTGTGGCAGGACTTCCATGTGCTTTGTGTGTCTTGCACAGTGTCAGTACAGCTCCAGAACAAGGGCACTGGAGACACACACACGCACACACACACACACACACACACACACACACACACACACACACACACACAAGCTCATGCGATTCCATCTCTCTGCTTTCACACCAATTACTACGAGAGCAGATCTGCGACTAACTCCAGTTATGTGAATTGTTTAATCAGTATGGCCTTTTAACTCCCTCTGCAAGATGCATTTTTATTTTATTTTTGGAAAAACCTCCATAAATTAGTCTGAGATGTGAAATTTTTTGTGGATATTAAAAATATGAAATATGTATTTTGAAAAGGGGGGCACGGTGACACAGTGGGTTTGGCCTGTGCTTGCTCTCTGGTGGGTCTGGGGTTCGAGTCCTGCTTGGGGTGCCTTGCAATGGACTGGCATCCCGTCCTGGGTGTGTCCCCCCCCCCCCCCCTCCAGCCCTGTGTTGCGGGGTTAGACTCCAGTTCGCCGTGGGACTAGCAGTTTCGGTCAGTGTGTGTGTGTGTGTGTGTGTGTGTGTGTTTTAAAAAATTGTATGAAACCTGCATGAAATTTAAAGGTGATGACTGTAAATTGTATTTTAAGTGTGTGTGTGAGAGAGAGAGAGACTTTTACATTGCTCTGTTTTGTAAATAGGTAAATGTAGGTATCCAGCATGGTAAGGTGCCTTAGGAAAAGCTATGAGCAGTGATAGTGATAAATTTGCGTCGCTTTGAAGAGAAGTTTCAGCGAAGCGAATCAATGGGAATGTAAGGAAATGCAGTCTGTTGGGTGCATCCTTTTAAATTAGACACAACAAATACTTTTTTCTTCCATTTGATCCATTTGTGATCATGGCACAAAAAGATGGGCACAGTAGAAATACCTACAGAGCACCGAAGCACCTTTTTTTTCCCATGATGCCCTGTGCCGCTTCCTTCAGACGGACGGACGGCCGTGTTCCTGCATTTGTGCCGGACTCCACCGCGTGACCATTTAGCTTTCAGTGCCCTCCGTCCCGTCTTGCATCGCACCGGGCTGCAGTTAGCGATGGTGCAGGTGGAAATGTTACCGCGGTGAAGCAGCTCTTTCGGTTCAGGACAGCCATGGCGCCAGGAGGAGGTTAACGCCACTTTCAACTGGAGCAACGGGAAGCTCCGAAGATGAACAGCCCCTCCCCACAGCGTGTGGCCCACGCTCCCTGCCCCTGCAAGCATCCCTCCCAGATCCCCAGCCGCCTGCCTTCCGATCTCGAGGAAGCCGGAGGAAGCCACACACTTGCGCTATCGCGGCCGTCTGGCGCAACCGTGCAGGTGGCGTTTGGAGAGGGAATCGAAACGAGGGAGAAGGTTTCCGAGATGACGGCTCGACAAGCGGAGGAGAAGTGGCTCCGCGACGGTGAAATTTCGAAGGCGGAGTCGCCCTTGTGTTGGTCGTCCCCCGAACGCCCGTTAACGCAAACGCTGCTCCCGATCGCCTGAATCGGGGGACCTTCTCGTTCTGCGCAGCCACATTCCGGAGAGTTTTCGTGCTTTCCGTGCGCCGTCATGTCACAAATGCACACTGGAACGGAAAAGCGCGTCTGCGTGCCTTCCGGGAGCCGGGGCAGGTGGCTCTTCTCGCTGGGGGGCGACAGTTAGTAAACGAGAGTCAGAAAGACGGTGCAGGTGACGTTCAGCCGGCGCCCCCATCAGATAGTCAAAGGTTTTGCCCCCAACCTGGGCTGAGCAGCTGGTTAGCGGCGTTAGGGTTCGGTGGCTCGGCCCGGGGGTGCTGTCCCATACGCTCTTTGATTTGGCATTGTGGCAACGTGACCATCGCCCTCTGTGCCACCAACCGCGCTTACCGTGCACAATATGTATCTCATCGAACCCGAAAATGTAACAGAAAGTATTTGAGCTTCTACTGCGAGGCTCCCTCACTTCCTCCTTTAATAGCGATGATCAAAAATCAGCGTCGAGCAGCTGAAGCTTTGAAAGGTTTTTTCTGACGTAGAAGATGCAATCCCTGCGTCGGGTCCAAAGAAATGCTCTTCCAAGTCCGTCTGCTCCAGGAGGGACTGAAATGGTTTGATTTCTGATGTCCATTAAATGTGTTTCAGTGCTTCTTTAATGGGCTCGCTCTGGAAACTGTGCCTGCGTCTGAAAGAACACAATTTACACCACGGTAGCTCAGCGCAACGCTCGTCCCCACTGAACGCGTCACACTCTTGCTCTCATCCATTTTTATGAACCTGCGTGAAATTGTGTTGCTTCAAAGAACAATATCTGAGCACTTGTTGTTTAATAACCTCCGTTTTTCTCTGCTGGGTTTTAACTTGTGATTCATCTCTCTTTCATTTGTTTTACATTATTTTTTGCACACATCACCCCTGCTGCCAGTTGATATGATGCTCGTGGCCCTGTGCTCCAGCTGTCAGCGGCGGCAACAGCAACGGCACCGAAGGACTTCACTGAAACTCTACGCTCTCGGAAATAGAATATCAGTGAATTTATGTTTCCTGGCGTTTTCCAGCACGCGTTCAGGGCAGATTAAAACTGTCGAACTGAAGGAATGAATAAATAAATAATGGAAAACGGAGTGGAATTGAGAAAAAATGAAGCGTATTTCTTATAGTCTGCCGAGTAGTGTGGTTAAAAACGACTGCACGTCTATGTTGAACCTGTCACAACATGATATTAATGAGCTTTAAACACACGGTTCTATTGTGGAAACATTATTTTTTAACCCCTCACCTGTTCTCCACTCACCAGTTACAGTTGCTGTGGAATTATAATGAAGTTATTAAAAGAAAAAATTGCTGGTTGTCACTAATGCTGAATAAATAGCGATCGCGAGATCTAATCCATCTCCACCATTCGCTTACATCCTGAAAACCCGGCATGAATTTACGTGAGAATAAAAATAAAGAATTTGGGGGTAGAAGTTTAACGAACACGAATGCGAAGCAGACGCAATATATACAGTGAACAGATATTTAGGGAATTCAGCCGTCTTACAAGACATTTTTTATGAAGGTAAATTGGCCTTCCCGTCCTTGGCCAACTCTGCTTCGTCTGGCATGTTTCCATGGCAACCAGGGTGAGGAGGAAAACCCTAACCGGCGGAGGAATCCGCTTAGGAGGGCAAACACATAGATCACCGTACGCTACCGGCTGGCGGGAGCAGGGCACCTTCGTAGAGATGTGATTAAGGAGCTGCGTTTCTGGCCGGAAGCTGGTGGGTTTGAGCCCCGGGGTGGGACACGCTTGTGCATCCCTGGACAAATGGGATGGGAGCTTAATGCGAATCACCGCACTAAGGAGGTGCCGTGACAAATTGTTCCCGTGTACAGATAAGCGATGCTGTCGGGCGAGTAATACGTTACGTTGTCACAGCTCCTCCTTCTGAAAGCTGAGCTCTTGGAGGACAACATTCATTAGTGTGTATGTTGCGTTTCTCAAGGGTTATCAGGATGAAATCGAATGCTTGCTGAATTGTAAACACGCTTTTGAGTAGTGGAGCTTAGTGTAGCCTTGTGCCTCTTGGGTCTTCCTGTCTGTTAGGTTATTACCCATAAACCTTGAGTGTGTCAGCGCTCCAGTTTTACATTCCCTTCCCGTTGCTTTCCTGCTGCGTTTCTGTGGGCTCGTGTTCCTTGTGCTTTACGGGCCTTACGAGTGAAAAATAACTTCTAAAGCTCTACTCCAGCTCGAAAGCCAAAACATGCCTTTCGCTGTTGTCTGTCTCAGGAAGGTCTTACTCAGACTCTCCAAGGGAACAGTGCTGAATGGGTGGCCGCTAAAGTGCGGTTGGACCTTTGAGGAGGAAACTCCAAGACCAAGATTTTCGAAAGACTCCTTGAAACGTTATTTAAATGGTCTTTGTACCTTAACCAAAGAGCAAAAGCTGAAATACTTGAGCACTAATATTATACTGCATGCATAGTTATGTGCATTAAACCACACAGGATTACTGTATCTTACATTTTTTTTCTCGCTTAGGTGACAACGACCTCTATTTCCTAGAAAGTTACGATGTGTCGATAGCCGCTAGGAAGCTCCACGCAGAACTCGTGAGACGTACACTGCTGCGTAATCATTAACGATGATTATCTTAATTCATTTATATGCTATGGAGAATAAGCCAAAATTTGTAACAGAATCAGTAATTCATAATGCAGGCGGCTGTTTAATACGTTCTATTTATAAATTTCTCAAAGAAACTGATTCTGGGAACATTTGCTGTGAGAAGGGTGTTTGTATTGGACACAAAACAATAAACAACTAATTAGTCTTCGGTTTTATGGCTATTCCCTCTCAAAAGAGTATTTACAATCAATAATGCATGCATCAGACATTTTAAATGTATTTGGGCAGAGAAAAGGTAAAAAAATAAAACAATATTAAATTATGGTTTCTAAAAGCATGCAGTGCTTTTAAAGCAACACCACTGAGACCGAACATTGCGCTCTTTACGAGCCTATTGAAATGTAAGTGTTAAAGCCAGATGGGTCATTAGGGAAACGTGAACTGATTTCTGCAGGTTTATTGGGATGCACACACTGAGTCTTGCTTACAACGTGTTTGCATCCAAAGAAAGTTTTGCCAAAAAAAATGACCAAGCGGTATAAAGGGGTAAATAATTGTAACCTTAATGTTGTACATCGCTTTGGAGAAAAGAATCAGCAAATGTAAGTGAAAATGTAAATGCCAGTTTAAGGAATTAAATAGGTTATAGTTTAAAAATGAAAGAAATTAGATAAGTAAATTGAGAATCAATTAACTAAAACCCAGTAAAACAAGCAGTCGCTTCAGACGACTGACTTTTTTCTATATTGGGAAAAAGACTGGGCGTAAGTTTTTTGCTTTAAGTGTTTTCCGTGCGCATGTGGGGCTCCTTTATGAAGAGATGGAACGAGGAGGCCAGTCTATGGGAGTGGACCTGGCTGGACAGTGGTGGGATATGAACGGTGAGCACTGCACATCACCCACCTGGAGAACGTCTGTTTTCACGTGCAGCTTATAAACAGGCCCTCTGTCTGTCTGTCTGTCTGTCTATCTGAACTGGGCTGAAATATCACCGGTACAAGAAATACAAGGGTGTTGTCCTTGCTCACAAATTAACACACACGTTAGAGTGGCAATGAGTGACAGTGGCACCAAGATGTACAAAGTGTGATAGTTTCTAAACAAATCTACATAACGCTGTGTGTCTGGTATAGCCTCTAAACAGATCAGGGTAAAACAGTGGTTAGCTCTACTGTCTTTGGAATTGGAGGGTGCAAGTTCGACTCTCGGCCGTGTTGTACTACGGACCTATCCTCCATTATTCCGGTAGAAATAACTCTACTGCATAAATGGGTAAATCATTGTAAGTAACTTTGGAGAAAAGCATCAGCTTGTTGAATAAATGTAAGATGATGTCTGGGGAATCTGTTGGTGTGACGCTCCTGAAGTCCTTCATCCTTGCTGGTAGCTTTTCATGCGGTATAAAGGTGCTCTGAAACTTCTGTAGCCCAAAGAGTAGATATTGATGTATAGTAATCTCGCCTTGCTTTTTGACAGATGGCCAAGAGATTCGAGGTAATTTATTCCTCACTGAGTTCAGGCGATGAGCAATGAGAAAAAGGGATCCCTCGACATCTATCGGTGCTCCATAAATACATGACTGACAGGAAGAGGCGAGAGAGCGAGCCTCCTAAACAAGGAGATGCCCTCGTCATAAAACAGCGAGCAAACAACTTCTATGTTTGTACGGAATTAGAAATTCACCGATCAATCAGCGTCACTGAAAAGACTAATATTGGCTTTTGGCTTCAAGTTCATCCACTACGGCTTCCTTTGCTAATAAAGACATATTAGTTGACAGCCTCCTGCAAGAGACTTGCGAGGTGTTTGTCACAGCTAGAGCTGCATCGTTCAAAAACAAACTGCACATGATTTGGACTGATACCTAAGACTGTCTGGACTTGGGCGTTTAAAATTGGCCAACTATGGTGTCATGTTGAAAAACAGTGCCTGAAGCTCTTTGTGTTTCCCCTGCAGATCTCGACAACTGCAATGAAAATGTTTTTGAAGTTGGAGGAGGATTTGAAGATGATCAAAATGAAGAGTGTTTAGAACCCGACCATCTTTTACCTGACGCATCCAGCAGTAGAATTGACCCAGTTTGCTCATGTACAAGATGAGTTTGCGGTTCCAGCTCCATGGGGGACCTCTGTGCCTCCTCACACTGCTCCTCCTCCTTGTGCTGGTCCCAGAGGCGCTGCCTACTTCCAGCTACAACACCGGGACCAAGCGAGAAATCATAGTGGACGGGGACCTCGTGATTGGGGGCCTCTTCCCCGTGCACCACAAGGGCGAGGGCACTGAGGACTGCGGCACCATCAACGAACAGCGCGGCATCCAGCGACTGGAGGCCATGCTGCTGGCGCTGGACGAGATCAACGGCGATGACCGCATCCTTCCAGGCCTCAAGCTGGGCGCACACATCCTGGACACCTGCTCCAAGGACACATACGCGCTGGAGCAGTCGTTGGAGTTTGTCCGCGCCTCTCTCACCAAGGTGGACGAGACCGAGTACATCTGCCCCGATGGATCCTACGCCATCCACGATGACCTTCCGCTGGCCATTTCTGGTGTCATCGGCGGATCCTACAGCGACGTCTCCATCCAGGTATTCCAACAGCTTAATACTGACAGATGTGTTTCCACCAAGACCGAATCTTGCACTCGCTAAGCAACTGGTCTCTCCTTTGTACTGACACATAATGGTTCGATTCAATTGATCCATCAGTTCAGTTGCAAGAACATCTTGTCCTGAGCAAAGCGCTAGGCTGAGGGGCGTACATCCTGGACAAGATGCCAGTCCACGGCAGGGTAGCCACACATACACACACTACAATTTAGTGTCCCCAGTCCACCTGAACTGTGCGTTTATGGACTGTGGGAGGAAACCCTCATAGATACGGGGAGAATATGCAAACTCCATGCGGACAAAGAAGAGATAGAACCCATGTTCTCTTGGACCACCCAGGTGCTGTGAGCAGCAGAGCAATTGCTGTACTGATCAGTGACACAGTGCTGCTTGTATTCGATTCAATTCAATTCAATTCAATTCAAGTAGGTTTTAAAGAGTGCTCTTCTCACTGGGGCGAGGGGTTATCTAAAGGGGGGGCACGGGGTGGCACTGGCTCCCCTGAAATATGATTGGCTCCCGGTGCTGCCCCCCAACTCCACTGGGCTGGAGTACTGTCAATCTGACAATACTCGACGCCATTGGATTAGAGCGCTGTCAATCGCTGCCTGATTTGTGATGTGGAATCACAGTACCACGTTTTTCAAACAGGAGGAGAGACCCGAGTCGACCATAGACCATGTCTCTGTTCATGGTATGAACGCGCTCAATTATATATTTGGAAATATGTGGACTGGGGTGTTGTCATTTCCTGCTGCAATATGCAGAGGTGAACTCCAGATAACAACAGCAGTGAGTGATGCCACGTACCGATGGCCTTGATTCCCCTCGTAAAGACGACTCTTGTGGGTATAATGGCTTCAAAAGCTCCCACGAGTCCCATAATAGTACTACGTAGCTAGTTAGTTAGCTGAGGTAATGTAACTTCGCCGGATTTCCCTTGCCCCCCCAAATGGTCGTTGCCCCGCCATCACCTCATTCAAAAAACCCTGGAATAGCCCCTGACTGGGGGGGGCACAGAGTACTGAGCGACGTTCCAAAGCGTTTAACAAAAGAGAACAGAATGGTACACCACAGGGTTTCTTTTTCCAAGGGAACAAATATTGATGTGTTTGGAAATATTAATAAGTGTCTGGATAAAGCAGTTGGCAACCAAGGAGAGGAAAACAAAAATCCCCCACTGTGCAGGGGAGAAAAATAAGTACCAGCGGCTGCCCCACCCCTCCTGGTCAATCTAACAGGGTGATGGGGGTCCTGTGTGGATATTTCTAATATAAAGAGCAACGCGTTTATCAAGGGAGAGCTATAATGTGGGGAAAGTTCATGTCCGGACACATGGTTGCTGATCCGTTAGCTGATGTACAGCGCTAGGTAGTCGAGGGATCACAGAACCTTCACACACTAAACTCTACTTTGTTTTGAGTAAAGACCTTAATTATGAATTAACATGCAAACGGAGTGGGAAGGAGTTGGTACTTTTGCCCGTAAGTGACTCAAGGAGCTCGTCTGACACTTTGGACAAGTGTGACTGCTGCCGCTGTGCACGGGGGCAGTAAAAACAGTGGGCATCTGGGGGATTCATGCTACAAAGGAAAAACACTTTTGCTCATTTCACCTGGAAAGGAAAGCATAAGAATATTCTTCCCTGCTGTTACTGGAAAGTGAGAAAGTCCAACGCAGCCTTCCTTCGATGGTCTTGAAGCTGGTCAGTATGAGAAACTACCGGACCGTGAGCCGACATGCAGTTTAATGACGTGTTTTGAACGATTTGGATGATAAGTAGCGCTATTCAATTGCCGTGTTATTCACTTAACATTATTATTATCACTTAATATTTAAAGGTGGGCCCCTGACCGCTAAAAGCCCCACGAACCAATTATACTTGATTTGCATAACCTGTTTTTGAAGGTTGGCTACTGCGTCCACATCCAGAATCCACCCGTTGCTTTTCATTAATTGCTCATCCAGAATTCAAAAGTCACAGTGATCCAAAGTCTTGGGGAATACAGGGTTCAAACACAGGGTGCCACGCAGGGGAACTGTGGCCACATTGAGACCCAGAGCCCCGGAGGCAGGAGGCAGCAGTGATTTCCATCCCACGGGCCACACAAACGCAAACATCGCAGCTGGCGCTGAGCTCCTCATTTATTTCTTCTGTTCCACTTTTCAAGCACCTCTGACATACAACAAACTGCGTTCTCCGCTGCAGTGCATTCCGTGAGAACAACCTGACAGTTGTTATCTTTTGCTGAAGTGTGGTTTTTCTGCCAGGGGCGAAACATATTCTGCCTAAACATCATATTTTTGCTTAAATATATTACTGACTTTGCATTTTTTTGCCTCAAACTACAAACAGGTCCTTTACGGCTCAGTGATCTGATATATCATGAAAATATAATTGTGTGAGCTCTTTTTCCGTGCAGTACATATGGAATACACTGACATCATATTAATGTGTTTTAGATGGGCTGTAAAATGCAGCCCATTAAAGGTCTTTGGGTCCATTTGTGGGAAAAAAAAGTCCAGTGATATTATGATGATGTGCATATCATCATCTTTAATGGAGTAAGACCTTTGTATTCCATCAAATATAATAATGCAGAAAAGTGCAGAATCGCAGCTTGTTTTTCTATCGTCCTAGGTGTGTATTGCTCTTATAATAACCAGGCTGACAGCAAGAAGTCATTGGAACTGTAATCCATCAATAAATGATATGCAGGTCCTGAGAACAGATATTAAAATTTGGAAATCTGACACAAAGAAGGTTATTTTTTGGCTTTTTTTGTGGATGAATAAATTGTTACATGCTGCCATCACTGGTAATGATTTTTTAAAAAAAAAAAAAAAAAAAACACTAATGTTGATGAACAAAATGAAATGTCATGTGTAAGAAAAAGTTGAAACTGAGGTTTGGGGGAGAAGTGACAGTGAACCCCATACCTTCAGCCGTCAATCACAGGTGAAGTTAGTCCCCCCCAGCAGACTCTAAGCCGAAATACAAAGTACAGCAAATAAAAGGTACTACTGCTCATGTGTGACCACTGAATCAGTACCAATGGGAGGAGCGGCACAGAAGGTCCACTTACCATGAAAATAAAGTTGCTCAGTGGAAAGTATAAATGCCATCCGCTGTTCAAATGAAGGGAGTCTGAAGTTTTTCAGTGTACGTTCGAATCGACGACACACACTATGTACGTGCAGAAAGCTACAAGCTGACGGTGCGAGAGGCAGCTGTGTTTCCCACGAGGGATCAGTGCCGAATATTGCGCTGCCACATGTTTCTAATGAGCGTCGTGTCTTTGTTTAAAGCTTGATGCTCCATTGATCTCGTGTGCTGGGCTGGGTTTGAAGAGCCCAACCCCCCCACCACCCGGCTGCATCGCTCGCCTGTCAGACACAAATGTTCTGAAGAGGCAGTGGGAACATGACAGGGGGCCCCGTGAACGTCTGTTTACTTTCCTCCCTGAGCAGCTCTGATAAAACTGACTGGTTTCATGTAGGGTGCTGCTCAGTACCCCCCCTCCCCGCCCCCCCACTGAGCTGAGATCCCCCATTCACTCCCCGTGTGCCCCAAGCATGGCCACAGCACCTCAAAAAATGTACCTTTATTCCTTTGACAGATACTTTTCTGCAAAGCAGTGTACAATGACTGTTCTCTAGTGTTAAGTGGGCACCTTCTCACCTGGGGTGACTCACAATGCTACACACTCTACACTGACCTCAGTACAGTCATTCACCCATATGTACAGTCCAGCAATGTCACTCACTCACTCACTCACTCACTTCTGACAGTGCAGAGTCACCACCCCACCTGAAACACATGTCTTTGGGCCATGGGAGGTAACCAGAGCACCTGGAGGAAACCCATGTGAACATGGGGAGAACATGTAAAATCCACACACACACACACACAAACACACACATACACACACACACAGATGGATTTGAACCCACCTCTGAACCCACCTCCAAACCCACAGCCCAGCATAGTAAGACTCCATCGCTACCTGTGCCACCGGAAAAACGGCTCCTTTAGGTCCTGTAGCCCCAAAGCGAAACCACCAATTGTATGTTTGGTGACTGAAACCGGTTTGCTGTCATGTTCCCACTATCAGAATGTGTCGCTGAAGTGGAAGTGGGTGGGAGCTGGGAGGTATGTACTCACACACGTGCGCTTCGGATAAATGTGTGGCCCGTCGCTATGATCGCGGCTGCCTTCTCCCCCACGGGAGGATGAGGGGAATCGACACTCTCCTAGATGGCCGAGCCCTGAGGTGCGGCCTCGGGCTGCCGCTGCTCCGCCGCCATGGCCGGAGACTCACCTGGTCAGCGGCGACATGCTGACGGCACAGACAGGGGCTCCGCTGTAGCCTGAGTTGTGCTCCGCCAAGCTCACAGGTGCCTGACTGAGAGCCACTTTCACACAGCGACACTAAAACTGGAAAGAACCCTCTCCGTGAGAGTGTTGCTACTCTGACCCGAACCTTCGCTGTACATTATTACCATGTTTCCGTAGTGAAAATGTAAACAGCGTGCTTTTAAGCATGGGGAGCTGGAATATTCCGTAGCAGGATTTCACAGAGTAAAGCAGGACGGCTTTATACTCGTGTCTAGCGAGGGACTATAAATCAGTAGGACTTGTAAATGTGTTTCCAAAACAGTCACAGGAGAACTGCTTTGATTTATTGCCGTTTCCCGGCTCCTCGCTCGTACCGAATTCCGTCTCATTTCGTTCTCCTTTGAAAATCCACGACCCGCGTTTGAACGCGCAAACGCCACTCACTCGCACCAGTGCCAAAATCCCATTTCCTCCTTGTCTGTCTTCACGTCAGAGGCGGTGGCCTCCTGGGAAGTTGGGCAACTCTTTGCAAACTCTTCAAATCGATGGACAAATGCAAAGAAATGCGCCGTCCGTGAGCACTGATATCAAAATGCGTGTTAATACGAAAAGAATTCTGTTTCCACAGAATGCTGGGAGGCTCTCTTTTCGTGCTCTCGAACATTTTGTTCGCAGTCATTACACTACGCTGTCGAGATTTGCTGCGGTAAACACAGGGTCACTCGACTGTGTCTGCTATTTATGGTTGCGTAATCAGTTTGAGACAAGCCAGAAAAAAAGGTCAAGGAAAAAGTCCACGCAAAAGGGTGTTAACTTGACTTTTTATACGGGCTCTGCAGACAGTAGGAGCTTCCAGAGAGAGTTTTCCTGCTGTAGGGTGCAAAAGTCTGTGGAAAAAGCCCCTTAAAGCCGAGCGTCCTCGTGGCATGCCAGGTTTAGCGAGTGACCAGGCTGAGAAGGGACAGGGTACACTCACTGGATTTGTATTAAGCAAATAATCATTGCCAAAAACACGTAATAAGATAAAAAAGGAGCCACTTTCGCCAGCTACAGCATTGCAGGCACATCTCCACAGTGCAGCTCCTGTCTTCTGAATGCCCCTTTATATTTATTTGTTCATCAGACACTTATCTCGAAAGCGACTTCCAATGAGCTCTATGTAGCGTTATCAGCCCACACACCTTATTCACCACGGTAACTTACACTGCTAGATACAGTACTTACACTGGGTCACTCATCCATACATCAGTGGAACACACACACACACACACACACACTATGGGGGAACCTGAACAGCATGTCTTTGGACTGTGCGAGGAAACCAGAGCAAACAGGGAGAACATGCAAACTCCACACAGACTGAGCAGGGATCAAACCCACATCCTCTCACACCACCCAGTTGCTGTGAGACAGCAGCACTAATTGCTGTGCCAGCATGACGTGGTGGAGTAAATGGATCACTTCTACAGAAAGTTAGTTCATTAGTGGAACACACACACTCTCTCCGTGTCACTCACACACTATGGGGGAACCTGAACAGCATGCCTTTAGAGCATGGGAGGAAACCTCCACAGACACGGGGAGAACGTGCAAACTCCCCACAGACTGAGCCGGGATCGAACACATGTCCACTACTCGCTGTGCCACCATACCACCCCATGTAAAGATGAGGATGAGTCAGACTGTCTGCAGTATTCAAGTGAACCGAACACATATTGCTGCAGATTCTTTTTGACTGAACCTTGTACTATGGCTGCACCTCATACTCATCATCACTAACTCAAGAGCAGTCAGCAATCCCGGAGGTGGATGTGGCCAGGCTCCACTGTGTCACGCTGCTGTATGCCATGGGTGCAAAATGTAATATTGTTTTTAACTGGCCGAGAGCCTCCTCAGGCCCACCCGCTTGGCTCCTGGGCTTTTCTTCAAAGAAAGGAAAAATCTGGCAAATATTGTTCCACACGCTGGAACGGATTCATTGGGACCGCAGCGAGAGGCATCTGAGCGGACGCACGACGGCAGATGCCACTGCCACTGCCCAGGGTGCCGCACTGGCTTTCCCATGTGCAGGGCGCCTCCCAGGGCACGGAGCCTGTGCGCCAGACGTGGCGGCTGGAGAGAGTGCTGTGCCTCCTAGCTGGTGCTCCAACTGCTGGCACGGAAGGAGCCCTGAGGCCTCGTGGAGCGAACAGATGACTAATGAATCTGCAGCAGACTAACATGTGCAAGGGGCTGAAAATGGTCTAAACATAAACGTATCATTCATGAGGAAGTAGTAGTTAAGAATACTTGGTTTTGCAAGTAATTCACTCTCTTAACTGCATGTAGTCACTTTGTATTAACGATACAGTGTAATTTAAATTATGCTCAAATGCTGGATTTGAAGCTCATCTCTTATCTACTTGCAGGGGGTAAATTTCGAGAAAGTTCAGATGTTTACCACAGGGCATTGTGGGCAAAGGGTAAGCGCTGCTCCGCTGAATTCCGCTTACGTGGAACGACTTCCATGGTGTTCTTGGTGACGAAGGGAATGGAAGTGGTTACCTTCTTCTATACCTGCTGCTGAATGAGCAGCTCAGGAGTCATGATGCACCTGCTGCACCACTGTGCCGCTTACAGGACAGTGAAGGCAAACTACAGTATAGTAATAAGACTTGATTGAAAAAACTGATTAAAAATACAACTCCCTCTTATCAACTGAAGCATTTGCATATTATTCACAACAGAACAGCAGCCTTGACATGGTGCTTTCACAGAAGTCTTCTGTTTTGTTCAATATCCATTTATTAATTAAAGTTAACTTAATCCCACTTTGGCAAGCCTCTGTTTATTGGGAATAGACTTAATTACATACAATACATTAACAACAGAATTTCTCAGCAAGCCCCTGAAGAAAAATATTCTGAAACCTCTATATGTATGTATGAGCACAAAAAAAACACCCCAAAATGTATCGGTAACATTTATTCAAAAGAAAAGAATTACAACTCCCAGAGAACTAAATACAGAAGATTGAAATTTATAGGGACACATTGTATTATCTGTTGAACTATATAAGAAAGTGTTATGTAAATATGAATCCCAGTGCTCGCAATCACAAATGTTATTATATTTCCACATCATTGGGTTTACACTACCTTTGCTCGTCTAGACTTAAGCGAGCTAAAACTCATAACCTTAGGTCACTTTTTCAGACAGTTATTTGCAATTCTGAATAGGTCATCGCAATAAGATGTGCCCTGTTTGTCTTTGGTTTCTGTTTTATTAACTAGATGAGAAAGTGAGAGGCCCCATGGCTCTTGAAACAGCCTTGAGCCCAGAATTTCAATTTGACTTTGACGTACACAATCACTCATGATATAATGTCTGCCAGGAACACTCCTAACAATGAAAGTATGACTTCGGCGGGGTTTTTTTTTCAGATGAAAATCATGAATATTTGGTTCTGTTCATTGGGCAGTTATGTGATGTAAATAATGCCCTCAACCCAGAAGACTCCAGCAAACCAGAAGCTTACCTGTGTGTCAGGTAAGGTCCAAGGTCAACTGCTGATGAACCCAACTTCAGACTCATCCTTAAAGCTTAGTCACCCTTTAAGTTGAAAATGCTGGTTGGAAATGAGTTATTCTACTAAATGCACTCTGACTGCATTCGACATTTATAGATACACACAGTCTGAAACCGCTTGTCCCGAGCGGGGTCGCAGCGAACGGGAGCCTAACCCGCCAACACAGGGCACAAGGCTAGAGGGGAAGGGGACACGCCCAGGACGGGACGCCAGTCTGTCGCAAGGCACCCCAAGCAGGACTTGAACCCCAGATCCACCAGAGAGCGGGATCTGGTCAATTTTTCACGTATAGTGATATAAATCAGTAGAAATAACACAAAGAGCTACATATAGGTGTTTTTTAAATTATTAAAATGATTAAACATTTACTGAGCACATACTTTGTAAGAGGTTGGGGAGAAATGAACCAGAAAAGGTGAGTTTTGAGACCCTTGCTGGATTTTGAGAGAGATTCAGTAGTTCTGAGTGAGAGGGGGAGCTTATTCCACCACATCGGAGTCAGAACCAAAAACCTTTCTCTTTTTCATTTTGGACCTCTTGTGTGTGGGAGCGCCATTCGGGCAAAAGCGGTGGACTGTAGCAGTCTGGTTGCGACGTAGCAAGTGATCAGGTCTAGTAGGTATTGAGGATAAGAGCCACTGTTGGCTTTGTAGGCCGAGGCTTGAATTGTAGGTGACCAATGGAGAGAGACAAGAAAGGGATCTGTGGGAATGCTTCGGCATTTATCTACAGGACTCACCTTTTGTTTCGATATATTGAGAGAAGGACCAGTTTAAATTGATCATTACTCCAAAGCTCTTAGCCTATGAAGTAATTGGTATTAGTTTTCCAGATTGATAGAAAGTCCCAGTAGGAGGACAGGTCAGCTGGCAGGTGAAGGATCTCAGTTTTGAAGAGGTTGTGTTGTAGGTGCTGGTCAGACGTCCAGGTCTGAGAAGCAGGTGGCGATGCATCAGGAAACGTCTTCCTCCGGGGGGAAAGGAGAGAAATAGCTGGGTAGCATTGGTGTAGCGGTAGTAGGTGAGTCCATGGGAGCCAATGGCAGGACCGAGGAAAGAGAAGCAGATGGAGAAGAATAGGAGTCCCAGCTCCAAACTCTGTGGAACAACACTTGAGAGAGGCTAAGGGGAGGACTGGGAGTAACACCAGAGCACTTGGTAAGATCTACCTGATAGGTAAGACCTAAACCATTTCAGCAAACCAGTTTCAGTGTCAAATGCTGCACACGGGTCGAGCAGGATGAGGATCGAGGAGCAGCAGAGCGGAAGGTCGCTAGGAGTTCCTTGCAAACTGCCGGGTCGACGAGAGCCTTTCATTTCTGCCATCAACTTCCTGCAGCTTGGAGTTTGGTCCTGTTACCATGTAGTACACGTGAGAATCATGGGTTGGAATTTGGGTGTGATGGTCTGGATTTTAGAGCACAGGGAGGGTGTAGAGAGAAGGACTGGGCTGAGAGGAAGACATTGGTAGCATTGTCTGTGTCAGCCAGTGCATAGTACACACACGATCTTCTGGTCTGCATGTATACAGTACCTCTCTGTCTGTCGGTGTGATACACTTTTCTCTGAGCTGTATATCGCTTTCGAGGAGAGAAATGAATAAATGTAAATGTGTTCTTGATCAGCAGTCTGGGCAGTGCTTGCTGCCGCAAACGTGGCTTAACGGTTTCCGTTTGTGTGACTGAGAATTAATGACGAAATACTCTTCATTAAACAATCAAATGCATTTACCATGGTGCATTTTTACAGTTGTACTATTTAGCTGTACTGGGGACTCAGATCAAAGAAAACCCAAATGTAGAAAAAAACTGCACGTGCAGGAACTCCCAGCCCCCCGAAACACGAGAGTCCAGTCGAGAACATTTCGCGCACGTTATACTGTGAGTACGTGTAAACGCACAAAGGGCTAAACGGGACAGGCGACGGCCGTAGTTTTCCGGCAGATGCAAGTTAAATGTGCGGCAGATGATATTTCAGCAGCAGTGAACTGGAGCGGATTGTGGAAAAGCAAAATGTTGGTGCAGCAGATCTCCTGAAGAAGGTCTCCTGCTGGAGCATCGCCGACAGTGAGGAGACCGCGGTTCAGCTCACTTCTAAAGACTCGTAACAGTTTAGAGCAACAGATTGCAGTCCTGCCCTCGATTATCCATACAGCACATGATAAAGATAAACACACCACTTTTTAGCCTGGACTTTAAACTTCGACTGTTTCTCATTAAAGAAAATAGGCAGGTAATTTGTTCCATAAACGAGGGGCCCTTTGAGAACACGCTTTGCCCGTTGGCTAAACCTGTCGTCGGTGTTTTTCGGGAGGAATGTCCCCCATCCTTCGAAGGGGGCGGTCTAGGGTCACACCGCTCACGGGTAAATCAGCGCGAGAGGCAGGAGCAAGTCCATGCAGACTTTACATGTGAAAAGCAGCAGCCTGAAATCAGTGTGGTACTTGGCTGGAGATCCAGTGCAGTGACAGGGTTGCTGAAATATGGTCCAATTTCACCATCTTTCATAGATTCTACCTTTTTCCTCACTTGTCTGGGCTGAGCGTGTTTTTTGGAGGTGCCACACATGGACTGCTGCAATGTGAAAGAACCCATTTTCTGCCTTAGATGAACGTACACCTTCCCGCATTATTCTCACCCCTGGTCGCAGCATTCAGCCTCTTCTCAGTGGCTCGGAGGAGCATCTCCCTGTTCGTTCCACACCCCGGACATATGCTGGGTCTCCCTGAGCATCCACTGCACATCTGTGTGTGTTTACAGCAGCCTTCTTCTAAGGTACACCTGGTTGGGTTAGGGTTAGCGCTAGTGCTACTGCCTTTGGCTGTAGAGCTTCTGGGTTCAAATCCCACTTCTGTAGTATGTTTACACTAGATTTCCCCGAGAGGAACTTGTCTGGCTATATGAATAGGTAAGTAACTGTGAGTAAGATGCTTTAGAGGAAAAGTGTTATGTAAATAAATGATAACTGCAAGACTATGTATCTCTCTGTCTGCATGTGGATAAATGCATGTCAGTATATGGAAGTGCAATGAAAAGGGTGGTATTTTACTTCTTTTTAACCACCAAGGCTGATGTATAATGAGGACAAATGTTGAAAAAGAACCAGCAAAGAGGACAGGCTTTCTGAGAGGTGTCTTGCCTATGTATAAATGACTAAGAGACGAGAGAACGCGCCAGCCTGGATCCGGATCCAGCTCCAGCTTCAGGCCCCGGTGTGATTTCACATTCAGGAGACGGTCTCCTGCTGGTGCGCTGCCGAGGTTTCGCGTGTTCCCACAGCCCGTGCTCGGCCGCCTTGTCATTTCTCATGAGTTCACCGTGAGGGAGGTTGCCGAGAACACGATGGGGACGTTCGGACTCTTCAGCTTAGTTATCGACGGTCGTACTAAATACCATCCCGAGTGTTGACTTCACAGGAAGTAAAACATACTGGGGAAAAAGCATCGCTCATATATGGGCCTATTGTGCGAACAGGAAATTCTGTAGTTTTCAGTTCTGGAACAGGCACCCAGTCATGGAATTAGGGAATAGAAAGAAAACACTTTTAGGCAGCATGTCTGTCATACGTACAACATTCTCCATAAACAGAAGGATAGTCGTGGACAGATGCTGCAAATGGTATCCAAAAAGTGCATTTACATTTCATGTACATTTATTTATTCATTGATCAGATGCACATCTCAGAGAAAAATACTTTTCAAACTTCTTTTAATAAGCAGAGACTTGAATTCCTTCGGGAGCAGGTCTTGCCGTGTTTCTGTTTATTATTTTTTAAATGTATTGATTGATCATGATGATGACGATTATTATTATTATTATTATTATTATTATTATTATTCATGTCAGTTCGGTTCCACCTGTTGCTGCTTCATACGTGGTCACTGTTGGACCTGACATGTTCTTGTGAGTCTTGTCTCTTACACTACCTGTTGTAGTTATTTTTTATGAATATTCCTAACAAATATGAACAGTTGCTAACAAAAAAACTAAACATGTTATAAAAATCAATTTAAAAAAATGTTATTTTTATAGATTTGTCATTTGTTATTTGCTGAAGCACTGTTACTGCTTCTTGATTCTCCATAAGAGTAAATGTTGTGTAATGCTACATGGACCTGCTGGGGTTTCACAGTAACTTAGTGTTCACTTTAAATAGGTGCTTATGGAGAAAGTGTAAAATTGCTCCTCAAGTGACTGGGATTATTGTAAACACATTACATGCTTTAACCTTTTGGATCTCCCATTGATTTCATCTGGAGCAAATGTAGAGGCTTAGCATACAAGAAATGCATGGTTTTCAAATGAGTGGGTGATTAATTTGCTCTGACAAACTCAGCGACTTTGAATTGGCACCAGACTAGATCATGTTGTACCTGAGCTGTTGGAGTGACTCACATGTTTTGAAATGCATCTGTAAGTGCTCTGCAGTCAAACTTCACACTGTGTTTTACCAACTAATTAAGCATTTCCCTCTCAGGATGGGTAAAAACACATTATTATTATTATTATTATTATTATTATTATTATTATTATTATAGTAGGAGTGCTTTACACTTGAAATCGTTGGTGAACTATGAATGAATTTCAATGAATCTGAGAATTATTTTCATTGTTAAAGTCAAAGTAAACTCTCCACAAAGACAAGTATGCATCTTAATGAATTCTTGCATGGGCTAATGTGAAGAATATTGATATACTGTTGGCACATTTCTTCAGGTAGATGTTGATGAGCATGTTGTTACTTGAAGGGTGTGAAGCAAATGTGTTACGTGAGTCAATAGCTTCTGCACCAAGGACGACATCAAGCTGGTTGTTGCTGCTTCGAGGGCAGCGGTTTACAGATGCTGTTCGATGTCATATTCTGTTAGGTCAATACTGCTGATGCGCCTGAAAGGACCTGGAGGGACCTGAAGGTGTGTGGACATGGATAAATGGGAGCAATTTTGTACTTCTAGTCAACAACCTTCAATTTTGGTGACAGTGGATCAAAAAAAAGCCCCTTTGTCCTTGGAGATGGAGACTGTGGCCATTCACACACGGGATTCCTTGCATTTGGAGCAGGACCAGCCGTGGTAGGACCAATGAATGTGTATATGAGCTTGATTTTATAACCATTGCTGGGACGTTTTTTTGCAAAAATGAGCACAGAAGGATGGTAAAATAAACCAAAATGCAGAAACTTAGTCAACTTTTGCAACTTTCGGATGACTGTATATAGAGAGGTGTTTGAAATCGTCGAATGAATTGAACTGAGACGATGGAAAATCTCTACAGCAGTAAGGAGCTGATCATGTATGTATGGCGGTGGGGGGGTGTGGGTATGTGCATCCTCATCCTGCTTCCCTCCTACGGAGAACGCTGGGAATTTTATTGCATAACGCAGCAGATGGCTACGACACAGACTGGCCTCAATGGCGACTGGATTGTACTGAACACTGCCAGGCATGCAGTGTATTTTTGCCTCTTCCTCGGTGACATCATCCAAACATCTGAACATCATCTGAGTAGAAAAGTGCTGCTGGTATTTTAATACATTTCAGGAAATTGGCTAGTGCTGATTTCTTTCTATTTTATTTTAAAGAATGTGCAGAAAAGTAGGAAAAGTAAGCAACCCAGCTTTCAGTCGATCATTGACAGCTGTACCCTTGCGTGTGCATTACAGTGACAGTGCATTAATATTCCACTTATTACTTTTGGTAGAGTTCGAAAGACAACAGGAATTGTTGTGTATCGTTCAGTGCTGCAGCCTTTGGACTTGGAAAACTCATGTTTGAATCTCGTGTCCTGCTGTAGTGTCTGTGCGCAAGGTCCTCGCCTTAAATTAGCAGGCTATGCAAATGGGTAAAATATTGTTAAGTAGCTTAAGATGGTAAGATGCTTTGGAGAAAAGCATCGACTAAATGAATAAATGGAAATGTACCGTCTGGCACACAATGCAAACCAGATGAGAGAAACATTTTTGTTGGAAATATATATATATATATATATATCTGTATATAAAAATATGAAGAATATTAACATATTTCCTCCAGGATTATATCAGGATGTGATACAGAGTTGGCACACACACAGTTTTAATAAATCTCAAATAAATCTCATACCCTTCTTAGTATTCTGATACGCCTCCAAACTGTCTAAACTCATCACATTTTTCCCTTCTTGCCAAAACATTGTTCACTTCTTGGACGGCGCCTGTGCGTCTGTTTAGACGTGTCTGTGAAGGGAACGGTTTTTAGGTAACGTTAAGTGGCAGTCGGCTCAGTAGTAAAACTGAGCTCAAAGCATAGCAGGAGGACTCTGGGGAAATAACCTTCTCTAATATTAACTACCCAGTTTCTGGATGAATCTTCCTCTCTGTCTTACTGGTTTCTATGGCAACATGCATGAAAGTGATGTCTTGCAATGTTATGTGATAAGAATACTTCTTTAGACAAACAAATAGCTTTTGTGCACTGTTAGTTATTGAAGCTGATCACTGATCACTGACATATTAATATTATATCACTGTGATACCGGTTGCTGGTAGTCTAGTGGTTAGAGTGACTGCCTTTAGGCCCAAAGGTTGTAGGTTTGAGCCTCACCTCTTGCTGTAGTACCCTTGAGCAAGGTACTTATCTTGAATTGCTCCAGTAAAATTACCGAGCTGTATAAATGGGTAAATAATTGTAACCTTAACATTGTAAGTTGCTTTGGAGAAAAGCATCAGCTAAATGAATAAATGTAATACAACTGGAGTGTACAGCTTAAATGGTACTGTTTCAGTAATTACTCCACAGTAATTGAGGGAAATGTGAAAGGCTAATGGACAACAGCATAAAGTACAGGGTACCAGGACAGTTCAGCTTTTCTCCAGCCGAGATCCTTGCTTATTGTACCAAGCTGTACGAGATCCATCTGCATCACTGGAGATTTAACATGTCCCTGCTCAACTCCTGGGTTCCAGCATGAAGGTAAAAATTGTAGAGGTATTGAGGATCACTTACTGAAAGACCATATAGAAACATACATTTGTTCATTATACTTTTATATTAGTTTTAACTAATCAATCAGCTTCTAGTTTCTTTTTTTTAATTTACTGGTAGGAGGCTCCTGGTAACACACACACATTGACTGAAACCACTTATCCCAAGTGAGGGTTGTGGCAAGCCGGAGCCTAACCCGGCAACACAGGGCGCAAGGCTGGAGGGAGAGGGGACACACCCAGGACGGGACACCAGTCCATCACAAGGCACCCCCCAGGGGGACTTGATCCCCAGACCCACCAGAGAGCAGGACCTGGTCAAACCTGCTGCACCACCACACCCCCCGCTCCTGGTAACTTGAACACTAAATAACTGAAGAAATCATCCTTCTCAAAAGTACCTGAACAAAGAGCAAATTGTAAACACATCACTGCTTTCTACCATAATTACTGTTGGAATTGCAAGTATTATTGTTCCATTTTGTCGATTTGGCCGTTGAAATCGAATTGAAATCGTTTTTACGAAAAACTGTCAGTTTTTCATTTTTAATAAAAGCCCATCAGTTACAGGATTTGATCCACATTTAAGACCTAATTACATCACATGCAAGAAAAAACCTGGAAATACTTGTCAGTGTTTTACTTTTTCCACAATCCCCCCATACGGACACTGCATTTTGCTGCGGAAGAATGACTCTGGTTTCAGCTGCACGGAAAGGACGCAAACTGAAATTCTTCTTTTATTAATTGTATTAAATTATAGTGGAAATGAGCTCGTTCTTGTTCGAAGGCCACAAAGACACGTTTTGCAGATGTGTTACTTGTTGGCCCGTTTACATTTCCATTTTACATTTTATTTTTATATTATTTTATGGCCCAATATCAGCACACGAGCTGGAACTGGTACCCGTAGCCTGGTAACTCCTCTGTGCTGTTTGCCATCAGCTACCTGGTCGTCCGCTTCAAAACACAGCCGGCGCCACATAATAAATCATTACGAAATTACAGACAACATTCATAGTATCTGCTAATGTTAGAATTTCAAGGTGCTGTAATTATACTTTAAAAGGGTGTCTACACGTTATATACCGAGGCTCCTAGTACTTTTTTCACCGGAGGGCCCTCAGTTACCCCGGGCCGCGCCCACTTCTCATATCCAGCGCATTGCTCGTTGTTCTTTCTTGAGTAATTTTCTTCAATTGTTTTTTCATTCTTGTAATTGTTTTTATGACATTTTCCCTTTATGCGGGTAATAGATGTGATTTAATTCAAGCTCTGTCGGGCTGTGTGCCGTACAGCGGGAGTGTAGTGTAAAAACAGGACGGAATTGCTGTAATGGCTGCAGAGAGCGATTGTTTGGTTGCTTCGTGTCAAGTGGCAGCAGCGGAAGGTTCTACTTCACACATTAATCCTACGAGTGCAACACTAGTGATGAGCGCCTTGGAATCTCATTAAAGTGCTTCCTAGTGTCTGCAGTACAGTGTTTTTAAAATTGCTTTTATTATGTGCTCTTGTTGTTGGGGGAGAGATGTCGCACTGTATTGACTAGGGTTTTTTTTTTTTAAACCCTTAAAAATTGGATATATTTCTTACCACGGTTTTCATGATTTTTAAATGCGCAGCCCTTAACGGTAACATTCGTACACCTTCAGTTCAAAGCCCATTCGGAGTGCTAAATTATGCAGTATTTATTTATAACATACTTTTGTAGGTGTTACTTTAGTGTGAACACAGAATCTTTTCAATAATGAGAGAAAATCCTACATTCAGTTTTTAAGGGCCATTAACTGGAAACATCAAAAGAAGATAACAAAGAAGTTGGGAATAAAGACATTTTAATATTTGCCCTGGCATGAGCACAGAATATAAAGTATTTGACCTTTTCCCTTCTATTTTTGAAGCTCAAATAATTAGAAAATGACTCGAAATTCCAAAAATAAGGGAAATAATAAAGTTCAGATTAAGAAAAATTATTATGCATAGAAAATCTGTTTCCTTTTATTTAAATCCTTTTATTTAAATACTTGCTGGTCTAATTACAGACATTTAAAACATTATGTTGTACTTGTGACAGCTTGTTTTTTAAGGTTTCTTTGCTGGAGTTCAGATGTGGTTCGCTCTGAAATACTGAGAACGGTTCAGATACACAGCGATACGAAACATTTCCATTTTCGAGAAACTCCTGGTTGCCAGTTTTTTTTTTTTTTTCATTCAAGACATTTGTAGGACAGCTGGTTATTTTGCAAGTGCATTTTGTTTAAAGAGACAAAAAGCAGTTTAGTATACAGACTATAGTTACAGACATCTACTTAAACCATTTCTGATTTTCCTGAGAAATAACACGAATTACAGCAGTAACGTTGTCCTTGTCTAATTATTTCAACTTTTAGTATTTTTTTTAAAAGAGAATGTTTTGGTCTCATTGATTTGAAATGGTGTTTTTAATATACAATTTCCCACCATAAGACTGGATTTTAAGAAACACATCTGTAAACTGAAGTACAACTATGTACTGTTTTGAGCCAAAAGAATTTTAGACTTAATATCCAAAGTATGACTCAGTATCCTCCAGCAAGGAGCTCAAGTGCCCAGTGGCAAAACAAAATTATTTGGTCATTTGTAGCAAGTGCTCAGTGATAAGGAGATTGCTTTTCTGGTTTCTCGTCAAAACTGAACGTCCTTAAATAGCGTTTAAGTAGAGCTGCCTCAGGTGTCTTCCTTAGTGTAATGTACGTGCTCAGTTTTTGCTCTGATGTTGTGGAATGAACTCCCTCAGTCCCTCAGCACTGCTGAATCCCTTTCAGCATTGAAGAAGGGTTTCCAAATACATCTCTGTTAAACCCACTTCTCTCCAGATCCATAAACTTGCGTTATATTATCTGTCGTGATCACATTTTATTTCCGATCAGTTCTCTTTGCTGCTACACATGTACTATGCACAGAACAAAAGCGTAGGTGTTGGACAACATGCTTCGAGAATTGTGTGTCTGCATCCATAACCGTTTGTCTGATGTGAAATGTTCTTTCGCTTTCTCGTAATTGTGCGCAGCTTTTGAGAAAAGCCTCTGCTAAGTGAATAAATGTAAATGTCTACACTTTTCCTGGAAGAGGAATTAAGGCATATGTTTCATATCCACTGTGCACATCCCCTTTGTCGCGAACTGGATTGGTTAAGAGTGTGACGCACAGGAACTGATGGGCTCCTAGGAACTAATGTGGCACTGTGGAGCCCACTGAGCGCCCTGAACCTCAGCAGGCAAGCAGGCAGGCAGATGAATACCGGTGAAAGTTACCTTTGAGTTTGAGGAAAGGGCACAAGAAGCTTGAAACGGGGACAAAACTGATTGCGTCTAAGAGCGAAAGGAAAAACATCCTTTGATTGTGCTGCTCGCTGGTTTGATTGCGTGGCAGTCTTATCATTCGTGCTCCGGAGGCAGTCACTTGAAGACCGCAATTACTTTCCGTGTCAGAAATGCTAGATGATGATTATGTGCTGCGTGTCTGGGGTTTTAACTGTGGTTCTCCACTCTTTTACAGGTGGCCAACCTGCTCCGACTCTTTCAGATCCCCCAAATCAGCTACGCCTCCACCAGTGCCAAGCTCAGCGACAAGACGCGCTATGACTACTTTGCCCGCACTGTCCCGCCAGACTTTTACCAAGCCAAAGCTATGGCTGAGATCCTCCGCTACTTCAACTGGACCTACGTGTCCACGGTGGCGTCCGAGGGGGACTACGGCGAGACGGGCATCGACGCCTTCCAACAAGAGGCCCGCGCCCGGCAGATCTGCATCGCCACGTCGGCCAAGGTGAGCCGCTCCATGAGTCGCTGGAGCTACGACGGTGTCATCCGCTCACTGCAGCAGAAGTCCAACGCCAAGGTGGTCATCCTGTTCACGCGCAGCGAGGACGCACGCGAGTTGTTGGTGGCTGCCGCCCGCATGAATGTCACCTTCATCTGGGTGGCCAGCGATGGCTGGGGCGCGCAGGAGAGCGTGGTGCGGGGCAGCGAGCACGTGGCTGACGGGGCCTTCACCATCGAGCTGGCGTCATACCCCATCAAGGAGTTTGCTGACTACTTCACCGGACTGAACCCCTACAACAACACACGCAACCCCTGGTTCCGGGAGTTCTGGGAGCACCGTTTCCAGTGCAGCCTCCACGAGCTCAGCTGTGGCCAGTACTCGTTGCGCGACGGCAAGTTCGAGCAGGAGTCCAAGATCATGTTTGTGGTCAACGCCGTCTATGCCATGGCCCATGCCCTGCACAACATGAGGCAGTCCGTGTGCCCCAACTCCACCAAACTCTGTGACGTCATGAAACCGGGGAATGGGAAAAAGTTCTACAAGGATTATATCCTGAAAACCAAGTTTGACGGTGAGCAAACAGGTCAACGGTGTCACACCAACCATGACTTCACCCAGAGAGTGCGTTCGGCTCCAACCAGAGTGCTGACGGTAGTGGTCGTGTCAAAATAGCGTGTTGACCCAGTGTTCTTCAAGCATTTCTCCAAGAAACTGGCCATGTCTCTATTTATACTAATTATTAGTTTAGCGATATGAAGCCCATCCTCACCAAGTGAGTGCAATACAAATAATTTACTTCAGGTTGTTTTCCTGTGGTTTGATTGTGAGTTTTCCGACCAAGGTTGACCCAATTTTCCTTGACTGAAAAAAGTCATGTACCCTGTTCCAGGTTCAATTGTAACTTTCAGGAATTGTCCTTGTGAAAATGGGTTATGTAGAATTGAAGGGGATCTAGAATTCTAGTGTGTGTGTATGGGGGGGGGGTGGAGGTAATGCAACCCTTACACTTCCTTCACGGTCAGTGGGGAGAGGAAATGTTGTGTGTGTGTGTGTGTGGGGGGGGGTTGTTTTTCATGTGATCATTAGTTTTATAACAGGTTCTGTCTTGCCGTGGGAAAAATTCACACTGAATTTCTTACAAAACCTCATCTATCTCTGTCTTACACACACAGCTTGGTGAGCAGCATCCTGTCGCGTCTGAGCAAAAAGACTTTAGTGGGAGTCAGTGTCCAATCTGAAATGGCTCTGGACTTTGTTCATGGACTTTCATTCTAACATAAGAGAGAAGTGCACTACAGGTTGAAAAAAATGCATTATCCCAGTTTTTCTCTTATTTCTCACAATAAAAAACAAATATGCAGCACACCTGTGGAAGTGGCAGAGCTGCTTTGCTGGACTGGATATATTATAAATAAATGGTTGTGCACAGGAAAGAGAAATATTTTTACTTTCCTGTTTTTTATTTAATTTTTTTATTACTTGGGAAAATAATTCATTTCTCCACGTCTTGTCATCTGAGTGCAGCTGCAGTACATCAAAGGCACCGGACAAATTCTGAACTTGAACTTGTGGCTCTAATTATGTAAATATATTGTATGCACCTGTGCCCAGTACTTCCACCGCTAAAATTCAGCGCGACTCGAACGAGATGTGAAAGCGATACCAGGAGGAAGGCTGATGAGGCGGGCGCGCTGATTTAATGTCGCCGGTATCTCGCAGTGATTTAATACGTTGTTTACGAATGCCCGTTGAGCGACTCTTCTTTGAGCTCCGGGAGAAAATTGCACGTTTATTGCAGATTGTGCTTGTATTGCCAGGCTGGCGCTTTTATTATGGCAGGACAGTAGGTAGCACAGTGGTTAAATATCTCGAGTTATTATTTCTTTTCAGCTCTTGTGGAGACTGCTAATTAAATTAATGCTTTTCAGCTTAATCTTGTACTTTTACATCTTTGAATATTCACTATTGTCTGTGTCAGTATTGTCCCAGTCAATAACTGACGTCTACCTTTTTTCTTCCTTCCTAAAGCCCCGTTTCGTCCGGCCGACACGGAGAACGTCGTCCGCTTCGATGCGTACGGCGACAGTCTTGGCCGCTACAACATCTTCCATTACCACAAAGAGAATGGCAAATATATCTACAGGAAAGTGGGATACTGGGCGCAGGGCCTGGTGCTCAACACGAGCCTCATCCCTTGGGACCCACAGGTCCCGCCCACCTCCCAGTGTAGTGACCCCTGCAGGAAGAATGAGGTGAAGAGCATGCAGCCCGGGGATGTGTGCTGCTGGATCTGCATCCCCTGCCAGCCCTACCAGTACCTGCTAGACGAGTTCACGTGCATGGACTGCGGCTTCGGCCAGTGGCCTTCGGAGAACCTGACGGGCTGCTTCGACCTGCCTGAGGAGTACATCCACTGGGAGGACGCCTGGGCCATCGGTCCCGTCACCATCGCCTGCCTGGGCATGCTCTGCACGCTCTTTGTCGTCGGCCTGTTCGTGAAGCACAATGACACGCCGGTGGTGAAGGCCAGCGGGCGGGAGCTCTCCTACATCCTGCTCATGGGCGTGCTCATGTGCTACAGCATGACCTTCGTGTACATCGCCAAGCCCTCGGCGGCTGTGTGCACGCTGCGGCGACTGGGCCTGGGAACCTCCTTTTCCGTGTGTTACTCTGCTCTGCTGACCAAGACCAACCGCATCGCTCGCATCTTCAATGGCGTGAAGGATGGTGCGCAGCGGCCTCGCTTCATCAGCCCCACTTCGCAGGTGGTCATCTGCATGGCTCTCATCTCCTGCCAGCTGGTTGTAGTGGTGGTCTGGCTGCTGGTGGAGGCGCCCGGGGTGCGCAAGGAGGTCAGCCCCGAGAGACGGGATGTGGTCACCCTCAAGTGCAACAGCAAGGACTCCAGCATGCTCGTGTCCCTCACCTACAACTGCGTGCTCATAGTCCTCTGCACTGTCTACGCCTTCAAGACCCGGAAGTGCCCCGAGAACTTCAACGAGGCCAAGTTCATCGGCTTCACCATGTACACCACGTGCATCATCTGGCTTGCCTTCCAACCCATATTCTACGTCACTGCCAGCGATTACAGGGTAAGGGCGACCACCACTTTCTGTATGCCTACTGTTGTGTTCTCACAGTCCTATACAAATTAGTACCAGTGAAAAGTTTGAGCACACTTGCTGGAAACTCTTGCTTCTGCAAGCTTTCTGGTTCACAAGTTTGGGAAGGAAATGGGCCAACACGGGGGGTGCGGTGGCGCGGTGGTGCAGTGGGTTGGATCTCGTCCTGCTCTCTGGTGGGTCTGGGGTTGAAGTCCTGCTTGGGGTGCCTTGCGACAGACAGGTGTCCCGTCCTGGGTGTGTTCCCTCCCCCTCCAGCTTCGCGCCCTGAGTTGGGCTCTAGCTCCCCTTGACCCCATATGGGACAAGCGGTTCAGACAATGTGTGATGGGCCGACGCATCTTTCTAACATCGAACTAGCATTCTCAGAGACGAAGGGTACTTGGGTTGCTTTGCTTTCGCTCTTCTCTCCCCTTCATCTCATGAAAATACTGCTCAAGTGTCCTCAGACTTTTGACTGGAACTGTGCACAAAACTCAATGAGCACAATTCATCCGTAGGGATGCTGAACTACACAGATGTGAGAAGCAGCGCAAACAGACGACGGTGAGTCCCGCTCTGGTGACTGTTGTCCTGTAACATTACAGTTGCACTAAACAGAGCGCTTATGGAGGTTTCCGTCGCATAAAATTTCTCCGCTCTTGTCGACATCTCTTCTTTATTGCTCTTTTATGCCGTCGAGTATCTAGGCCTAATTGGTTTGGCAAATCAGTCACAGTGAGGCACGGGGGATGTCGGATTTTCATAACGCTCCGTTACACCCCGAAGAAGCCGAAATGAGGGATTTGAATCAAATACGATTTTATTAATATATGACTCAAAGATTCGGCGGGGGAGGGGGGAGCGAATGGCTGCAGTCTGAGCGCGTGAAGTTGTTCCCCTTGAGCATCCGGAGAACATGTCCTCAACCGCAGCCTTGTTCCAGCTTTGTGTAGCACCTGCAGATATGGATGAGAGATGAAAGAGAACTCCTTTGATTGCCTTTCTTAAAGTCTGATGAAAGGATCAGCTCCCTTTTCATGTGGCTGAGACACGTGCGCCGATGAAGAACAAAGGGAAGGTGCCTCTTTTTGACAGCCACGCACATTATTAGTGACAGGGAGCCACCGAAATCAACAATTTGCTCATCATTACATTATCATTCCTTCTCCTCGTTTTTTTCTACACGCTCCAGAAAACGCATGATTTCGGCACGGCCGGATTCACAGTTGGGAGAACGTACAGCTAGTTGCCCCGAGCTGATCGAATCGAAAAATGAACGGTACCCTTGGAAAAAATTAATTATTTTTTAAAAAAAACAAAAGCTCAACAGTAAAGAAATGGAGAAAATTGGAATTGTTAGAAAATTGGAAGATGCGTCACCTTATATGTTATGGAAAGATGCTATGACACATTGCCACCCCGTGCCTTTAACTTTTGTTGCTTTGTAGGTGAGACTTTCAACGAAACAAATTGTGGCTCTACACAATAAATAGCATACAAGTTTAATTTTTAATCCGGTTTCAGTTGTTAAAGTATAAATTTTTGCTTTGTGCATAATATAATGTTCACCCATGTTGTCACAAATACATAACAAGGCTCTTTTATTTATACTGTAACGACCCGCGTTACTGAGTTTTAGCGGGAAATGTGTTAATTGTTTATTGGTTAGCGTTTGGTGACGCACGGGGAATAAAGGGGGTGTTCGCATCTGCCAAGGGGAGAAAGAGAAGAGAGCCTGGGGGCGCTAAGCAGGCTGGGAAGGCTGGCTGTAGGCACAGGTCCTGGAGGAAACGGGGTCCTCGGACCGAGAGCATTATTTCCCCGGTGCCGGTGTTCTAATAAATCATTCGTCACGAACGCTGCCTCCGCATCCTTCTTCGCCCCATCCAAACCCACGGCGCTGCGCGCCACAATACGTTCAGATTTTGTTATCCCTTCTTCATGGGATTTTTGTCACGTATAGCTCTGTGCTCCTTTATTAATTTATATCTACAAATCTAAGGGATTCTGGGCCACGTCTGGATGTTGCTGTTATTTGTTGTGACTTTGCTGATGGTATTTGTTTCAAATGGGATTAAGTGAACACATTTTTATTGAATTTATAATGCAAAAGTGCAAAGCGCCCAGTGCACCTGATGCTGTAAAGAACACATTGCATCAACATGCAGGATGGTGCCATTCTACAGGCTGAAATGCCTTAACAGACTGGTGCAGGAAAATGAAAAGGAATGAATACTTTAGCCCAGGCTACATATTACACAGTGAAACCCATCGATTTTGTGATTTAGTCATACCAGGGTGCTGTTTTGTCAAATCACTGCGACTCACCACCTGTCACAGCGCCTGGTGCTAGAAAGCGATGCATAGAAATGTGAAAGATGCTGTTTTCGCATTTTTATATGAAAATATGGAATACTTGCAAGGAAAAATTGAATTAATTAGGCCAGAGTCAGCCATCTGAAGATGCCTTGTGTGAATTTTGATATCGTCTAAACTCTAACTCGGAACTGATGGGGCCTTAGACCACTTTCGGTTTCACCACAATTTTACATCCCATCAAATAAATTTTCTCTGCTGCTGAGATGTTTTACAAAACTCGTCTTCTCTAAATAATTTCCACAGCCTGATCAGTGTGCTGTTCATGTGAAACACGACCTATTCTTATAATTTTTTATTTTGCATCGGTATGGATTGCAGGCGCATCCATCCACATGCGGTCACTGGAGGGCCTCTGTTGGTGCAGCTCTTCTCTCAAAGGGCAACAGAGACAAGTGCTCTGCTTTGGGGTATTAGGGGATACGTCCCTAACAGAGGGGGGACACTGGGAGTGACCATTCCTGAGTGTAACTGTGTGGAATGGAATGTGAAAAAACAAATAAAAGCTCCAAAGCCAAAGCCCAGCTGCGTCTCAGCTCCTGTGTGCACTCACACACTCCCAAGGACTCTCCCCCACGCCCTCCGCAGTAGGGGAAGGAAGCAGGATGGCCAACACGTTTGTGCCCAGTTCTCTAGCCTAGGCTGATGCTTTTAAGAGTCTTTTTTTGTACCACTTGAACCTCCAACTGCTGTGTCCAACACTTGGGCTGATGGGTGATGGGTGGCATTGGGCTGTGGGTGATGTTCTCCAACACTGGTGCCTTTGAACGACGCGTTCGGTAGTCCGCCTAAGTGCCTTTTCAGTGTTAGGCTTGTGCTTTTCAGCCTGTGCTCATGTATTTGCATTAGACCTACTCATGGGCTTTGAGTCCATTCTTTGATGCTGGAAGGGACTCAGCAGTTCTGAGGGGCCAAGGGAGCTCAGTCCACCACATAGGGGCCAAAACTGAGAACCAACAGACTTTCGCTTTTAGAGCCCTCATGAGTGGGACCACCAAACAGCCAAACATGGAGGGGCACAGCACTGTTGCTGGTGTGTAAGAGGTGATCGCAGACTGTGGTATCAGGGGTCATTCTTGTAGGCTATAACCAGAGTGTTGAACTCGATAGGGCAGACGATGAAAAAACACAAGGAAGGGTGGTACATGGGAACGCTTTGCTCATGCTGAATTTGCACCAGACCGTTCCAGGCACTGTGCACAGTGTTTACTAGCCTGCGTTTAGCTTTCGTGTTGTGTTTTGTAGCTTGAGCTATTGCTTGTGTTTACTGTGTTCCCCATTTGGTGCTCGTACATTGGAGTGATTAATTTGCTAGGATGGACTTATGTCTTTGGGGGTTTGGTTATGTTGTCCGGCTTGTTCCGACGTCTTTGAACTTGTGTTCTCTGGCCTGTGTCGATGTTGTGTTTTTGAACACTGTGTTGCCTGTGTTGATGCCTTTTGTCATGTTCTCCACCTTGTGCTGGTGCCTGCTGTTGTACCCTTGAGGAGGCACTTTATGAAAAAATTTCTAGCAGCCTAAATGGGTAAAATTAGTTGCTTCATATGAAAATATCTCCTAGGGCAGCTAAAACACACACTGGAGTGTTTTTTCACAATCGGAGAGAAAGGTACGCATAATGAAAATGCGCAGGCAGATCCCTTTTTAATTAACTATACGTGGCAGTGTTACGGTTAAGGCACCGGCAAAGGTTACAGGTCTAGATCTCACAGAGGACTGCTGCTGTAGCCCTGGCTGAGACACTTTTGAAGATGAATTGCTCCAGCAGACATCCAGCCGTACATATCAGTGGAATTCAGGGCTCTGCAGGATTCCCAGGACAAAGGTCTGTGCTGGACAAATAATGCAGCGTGCGTTACAACACTTTGTTACACAGCTGGAAAGAAAAGTAAATACTGAAGCAGTCGCTGTGGGAGATGGAGGGTTGAGATGAGCTCTTTGCTTTGGTGTTAGAAACGACACATTTCAGAGCTCAGAAGCTGTGGGGACCAGAACCATTCAACTTATTGTCCTACACAAGGTTCAATCCAGGTTGTTCTTCTCTGCTTACACCGCTGAGAGGCCAGGAAGACACTTATGTCAGTTCACTTAGGGCTGCAACTTGTATCAGATGATAGGTTAAATGTGTGAAACAAAAACTTGGTTTGGCTCCTGTGTGGTGGAATGAGCACCCTTTGTCCCTCAGCACTGCTGAATCCCTCTAAATATTCAAGAAAAATCTTAGAAAGCACATCTCTTTCATACCTACTTCCCCCCAATTTCCCAACTGCTCCATAAGCTTTCCTACATTATCTGTAAAAATATTTTGACATTGAAGACTCCTCATCTTTTCTATATACTGCTACCCATTTAATGCTGGTTAACTGGTGCTAAGGGGGGCGCGGTGGCGCGGACCGGGTCTTTCTCTCCAGTGGGTCTGGGGTTCAAGTCCCGCTTGGGGTGCCTTACGATGGACTGGCGTCCCGTCCTGGGTGTGTCCCCTCCCCCTCCAGCCTTACACCTTGTGTTGCCGGGTGGGCTCTGGTTCCCCGCAACCCCGTATGGGACAAGCGGGTCAGAAAATGTGTGTGTGTGTGTGTGTGTGTGTGTGTGTGTGTGTATGTGTATGTGTATGTGTAATTGGTGATATGAGGAAAAACTGAACGAACTCTGAGATTTGTGTGTCTGCATTCATATCTCTCCATCAGATGGGGAAATGTACTTTTGTTTACTTTGAGTTGTACCTCACTTTACCTTGCTTTGGAGAAAAGCATCTGCTAAATGAATACATGTAAACGTAAAGGTGAAAACATGAAGATGACCACCCCGCGATGCTGTAGAAAATCCATGATGATGTATTTTGCTTGTTTTAAGTTCTATAACTGGTGATGGATCTGTCATATAAAAGCCAACTAACCTCTGCTAAGAGTAGCCAGTTTTATTTAAGGGCTTTTTTGCAAAAGGAAAAAGAAAAACATAATATGGTGCATAAATACTTTTTAGAGACAATGAAAAGTTGTGATTAAAGACTAATAAAGACTTTGCTGCTATGTCTTTCGGGAAATTATTATCAGTAGAAGTAGTCCAGGTTGTAAGTGGCATGTGTAGTAACTCGAGGACCAGCTGTCGATGTCTGAATCTCAACACACGGGTGGGAACCTAGAAGTGTTGCAATATGTATCTGCGTCGTCCGCTTAAGGGAAGGTTCCGGAAGGTGGCGCACTGACCCTTTTCTCCTCCTTCTGCAGGTGCAGACCACCACCATGTGTATCTCGGTAAGCCTGAGCGGCTCTGTGGTGCTGGGCTGCCTGTTTGCCCCCAAGATCCACATCATCCTGTTCCAGCCGCAGAAGAACGTGACCACGCTAAGGGTGGCCACCACCCGCTTCAGTGTGACCACGGGTCCCGGCTCCAGCTTCTCGCAAAGTACCTGCCGCGTCTCTCTCGCTGTCCTTAGTCGTCATCGTCGTCATCCTCACTCACTGTTGTGTCACTGTGATCCAGCAGGTAGATCCATTCAGTGTTTGTTGACTCTCAGCACATTGTGTCCAATGGACGCCAGAGCCCATTTCAACCGTCTGTCTTAGTGCGTGTTCTCTGTGAAAGGCCAGGCACGCTGGCTCCTTGTGATACGGATGACCCACTTACAAAATTTCAAAGGTACATGTCTTCTGTTTCTTTTTAATCCATTTCTCAATCATAGTTTCTCATCTATTTTCAAATATTATCTGTCTAGTGGGAGGGTTCGGGGGGGGGTTGCGCAGCAGGTTTGGCTGGGTCCTGCTCTCCGGTGGGTCTGGGGTTCGAGTCCCGCTGGGGGTGCCTTGTGACGGTGGTGTTCCATCCTGGGTGCTCCCCCCCCCCATCCCATGCCCTGCATTGCCGGGTTAGGCTCCAGCTTGCTGTGACCCCGCTTAGGATAAGCAGCTTCAGCAAACGTGTGTGTGTGTGTGTGATCTATCTAGCAAAATGAACTCTCTCTGTGTTTACATGCCAAGGCAGCAGACAAACGGAATAGGAGTGTGAGGAGTGTGAGACCACCCTGACTCAACTCTTGTCCATGGTGTTTACAACTTCTGTTCGGCGTTCCTGCATGCTCTACATCAATAACAAGATGATAAACACTGAACATCTATGTGATGACAAGGGGGTGCAGTGGTGCAGTGGTGCAGTGGGTTGGACCTCATCCTGCTCTCCAGTGGGTCTGGGGTTCGAGTCCCGCTTGGGGTGCCTTGTGATGGACTGGCATCCTGTTCTAGGTGTGTCCCCTTCTCCTCTGTCCTTACGACCTGTGTTGCCGGGTTAGGCTCCGGCTCCCTGCAACCCCGTACGGGACAAGTGGTTCAGCTGGTGTGTGTGTGATGAATCAGTCTACAAGTAGCACTAAGTAGGAGTCAACATAGTTTTGTTATTTTAAAATCAATTGAAAGTTTTTTTACTTTGTTTTAATGTAACCCATTCAATTAAATTTTTTATAGAGCACTCTTCATATGCAGTCAGTTATCAATTGAAATATTTTTTACAAAGCATTTTGTCATTAATTACAACTATAGCCGAAACTTTTACAGAACCGAACTCCTGTAAAAAAAAATAAGGGAATCGTGTATTTTTAAAGGGGGGTGCGGTGGCGCAGTGGGTTGGACCGGGTCCTGTTCTCCGGTGGGTCTGGGGTTCGAGTCCCGCTAGGGGTGCCTTGCGACGGACTGGCGTCCCGTCCTGGGTGTGTCCCCTCCCCCTCCCCCTCCGGCCTTACGCCCTGAGTTGCCGGGTTAGGCTCCGGTTCCCCGCGACCCCGTATGGGACAAGCGATTCAGAAAGTGTGCGTGTGTATTTTTAAAGTTTATTTGACTGTCACTTAGTAGTAAAAGTGACTTTGGATGTACAAACACATTGAATTGCGGTCAGACCCAGTGAGACCGACTCCCGTCTGTGCCCCTAAGGTGACGATCCCGTCTACAGGTTAGTGGCCTTGCTTGCACAATAAGCCACAGAACAAGTTCCCGAGCGCTTCTCGTAAATAACTAACTGTTCTGCATTACGATCAAATGTGATGACTGAGCCTCGCTGGCTAAGTGCTCCTGTCGTGGGCGACAGCGGCGCAGGGGCTTCCTGGGGGGTGCTGGGTAACGGTCCCGGAAACCATCATCATCTGTACATCTCTCCAGCATCCCGTGCTCAAGGGTCACCAGCAGCACAATTCATCATCATTTTTAGCCTGAGACTTGTTGTAATCAGCAGTACTGACGCTGGTAGGACCGACCGCACCTGCCGCTCACCATATGAGCCGTTGCTCCAAGGCCACCGCAGATAACAGGCTGACATTACTGCCTAATTGAGTCACAGGTTATTTCCTTGGAGGGAATGAGGCTGGGAAGATGAAGGCATGATTTTTTTTTTTTTACTGGTGTTATGGTGGGCGGGGTCTGGGTTAAGCCCCGCCTTCAGCAGCTTGCAAAGGGCGGGGGGTAAAGTGCAGCGAAGCATCTGAAATTCCTCTTTTGCAGCTTCGGCTTCCAACTTCGTGCCAACGGTGTGCAACGGCCGGGAGGTGGTGGACTCCACGACCTCCTCCTTGTGAGGGAGCGGGACCAGGGCCCTTCTGCCAGACAGTCGCTAGTCCAGGAACCGGAGTCAAGTGTTGCACATATACGGGAGCGGTTCCGATTTTGTCGTCATCTAAGTGCTGTGAGTTCAATGTCCCAATTCTGTTTCATCTTAACTCTGACTGGTAGCTATGAAGAAATGAAATAAAACTTAAAAAAAAAAAAAAAAAAACTACAGAATTCAGTATACCCCTTCTTTTTAATAAAGGTACCTTTTTGAGACATGAAGTAAACAATAGTCAAGTTGTTCAATGTATTATAAGAACCGTTTTTATTGTAGACTTTGGTGAACCAGTTTGTGCTTTCTTGTAATTTATGTAAATAAAATGTGTTTTTTATTAATATTAAAACTAGACTGCCTGACTTTTCCCATTAAATTCATTTGCAAAGAGCAGATTTTACAAGCTGATGGTTCAGGTCAAAAGAAAACATGAGCAGAATTAAGGAAACACTGCGCATTAGTGAATGATGGATAGCTGGACATTCAGAACTGTGATAAAAACACTTCTTTCACTGACACACGGTTTTTGCTCAGCTAATAATTTTTTGTACAATGTGCACTTTTTTCCTGCCGTAACTCGCGCTGAATTTCAGTGAACTCCTGCATTAAAACTAAATGTTAACGTGTGCGTACAAATCAACCTCTTCATAGCATAAGTACCCTTTGAATAATTTCTATATGCAAAATCCTTGATTTTTTAGATGTAATTTGCAATATTAAGTACAACCCTGCAAAGTTTATTTTTTGTTTTTAATTATTCTCTTATTAAATCATCCCAGGTTATAACCTAAGGCATAAAGGCAGCAAACAGTGGACACAGGATAATGTGGAGATACCTTATGTACATGAGATGCTGCTTAAGAGAATTCCTGGAATTCATCATTCAGCTCCCCTGAGGTGCCGTATTCTTCCGAGCGAATAGTTACACGGTCGCAGGATGAAGCGCAATCCCGCACCACGATGACTCTCGTCCACCACCGACATCAACGCTCCAACTGAGAGAGCATCTCATGTCGGGGTTTGTCAAACTCGGCCGCAACTCGAAAGCGCCGTAACGCGGATTTGGTCGCGAGGGGTATGGCGATGGAGAGACTCGGTCTTCCGCAGCCCAGCTGGAAGCAGAGGGTGTCCCCGTGGGTCGGCGTTTCCACACAAGCGCTGCAGACGCTCCTCGCGCACATCCTCACAAGCGTGTCGGTCCTCTCCTTGTGTGGGGCGTCTGCCAAAGGCCTTGTTCTTTCACACAGCATAATGAAAATGCTGTGCAATAACACAAGCTGTTCAAAGCCCCTCGATGACATCTGGAGCCTTGGGTGGATTGATTCTCTCTCCCACTGCAGATTTTGTTCCCCAAACCCGAGTAATTCAAAGCACCGAGATGTGAAGCAGGAATCACGAACGTGACATCTCTACCTGATGTTAAAGGAAGACGAACTACCCTTATCAATAAAATTATTTAATCAAAAAAAAAAAAAAAAACCACCCGCTAAGCATGTTACCTTTCAGAATATAAACTTTGAAATGAAATATGAGCTAGAAGCCACTCCAGGGAGCTACTCTCCATTCGTGCTACTCTGCTCCGGCTCTGAGTCTCGCTTCTTTAGAGGAATGATGTACAATCCATTCTTTGCTTCTTTAATTCTCCACCATCTGCCGAGCCTGGGGAAAAAAAAAAAAAAAAAAACCATTAGCGTGCAAGTGAACGTTAACTGGAATAAAGTACGAAAAAACCCTTCAGGTACCATATTTATGAAAGAGCACAAATGCAGCCTAAGAATAAAATTAGTAGAAAGGTTTCCCATTAATCTCTTGGGCATTAAAAAAAAAAGAATGTAATGCAAGAGCTCCATCTACTGTTTACAGCCCCAGCAGAACAAAAGCTCTGGCAGCAGAAAGGTGGACAGAATAGGTTTCACTAAAAATGTATCATATATATCATATCATTTAAAAAGCCTTCTCATATTTGGAAAAATGTCAGCAAAGAAAATCAAACTGATAACGCCATTTTATTCCGTTATTTCGCCACTTTCAGAGACCTTCAAAACCAGGAGCAAATTTAATGCCCTTCTGTTAAACTAACAATATTGCATAAAGCACCTGCTGTATATAGGTAGGGGGGCGAGGTGGTGCAGCAGGTTTGGCCTGTGCCCGCTGTGTGGTGGGTCTGGGGTTCGAGTCCTGCTTGGGGTGCCATGCAGTGGACTGGCGTCCCATCCTGGGTGTGTCCTCTCCTCTTTCGGCCTTGCGCCACGACCCCGCTTGGGACAAGCAGCTGTACACATTGCATGCGCGTGCGTGTGTGTGGCTATATAACTGACAGCCTTTGTCCCAACTGTGTCCTCCAGGCAAACGAAGCAGGCCAAAGATGTCACACAATGATTTACCTCCAGCAAAGCCCAAAAAAAGTAGCCAGGCAGCCCCTTATACCACAGTACCTGTGCTCCTGGCCAACTCCAGCCACCAGAAAATTTCCAGAGTTTGAGAATTTCAGGCTATTCACAAAACCCACCTGCAAGGGAAAAGGAGGCGGAAGTGAAAGCCATGTAAGATGAGTAAAAACCAGGTCTGTACCATCTTCATTTGGTTCCTTTGCTCAGTTTCTGTGGGCAGCTTTTGGAAATTTTTCTGCAGAAATATTCAATTTGTGCCCCGTAAAGGGAGCAGGTCTCAAACTGAAATATTAATAGCTATTTTCCTCCAAACGGTTAAGAAATTGATCCCATAAAATCATGTTTTTCATGCTGAAGGACACAAATAAATGACAAGAAAATATAGTTTCATGACCGCAAACACTTTACCGCAAGTAGTAAAGTATTGTGTAACGATTAACATGATATTTAGATCGTCAAACCTTATTAAGAGCTTAACTGGAATAAAAATCCACATAACCAGAGACTCTTCAGGAGCAGGACTAGAAAATGCTTTTTAATACTACCATCATAGTCCCTCTCAGAGATGACAAACCATGCAGCAACATGTCATCACATGACAGCTAATTTGTCTCAGCAATCATGTGACCCCGTTATGAAAAGGGAGGGGGAAAAAAACCTTAATTGTTACTGTGAGGCTGCAATGACTCTGAAGGGTAAAGACATGTGGTTTACCACAGGGATGCTGAAGAGGGGCTGCAGACTGCGGTACCCTTCACCGCACCTCCACAACTGCACCTTGGAATTATGGGAACCTGTGGAATAAAAGCACTGACACATCAGAGTCCCAACCTGCAAGAGAGCGCACTAGAGCTCTACAGAGGTGTCACACCCCATCCCCTCCATTCTCAGCAGCTGATCAACGCAATCAGAAAGGATTCAAAGACGACCACAATACATCCAGTTACAAGAGTAAAAACTAATGCTCACATTTATTCGCCTGGTCAACGCTTTTCTCCGAGCGACCGAACAGTTTCAGCACAACGCCGACGTCTCGGAAACGTAAAGAAAGGTTAAATAGGGCAAAGAGAGGCTGTTTGGAAGGGAGAAGGTTCATGTGGGTGGAAACGGAGAAAAGCCAGGCTGACCTCGGAAAGAGACCCACCTGAAGCCACGGCGTCGGTATTGTGCAGAGCCGTCACTGCCGAGATCCAGTAGGGCTGCTCGAGGCCCTCATCGCCATGGCAACCATGGGCTCGCTTCACTGTGCAGAGGGGTTTCTTCTTGTTGACGCTCCACAGGGCCAAAGACCTGGACAGGGAGCCAACCTTGATCAGCACCTTTGCTGCTTCCAGGGCATCATGATTAGCACTTGAATGAAAATGTATCGTTTTAACATTTTTTTCCCCCACCTTACTATTACAGGTGTTACACAAAGAATAGCAAATTTAAACTTCTACCAAGTCAGTGAAATTGCTAACTGGACAAGGCATTTCATTAAGAGCTCCATCGAACACTATTAATCGCTTCGCTTCAGTGAAAAACAGGCTCATGCTGATCCACGAGGCTTGGAGCTGAAAACCAATAATCCAGAAGCCGATGAAATATCATAAAACTGAGACCCAACATGTTACATGAAACAGTGTGCAGATGAGTCCTGTTTACCAGCGTTACTGGTAATGCTTTGGACTCACACTCATTTCCGTTTTGAATTCATTGATGCTTCACTGCAAACCCTTTGTCTAAGCAAATACAAAAGGAAAGTGATGCATGACATGATTTAATGCTAAAACTACTGCTTATCATTTATGGAGACAGGAGCTCCCCTCACCCATCATCAGCTCCTGAGATCATATGTTCCTCATTTATGAGCTGGATGCAGTCAATCGAACCTCTAAGGAAGGAGAACAAAATTCCATGTTAAGACCATGTTACACGATTTATATTGCATTAGAGGCCATGGGACATTTCAGTGAAGAGAGAAACGAGAGCTCAGTCAGTGTAGCTTTTACATCAGCGAGTTCTAAACCCTGCAGGTCGACACTCAGATTCCATTACTGCCTTTGGGCTCAAACCCACAAAAAAAAGCACATTAAACTCCACACAAATGTATATGTAGAAAATAAAAAAGTACAATTACACAATGTGCAAGCATTAAGCTTCAGAATTCTACCTCCAACTCTCATACCTTACACACTATTAGTCGCAACCCACATCTCAATGTGACATGAAATAAATAAATAAATAAAATAAATGATTAGAGTGGGTCAAAGTACACAAGGTTGCTAGCTCAAGTCCCAAGAAGCAGCTTCACGTAGCACATTTAACCCAACTACCGTGTCCAAATAACTGCAGCCCGTATAATCGAGTTAAAAATGAAGATAAAAGCAGTGCTGGATAAGTATGGGCAAAGCAAGGTGACAAGTACCATAGATCACACGCATATGACCAGGTTCCGACCAAAAGCTGGAATGACTGAAAAGCACCCACTTACTCAGCCACTTCCACACCAGTAGAAACACCAACTTCATGTTCACCTTCACGCTAGGTGCGTGTGCTACGAGCCCACGGGGAGCTGGCGAGCGACTCACTCGTGACCGTGAAAGACGAGCTGCGACTCCTCTGCGATCTTCCACACTCTAACGGTCTGGTCCCTCCCCCCTGCGGTCACGCACCGCTCGCGGCTCAAGCTGTCCAGGCCCGTGATCACATCCTGGTGGCCAAACCTGGCAACAGAGAGAGGAAGCAGTGGCTCACAGCAACATGCAGGGAGAGACGGTACACTGAGAAACCAGTGTAGATCTCTCCACTTACCTGAAGCGAGCGATTACAGTACATCGGTACAAGTATAATCATGTATCGTTTCTAGTAACTTCCGAAAGGGAAGACATCCAGACACCCTAAAATGAGGTTGACAGAACCATTCAAAAAACCTTCAACAAGTTTGACCCCCCCCCCCCCCATCTATTTCTTGCTACATCACCCTCCAAATTCACGTCGTTTCTCTTGTGGTACGAGTGATAATTACTCTTTCGCTCTTCCACACTTGGCAAGGAAACGCATGTTAACGTGGTGCTCGACACCACAATTTCCCTCTGTAAGCGTGCGGATGACCGACGTGCTCAAACCTCTTCCTCTTGATAAACCGACCCGTCATTTGCCTCACAATTCTAAGGAGCCGAGTGTCAACCAGCCACGTGACACAAAGCTGAGGCCACCTTCATTTATTAGACAGCACTCACATGGTCTCCACGTACGCGTTCTCGTCCACGTTCCACACCTTGATCGAGCGGTCGTGAGACGCGCTGTACAGGTCGTGCGTTCCCTTCCGGAAGGACAGGCCCTGTTCAGAGACGGAGGACCACGTGAAACGAGGACCCCGGGGAACTGCCGAGTACAAAAGAGGGCGACGAAAGGACACAAAGCCTCACCGACACGGCGTCTCGGTGCCCCGTGAACTTGTACAGATGTTTACAAGTCGTTGCCTCCCAAATCATGATCAACTTGTTCATGTCCCCAGTGGCCTTCAAAAACAAAAAACATGACAGCGTAAGAAATAATGTCAAGTTTTCCACCCAAAGGGCAATAAAACAGGTAAAGAAAGCTTTCTGGGAGAATTGAGCTTTATTCCTTATGCATCCCTTTCAATTCACTCCGCTTCAGTGGATCTTCGACGCAGAAAACGGCTACGCAGCATCTTCAGTGCGACGCTCCCAATACAGAAGATGACATTCCAAGCAGCGCGAGCGTGTGCGTTGCTCACCAGGTATTTGCCGTCAGACGATATTGCCATGCACAGGATGTGAGCAGTGTGGCCCACGTGTCTATCCTCAGTTCCCTTCCTCCCTCCAGGCACCGTGCGCAACTTCCGACCGCTCTCGACGTCCCCTGTAGCGGCAGGACAGAGCGCGGCCGAGATGCAGAATGCAGCCATTTCAAAGGTGAGAACACGAGCGCTTCTGGCATTTTCTCCGGCAGGGTCGCTCGTTTGTAACGTACACGTCCATAAATTAACTTTGCAAAGTTACTGTCGGTAAATAAGTGAGGATGAATTAACTGACACTTGATGATGGAGCAGTCCTTGGAGGCAGAGAAGATGAACTTGTCATCGGGAGAAACGACAAGGCAGGTCACTGGAAGCTTATGGCCCCTTAAGAGGCGCAAGTCGGCAGCATCTGGGACAAGGTACTGAAAAACACGAGCGGGAAAATGACGACAACAAGAGGCAACAAACACTCCTCCTTGAGAACAAAACTGCCCCAGACTACAACTATATGCAGCAAAGTAAAGGCAAGTAACACTTACATCTTGTGCGACCAAGCGCTGGAGTTTCCCCCTCTGTTCAAGCTGAGAACAACAATTTTGCAAAAAAACCGTTACTCACTCCACTGGGAATTTATGGTGACGGAAGAGACGGAGAAACGAAGTTGCTAAGGGCTGTAGCTGCATTCAGAAATAAAGTTACCACTTCTTCCTGAAGTCTTCCAGCAATCACATCAGTCTCACAAGAGCCATCTTCTGCAGTTTTTTCCTCTAAAACAGAAAGGGAATTATTAACACGCATAAATTTAGAAAGGGACTTCTTTTTAAAAGGCAGACAACGTGGTTCTTTGCCGATTTGATACGGAAGGTGCGATTTCTCCAAGCCCGGCTTGCGGCGCATTATCCGTCATCCCCCTTTGACAGCACCGATCATCTAAGGAAACCAAATTAAGAGTGTAGTACAAAAACGAAACTGTTCATTGCTCAGCACATCACTTTTCAATATCAGCCTGTGTCCAGAGGTCCAACAGAAGTTCTTCTAAATTAAAAACTGCTCTTGATTGTACCATAGAGTAGATAGGGTTTGTCCTCAACTGTGGGGTTAGGGTTACAACTGCCCAGGAGACAAAAAATCAGCACAAACTGAATGTGTACAACACACACACACACACACACACACACACACACACACACACACACACACACACACACACACACACACACACACGCCCCTGACCTTCTGCCCTCAGCTGGTCCAGGTACAGTTTGGCCAAGCGGAGCTTCTTCTCCTGGGCTGTTTCCTCCAAGTACTCATCCTCTGCTTTACTCTTCTTGTTGACTGGAGGGCTAAAGGTCAAAAAAAAAAAAAAAAAAAACCAAACAAGACGTGTCCATATAGGCAAAAAAAAAAAAAAAAAAAAGTATTTTAAATAAAAGCCAGGGGATTCTAGACACTTACCCTTCAGTCTCAGACTCGCTGGAAATCTCTTCATTGAGCACCTTCTTGAGAGCCCCTCTGCTTTTTCCACTAGCAGCAGCCTGAAACAGGAATTCTCCGAGTAACAACCATGTTCTAAATCTAGGGCCCATACGTTTTTTTAATCGAACACATGATCATGAACACAGTTACATGTACAGAAACAGTAAACGATCATGATCCAGGACCAGTCAGTCAGTCACTCACTCAGCCAGAACAGAACTCACCACCTTCCTCTTCTTAGCCACAGCATTTTCATCCGTTTTGGCGTTTCCTTTCTTTTTTATAAAGAAGGACGACATACTAGGCGACGATTACAAAGCACTGTATAAAATAGTATAAGCAACTGGAATTCGATCTCTACAAAAATCCCTTAACATCTGTAAAAAGTACACACACTGCTACTTCAACTCACATGGATACATTACACGTGCGCCCAGAGAGCGAGAGCCCTCTTTAACCACGCCCACTTGAAGGGAAACGTTGCTTTGATAGGCTATCTGATGCCGTTTAGTCCCGCCTTCTGAAAATATAGCGCATTTCTATTGTGCAGTTCCCGGACAGCCTTTAAATACTGAAATTTAATTGGCCACCACTTGTCGGGGTAGGTTGAATCAGAAGTAAGTGCGTTACGAATTGGAACCGGGGAAAACACTGCCTGAAACTCAGTTCCGTTTTCAAAACAAAAGGAAGGAGGTGGCGACGTGCCGCCCAGTTTGTAAATACATTTACAGTGACTTTTATAAATATGCTGTACATTTTAAACAGTAGGAAACATATGGCGTAATTCACACAGGCGAAGTAGCGTCACAGTGTTTTCAAAATGGTCGTTGTTGTGTAGCTTTGAGTTTGAGCGTTGGCGCGCACAGCGGTAATGAGACACTCTGCACCACTGCCTGACACTGCAGACAGCAGAGTAGTAGTTTTTTTGTTTGTTTTTTTTGAAAGACAATAAACACGTCATGTTTTTCAGATGGTAGCAGTGCTTACAGTCGCTTTGGAGAAGAGCGTCAGCTAAATGAATGAATTGTACATCACATGTAATACATGATGTAATAAAATAGGGGATGTGATTGTGATGTATTCCTAGCGGTTGTGTGAGGCTGAGACTTTTTCTTAGGTAAATTCACCCTGTGTTACGAATCCAGTCAATATTCCTTGTGGGAGAATCTGTTTCTCACATCCTTCAGAAATAATAACCGCTATTTGCTCTGTTTCAGAATGAGCTTTTCACCTTACCTTGTGTCACTGCTTATTGCAATACGTTTGGGTAACCCAGGGAGAAAGTATGGCTGCAGCCTCGCAAATACTTTAACAGACAAGTGTAAAGAAATTAAAGATTATACGCAAATTCTACCGTGTTGAGAATTTTCTGAAAAAATTCAGAGGTGGTATAGATGTAAATTGTTCTTTTTGTACCTTTTCTAGCCACTGCTTTTACACTAAAAGATATGGCAAGATGTCTGTATAAGAATGTTGCTTTTCCTTATGTGCTGTTTCGACTCCTCAATTATGATAGAAGCAATGAGAAACTGGAAAGTACCATCAATTTAATAACTGTCATAAGCCAAATGTCATACACCAAATTTATTAGGTCCAGGTCCAAATTTGCAAAGAAAAAAGCCTATGTTTTTCTTAGAGAATCTGAACAGTACATAAAGACTTTTCAAGAGTGTACTGTACTACTAGGGAGGCCATAAAGACTGGAATTGGAGTGAGTTGTAGTTTGTTTATTTATTTTTACTTATTTATATACTTCCCCCTGTCTAGGTTTGTTTTTTCTGTGTAACTTTTCTTGTGCTGTTATTTCGAGAACTGTGTTTATTTAATAAAGAAAAAACGGAGGAGACCATCGGAACTGTTGAGCCCCTTCTCGATGACGTCACGGCGCAGAAGCGAGATGGCGCGATGACGTCACGAGCACTTTCGGTTTCGGGGCGAGTGTGGGACCTCCCACGGCGGGATAGTGTCCGCAATCACTTCTTCCTGTGAGACGGTCCGATCAGGTGGGTGGCCTGTCTTTTTGGGTCGCTTTTGCGTTTGGCGGACACCCACTATCTGTGCAGTGAGACGCGTCACTCAGAGCGCGAGAGGACTGACATACACACAGACAGAGTTTGACGAGGCCGGGAAAGAACGAAACTTAGAAAGAAAGAAAGAAGGAAAGAAAGAAAGAAAAGCTTCAGGACACAGACAGAGGGAGCGGTTCGGTAATGAGTCGGTTAGGGAACCAGAGACGGGTTTTCTTTCTCTGTCTTTCATCATATTTGTCCCTTTCTCAAGTTGCGCAAGAAGGGGAAACGTGTTTGTTTGTGTCCGTTGTTCTGGTTTCGAAAGAAGCCGGCCGAGTGAGTGACAGACGGGGGCGGGTTCGTTTGGTTCGGTCGGTCGTCGGTCGGTCGGTTGGCCTCGCGCCTCGGCTCGCGCAGACATGTCCGGGCAGGTCGAGCTCCTCCTCCGGCCCGCCGCTGTTTTACCTCATTCACCTTTTCTAAAGCGCGTACACTAGTCTAGTCTATCTCAATTCACCTTCTACTTACTCTTACTTACTGTAATTTTCACACATATCATATCGTCACCAAACCGCCTTTTTTTCCTACCAGAGAGAACGTACAGATTTGAGCTGTTGTGTGTGAGAGCGAGTACAGACTAGATGATTGTTGAAACAATGAATTAGTTAAGAAAGATACAGAAGCTGCTCTTATAAATTCACTTTCCAACGTGTTATAAATTGCTGGTACAGAGTATAACTGGGCAAAACTGAAAGTCACTAGTAATAACCCCACGTTGAGGGTGTGTCCCCTCATGTCAAAGGCAATCCCACCTTTTCTGCTGCTAATTACTTCATAACTCAGTACAGTACTACAGTATTACTTATATTTTCCACCCCACTCCCAGAATAGATGTTACACTAGTAGTACACTGTGTACGGGTGAGAATTCACCCTGCTATGGACTTACATCTTGTCCATGGTGTACCACCCTCTGCCTCGTGCCCAGGATTGTGGACCCCCAAACCAGGACGAGTGGTTACTAAAAATAGGTGGAAAAATGTCCTAACGCTTTCATCCATCCATTGACGATGATAACATGTCCAGTGAAGGTCTGTGGTGGTACAGAGTCCATCCTGCAAGCATAAGGCATTAGGTGGGGTACAACCTGGACAGGTCTCCAGTCCATTGCAGTATATCATCTATTACTTTTTTTTATTTGCAGAGTAAGGGCAATTTAGAGTAATGAGTTCGCCTGAAACATACGTCTTTGGGCTGTGGGGCGAAACCCTTGTTAACGTGGCAAAAACATGCAAAGTCCAGAGAGACTGAGCAAGATTCGAACCTACGCCCAAACAGCCCAGAAGCTTTGAGGCAACAGCACTACTGACTGTGTGGCTGTGCTTTCCTTGAAATACATACATACGTGGTGCAGGGCCTATCCCGGAATTACTGGGTGCGAGTACCAGTCCATTTCAGTGAAATAAATAGTATTTAAAATGTAAATATTTTTATCTTCAGAAAGTTCGAGCTTGAACATCTGTTCACATTATCTAAAGACTGACTGCGCTGATGTAATAACAATATAATGTATTTAAAAATAGTAGAGAATTTGAAGATTCTAGTTAGTTACCAAATGAACTTTTAAAGGAAAAATTCAGGGTGCAGATGTTGGGGTGTGCGCAGTGCAGCGAGAAAGATGTCGTCTGCCATATTAACGAAAATACATTTTGCTTTAAGAAGGCGAAAACACTAAAGCCATGCCTCCAAAGAGAAAGGCAGCTTCAGCTGCGAAAGCCGGTGGGAAGAAGATCAAAGAGGAGGCTGCTGGACCAAAGGATGCTTTCAGGACTGCTAAAGAGGCGCTGAAGGTAGCGGCACCAAAGGAAAAAGGCAAGCGAAAGGCGGATGCGTGCTTCGAGTTCCGGTACGGTGGGGCCGAGGTGAGAGCACTTTTCGTTAATGCGGAGAAATGCCTGGTAAGCCGAAGCAGGGGCTTTCGGTGAAACGCCTCAAAGTCCAGTTCTCGTAACGAGAATGGGCGTACCTTGAGGGATGACTCTAGCTGAGCTTCAAGATTGTGGCGCGATATTACTGCAAGCTAATTTTTGTCTTTGGCCACCGTAATACATAATAAGAAATTAACATCACAACAAAGGCTTGACAATATGTTAAACGTGCTCATTATTATTGTCTTTTGTTCAGTCGACACCCATGTCCAAGGTGGCTTAACATCTTAAGGCAATACAATAAACCACTTACCATTATTTACATTCAGGCAACATGTTGTTCTTACTGCAGCTTTTCAAGGGAAATACCTTATTCAAGGGTTTTACGGCAGGTGTGGGTTTTGAATCGGGAACTTTCAGTTTGGAAAGCGATCGCTCTAACCGCTACACCACCTACTGTCCAATTTAAGGAGTGCAAACACCTCTAAGGCAGGAAAAAAATAATTTGCTGTTATGCGCAGTATGTGATGTGGTGTTTGCTCACACTGACGCGCCAGGTCTATGAAGATTACGACTGCATGCTCAACCAGACCAACGTCGGTCAGAACAACAACAAGTTCTATGTCATTCAAGTTTTACAAACAGGAGATGGACAGTTCTACTGCTGGACAAGATGGGGTAGAGTGGTAAGTCCTTTCACTGGTGACATTTCTGTTTCTCAAAATATTTGACACTAAAGTTGTTCTACGTGTGGAGAAATTATTGTGCATTTTGTATTTGGAGAAAAAAAGCTGTAAGTAAACAACGATCTTGGCGTTTGGTACCAAACCAGTCGGACTAGATGCGCATTCAGATTTTCACTTATTTGGCTTAAAATAACACCCTGGCAAAAACCTATGTCACAAAAACAACTCTTATGCTTGATCTAAGAAGCCACTTGGATGAGTGGTGAAACATCTTCAAAAAAACTCAAGCAAGTCCAGCTGCCTTTGTTTTAACTTTGTTTTTAGATATACCATGACCTGGATAACTGAGAGTCTTCACAGACATGCTTGATCTGAAATGCATAGGTCAGAAAGCTGGCATATAGAAACGTTAAATTTAAATTACAACAGCAAAGAGAGCCTTATTTAAAATGGTATAGCCAACTGTGAAGATAGCCTAAATACAGTGCCGCTTCAAAGTATGCGAACCCCTTGTGTTCCTTAGTTTTACATTTTAATTTCATGAAATGGTAATTTAATGAGCAGCAGTCTTTCTCATCTGACATAATAGGTGTGTAATTATCAGTTCCTTATGACCGGGTGGCATGGCGACACAGTGAGTAGCGCTCCTATCTCTCAACACCTGGGTAGTGCAAGAGGACCTGGGTTCGATCCCTGCTCAGTCTGTGTGGAGTTTGCATGTTCTCCCTGTGTCTGTGTGGGTTACATCCAGGTGCTCTGGTTTCCTCCCACAGTCCAAAGACATGCTGTTCAGGTTCACCCTTAGTGTGTGAGTGACAGAGAGTGAGAGTGTGTGTGTGTGTGTGTGTTCATTCGTTCCACTGATGTATGGATGAGTGACCCATAGTAAATAGTGTATCTAACAGTGTAAGTCACCGCGGTGAATACGGTGTGTGGGCTGATAACCACTAAGATTTTATCGGAAGTCGCTTTTGAGAAAAGCGCCTGCTAAATATGTAAATGTAATGTATGTTGCTTTGGAGGAAATTATGTGTCTTAGAAAAACGGAATTAGTGCAGGTTTAAAAATGAATGAAGCTCAAGTTGCACTGGTTAAACCAAGTAGGTCAGTTGAATCAAGTGTGTAAATGACCAGTTAATATAATATTAATATACTGTAGAAGTATAATGCCTGTCCCTATAGGATTCACAAACTTTCAAGCTGCACTGTATATAAGTTTTGCATACTTGTGATTTGTGAGGTCTGTTTTTCCACAGGGAGAAACGGGTACATTCAAGGCACCTGGAAGCTATGCAAGTCCTGAAAAGGCGATCAGCGAGTTTGAGAAGAAGTTCAAGGACAAGACGAAAAACAAGTGGTGTGATAGGGAGAATTTTGTTTCTCATCCTGGGAAATACACGCTTATAGAGGTGGATGGAGACCAGGATGCGGAGATCAGGGTGAGGGAATGCCACCTGACACTGTTCTTCAGGACTACTCTTAACTGTACAACTCAGAATAAATCCTCTTACATTTCATCAAGTTCAAGGGCTAATAAGACATTAATATCTAATACCATGACATTAAATTCAGCTTACAAAATCAACTGGGACTGGAAGTTTGTAACTCGTTCCCAATTGCAAAGTCGCAGTCAATACAAACTTAAAAATATAGATGTCTCTCAATTTATGTGAAGTTTAAGTTCTGCAAAAATGTTGTCTATAGTTATAATAAATAAAATGGAAAATAAAAATTAAATAAGTCTTTCTTTTACATTTTTATTAATTTTGGGCTACATATAAATTAATAATATGTTAAAATTACTGACAGAATTACATTGTATTCACGTATGAGTATTAACAGCAGATTGTGGGCCGATTTATCCCATCAGCGAGTGCCGTGTTTGTCATCTTGTTATTGATCACCAGCACTCTGGGACACCAGACTAGAGCTGTAAAAATTGTGGAAGCTAGTTGAATTAATCCAGTCCCACGTTCATATTCTGTTGGGGTGCACTGTACTGCCATCTGTTGGTTTGGTGCATGAACATGTTACATGCCAGTCCATCGCAGAGCCACAACTAGGTACTGGAGCAATTGCAGGGCAAGCACCTTGCACAGGGGCACTACAGCCAGAGACTGAACCTGCAACGTCTGGAGCCAAAGGCAGCTGCTCCAACCATGATGCCACCAGCTGCTACTTCAGCCATCGTCAACAATTGCTTGTCCCAAGCCGGGGGTCGCAGCGAGCCTTACTCAGCAATGCAAGGCGCAAGGGATGCCAGTCTGCCGCAAGCCACCCCAAGCAGGGCTTGAACCCCAGACCAGCCATACAGCAGGCACCAGCTGAACCCACCATGCCCTCTGCTGCTGCTTCAGAATTTACATTTATTCATTTGGCTGATACTTTTCTTCAAAGTAACTTAAAATGTTAAGGTCACAATTATTACATGCTTACCCATGTATACAGCTGGGTAACTTTTACTGGAGCAATTTAGGGTCAGTACCTTGCTCAAGGGTACTACAGTCAGAGGTGGGGATCAAACCTGCAATTTTTGGGTCTAGAGGTAGTAGCTCTAACCCCTACACTACTAGCTGTCCTCATACTCCAACTAGAATAGAATAGTTTTATAATAAATGTTTTGCACATTTTCCTCCCAAACTGAAACATCACTATGAATAAACTTTAATGAGTTTTTTTTTTTTTTTTTTAATTTTTTTATTTTAAAAAGACACCTCAGTTGGAAGTTGCAAATGGTTTTCGGGTTAGTTCACCCAGATGAACAACTAGTATAATGGTTAGGGCTGTTGCCTTTAGACCCAAAGGCTGGAGGTTTGATCCCTACCTCTGGCTGTAGTCCCCTTGAGCCAGGTACTTACCCTAAGTTGCTCTAATAACATTACCTGGCTCTGTAAATAATTGTGACCTTAATGTTCTAAGTTTCTTTGGAGAGACATGACAGATATGTGAATTAATGTAGTAAACATTTTGAACTCCTGCCTCCAGCCTGTATGGACTTAGAACCCATAACCATCATACACACAGAATACAACTCCCTTCCTGCCTCCTGACTTTCTTGTGGCTTTGGGTCATTCAGCGTTGCTATTGCTGTTGTCTGTGGCTCCTGCAGGCGGATGCAGTCGATGGCTCGGTGTCCAGAGTGGTGAAGAACATCCTTCCCTGTTCACTGGACAGTTCCACACAGAAGCTTATTGAACTCATCTTCAGCAATGACATGTTCAAAGAAGCCATGGAACACATGAACCTGGGTGAGCGCTGGTCGCTGTGTAATTCAGTAAAAAGTCCATGGTACAGTATTATACTGGCTCTGTTCTACCATCTCAGTGATTGTCTACATGCTGGCAATGGGTGAAGTTTGCTAAATCAGGCTTAGAAATGAAAAAGTTACAGCTGAATTCGTACAAAGTTCTTATTGAAAGATTCTTCATGTGCACATCATGTTGTCTACTGTGTGTATATTGCTTGTGCTTACAACCAGACATTTTTTAAATCCAGAAACATTGAAAATGTGTGACTACTGGATATATTCATTTTACTATTAGACTTCCCTTAGAAAAATGCATAACCAGGCACTATGATTCTTAATTTGATTTTTAATTTCTAAAATATTTTTTCTATAAAATATGGGGAGCTTTATTTAGCATTATGTTTCCTACCTATGAAGTTTTCTTGGCATTAGTGACCTGTTAATTTTTGACTGTTTGTAGTGTCATTGGATGATTCGCAGTGCGTATGAATGCATTCGTTTAATGAACCTTGTCTGCAGACATTAAAAAGATGCCTCTTGGAAAGCTGAGCAAGGCTCAGATCGCCAAAGGCTTTGAAGTTCTGGAGGAGCTAGAGGAGGCCCTAAAGAAGAAAGGCAAGAAGGCCGACCTCGAAAACCTCTCCTCCAGGTTCTTCACCATCATCCCACACAACTTTGGCCGGCAGAAGCCTCCAGTCATAGACACTTCAGAAATTTTGGAAAAAAAGAAAGAGATGCTGTTGGTGAGACAACTTTAAAGGAGACACTTGTTATTACACAACTTGAGCATTGCTAGACTCAGCACTGCATGCAGTGGCACCCATGTCTGACTGTGCATTGAATCTGTACCATGGTTTCTATTCCAAACAGCAGTTTCCATACATTGTTTTCTCCTTCAGGTGTTGGCTGATATCGAAATTGCTCAAGGTCTCAAAGCAGAGACTGAGAAAATCAAAGAGGAGATGGTTGAAGATGTCCCCCACCTAGCTGATCGGAATTATTCATCATTAAAATGCAATCTCACTCTACTGGGCAAAGATACAGAGGATTATAAGGTGTAGTAATTTTGCTGTTAATGGCTTCTGGCTTTTATAATAACCCTGCAGCAACCAGGTTTTTCTTCTTTTTCATTGTAGATAATAGAAACATACCTGAAAGCGACAGAAGCGGGATACAAACTGAGTATTATTGACATATGGAAAGTAGACAGGCATAATGAGGTAAGGAGGACAAAACAACTGTGGGGAAAATGAAACTCCTATTAAATCCAAAAAATGCTAAAACAGTTATACTGTATTAGGTTTTTTTTTTTTTTTTTTAATTTAAAAAAACAGGGTTGTACATTTATTAATTAAGTGGACACTTTAAAATGACATATATCTAAGAACAATACAACAGTTCATTACACCAACAGAAGGAGAGATTTGGATTCAGACACGTGATTCTTGAGTACAGTCAAGTTGTCACATACTACTATATAAATCAGTATACATTACAAATGTAGCTGCACGTAGGCCTTTTTTTAAAGTGATTAACATAACATACACATTTATCCCGTGCTTAGGCGATCATAGGATAAGTGAGTCTGAAAGAGGTGAGTTCTGAGATCCTTCTTGGATATGGAGAGTGATTCAGCAGTTCTGAGTGAAAGGTATTGTTCATATACCAAGGGTCATCAATACACTGATCAAGGTACTGCCGCAGTACCTCTTTTGGGATTTTATCTGCAATATTTTACATTACAAAACAAGTGTATGTTGTTAGAATTCAGAGTAAGTATTGAAAAAGTTGAAACTGTAGAGGGGTGGACAAAATACTGGAAACGTGATGGTGAAGGAGGAGTTTAATTTTGAAGTAACTAAATCACATTCACAAAAACAGCTGCAAAGGTGAGTCATTAATTTTGATTGCCAGTTATCAATATGTGTCCACTATAAAAGAGCTCTGAAAATGACCACTTTGATATGAGAGCTTTCAGAACAACAGGAGGCAAATCTTCTAAGCAAATATGTTGTACAAATATAAACATATATATTGTAGACCTGCTTGTAACCTAAGGTTGTAGTAGCTTATCATTGAAAAGCGGGTAGGGGGCGCGGTGGTGCAGTGGGTTGGACCGGGTCCTGCACTCTGGTGGGTCTGGGGTTCGAGTCCCACTTGGGGTGCCTTGCGACGGACTGGCGTCCCGTCCTGGGTGTGTCCCCTCCCCCTCCGGCCTTACGCCCTGAGTTGTCGGGTTAGGCTCCGGCTCCCCGCGACCCCGTATGGGACAAGTGGTTCAGAAAGTGTGTGTGTGAAAAGCGGGTAACGATCTCCACACCGTAGACCGACAGCATCCACGTCTATGGAACTGAATATTTTACATATACAGTACCGTTTTACAGCATTTTGATAACGGGAAGGGGGTAGTATAGTGGTTAGAGCTGCTACCTTTGAATTTTAAGGTGGTAGGTTTGATTCTCACCTCCAGCTGTAGTACCTTTGCTCAAAGTACTTAGTCTATATTGCTCTAGTAAAATCACCCAGCTGAATAAATGGGTCGATCACTAAGTAACTTAACATTGTAAGTTGCTTTGGAAGAAAGTGTCAGATAAATGTAATGAAAGCCTTATGGCCTGATAGTCAGTAAGAGGATTGCTTATTTGGCACTGATAGTGTATTAACAAAGACATTTAAATCACTAGATAAATTTCTTGGCCATTATATTAAATACTGTAATGGAAGAAATGCATATATGAATATTGGCAGGTACAGCTCAATAATTTCTGAAATCTCCGAAAGTGTTAACCGTCTTATGTTTTGTTGTCCTGTGCAGGCAGAGCGATTCAAGGAACATGAAGGAATGGACAACAGGCGGCTGCTGTGGCATGGAACCAATGTGGCTGTGGTAGCTGCCATCCTCAAAAGTGGCCTGAGGATTATGCCTCATTCCGGTGGACGCGTTGGCAGGGGCATCTATTTTGCTTCTGAGAACAGAATGTCTGCGGGCTTTGGTAGGGAACCTGGTGAAACAGGATATATACACGGTATATGTAGTCCGGAAATTTTTGATTACTTAAATTTGGCACTCTGTATTGCAGTACGTACATCCAAAGGCACTGGTGTGATGTTCCTCAATGAGGTCTGCCTTGGGGAGGAGTACACCATCACCAGAGATGACTCGAGCCTCAGAAGCCCTCCCAAGGGTTACGACAGTGTGGTTGCTCGTGGACAGTGTGAACCAGGTACACAATGTCAGTCATCTTTTGAAGCAGTAAATGCTAGGGCTTTTGTCAAAAAAAATCTCTTCTCAGATCTATCAGGTCAAATGCCCAGATGTATCAGTTTTCTTGCTTTTAAAGCATTTTTTCCCCATTGGTAGCCCTTTTGAAGCTTTTTATTTTTTGTGTACCTCAGACTTCTTTTTTTGGTGATTTATTGTAGATTGTGGCAATGGTAATTATGGTATTGCCACCATGGTAATTATGCATTTGTCCTTTTGTAGCACATCCTTAAAATTTGTTCCTCCAAAAAGCAGTTCTTTCATTATTCAGTTCAGTTTAATTTAATTGGTTTTACTCAATTTACTTGCAAAGTGTCTGCTCATATTGTGTACTCAGGGTCCTCACAAATTTTGTTGAGCCCTGTGTCATACCTGAGTTCTCTTAAAGAGCAGTCAGGTGTCCATGTGCAGGTCCTTTGGAACTTTACCTCTGTAGTCAGTGTTCAGGTCAGACGTATCTGTTGAATGCCTCAGTGCTTTCACTGCTCCTCTGCTTTTCAGATCCCTCTAAGGACATCTCCATCACCATCGACGGTAAGCGTGTGGCTGTTCCACAGGGACCCCCTCTTGAACAACCACAGTATAAAAACAGTTTCTTTTACAACAGCGAGTATCTCATCTACAAGGAGAGCCAGTGTCGCATCAGATATCTCCTGGAGCTCAAGTTCCCATATTAGATGATATATATGACGTTAAGTGATGGTTTCTTAGAAGTGCCCATTATTATCAGACACTTTCCTGTGCCTTATTCTTTCCCACTATGGGTATGCTCTTGCTCTGGGTTTCCCCTGTGGCCTCCTACAGCATTCCTGGCTGCTAAAATTTCCTTCTATTATTCTATAAAAATCATATATAAATGCAAATTTGTATGAATGTTTGACACACATATGTAACATCTACACTTCAGTGATGCTCAAATGAGAGGAAGGAGACTTCCTCTGAAGGCGGAAGTGTTACAGCTCAGGTGTGTCAACTTCAAGGAGTGACTACATGGGAAGTTGTGGGGGACAAATGCATACCAAGTTTTATTCTTTGCATAGTTCTTAAACAATAGTAACCAAGACATTAAAACGGAATGGTATTTTCCATAATAATCAATGGCTCTTAGTCATAAACAAACACAGCTTAGTGCAAACTAGGGCAATGCTTCCACAAACTGACTAAAGTTCAAGCAATTTATAAAATCCAAAAACTAAACCTGCTCACAAAAGCAGTTTTCTCTCAGCTTCTCACATGCTACCAAAAAGGAGAGGGGAAAAAAAACTGCCTTCTCCAGTCTGTCTTAGAGTCCTCAACTTCCAGATTGGCCACACACACCTGGTGCTTGATTTCCTCCCAGTGAGCCAGGTGCAACTCTGAGCTTCTGCCACAGAGGCTTTAGTTGTTGCTTTTTCCGTCTTGGAAAGTTTCAACCCCCGAAGGTGTTCTTGGGAAGCAAAGAGAAAATGTCGCAGAACAGTGCCTCCGGTTTTGGCCACTACTGTAACAGAACCACAGAGTTTGTTTCGGTGTAGCCCTCCAGCAGTCCTGTTCCCTGCGCACAATCACTGAACACACACTGTTGTCCCATTGCGTCTGTCGCATAGTGCAGACTGCATGTTCACACCTCAGGTGGGAAGACACTGGGTCTTCTTCAGCCCTGAGCTCATCATTTATTTATTCAACATATGGCCCCATTTAGAGAGGCTTTACTCATCGACGCTTCCCCTCCTGGGATATTTGCTGCTGCTGTTGTGCGTTTATTTAGCATATGTTCTCTTCCAAGGTGGCTTTGTTTAATGACAGCTTTGGCCCTTTTAGGTAGATACCACACTATGTCTATGTCTTGAGAGTGCAATCTGCAGATGTTTTTACTACATTGTTCTTATTGAAGTGTTTGGCTCAAACAAGATTGCATATTCATTATTGGTGATGCGTGCGCTTATATATGTACTGTATGAACCTCAGAGCACGCATTTCTGAAGGGAATTAACCATCATGGATCATTCTAAACTGTTTACCATAAAAATGGTATAATAAAATGAATAATAATGATTGTTTTCTAAGCGATGTAAAATGAAGGGTCCTTTAGAATAAATGTTATCAAACAGAAGTTGATTTGCTTCAGTGTATGAAGTTTACTTAGCATGTTTGTTGCACTGTATTCCACTATGATATTTACATTTACATTGATTCATTCAGCAGATGTTTTTCCTCAAAAGCGACGTACAAGATATGTGTTTAGAAGGACAGTTGGTGAAAAGGGGCACATATGATCTCTTTAATGAATGCCCCCCATCAAGAGAAACTAAATATAAATGTAATACTGCAGCTCCTGTGATTGGAAGAGCTGTTACTGATGATAGATGAATAGTAAACTGGAAATGCTGCACACTGGCATTTTGTGTGCTCTTTCAAAGATTTGTCTGGCATGCCAGAAGGTGGCACTTAGAAGTGTCATTTCGTGTTCAATGTGTACATTTTGCCATATAAAATTGCTAACACTGTGTTGCTAATTAAAGTTAAAGAGCTTGGAAAAATCAGGAAATCTCAGCAGCGACAACAGATTGTATGAAATATTGCTGCATGCCTGCTGTGAAGTGTACATGTATCCATGTCTGCTGCTCTGATTCATTTTGAAGTCAGTGCTCCTCCTAGTTTGTGTTCCTCTATAAGCCATTTCACTGACTGTGTGCTGTAGCTCCAATAAAACCAAACACTGATGTGCACAACACTGAGTTCCATGTCTTGTCAACACGTCAACATTCTGTCGTGGTCCTTCCATTGATGGTGATGCTCTTTACACATACTTTACATTTCTTAACTGAAGCTGCTTTTCTTCTAAGTGACCTACAGCTTAGAGCACTTTCCACAACAGATGTGAAGATACAGATGTAGACACACGGTTGTTAAAGTGCAGTCAATTGGTCTACTACCATCCTTTCTGTTAGCATACATTGCAGGAATAGTTGCATATGGAACTGATGGGGAATATGCTTTCGGGCAGATAATGTAGTGTAACTTTATGGAACATATAGGAGATCAGAAAAGAAATGGGTCTGAAAGAGACCCTTTTTGAATGTTGAAACAGATTCAGCAGTTCAGAGGGAGAGAAAGAACTCTTTCAACCACATCAGAACCAAAACCAAGAACCGGTGGACATTTCATTTAGGACCTTTCGTGTGCGGGACCATCTAAAAAGCAAAGTTGGAGGAGCCAAGCAGTCTGACGAGGGTGATCAGGTCCTGCAGTTATCGATGAGTAGATCCTCTGACTGTCATGTAGGCTGTAACAAGAGTCTGAAACTTGATACAGCAAGAGACGGGAGAGAGATGACAAGGGAAGATGCGTGGGAATGCTTTGGAAGGTCAAACAATTCATGCCACTGCATTCTGGTTTAACTTGAGGGGCATTATAGCAGAGGCCAAACTACCAGAGGAGGTAGTTCATGTGGGACATCACTGTGACCTGGACCAGGAGCTGTGTCTCGAGTGTGTTGTGAGGAGTTGCTGTGTGCAGTTACTGTTTGCAGCATTGGATTATGGCTTAAATGTGCAGGGAGAAGCAGAGATTGGAGTTGATTGTTGCTCCCAGGTTCTTGGCCGATTGAATTACTGTAGATGAATCATTAGTAAATTGTCCAGGTTGATACTGTTTGATACAGGTGGACTGACCTGCCTGGAAGGGCCCAGTGGCAAAGTGAGCAGCCTCAGCAGCAGAGCACTTCACAAACGGCGGCATATGTTTGTCGTGGACATTAATATTACCAGGTTTTGCACTTGTACTGAGCTCACGTTCTTTGTGTAATGACAAATTGACCTTCCCTACTGGAGCTTATTATGTTTTCCTTTCTATACGGAGCTCACAGAGAGTATTTCCTCCTCACATCATCATATATCTTCTCATATATTCTCATTTCACATCTTATTTAAGATCGAGGGAAAGTCGAGCACTTTGTCTATAAACAGTATGTGGTTGTTTTGTAACCTTGTTGACAGAACAGACATAATTATTTTCATACTTCATTTATTATGTGTCCTATATATACAACACCAGTTTTTTTGGTCTCGTCCTAGCTGTCACGGAGTCGTAAAAAATAAAGGCAATATTTTGTGGCAGTGAAAGTGCACGTGTGTAACACTCTGCTCGCTAGGATCCAGGGGAAACTGGCTTCTGCTGGACAGAAGAGTGAGTGTGTATTTAAAAAGGGGAGGAAAAAAAAGCATCAGGACATACAATGTGTGACAGTCACTGCCATACACAGTGCTGGACTGGGGGAGGGAGCAGAGAGGGAGCAGAGAGCATCTCGCGGGAAAACTGGAACCGATGAGTCCGCCAGTGGGCCACTGAAGACTCTGCTCGCACCCGGAACGCTGCCTCGCAAGAGGCCTGACCGCCTCCCGCCGGACGAGGCGCCGGGCCAGCTGGATTTTCCGGGGGTCGAAAGCCGCCGGCCCCCTTCGGCTCTCGGAGGGCACGGGCACCGCGAGGGCAGAGACCATGCGCTCGGCCCATCTGCACGGACACCGGCGCCTCCAAGATCGACGCTCTGGCACGAGACTCCGCCAGCGATCCCCATTCGAGCGCTGCTGTTCGACCCAGTAACAACTGTGTTCCGGGTCTGTTCGACACGGGTTCCCGGAGTTCAGGGGGGAGGACACCCTTCCGGAGGTCTGCAGTCATAAGCAGGCAGCAGTGGCGCTCCTTCGAGAAGTTCGCCGACGCTTTGAACGCCGTTCAAAGGCCGTTGAGGATGTCGGAAGGGATCGGAACAAAGACCGTCTTTTAAATCCTGGTCAGATGCTCCCAGGGATGTCGTTTCAGGTGAGTCCCAACTTCCCGCATTTTGATCTGCTGCATCTCTTTGGAGCTCCGAATGCTTGGCAGGTGCTAAGGTGTCACTGTTGGATGTGAAAGGAAAAACGGGGAGCAAAAGGTTCAAAGAGGTGCAACTGGAGTTCCGACTGTCAAATATGATCATGACAAACTTCTGAGTGTGTAAAATAGGATAAGGACTCAACCAAACTCCAAGCCATTTTGGGTTAAAGATGATGGAAGGATAGAGCTCCCAGCTGCAATGTGGGTTGTGGTTTTACAGCTTCAGTGGGATCAAGTGGAGAGAAGTGTGAAATGAAGAGAACGCACAGCTGGGAACTGCTGCGGAAGAGCTGGGAAGAAAAGTCGACTAATTTCCTCATCAGCCTTGTTCACTCAATGCCCTTAAAAAAACAAAAAAACTACATAGGAGCAAGTTTAGTCTTTTGACTGGTATCGTAACTGTAAGTTGCGGAGAAACGCAGCAGTTCAAACAGATTCTGGATGGAAATACACTGTATGGTAAATATTAAGTGAAGCTGTGTTTTTTTGACACTGCAGTAACTCCCAGGGTGTGTGGTTAAAGTACAGACAACATCATCGCTGGTGTGTGTGTGTGTGTGGGGGGGGGGGGGCGGGGTGAGTGACACGGTCAACGTGTCGGCTGTCCAGCTGGGATGACTCACACGTGACTCCCTTATAAAACCTCTGTTGTCTGCAAATATGAGTGATGGTCAAAGGTTATGTAAAATGTAGAAAAATGTACAAGATATGTCTCTGAGCAGATAAAGGAATCACGCTGTGATCACGTGTTTGGGCGACTGCTTAGTGCACTTTCGGCCTTGGCCTCAAACCTTCTGCTGAGTGAGGTTGCGGAGCTCCCCCTTGGGTGGGTGGTGGTGGTGGTGGGGGGGGCACCTTTGGAAACAAGGTGTGGTGGTGGTGGGTTCGCAGCAGGCAGAAGATGGTCCATGTTGGACACGTTCATTATATTCATCTCACGTGATTGACAGCAGGGCGGAGCCACATTTCCCTGCAGATATGTTGTTTTTATTTATTATGATGGAGACAAATAAGGCGGAAGGAGGAGATTTCCGGCCAAAAGTCCTGCTGCTGGGAGCGACACCTGCTGCGGATGGAGAGATATAAGGCGGACTGTGTTCCAGTGCTGGGCGCTCTTTCACAGCGATGGAGAAAGCCCCATCTCTGGGGCTCTCTCACTCACACACACACACACACACACACACACACACACACACACACACACGGTCTTCTGAAGCCCACAGAGACAGAGCAGCTGCACTAGTGACCTCACTGTGGCTGTTTCTGCCTGTGCACTTGCTGCACTGATATGCACATGCCTTTTTCTGCACATGTGCTTAAGATTGATTTGTTTTTCTCTAGTCTTTTTAGATTTAAAATCTGTCTGGTTCCATGACTTCAGCACCATGTTCACAAAAAAGAGAACCACTCAGTCGTTCAGAAAAGCCAGCGTGTATATTAAATGTCACCATTTCATAAAGAAGGAATAAATGATAAAAAAGGTCACGTGGAGTTTTTGATGTAATAAACATAATAAATCAATCATTTTGATTAGAATTTAATAATAAAGCTATGACATATGCTGCCTATGTGAGCTCACGTGATATAATTATATATACATAGGGACACGCAGTGAATTGTCCAGCGTACCGTCCCTCACACCCTATATTTCTGGCAGAGACTCCGCACCAAAGCGGCTCTGCATTAGGACAGGTGGTTATTGATAAGAAATTAATGTGTATCTTGTATTCTGAGCCTCTGAAAAGTTGCAGTTCTTAAACTTATACAAAATGCAAATGTTTTAGAGGCAAATGTGATATTTTTTCCATTTTCCGTTGAAATCTTCTTTCAGAAGATTTTATATACAGTATATAGCATGTATATATTTACATAGATATATAAATATTCAGCAGTGCTTCATCCGTGTGCTTTCTCTAAAGAGAGTTGTGACTTTTACATAATAAGGACAGCATTCTCTGGACCCCCAACATAGAGAAATTTATCACAGCAGTGAACACAGTGGTCAGAGTCATGCCTTGTCATCAAATGTTCTTATTGCTATATATAATGCCAGGCTATTTATGCTGTTCTATATATATATATATATATATATATATATATATATATATATATATATATTATATGATATTGCACATGTGTATATGATATTGCAAAAAGGACTGAGATGAAGAGATCATTGGACAGATGTTTTGAAGACCTTTCATCTGGTCTCTGAATTTGGATCTCATCCAAGTTCTGATTTCTGTTCCATATAATCTGCTGTAAAAGCCTCCAGGCGTCAATCAACTGTCATCGTTACCGAAGGGTCAGAAACAAAAGTTCTCTTGTTAAGGAGTGAATTCATTGACCTAAAAATGGGCGGAGGTTGACAGACTACACAAAAAGCTTTGCAACATTTTTGGAAACCCCTCCGGGGCTCCAAACTGGCAAATGGCATCATCGACAGCCAAAGTACATGACACATAGAAAAAGTCAGTTATGTAACATGAGAAAAGCCATAGATTACTGTGTCGCCTGTTGGGGGGGGGCGAGGATGGCTTTTGGAAAATTATCCTGTGTCAACAATTTTTTTCCTCTTATCTACAGTACACATGAGGGGCATTAAAAGCGGGATGGGGTGGGGGTGGGGGGGGCAAGGACAGAACACTGTTTGTGGTGATTCACACCAGACCTGGGCTTTCTTTCCACCGAGACGCTGCGATGATCCATTATTTAGTGTTGGAAAAAAATCCGAGACGTTGCGTCCATGTAAATAACAAGATATTGTTGTGGATCCAGTCAGACGTGTTTATGAGTTCCACCGGACAGGACATTTATTTTTTCCTTCATGAGCTCGTAAAGGACAGAAAACGCACGTGATGATAACTTTGCTCATACGCAGCACACGCAGACATATTCACAATCCTAATAATTTAAAATAGATAAGAAATTGCACCTGACATGAATTTTGTTATATGGCTAATCTGCGCAAATGATTTTTAATTCATTCTTTTTTCTCCCACAGGATTATTGGGGAAAATGACGTGTACCAGCCTAAGATAGAAATCCACGGGGTTCCAAGCCATGGAAAAGTCAAGCCCAATGCTGAGCTCAACAGCCCACCGTACAGGACTGAATGCCACGCCTGCTGTAGGGGTGCCCAAGCCCACAGCTCCCAGCATGCAGCTGGGTATACTCCCTAGTGCACAGTCCCAACTCAAAGACATCGCGGGAATATCCTTCATGGTGACCCTGAATGCTGTAGCTCTCGTAGCCAACATGGCAGTGATGGTGGCCATCATAAAAGCCCCGCATCTGCGGAAGTTTGCGTTCGTCTGCCACCTGTGTGTGGTGGACGTGCTGTGTGCTTTGCTGCTCATGCCCCTAGGCATTGTGACCAGCTCACCCTTCTTCAGCAAAGTGGTTTTCACCGTGCTGGAGTGCCAGGTCTACATCTTCCTGAACGTGTTGCTCATCTGTGCCTCCATCCTCACCATCTCTGCGATCAGCATCGAGAGGTACTACTACATTGTGCATCCCATGAGGTACGAGGTGAAGATGACGGTCAAGCTGGCAGTCGTCGTGATGATCTTCATATGGATCAAGTCCATTTTACTGGCACTCATCACGCTGTTTGGCTGGCCAGCGTACGGGAACCAGAGCTCCATCAGTGCAGCCCACTGTTCCTTGCACTGGAGCCACAGCAACCTGAGGAAGGTCTTCGCCGTCATCTTCAGCGTGGTGTGCTTCCTGGTACCGTCCATTGTGATCTTCGCCGTCTACTGCAATGTGTACAAGGTGGCTCGTATGGCTGCTCTTCAGCACGTGCCCGTGCCGTCCTGGGCTACAAACCCCAAACGCCGCTCGGACTCCATCAACAGCCAGACCACCATCATCACGAGCAGGACCCTTCCCCCGAGGCTGTCTCCAGAGCGCATCTTTGGAGGGGGCAAGGCGGCCCTCACCCTGGTGCTCATTGTGGGCCAGTTTCTGGTCTGCTGGCTGCCTTACTTCTCCTTCCACCTGCACCTGTCCCTCAGTGTGTCTTTCCAGACTCCTGGAGACCTTGAGGAAGCGGTCACCTGGCTGGCCTACTCCTCATTTGCTGTCAACCCTTTCTTCTATGGACTCCTCAATCGACAAATCCGTGAGGAGCTCTGCAAGCTGAAGAGGTGCTACGCCGCTCGACCTGTGGAGCTGGGTGCTTCCAGCCAAGAGGGCTCAGCCCACGAGAACTTCTTACAGTTCTTGCAAAGGACCAGCTGCACCGCAGAGACGCGTTCCAGCTGTGCCACCTCCAGCCCTAGGAACATTCTGGACCAGGATGTCAGAATCCCTGGGCAGATCCCAGAGGAGCTAAGCTAGAAACATGCACCATATCTTCTGAACGGCATCATGAAGGAGAAATCTCACATTATTCCCGTTTGATGTATTTTTGTTCATAAACTGTGTTGCAGACTGATATCTGCATATGGAGAGTGCAATATCTGTAGGCAACTTATTAATAGTACATGGAGGGTGAGTTTCTTATGCGAGGCAGAAACAACCCAAGCAATCTCCAAAACAGAGTTCCTCAACAAGCATCTCAACCATCTCCATGTTAGTTTGCTGCCTTTATTACATTAATTAATCAACATTAATTTTCTAGGTGTACAAATGTTCCCATTTCACAGTGATTTTATCTTTACGTCTATTGTATTTACCAAACTTAAAGTTACCTGATGTTGACTTCAAGGTTTACACTGAAATACACCTCAAACTCTAAGCTGGGCACCAAGAAGAAGTTTTGTTAGTTTTTTAAATTTTTTTTTACATTTATTCATTTATCTGACACTTTTCTCCGAAGCGACTTACAGTCATTTACCATTTATACAGCTGGGTAATTTTACTGGGGAAATTTAGGGTAAGTACCTTGCTCAAGGGCACTACAGCTACAGGTGGGATTCAATCCTACAACCTTTGGATCCAAAGGCACCCTCCACTGAGCCCTCAGTTGTCCCATTCTTGTTTTTTCCCATTCATTTTTTACACAAGGCTTTCTGCAGTACAATTAGCCAGAAATGATTCCATACGTATTCAAAACAACTTGGCACGGACAAAAATAGGAATTTCTGAATAAATATGTGTACATTCAAATTGCCATAGGAGTGAGAGAGAGGAAGGAGAGGAACAAGAGAAGGTTTCTTCCAGTAAAGTGATTCTTACAAACACTGTAGATGCAGTTCTCCACAAATGAAACGAGTTGTAAAGTTTCTTTACTCTCTATATTAGTGGAAACATCAAACATTTTTCATCTGGTTCCGTAAAAATGCATTTTGCAGTAATACCATCAACGACGACATAATAATAGTATCTATTTTTGCAGTCAAAGCTAAAACACCGTTTGTTAGTATTAACAGTAAAAATTATATTTTAATACTATGTAATACATTTTTTAAAGTTGCAAAGAGAAAAATGGACAAGGATTATATTTTAAAGCCTTAAAAGGGAATTTTTAAGCCTTCCCTGACACATTTGAGTACAACGTGCTACAGTAGAGTGTTAAAGTTCAAAAGCAGATGAATGTACATTTTCTCTCTTTTAATGTTTAGTCATAGTGTAAAATATATGTTAATACAAGTTCACTTTAACAGCCAAAAGAAATCCTACTTAACACAGCGCTAGACGTTTGTAGTGTCGATAATTATTTCTCTAATTTATGTCTACTTTTTGTTTTTAATGTAAATATTAAAACTTTTTTGTTATTTTAAAATGTATTTGTATGATTTTGACAATAAAAGGTTAAACAAATGCTTATAAAGGTACATAAATGGTGTTCAGCACATATATTCGTGTTCACAGAAACAAACAGGTATTGGTATGTGATGGGCCTTTTCATCTAAACCTTGTATGAAGAAATTTTTGGAAATTATAGAAACGTGGTGTGAGCAGGAGCACAACGAAGCTGGTAAACCCCAGCGACATACTGTCCATCACACAGGACCAAAACGAAATACGAGAAAAAGACGCTTTCTCTCCACATTCGAGCTTCAGTCAGCGTGTGTGTGTGTTGTGGGCCTCTCCGGTACCGCATGTTATGGTTATTATTTCAGACGGTCAGCTCATCTCCTTCCGTAATCCAAGAATCTTGTTATTCTTTCCGAAGAGAGTCGGCTCTGGAAAGCGACGGAAGAAGTGGGTTCTGACCTCTCGCTCTGGGTCTCCGGGTAGATTGAAGGGCTGCAGCCGCAGGGCAGGAGATGCAAAGATGCGATGAGCCGGACCCGGGAACGAAGGGTCCTGCTCGGGCCGAGCGGCACGCAAACACGCTCGGACTTGAGCAAGAACGGAAGCAGACGGGCAGAAGGGGCGTCTTCGTCGCATCTCGGGTCCTGGAGACGGAACCGACGAGCGCTTTTCCCGCACGTCAGCAACAGCGCGCTGGAATTCTTTAATGATCGCACTCGTGAACTTTTTGAAAAGTGGCACACAGGTAGCCGTCGCCTTGATTGTGGGGGGATGTGACATCCGCACACGCTCAATACTCACAGATTATCATCTGAGTCATTAAAAAGAGACTAAGCACTATATTCAGTTTGCTTCTCTCCTTTCTGTCATTATGAGGTGATGAGAAAAAAAGAAGCACTGAATTGTAATATTCGATGAACGTTCACAGGTGTTTTCCTTTCCTCCCCATGATACCACAGTATTTGGTATGAGAACAATTCTATCATCTGTGGGCCTTTCAGAAGTTCCTCCTTGAACTTGTGGATTATACACAATTTTGTCTTTCCTTAATCCTCTCTCTCTCTCTCTTAGACAGATACACACAGACACACACTTTTGATCTCGACCGCAAGTCAGGTTTATCCATAATGTCCATAATGTCGTGACCGTGTGTTTTCCTAATGGGTTCACCTTCACCGACCCAGGATGCGGCGTTTGGATCGACTCACAGCAGACAAGACCCAAGACCCACTGGATGGAGCTTCATTCTGCACCTCAGAGCGTGAGGCCAGTCAGTGCGTGTGCCACCAAAAAGGCAGTGGGACACGATGCCATTAGGGATTCAGAAAGCGCTACGAGGGTCTCTCTTGCGATCACAACAGGAACGGGTTTGAACAGCATCTCAGTAGAGTCAGAAATACCGTTGGGAAGATTAAAGGCACAACATCATTAAGGGGGGGGGGGGCAGCTTTGTTCATCTGCTTGTGTTTGCAAAGGAGAAAAAAAAAACAGCCCTCGAATTACCCCGTCCAGAAATAGTCCAGAGCCCTTTGTCCAAAATCAATTTACATGAAGATGAGCAAAGGCTTATGGAAAGACAGCGACAGGAAAGAGTGGAGAATGGGATGGCAGGAGAACATCTCGCAAATAAGGACACTTGGCTGGCAGGGGGCGTAGTGGCTAAGAACGCCGGACTGTAATTGATCGACATGCTTATTTTGTGACTTTGTTGAAGAGCACCAGGCCTCGAGGAACTCTCTCGAGTGAACGAAACAGACAAATTCAAAGCTTACAAAGCAAGAGCATTTCTGAACCAGTCAGTCAGCTTATGTCTCCTAACATATTTCAAATTCGATGGGCAAATCTATGTTCCGGCAGCATCGCCTTGTGCGTTTGACAGCAATCCTCTGACACGATGAACGTCTCACCAGTCTCAACACCTCTGAGCGGTGGGGGCTTTGATGAACCCTCGGGCAACTCTTACCGGGGTACAAAGGTAACATTTACATTTTAAAAATGGTTTAGAATTTAAATCATAATAATAAATAAATAAGCAAATAATAAACAAAACAACTATTTACTACTACTACTACTAAAGGTTGATAGTAATAAGGTACTTTTATTGCATTATCTGTACTGTAATTTCAGAAGAAATTGTGCCTTTCACAGAATTTTCTTTGCTGTGACACTTTTACTGAAGTATATTTGAAACTTACTTTTTACTCACTTTGTGTTAGTGCCTTCTAGATAGTTTTTCATGTTTTATGTTTTAAAAATTTTAAATCGGTCAAGTCACTTTTACTGTGAACCAGTAAGCCACATCCCCTCACCGTCAGCTGACTTTTTCAGCTGATTTCATTGGCTAATGTGGGCTGTCGCTCACAATTTTTCCACCGGCTCTGGAATGTGACTAATTATCTGACATTCAGTACAATAGCTCTCTGTCGGAAAGCTGATGTGTCTGATGTCATAGTTGTGCGTTTGTGTAAAAAAATCGAACCGTGGAGACTGACTAAGGAAGGCAAACAGTCGAAATTACAATGTGCTTCAGAACACACTGATCGCTTGGTTGAAAATGGGCATTAAAATTACACCACACCTGTACAGAAGATCTAACCAGCTGGATACTGAGCAGACTTCGTGTGATACTTTTTACTGTTTATCATTCTCTACTTTGGTGAAAACATTTCTTATACACTGATAAACGTATTGAATTACATTCACTCTTTTAGCGGATGTTTTTCTTCAAAGTCAATCACAATGTAAAGCTACTTACACTGATTTACCCATTCACAGCTGGGTCACTTTTACTGTGTCAATTCAGGATAAACACCTTGATCAAAAGTATATTTCAAACCTGCACCCCCCTAAATTGAAGAAGGAGTGGCTCTAACCACTGCCTGCTGCCCCAGTAAATGTACTAATGATGGTCATGAGTGTAACACAAGGTCTCCTGACCCACATCGTGTGAACAGGTGCAGTGGCGTCCGGGAAGCATCCTAACCTCCCCCATTCTAAGCAAAGCAAATGGGCTGCGAGCTTAACGGAGATCCATTTGACTGAGAAGTTAAGGTGAACGGCTTGTGTCCGTTAAGTGGATGTTGAGTGAACCTGAGTAATTTATACGATTTTATCATTTATAAAATAACAGGGCTTGCACTGGAGTATTGTTTTTGACGACTCCACCCATCGCCACTACTAATAATAACAATAAAAACTAGAAATATTATTAATGTTCAATGACCGTTTCCTTCACTTTTTCTGACCGCAGGTAAAGGACAGAGAGCGAAGGCGTCAGGTGGCTCTACGTGCCTTGACTGGGGCCTGTGGAGAGCCAAGCGGGACATGATCGGTCGTCACATCCCACAGGGCGAGGCTGCGCCGACGAAAATGGGGAACGGAGGGCGACTGCGTGCGCGGAAAAGGCTCCAGATTAGGATCGGTGCCCATGAGATTTTCTGTGGTTGGAAAACGCTCTCTGTCACGCACGCACGCACACACACACCATCTGCCAGTGCTGCGGAACATATAGCCAAGCCATAGTGTCCATTTATAGCTCAGAGAATCCCAAGTAGAAAATGACACAAGGAACTCTTCCATCTGCCTCACCTGTCTGAGTGCAGCGCTGAGGTTTCCGGGGTGGAGGCTGTGCCAGGAATTAGGGCAACTAGGCCAGGCGCCGGGTGATGGGGGGGGTTGAACGGGACACACACGCCACGCTCACCATTAAGGGGAATCACAAGACTTCAAGAGCCACACAAGGCCACACGCTGGCTGGGACACACGAGGGCTCCTCCAAAGTGGGTTGTTGAGGAAACTGAGTCGGGACCCCATTTGGCGTAACCCACACAACAAGTCTGAGAAGCGAGCGACTCGTACATAAAAACACTGAAACAGAAAGCCAGGGGAACAGAATATTTCACTGTAAATTCGATTTCGCTTCATGCCTGTCGGAAACACGAAGTGCACAGAATGAGTTTTTGCAAGAGCACAACATTATAACATATTGTCAAGGTCCTCTCTAAAACAAAGCCAAGAATGAATTTGCAATTGACTGTAATGTCATCGGGGGGCGCAGTGGTGCAGTGGCGCAGTGGCGGGTTGGCCCTCGTTCTGCTCTCCGGTGGGTCTGGGGTTCAAGTCCTGCTTGGGGTGCCTTGTGACGGACTGTCGTCCCGTCCTGGGTGTGTCCCCTCAGCCCTGGGCTGTTGGGTTAGGCTCCGGCTCCCTGTGACCCAGTATAGGACAAGCGGTTTGGACAATGTGATGTAATGTCATCTCCTCTCGTGTCTCTTTCAGTGATTCCATGTCCTCTTTGTTAACCCTTAATAAAGCAGTCAGGGTTAAACACGAAGGGAAAACAAGCATTAGATTTTTCGCATAAGTGTAAACAGAATGTTTTTCAATCATGTGCCACGGTTCTTAATATTAGACCCTGTGTGTCAAAGACAGACTGGGCTTGTGTGTCACTTCCTTCAATCTTAGGACAAACAGCAGCTATTCAGTAATGACCCAGAAGATGACTTTTTCAGAGCCTCCAGGGCAGGGACGTGCTTTGTAAAAAAAAGATTCTGAGAGTAATAACCTTTTCTGCCAGTGGACCAAGACCAAAAATTCCAGGAGTGGCCACTAGAGGCGCTACTGCACTTCTCCAGCAACAATTTAAAGTGCTCCTCAGTCTCTGTGGACACCTCCAATATGAGATCACTGTCCACTTGAATGTCACACAGCACAGTGACCCCTGAGTGGTTTTGTTAAAATTGTTACAGTAAATTGCAACGCAGCAGAGTGTCCCTCACAGTCCCGCTTGGTCGCTGGCAAAGTGTGCAGTGCGTCTAGGAAGATTTGGATATGAAATGATCCAGGGTGCAGAACCAGTGAAAAGCACTGGCAGAATGAGCGATAGAACCCACTGATGAAGTGCTCTAGAAGTCCCTGGGTCAAAGGGATAAATGGCTTAGCTTTCTTTAGCGCACTCACCCAGCTTTGACCCTGCATAACACACACACACACACACACACACACACACACACACACACACACACACACATTTTCTGAACCGCTTGTCCCATACGGGGTCGCGGGGAACCGGAGCCTACCCGGCAACACACAGGGCGTAAGGCCGGAGGGGGAGGGGACACACCCAGGACGGGACGCCAGTCCGTCGCAAGGCACCCCAAGCGGGACTCAAACCCCAGACCCACCGGAGAGCAGGACTGTGGTCCAACCCACTGCACCACCGCACCCCCTCCCTGCATAACATGAAACTATAAATACTATTTTCTTTCTTTGGTTTTTTCTTCCATCAGGTTTATGCATCTGGCAACAGAACTTAGTACAGAGACATTTTTCGCCCAGGTGAAAGTGTCATTGACGGTGGAGATGGTTATTCGTGTGATGCTGGAAAATTCCAGGCACCGTGCGGTCACCAAACCAGCATGTCCCACAGCGCTGGCAGTAAACAGACGGTCCTTTGGGCAGACGGTGTGACTGGGCACAGCTTTCCGAGATGAGGGGGTCCACTGATCTCGGCATATTTCTAGCGCTCAGGGCGAAACCTGTCATTTTGTCCAGGCACACGACATGATCCAGGGAAGCGCCGACCGAGACATCAACATTGACCTCACTGACCTACAGGTGAATGTGTCTGCAAAAGACAATGGCCGCTCTCCCAGTGAAGACAGAGCAGGCCTTTTCTGACAGACCGCGACTCAAGAGGAGTGAACGAGGGCCTCGAGGTAACAGGAGCACGACGCACACAGTGCAGCTGCGCTGAAGCCTTATCCCCCGATGCAGCGTGAAAATGCAGAAAATAAAACTATTTTCATGATTCTGTGACTAAACCTTTAGTTACCAACGGAATAAAAATGTTCTTCTCAAATGGTTTTGTGATGCAGAACAACAAGAGTGCAGAGTGCAGGCAGAATATTGTGTCACAATAAGTCAAGTAAAGTGTTTCCTGCGGTTTTACTGACCTCTAGTGGCGATTCTGTGATTTTCTGACCTCTAGTGGCGAGTCTGTGATTTACTGACCTCTAGTGGTGATTTTGTGAAAGACGCTCAAACTTTTCACTACATCATGGTCTCTTGGCTCTGGATCATGAACCTGCAGTTCTTGCACTGTGCTATACCCCCTTTCTGCAGTATGGGTTAAGTTGGGAAGGGTTGGAAAAATGTGGGAAACATCCAACCCCCATTGCTTGTATATTGTTTCTTTTCCCAAATACATACTGGGTAAAGATATTAATAACCACTTTATGGTGCACGTGGAGCCCCTGGACATTAACATTTACATTACAGTTACATTTATTCACTTAGCTTTCTCTGCACGACTACGTACATCTTCGAGAACAAGAGAAGAAGTGCATTACAGCAACGGAAGGAAAAATTTGGATGCAGACATATGATTCTTGAGTTCAGCATCATATGAACCAGTCCTCAGACAATCCAGTTCCTTTCCAATGACCACGTCGTAAATCGAAATGGCCGTATGTCGGCAAGGACTTTTCTTGAGTTTTTTACCAAATTTTTTACATCCATCCATCCATCCATCCATCCATCCATCTTCCTCCGCTTTTATCCGGGGCCAGGTCGCGGGGGCAGCAGTCCGAGCAGAGTACTCCAGACCTCCCTCTCCCCGCACACCTCCTCCAGTTCCTCTGGGGGAACCCCAAGGCGTTCCCAGGCCAGCCGGGAGACATAGTCTCTCCAACGTGTCCTGGGTCTGCCCCGAGGCCTCCTCCCAGTGGGACAAGCCCGGAGCACCTCCCCAGGGAGGCGTCCAGGAGGCATCCGGAACAGATGCCCGAGCCACCTCAACTGGCTCCTCTCGATGCGGAGGAGCAGCGGCTCTACTCCGAGCTCCTCCCGGGTGACTGAGCTCCTCACCCTATCCCTAAGGGTGCGCCCAGCCACTCTGCGGAGGAAACTCATTTCTGCCGCTTGTATCCGCGATCTCATTCTTTCGGTCATGATCCAGAGTTCATGACCATAGGTGAGGGTAGGAATGTAGATCGACCGGTAAATTGAGAGCTTCGCCTTACGACTCAGCTCCCTCTTCACCACAACAGACCGGTACAATGACTGCATTACTGCGGACGCCGCACCGATCCGTCTGTCGACCTGCCGCTCCATTTTTCCCTCACTCGTGAACAAGACCCCAAGATACTTAAACTCCTCCACTTGAGGGAGCAACTCCCCCCTAACCCGGAGGGGGCAATCCACCTTTTTCCGACTGAGAACCATGGCCTCGGATTTGGAGGTGCTGATTCTCATCCCCGCCGCTTCGCACTCGGCTGCAAACCTCCCCAGTGCACGCTGCAAGTCTTGACTTGATGAAGCCAACAGGACCACATCGTCCGCAAAAAGCAGAGACGAGATCTCGCGGCCACCAAAACAGACACCCTCCGTTCCCTGACTGCGCCTAGAAATTCTGTCCATAAAAATAATGAACAGAATCGGTGACAAAGGGCAGCCCTGGCGGAGTCCAACATGCACCGGGAACAGGTCTGACTTACTGCCGGCAATGCGAACCAAGCTCCTGCTCCGGTCATACAGGGAACGAACAGCCCGTAGCAACGAGCCCCGAACCCCATAATCCCGAAGCACCCCCCACAGGATGCCACGAGGGACACGGTCGAATGCCTTCTCCAGGTCCACAAAACACATATGGACTGGTTGGGCAAACTCCCACGAACCCTCCAACACCCTAGTGAGGGTATAGAGCTGGTCCAGTGTTCCACGGCCAGGGCGAAAACCGCATTGCTCCTCCTGAATCCGAGGTTCGACTATCGGTCGGATTCTCCTTTCCAGTACCCTGGCATAGACTTTCCCAGGGAGGCTAAGGAGTGTGATCCCCCTGTAGTTGGAACACAATCTCCGGTCCCCCTTCTTAAAAAGAGGGACCACCACCCCGGTCTGCCAGTCCAGAGGCACCGTTCCCGAACTCCACGCGATGCTGCAGAGGCGTGTCAGCCAAGACAGCCCCACAACATCCAGAGACTTGAGAAACTCGGGGCGGATCTCATCCACCCCCGGAGCCTTGCCACCGAGGAGTTTTTTGACTACCTCAGCAACTTCAGCCAGGGTAATGGACGAGTCCCCCTCCGAGTCCCCAGCCTCAGCTTCCTCTACGGAAGGCGTGTCGGAGGGATTGAGGAGATCCTCAAAGTACTCCTTCCACCGCCCGAGAACATCCTCAGCTGAGGTCAGCAGCGCACCACTTCCACTGTAAACAGTGTTCGTGGAACACCGCTTCCCCCCTCTGAGTCGCCGGACGGTTTGCCAGAATCTCTTTGAGGCCGACCGAAAGTCTTCCTCCATGGCCTCACCGAACTCCTCCCAAGCCCGAGTTTTTGCCGCGGCGACTGCCAGAGCCGCGCTCCGTTTGGCCCGTCGGTACCTGTCAGCTGTTTCAGGAGTCCCATGAGCCAACCAGGCCCGATAGAACTCCTTCTTCAGCTTGACGGCATCCCTTACTTCCGGTGTCCACCACCGTGTTCGGGGATTGCCGCCGCGACAGGCACCGGAGACCTTATGGCCGCAGCTCCGAACCGCCGCACCGACAATGGAGGAGCGGAACATAGTCCATTCGGACTCAATGTCCCCCACCTCCCTCGGGACCTGGTTGAAGCTCTGTCGGAGGTGGGAGTTGAAGACCTCTCTGACAGGGGCCTCCGCCAAACGTTCCCAACAGACCCTCACTATGCGTTTGGGCCTGCCAGGTCTGTCCAGCTTTTTCCCCCGCCATCGAATCCAACTCACCACCAGGTGGTGATCAGTTGACAGCTCAGCCCCTCTCTTCACCCGAGTGTCCAAGACATATGGCCGAAGGTCAGGAGAAACGACTACAAAGTCGATCATCGACCTCCGACCTAGGGTGTCCTGGTGCCAAGTGCACTGGTGGACACCCTTATGCATGAACATGGTGCTCGTTATGGATAAACCGCGACTAGCACAGAAATCCAATAACAACTCACCGCTCGGGTTCAGATCAGGGAGGCCGTTCCTCCCAATCACGCCCCTCCAGGTATCACTGTCGCTGCCCACGTGGGCGTTAAAGTCCCCCAGTAGAACGACAGAGTCCCCAGTGGGAGCGCTTTCCAGCACGCCCCCCAGGGACTCTAAAAAGGCCGGGTACTCTACACTGCCGCTAGGCGCATAAGCACAAACGACAGTGAGAGACCGTTCCCTGACCCGAAGGCGTAGGGAGATGACCCTCTCATTCACTGGGGTAGACTCCAACACATGGCGGCTGAACTGGGGGGCTATTAATAAGCCCACACCAGCCCGCCGCCTCTCACCTTGGGCAACGCCAGAATAGTGGAGAGTCCACCCTCGATCGAGTAGAGTGGTTCCAGAACCCAAGCTGTGAGTGGAAGTGAGCCCGACTATATCTAGACGGTATCTCTCAACTTCCCGCACCAGCTCAGGCTCCTTCCCCGCCAGTGAGGTGACATTCCAAGTCCCAAAAACCAGAGTTGGCGCCCGAGGTTTGGGTCGGCCGGGCACTCGGCCCCGACCACTGCCCAAATCACAATGCACCGTGCAAATTTTTTACAATTATTTAGTTTTTATTGGAACCTTTTTTGTGATTTTACCACATTTTAAAAATAATTCTTTAGTTTCTATTTCATCCCTTCTGATATTTATCTCATTTTGTTACTTCTTTCCATACTGTTCAGTATTTTCTGCAGAAATAAAAAAAAAATAGCAGATGCAGCAAAATGCTTACGGTGGTGCAAGCGAACGGCCGAGGGAGACGAGCCGCTGATGCTCCGGAACCGAAGGCCCTCTGATACGAAGAAGTACAAATTGAGGGAGGAACTGCAAGCAGCACTTTGTGAGCTTCGCTTGTTTCCAATAAGACTTTGAATTCCACCCTAATTCACACAGCTTTTGCACTGATGGGTATTAGATCTGTCTTTTCCCACCTGCGGCTCATCGATTCCGGGCCCTTCTGGGGCTCGTCGCACTCCAGTGTGTTGGAGTTTCATTCTCTGAACAAACGTCTAACCCCCCATCAAATGAGACCCCCGCTGCTCCAGGGTGTCAGTCACCAGTTTATACCTGTGTGCTCTTCTGCTCAGAACAAACCTTTACAACTTGTCTCGCTTTCGTCTGGAACCACCGGAAACGTTTTATAGCCCCTCAATTTCAGAGGGGTCTCAAAAACTATGCCTGTTATTTCTCTATTATAACATGTGAGATTTATTACCATATACTACATACTATATATTGTATATATCTTTTGAAAGCCTTCAGTCATAAGCGTCACCCTGTGTAAAAAATCACTTCCACGTTGCCCACTGCCTTCCTGTGCTCCAGCAGTGCCTGCAGGGAACTCGATATAGAAAGTTGCACATTTGATCTCAGTAACCCAAGTGTTGCACTGTATAAATAGAAAAAACTGCTGTAGTACCTTTGAGTGAAGGGTTTCACCAGAATGGGAGCAGGAAACACTGGAAGTAAAGAAATAAATGCAAGTTAAGTAAATGACCAAATGAATAAATGTAATGCGATATAAATACAAACGGATGGATTTCAGCAACTCTCCCAGTTCAGGGACCTGCAGCAAGATGCAGCACAACCAATATTGTTTTAGTGTTTCTGCTCCTTGGGACGTGGTATTAAAGGCTCCGCACAGCAGGCCTAGTAAACGGCACAGATTTTGTCCCACAGTTTTCTCCCCCCCCCATAACCATATTCCAGCCCCCCTCACAGACTGCTAACCCTGTTTCCTTAACCATCTCTGGATCCTTCCCAAACGCAAACTGGTCCACATGGCCATGGTTCGTTCCTGTGGGACTGGTGCCATATCGTGTTATCAGACTTCACTCTCATCCAAGAGTTTTCTCTAATGAAGGGTTTGGGGAAAAATATTGTTAAATCACATATTTTCATTCTCCTATTAGCCAGTGCTGGGGGAGAGAAGATGACTGATAGAGTGAGGTTAAGAACAACATTCCAAAGCATGACAATATTAAATGTACTTGTTAAAAAGACTAATATTAAAGAAAACATATGCTGGTTGTTCAACGGTGAACATAAATAAATGTCTTGATGTTTTTCCTATGAGTCAGCAAAACTGTATGTGTAAAATTATATGTGAACATAAGTCAGGTTTATTTCTGCCATGGATCAGATTTTACTGTGTCAATTTATAACTTTAATGTGGTACTACTTCCAAAAAAACAACTCAAAGCAAATAAGCACGGTAATGAAAGCGATGTTTTGTCATCCACTGATAAAGTGTATTTTTTTTTACTTTTAGTGAACAATTTTGTCTGAAGCAGCCTAGAAACCTTGTATGCATTCAAACGATTGGATTATTTCATACAGCTGTGCTTATTTATAAATGCAAATAAATTCTGAGTGAAAAAACATGAAAAATTTTGAATGTTGTGCCTGTTTCTGAAGTCTCTTTAGACGAGCACATGATTCTAATCGTAACGCAAAGCCTTAATATGGATCATCATCCGGTTTTGTAAATGAGTTGCAAATGTATATTTCGATCCCGAGATGCTGACAGGGAGATGTATCGACGTGACGTGTACATAAATCAGTTTGTCACAAAGCTCTGTGCCTGGATGCAGAATTTTCCGACATGCGTAATAATCCCGGCGTCACCTCCATCAGTCTTTTCCGCACTCTGTCGCTGCCAGTAATGATGGGAAAAACACGCACACATATTTCCCCGACCCACCTGTTACACAGAAAGTGAAAATATGATTCTCTCTTCCTCCCTTTTCCGTTACACATGGGAGCGTTAGCAGCACAACAACGCAGGAATAAACTGTATCACATTCCTTTGCATCAGAGACACTTAAAATTGTTTACTGTAATTTTACTGCACCACTTTCACCTCTCCTTCCACACACATTTATACACGCACAGAAACTGCTTGTCCCGAGCAGCGTCGCGGCGAACCGGAGCCTAATCCGACAACACGGGGCGTAAGGCCCGAGGGGGAGGGGACACACCCGGGACAAGACGCCAGTCCGTCGCAAGGCACCCCGAGAGGGACTTGAACTCCAGACCCACCGGGGAGCAGGACCCAGTCAAACCCGCTGCGCCACCGCAGCCCCCGCACCTTTGTATATTAATATAAATAAGCAACACAGACAACAGAAAACAAAAGAAATTGTCCTGTTCTGTAATTATACAATATAATAATATATAATAAATCAGTAATTATAAATATAACCTTTGCTCTTAGTCTGCATACCTGTGTCACACACTCATTTACATTTGTATGATCTGTACAAGGTGCTTATACCTCAGCGCATTAATTATAACAGTAATTGCTCCTATTTTGCCCTTCCTGACCTTTGATAGAGAAATCCAAATAGCTTCGAGTGACGCCCATCAGTACACGTTCAGCATTTCATCTGCACCTCTTATCTTCTCAAAGGTCGACTTATTTCACACGAACCTCTTGAGCTCCTGTCCACATTTCATCACCGTCTCAAACGGGAAATGAATACACGTAAATACACGTCGTGTGTGTGAGAGCGGACTAATAGGAGAAGAAGCTTTCGGTCGCCGGGTCGGGGAGCCCCCGCGGTCTGTGGACGCACCGCGTGTATCGCACAGCAACACGGAGGAAGCGCCAGTGGCCGTCACTTTCGGCGGGTGGGAGTTCGTACCGCTGCGCCACCCCGGTACCACCACCATAACAGGCTTGCGTGAAAAGTGACACCGGCCTGAAAGACTCTTTAAGAAATCCAACCGTCGAACCGTCGGTATGAGCTACGGCCCAGCGGGGAGGGCCGGTGGGGGCCTGGGGGGGTGAGCCATTCCCTTTTAGACTGGGCGCCGGGGCTGCTGCCAGGGAGACAGCTGTGCACCAGCGTTTCGGTCCCGGCGTCGCGCTTGAAGGGGAGGAAGAACGGTCCGGAAAGCGGCATGGCGGAGCAATACAACGCCTTCGAGGAGAAGCCGGTGAAGGACAGCCACACCAAAGAGATCGACTTGATCAATCGGGACCCCAAGCAGATCAACGAAGACGTCGTCAAGGTACGCCGTCCATCCGCCGCAGCCGAGCAGCCGCATTCCGGTGGGGAACAGCGTCCATAAATAGCAGAAGGAGCGTGAAGCCGGGGAGCGAGGCCACACGGGTTATTTCTGGAAGGGGAAAAAGCTGCGTGACTCATATTTTCAACACATGAAAGTAAGAATTTGCACAAATACTGTTGTTGCTGCTCATGCAAATACTTAATTTGCACAAGACTAGGTGTTGTGATGCGATGTTACGGGAATTACTTGTGCTCACTGGGAACGGCATATTAGACAGCCGCGAAAAATTTACATTTCACGTGTTTTTTTAGCAGACACTTTTCTCCAAAGCAACTTCCAGTGAACTCTATGTAGTGTCACTATCAGCTCACACAGCTTATTCATCATGGTGACTTACGCTGCTAGATACACTACTTACACTGGGTCACTCATCCATACGTCAGCGGAACCTGAACAGCATGTCTTGGGACTGTGGGAGGAAACCAGAGCACCCAGAAGAAACATGCAAACTCCACACAGACTGAGCGGGGATCAAACCCACATCCGCTCGCACCATCCAGGCGCTGGGAGACAGACAGCAGCGCTACTCACCGTGTCACCATGCCACCTGGTAAAAACACAATACATGTTTATTCCACGTGGGTGTGAGCTGCGCCCCGCTGTTGCAGTGACCGGGGAACAGTGCGCTTTCTCTTCTTCCCCTCGTCGTCCAAACCCACTGAGTTCGCTGCTCAACTGGACGTCGCACTGGATTCTCAGTCCACAGTAAACTTTGCTCACTGGCCATGAGCTCAGTGTCTCTTCACTGTTCACTTCTTGCTCCCATGATACTCTAAACAAGTTACCGGCACCTGCTCCAGCGCACACGCTCATTTATTGCCCTCATGAACACAATGAGTATCGTGTGCATCCATTAGTTTTTGGCAAAGATTTTAAAAATGCTGAAGTTTCACAATAATGCAGCGAATCAAAGCAACTAATGCAAAATAATCACTTTTATTTGGCGACATTGAATCAGTCAGGCGTGAACCACATGGCATTTATTATCAATGGCTGCTCTCTATTTCTGGATGTATGATATTTATAACGGTGAGTGAGACCTTATTGTTCCATAACGGGTTGCGTGCTCAGAGGGCAACAGACGCCCCACCCAGCTGGATGAGAGAAACTGTGCCGAGCGCCAGTCTGCACATCGACTTTATGAGACGACCTTCCCCGTCTCTTGTCTTTAGCTTTAGTTTCTTCCATCGCAGCGCTGCGGTGCATTCACATCCACTACCACCTCATTCTCTTTCTGGAACTATCCGTTCTGCAGCCATGAACTGTACGTGACATCGTCATGTTTATGGTTGGGGACAACGGGCCTGAATGGCGATTCATTGACTCTCCGCATGTGCACATGTGCAGCATATTGATATCTGATTGGAAAATAGGATTGAGAAGTGACAGTAAAAATCTCTTTGGACCTTCATGTTTCCCGTCTTCAAGTGGACGGGCTGTGTGATGGCACAGCGGGTAGCTCTGGTGCCGTGTAACTCCTGGGCTGTGGGTCCACATGCGGGTTTGAATCCAGCTCAGCCTATGTGGAGTCTGCATGTTCTCCCTGTGTTTGCGTGGGCTGCCTCCAGGTGCCCTGGTTTCCCCCCACAGTCCAAAGATTTCAAGTGTTTCAGGTGAACCGTTGACTCTAAATTGCCCTCGGCGCGTGTGACTGAGTGAACGAGTGTGCGATTGTCCCGTGTTGCGCTGGTATCCCACCCAAGGAGTACCCTGCCTCACACCCTGTGCTTCCAGGATAGACTCTGAATAACACAACCAATGATGCTGCTCGTTGTCATGTTCACCACGAAGTCATCCCTGCTCTCGCCAGGTGGATTTTGAGGATGTGATTGCAGAGCCGGAGGGGACCCACAGCCTGGACGGCGTTTGGAAGGCCAGCTACACCACCTTCACCGTGTCGAAATACTGGTGCTACCGCCTGCTGTCTGCCGTTTTCGGCGTTCCCGTCTCACTGCTGTGGGGCTTCCTGTTCGCCTGCCTGTCCTTCTGCCACATCTGGGCCATCGTGCCCTGCATCAAGAGCTGCCTCCTCGAGACGCAGTGCTTAAGCCGCATCTACTCGCTGTGCATCCGCACCTTCTGCGACCCGCTCTTCGAGGCCATAGGGAGGGTCTTCAGCCGTGTCAAGGTGCTCCTCCGCAAGGAGGTCTAGAGGAGGACCGTGGAGACCGTGGAGACAGGAGGGCCCTACGGGAGTCGGGCAGCATTGCGCCCTTCGGGGTTCGGCGGGGTCGCTAAGCCCGTTACCGTTCCCTAAGTGCGCTCCAGGCCCAAGAGCAGCCCGACTCTGGGTCCTTTCGTCGTCACCGAGACCGATCTCGGACTCTTCGGGAGAGAAGGTGGAATCATCGGGCCTCGGTCCCACCTCAAGGTCTCTGTTATGAGCTTCGTGTGCAAAAAGTTTATATGCATGGATGTGATGAATTCTATACATTTGGTCTTGTGCACAAATTCAAACCTGTGTTGAGAAACTTCAGAGCAGCTCTATGGAGGAGCTCAAAGCTCAGATGTTGTCCAGTGCGGATGTCTGGAAATGTCTCACCTGCTCCTGTACTTTCTGATGTAATGTTCTGGTATGAGATCAAAGCACATTATATGAACAAGGCACCAGGACTTCTGTGGATCTGGGACCCGCACACTTACACACTTGGTGCTTTCAGAGAGCAGGGCCACCTGCTGCTGGCCTCTTCTCCCTAATGCACCCGTATTGACAGCGACTGTACCATGTTTACAACACAGTCGCATGGCATATACACCGAGGCAGCAGTCAAAGAAGGGTCCGATTGTTTGTGACCACCTCAGATGTGGCCAGTCAGTACTCTACACACGCAGCACATCAAACCACTGTTTTACCTTCAAATAGGACATTAAGAAAATAAATAAATAAAAAGAAGATGGAACAGAACTCTGAGAGCAGCTCTTACATGTTTTTTTGGTTGAGCTGAGAATTTTCTCCAAAGTCACTTGCAATATGAAGCTACATGCGATGGTACCATTTACACAGCTGGGTAATTCAGGGTAAGTACCTTGATCGCTGGTTCTACAGAAGGAAGTGGGTTTCAAACCTACATCCTTTGAGTGGAACACAACAGCTCTAACCTCTATGCCACATACTTTCCTGTACAATTCATTAATACACATATATTTACAGGGTATCCAGTTAATCATATTTAAAGGATTGATGCATAATTTAAATCACAGAAAAGGTTGATTTATTTACTATAGTGTGGATTTAAGGTCACAGCGCACATTTGCACTCCATTTAAAGAATGGGGTCAGTGTGTGTGTGTGTGTGTGTGTGTGTGTGTGTGTGTGTGTGTGTGTGTGTGTGTGTGTACATGAAATATTCTATTTCACAGACAGAAACTATGTAATGTCAGCAATAAATATTTATTGTACTTTTATCCACTTGTCTTCCAGGACCACAGACATGTTTATTTTATGCTGGTATTTCGAGTAAATATGAGATTTGAACGAGAAGTGCTGCGCTTGTAATGTGGAGCTGTGCTCCGTACATTTCTGGCATCTGGCGCACATTTAGTACTGAACGAGTGAAGATGAACTGAGCTCTCAGTGTGTATTACGTGAGATAGGTAATACAGGTAAGTAAGATACAGGACAGTTTATTAATGCAATTCACAAAATAAAAACAATCTTTCAGAAGTATTTTTGCAATTAAATCCATTTTTATTTCTTTATTTTTTTATCAGTACCAAAATCCATCTTTGGAGCTTAAGAAATATGCTGAAATGCCAGAGTTTGCTATGGGGTGATAAATAAATAAAAATACACTCTTCCTTTTTCCTGCTTGCAACAGACTGTAAAATTGAAAAGGTGCACATATAGAAAGTACGTGAAGTGCCGCAATAGTGCTCAGCAACATCGGTGGAACAGCTCAAAGCGAGAAAGAAACTTCCGGAGAGCGAAACAGAACATTAACGTTCATGTGAAAAGTCACTCCTGAGCACCTGTAGGCAGAGCTGTTCAACATGCGAACAGCGTCTGGGTCAACAGAACATGATTTGCTCTGAGGATCTTGTCTAAAACTGAGCACAGCGCAAAATCAGAGGGCAAAACCTGTTCGTTCGTCCGTCCGTCCGTCCGTTCCACCCCTGCTGGCGCAGCAGGTGACAGCAAAGGTCCGGTTTCCTCTTACCCGAAAAAACCTCGTCACGCAAACAGAGCCAATACAAGCACTTCTTCCGATATCCGATTTCACATCTACACAGAAACTGCAAATGTACGGACACGTAGACGGTAACTTGATTAAACAAGGGCACAACTCATTTGCCAGATATCATATAAAAGTAGTGCAGTACTGTGACAGGAGCCTTCGCGCCGGGAAGAGAAAAGTCGCGCTGCGCTGCGCTGCGCTGCGCTGCGGGACAAGGCGGTCCGTGACCGTAAGCAGCAGAACGTAGGACAACCTTCGTGGAGCGGAGCGTCTGGGCGGGACCGTTTCCGTGCCGCGGAGGCCTGCGGCAAAAGGCGAGGGTCACGTGGCGGAGGTCTGCGCGATGCTCCTCTGGCTGCCGGTGCTTTTGATGACGAAGGTGGAGGAGTTGCTCCGGCGGCTCGAGTCGCGCTCGCAGCTGCACCGGGTGGACTTCAGGTATCGTGCGGAGCAGCACGTTAAGCGCTGCTGCAGGTCCTGGAACAGGTGGCCTGCAAAGCACATGTAGATCCAGGGGTTGCAGCAGCTGTTGAGGCTGGCCAGCAGCATGGAGATGATGAAGGGCATTGCTGAGGGAGAGACGAAAAGCCTGGTTATTGTTACGATGCTTCAGTTAGCAGTGATGCTCTAATCACATCTATAAAGGACTTGGGTTTTTCTTGTTCTCTCTTGTAATACAAGTCTGGTAAAGACTGCACACTGTGTTCATTATGATGGAGACCACAGATTTAATGTTATTAGTATCATTAAAAAAATATATATGTATTATGCACTTAATATGTATATTAGGAAATAGATAGAAACATTAATAACATGCATATTATTTCAAAAAATAATATTATACATAAAATGTACATTTATGCATCGTATATGTAAAATGTAAAACGCACTCAGGGTGAAGTACGGTGGGGAGTTACTTTTATCATTTGAAATCGTTTATTCCTTGAGCAGTAATTGCAGTTACACATAATCTCTTATTAACCGGCTGTAACTTTTACTTAAAGTGTCAGATCATACAGGAAGCTGGACGCTGGTCAAGTCAACACTGGGCCTTGAACAGTTCGCCAGAGGTCTCTTACCGCGTTGCGGGCGAGCATGTAAACAGGTACGATGACGCACAAAGACACGAAGCACGCTTCCACGTGGTGCTGCAGTACAATCTGGGAGTGCTTTGAGCTGTAAACAGTGGCACATCATGCCAAGGGACTCGCATTCCTTCGAACGGCGGCATTTGAGCCGTGCCGACTCCTCCGGCGAACTGACATTTGGTCGATTAGTTAGAGCCGACCTGTTCTCCTAGCTTTGGCTTTCCTTGCTCTATACACGACTAATCTTCCTTTAGTCCATGCCCTGCTGTGGGCCTGGAAGCTGCCAGAATAAGAATGACAGGGGGGTGCTCTTTCCTCCGGATCACATGTAGCGAGATCTTCAAGCTACGACTGCAGATCCATCGGAGCAACCAGGGAAGTTTCGGTCAAAGGTCCTCCTTCGCTGAACACGGCTCCCACAACAAGCCAAACACGTAAACATGTCGACCAGGTTAACTGCAAAGGTGCACATACACACTTCCTGTTAGAAACACAACAAACAATCTACGGTGCCGTGAAAAAGTATTTGCCCCCTCCCTGATTTTTTTTTATTTTTTTGCATATTTGTCACAGTTAAATGATTGAGATCATCAAACAAATTTTAATATTACACGAAGATAACCCGAGTAAATACAAAATGCAGTTTTTAAATGATGATTTGATGTATTAAGGGAAAAAAGCTGTCCAAACCTACCTGGCCCAATGTGAAAAAGTAATTCCCCCCCCCCCCCCCCCCCGTTAAATTATGAATGAACTGTGATTAACCACATTTTTTGGAAAACTGAGTTAAATTTCACTTGCCACACCCAGGCCTGATTACTGCCAGACCTGTTGAATCAAGAAATCACTTAAACAAAACCTGTCTGACAAAGTGAAGCACATCTCAAAAAGCAACACATCATGCCACGATCTAAAGAAATTCAAGAACAGATGAGAAACAAAATAATTGACGTATCAGTCTGGAAAGGGTTACAAAGGCATTTCTAAGGCTTTGGGACTCCAGCAAACCATGGTGAGAGCCATTATCCACAAATGGAGGAAACTTGGAACAGTGGTGAACCTTCCCAGGAGTGGCCGGCCTACCAAAATTACTCCAAGAGCGCAACGACGACTCGTCCAGGAGCTCATAAAAGAACCCAGAACAACATCTAAAGAACTGCAGGCCTCACTCGCCTCAGTTAAGGTCAGTGTTCATGATTCAACAATAAGAAAGAGACCGGGCAAAAATGGCATCCATGGGAGAGTTCCAAGGTGAAAGCCACTGCTGACCAAAAAGAACACAAAGGCTCGTCTCACATTTGCCAAAAAACATCTTGATTATCCCGAAGACTTTTGGGCAAATATTCTGTGGACTGATGAGACAAAAGTTGAACTTTTTGGAAGGCGTGCGTCCTGTTAAATCTGGCGTAAAACTAACACAGCATTTCATAAAAAGAACATTATACCAACAGCCAAACATGGTGGTGGTAGTGTGATGGTCTGGGGCTGCTTTGCAGCTTCAGGACCTGGACGACTTGCCATAATTGATGGAACCATGAATTCTGCGCTCTACCAGAAAATCCTGAAGGAGAATGTCCGGCCATCAGTTCGTGACCTCAAGCTCAAGCGCGCTTGGGTTATGCAGCAGGACAATGATCCGAAACACGCCAGCAAGTCCACCTCTGAATGGCTCAAAAAAAACAAAATTAAGGTTTTGGAACGGCCTAGTCAAAGTCCGAACTTAAATCCGATTGAGATGCTGTGGCATGACCTTAAACGGGCCGTTCATGCTCGAAAATCCTCCAATGTGGCTGAATTAAAACAATTCTGCAAAGAAGAGTGGGCCAAAATTCCTCCACAACGTTGTGAAAGACTCATTGCCAGTTATCGCAAACGCTTGATTGCAGTTGTTGCCGCCAAGGGTTTCACAACCAGTTATTAGATTTAGGGGGCAATTACTTTTTCACATAGTGCCAGGTAGGTTTGGACAGCTTTTTTTCCCTTAATAAATGAAATCATCATTTAAAAACTGCATTTTGTATTTACTCGGGTTATCTTCGTGTAATATTAAAATTTGTTTGATGATCTCAATCATTTAACTGTGACAAATATGCAAAAAATTTTTTAAAAAAAATCAGGAATGGGGGCAAATACTTTTTCACGGCACTGTACGGTTTTATTACGGTTAACATGGGAGGGTAGGCTCCCAGTTTGAATCCCACTCCTACTCTAGTACCTTCATGAAGGTCTGTCTGAACCATTTGTCCCATATGGGGTCACAGGGAGCCAGAGCCTAACCCAGCAACCCAGGGTGAAGGGCTGGAGGGGGAGGGGACACACCCAGGATGGGACACCAGTCCGCCACGAGGCACCCCAAGTGGGATGCGAACCCCAGACCCACCAGAGAGGAGGACCCAGTTCAACCCCCTGCACCACCACACCCCCATCTTCATGAAGGTACTTACCCTAAATCGGCCCAGTAAGAATAGTCTGCTATCTAAAGCGGCAAATCACTGTAGAATTAATCTACTGGCACTGTAAGTCCCCTGAGGCAAAGGCATGAAATAAATAAAATTGGGTAAAAAAACTGTAATATCAGTTTTAAAAAAATGTGTAAAATAAAAAACTAGAAACAGATCATTTTAAAATGCCTATTGGTGCAACCAGGATATTATGTAGCACCAATCCCAAAAAAGAATAAATCTGTTTGACAATTATTTGATCAAATATATGAAATACTTACAAAGCATCACTGCAGTGCCCAAGTGACCCAGTATTAACAAAAAGATGCAGGTTTCCAATTCCATTTTTTAAATATAAACATTAACATAGTTTTGCAGGGCTCAGTGATTCCTTTCCCCAATATTCCAATTTTTCTGCCCAAAATGTAAACTCAAATAGAGTAATAAACACACATTTATACCGAAGTGCTGTTAACAATTATTATTTATTTCTCATTTTTTAAACATAAATTCAAAATCAAAAAGGGTGAGCGTAAAACTGAGCATGAAATCTCAGTTTCAGAAGCAAATTCTAAATGAAACTGGATGGTATGTCTAGTTGAACTATTATGGGTAACTTTGCTTTAATATGTATGTACAAGAGAAGGTGTGGTAGCGCAGTGGGTTTAACTGGGTCCTGCTCTCTGGTGGGTCTCGGGTTCGAGTCCCGCTTGGGGGGGGCCTTGCGATGGACTGGCATTTTGTCCTGGGTGTGTCTCCTCCCCCTCCAGCCTTGCACCCCATGTTGCCAGGTTAGGCTCTGGTTCACTGTGACCCTGCTCAGGACAAGCAGTTCCAGACTCTTGAGTGATGCATGTACAACGTAGTACTTTTGAGAGGTCAACGAGCTGTAATAGCCACTTTAATGGAAAAACATCTCGAAAGCTGGTAGTAGAATTTGTTAGGCGGAAAGGCTGCTGTGAAGTTTCCAGTAGAGCAAACAGTCCAGAGAAATGATAGTAGGGTAAATAACCTTCTGAAGACGGTCTCTGCGCTCCTGTCACGCTAAGCAGGTAAACTGGCGACGAACAACAGAGGCAATTCAGGCTCATCCTTCTCACACAAGAATAAATCTGTTTAATGAGCAGGCGTTATGTAGACAAATGAAGGCTGCCTTTTATTTACCAGTGTTTAATTCCACTAGAATACATCATCGTGACATGCTGACAAGAGGATGGGCAAATGTAAAAAGAAATTGAATTACACACTAAATGCTAATGTGAGGACTGCAGCACAGCAGAAGGAAGCTTCAAACCAATCGCGTATTTGCAGATTTCAAGGTAAAGAAAGCCCACGTCTTATCTTGGCCGTTTCATGTTTTGCAGACGCCCCCGTCGAGGACAACTGGTTACGGAGCGAAGCCCATTATACATCTTCCATTTATTCGGTCATTTATTCACAGAGGCATTTCAGGATAAGTACCGTTCCTGTGAAGAACAGCAATAAATTCTTCTCCCGGGACTCAAACCTATGATGTTACGGTCATAAGCCGAGCCACCGAACTGCTTTATTAACGGGTCTGTGGAGTTGGGACACAAAACCTTCGACTCCGACTCCAGCAACCCAATAATTGCTTCCAACTCTGACTTCACGACTCCCGACTCCCGACTCCACAGCCCTGCCCAAAAGTTGCACATTATTTTGGGAGTCGACTTATCTGGCGAATACAGGCCTAAACCTATATTACGCCTCTAATTTTTGGGGGTCCACTTTTCCGCCGGCACATACGGTACATTTAGTTGGAGTCTGAGCCTTACCGACTCCAGGAACCCAATAATTGCTCCCGACTCCAACTCCACAGCATTGGTTCCGGCCCAACGCTCCTGTAGTTTTTCTTGGTCAACGACAGCTAAAATGGCCAACGAACGCGGTAAAGGCTGCAAACGCAAAGAGCGTGCTGCCCGCGCAACTGGAGCAACTCTTGTCGTGTCGCTTCACGCCCCGGTACACGCACAGACGTCTCGACACGGACCATTAGACAAGGCCTCGTAGGCGCAAAGACGCAAAGCAGGGTGCGTCGACGCACGCGCTGACGGGCCGAGTGGGAAATAGCTTCGGGCGTTCTCGTTCACACGCGACCTCAACTTCGGCGGGGAGCCGATAACCTGGAGCGGTGTGGCACCCTGAGCCGTGTTCGAGATCAATGCGAGTTTGCGGTGCGCTCTTACTGTGGTTTTCATGAAAACTCCCAAATCCACTGTCCACTTTAAATTACGGCCAAAATCATAGGCACAAATCCTCTTCGCACATTCACTTCTATAATTAATGTGATTGGTTTGCAGGATGAGCACAATGGCAGCATTAAAGGATTAAACGTCACCCAGCGTTCAGAAGTTTCTCCAGGGTCTCTTCATTGTGTAGGAACCAGGTTGCCTCTCCTGGGCTTCACTGTAGTACATGATACACACGCAGTAAAAGGACAATTTTGCACTAATGAGACACTTCTGTTTAAGTGTGTGTGTAGGGGAGGGAGGGTAACTGTATGGCCTCTTACTCTGACATCTCACACTGCACATGCTAAACACCTCTGGGTCAAGTAGCTTCCAGCAGTGTTTTTTCAAGATGCTCTTTGTCCTTCCTGAATTATCCGTCACTTATCTGTCACAAGTTAATCTTTTTAAATTATGGTGATGGAATGACAGTCTTGATTTCTTACATTTTCACTGCAACTTGATTTACAGCGATCAGTGAAAAACAGCCTTTTGGCATTCAACATCATCTGGAGGAACTCTTTCTTCTATGATTGATGACAAGTCGGGGAGCAAACAGATGGTGCTGCGCTGAGATGTTTGAAGTACAGCAGTAAAACAAGGTCACCTCTGTTTCTAACGAATCGCAGCTCGGAGTTAAACGGCTGGTTACGGATCGACGAAAACGTCCCACAAGATCGCGTGAACAAACGGCAGAATGTCTGAAGTCCAGTGGCAGGAGCAACCAAAGATTATTACAAAACCTATATATTCTACCAAGGTCATCTCATAAAACGATACTGCGGCGCCACCTGATTATTTCCCTGTGTTCTATTATGTGATTTTCACGTTGTTCACTTTTTGAATTCCTAGCACTACTTTTTCCTTTTGTTGGCAATTATCACCACAGTGTGATTCTCAGGTTCCACACACTGCTCTCTCAGGGCAGTCTCCTTCACCGCATCTGTCTGTCCAGATTGGATTTCCTTCTGCTCCAGGCATTCTCAAACTGTTCAAAGAATGCACAAATAACTTCAGGACCCCACGGAGCTGGTAAGACTCCTCCAGATGGCAGCAGGGTTCAACGTGCCACTCATATTACGATACGTTCATGTTTTCAATGAACAACAGGCACGTTGTTCACATTAAGCAAAGTGCTTGGATGACCGATCACCATCTACAACTCAACCCCTCCAAGACCGAGAAGCTTCCCCTCACAGCTGGTCTGTCCACCTGTTTAAAACTCTCCTTCAAACTGGACTCATTTCACATTTCAATCAGTTCACTCATTTCATCCTCTTTATCTGTTAATATTCTGGGAGTAACAAGTAACTGAGGTCTCTGATTCTCCCAACACACTGCAGTCTTAACCTGATTCTACACATACGTCCAGCATAACATCTACATTTACATTTATTCATTTATCAGACACTTTTCTTCAAAGCGACGTACATCCCAGGGAAAATACAATTTGTTCATTACATTAGGAGAAAGAGAGACATAGTTGCAGACTTGTGATTCTTAAGTACAGTTAGTTTCTTTCCACCATATGAAACAACGTTCATCATGTGAGTAGCTGCATAGAACTTTATCAGAATATCGATGACTCCTGACCAAATTCCTAGTTTTTTTTTTTTTTTTTTTTTTAAAAAAACATTACACATAAACGTTACATTACAGGAGTAGCTCCGTAAAGGTTAAACCGGGCATCATCTTAATGTTATAAAGCGTGAACATTTACACCTTACACGAACTTAAGAGATGATGGGCAAAGTGAGTCTAGAAGAGGTGAGTTTTCAGACCCTTTTTAAATGTGGACAGAGCAGTTCTGAGTGAGAGGGGGAGGTCGTTCCACCACAACTGAGCCAGAACCGAGAACCTCCGTGCTATACTTTTCGTGCGCGGGACCACCAAGCAGGCAGATGCGGAAGAGCGAAGCAGTCTGGTTAGGGTGTAGCAGATGATCAAGTCTTGTAGATTCCTGGGAGCAGTTCTATTGATGCTTTTGTGGCTAATAACCAGGGTCTTAAATTTGATGTGGGCAGCTATAGGAAGCCAGTGCAGAGAGACGACTAGAGGAGATACATGCGAACGCTTCCGCGAGTCAAACAAAACTCGGGCAGCAGCAGCAACGTTCAGTATCAACTGCAGAGGTTTGATGGCAGTAGCAGGAAGGCCAGACAAGAGAGAGTTGCAGCACCCAGACGGGACGTCACCAGGGCCTGGACAAATAGTTGGGCAGAGTCGGTCGTGAGGTAAGGACGGATTCTGCGGATGTTATGGATGTTACTACTATGTCTGGCCTCCCCCATCATACCGCTCCAGCTGATATAGAAGGCTGTTACACGAGTTAAGATTGACCTGCCAAAGTGTTCCCATCTACCTCCCCTCCTTGTCTCTCTCTTTTGGCTTCCTGTAGCTACAAGACCATCAATGGATCTGCTCGCTGATACCTACAGGACCTGATCACTTGCTACACCCCAATCAGGCTGCTAAACTCCTCCAACCGCTGGCTGTCTGGTGACCTTGTGCGCAAGGGGTCCAAAATTGAAAGCCCAGAGGTTCTCGGGTCTGGCTCCAGTGGGGTGGAAGGAGCTTCCTCTCTCGCTCAAAACTACGGCGTCCCTTCCAACGTTGAAAAAGGATTCAAAACACAACCTTCCGGACCATCTTCTATCTGCACCATAAACTTTCACTTTTATTGTCTGTTTAAGAAATGTACTTCCCATCAATTCGATGTACAGCTGCTTGTGCAATGTACACCATGGACACCCCTAAGTGTGCTGCGTCCTGTGTGCACACTTAGGGGCAAAACAACTTGCCAGGTACTGGGGGACACAAAATACTAAGAGTAGTACTGAACGAAGTTACACACCAATATTGGGGAGGACAAAGTAAGGTTTCTTCGGACACTTGGGGAGTTACGGCTGTGTTTGCGCGGTTCTGACGTTCCGTAATGGAGGGAAAAACGCCTAAAGGAAATGTGTGGTGGTGTGGTGGCACAGTGGGTTGGACTGGGTCCTGCTCTCCGGTGGGTTTGGGGTTTGAGTCCTGCTTGGGGTGCCTTGCAATGGACTGGCATCCCATCCTGGATGTGTCCCCTACTGAGTTGCCGGGTTAGGCTCTGGCTCCCCGTGATCTTGCATGGGACAAGCGGTTCAGGAAATGTGTGTGCACGGGCTGCCGAGAAGCAGCTCTCGAGACGCAGAGAGCGTAGACCCGCGGGTAAATGCCAACGACATTATTTAATAAAGTCTGTTGATAGAGCGGTCGCAACGGGAAACAAGTTCAGTATTACTTGTAGTGTAATAAATCACGTGTGCGTTCGCTGTCCCGGTCTTCGCAACACACACACGTCCCTGAAAAATAACGAGCTTCACTGTGACTTTGTGAAATATTAGGGAATCGAGGAAGAAAACAAAATATTACGCCAAGCACTGCAGTATGAAGGGTTTGCGAAACAAGAGGACTGTAGGAACGTGTAGTCTCGGGCGGGGAAAGTCCTTTGTCAAAGGAGGAAAACCGATTCTTCAGCCTGACAGTGACAGCAAGTGATCTTTCTTAATCATCGTGTTCTTCTGAATAACGATAAATTCCTTACTTTGAGCTCAGCCCATGTTGTGTGTTTTAATGTTTGCCCTTTCGTCCTGGTACCTGCGATCAGGGCCCGATCCAGCTGTGGACACACACACACACACACACACACACACACACACACACACACACACACACACACACACACACACACACACACGGAGTCCAAGGTTTGTGCTCCAGCTTTCAGTCTCGATTCACTACTTGACTCAGCACCCAACTTAAGGCAATTTGGTTTCTTTCCACTTTCGTTTGGAATCTGAGGCTTTTGTTTTGTCACGTGTGGCACATTTCACACACACCTAAACCCAACGGCAAAAAAAATGAAGAAGGAAACATTTGTATTTAGTTGACACTTTCCTCCAAAGCCACTTATGGTGTTGAGATTATTTACCCAACTGGGTAATTTTACTGGAGCAACAAAGGGTGAGGACCTTGGTCAGGGGGAACTAGGGCAACAGGCAGGAATTGAACCTGAAACCTTCAGAGCCACAGGCAAGAGTGCTAGTCACTGCACTGCGCTACCAAGACTTCAAGCGTATATATTTTTTGGCCTTGAAAAGACATTAATATTCGTGCGGGTTCTCAGGTTCACTCCACTTGTACATACATTTTCATTCACAGCTTTAATGTAACTAATTTGAACCCAGTCTGTCTTGCACTATCAATTGTGAGAGACAAAGTAAAAAGAGCCCTTTGCTGATTTTCTCCATCTGATTATTTGTACGTTTTCTACGCATGGAATTATGTAAAGTTATCGGGGTTGAGTAAATATCAAAATGCTGCATGATTTCTATCGTTTGATTCCATAAAGTTGCATTTCATGTTGCGTTTCAAAGAGCGTTTCACACAGTTGAGCAGCGCACATTTAATAAGACATTAAAATATGCTCTTTTTAAGGTGAACTGGCTATTACTTGCGAGGTCGGGAGAGCAGAGAAGGTCGCGTTGGGAGCCGTGATTTTGCAGCCTGAAGGTTTTGGGGTCGAATCCCACTGACTGACTGTTAGGCTGAACTGACAGCGGTGGATAAAGGGTAGCGACTCATGGTAAAGCTGTGCGCTAAGGCCTTGTTGGACAAAGTAGATGTCGGATGAACAGTAATTAAGGCAACGTGATTCTTATCATCCAAGGGCCCAGGGGTGGAAGAAAAAGAGAAAAAGCCTGGTAACTTTTTTTTGAGAGCGCACCACACACGTACCTTCCCTGGGCGCCGCAGGATCCCACGCTGACCACATCTGCACGAAGAAAAAGGGCGTCCAGCACACGACGTAGGCGAGCACTATGACGAAGGTCATCTTCACCGTGGTGATCTTGGCTTTGGAGATGAGCTTCACGCTGCTGACGCGCGACAGCGCCGCGCGCCCGCCGCCGCCGGCGGCGTCCTTGCACCGCTCGCGCGTCCGAGTCATGGTGATGGTCTTGAGCCTGAAGTTCTGCCATATTTTGAAGCTGATGAGGCCGTAGCAGATGCTCAGCAGGGCCACGGGCACGATGTAGATGGTGAAGCTGATCCACGTCACGTACGCCTTGGCCCCCCACGGCTGCACGAAGTCCCCCCAGCAGTCGTAGACCCCGGGTTCGACCTCCTTCAGCGAGAAGATGTGCACCTGCGGCAGGCTGAAGAGCAAGCTGAGCGCCCACGTCGCGAGCACGTACACGCGGTCCTTCGTCTTACGCAGCGCGCGCAGCGGCTGACAAATGGCCAGGCACCTGTCCACGGACATGAGCACGAGCATGTAGGTGGAGGCGAACATGCCGACCACCTGCGCGTACTTGACGAGGCGACACAGCACGTCGGGCCCGTAGAAGCGGAACGTGATGTCCCAGATGAGCTGCGGCAGCACCTGGAACACGGCCACCACGAGGTCGGCGACGCTCAGGTGCTTCATGAAGTAGTACATCCGCGACTGGCTGTGCTTGCTCCTGTGTATGGCCAGCAGGACGCACAGGTTGCCCGCGAGCGCCAGCACGAGCACCAGGGCGAGCACCGTCACCTCCACCTTGGCCACCTCCTCGTTGCGCTTGAGCGGCGCCGCGGCGCTCCGGTTGCCGCCCGCCGCGGACGTGTTGGCGGCGCTCGAGTTGCTCCAGGAGTCGTTCGCGGAGCCAAAGTCCCCGGGACGGAAAAGATCATCCATCGCATTAAAAAAAGAAAAAAAAAAAAAAAAAAAAAAAAAAAAAAAACAATAATAATAATAAGAATAATAATAATAATAACCAAAAAGTATGAACCGCACAATTTCAGCTGCACTCCACAGCCTGACACATCGGCGAGCTTCTACAACGAGCGCGTCTCCCTCTGCCGCTGTGGTGGAACTCGCGCCTTTTCCCTGGACCCCCCATGGAGCGCGCGCTCTGCCTCCCGGATCCCCAGCGTCGCGCACAGCAGGAAATCCAAAGTAAACTACTTACGTCCAAATATTTCAACAGCACGGCTACGCGGGGAAAAAAAAAAAAAAAAAAAAACACCGCAGATCAAGTAAACATATAAATTGGCAGAAAACAACAACAACAAAAAAGGATTTTTCAAAATGAAAAGTGCGCAGTTAACACACAGTTAACTGAAAAAAAAATATTAAACGTGACTCAAGAAGTGTGGAAAGAGTGAATGATAACAGCAATTTTAAGAAAACGCATAGCCGTGCTTCTCTTTTTTGCAGTAAGAGCCAAAGAAAAAAAGAGAAACAAGTGTAACTTTACAATCAAAGCCTCCGGTCCGACCGCACAGAGTGAGCGACAGAGTCATTCGTCCGTTAGGCGTCGACGGCACCGTTTCGCTTCTATCTCCTGCTTTTCCATCAGCGGCGTCTCCGCGGCTCCAGCGAGGGCAGCGCAGCCTCATATTTATAGCGTTCGCGTTCTTTGCCGCGCACTCGGGCGGAGGAGCGACGATCACCAATAGGTGGCGCTCTGCGCCGCACCGACGCGTCCGAGCGGCTCCGGGAGACGAACCGAGATTTGCGGCGGAATTTTGGAGTGCGGAACGAAACGACCGTTTTTACAGAAGCGCAAAGTTAATGCGTTCCGTTAATCCCGATCACTTGATTTTAACTTCTTCAATGAGAAGAAAAGAAAAGAAAATATGAACATAGAAAGAAAGCTAAGAAAATATTAACAGCTATAATTAGGAGAGTATGACAAATAAAGAGTTATAATACCTGCGCAAATACGCGTACAGTTTAGTACAAATCATCATGCAGTTCCTTTTTATTAGTGCAGTTATTTTATTGCCGAGCCAAGGGCGAATGACACATCCAGTATTGTAAACCTTGTTTAAACAACTGCATAATTAGGCATTCCAAGGGCATGATTATAACAGGCCCATACAGTCTGAGATTTATTCCTACCCCGATCATTTATCTGCGTTATAAAGGGAGAGCAGAGACCAGGGCCAGAGTGGGACTCCCGTCGCCCAGGGATCTTTTACTGATCCCTTACATGCTGCCCACCAGCCCACAGTACTGTAGTACAGTAGTGGCGACTGAACACTGAAACACTGTAAGTAATGTAGCTGTCAAACCACCTTTCACACTCCAAACTGGCCATTCCATTGACGAATTAAATAATGATGCATAAAAGGAAACAAATGAACACTAATGAAAAATCAACTCATTATAAACCATTTTCATTTCTGAAAACAATCACCTGAAATCTCATGTGGAGTCCTTGCTTTTCTTGGAAAAACCTCGACAAACAACATTAGTCTCCTCAGCTGCTGTCTGCCACCATGTCACTTCATCATTGGAAAGTGACATCAGATCCATGTTCTTCTTTGAAATAAGCATTAATGCTTCTAAATGCTCCAGGGCATGAGGTCCATATTTTACTCTTTACCAGTCTAGAAAATTAATAAAATTACTACTAACCTAATTCAAATGTAACGTAAGAAGAAACACAATTGTCTTATGTGAGAACCCCTCAATGCAATTCTTTTTTTAAAGTTATGAAATAATGGGACTTAATACATTAACAGCATCTCTCATTTGCATAATAACACTGTGCTCTAGCTTTAACTCTATAACACAATATCATTCCATAATGCTCTAGATTTCAACTAGTAATGTACCAGTAAATGATGCCTTTGTCATATGAATGTATTGTACTCTGTCATATCTGAGTAAGTGGACAAACTGTGGAAAACTGGAAGTCAAGGACCCTTTTCAGGTTGCGGTCAGTGTCATGGAATCAAATTCGATTCACAGTAACCAATTGGTTTTTGATTGATCTAGACATAAAAGAAAAAGAGGGAGGCCCGGTGGGTTTGGCCGGGTTCTCCTCTCTGGCAGGTCTGGGGTTCGAGTCCTGCTTGGGGTACCCTGTGGTGGACTGGCTCCCCATCCTGGGTGTGTCCTTTCCCCCTCCAGCCTTGTGCCCTGTGTTGCCAGGTTAGGCTCCAGCTTGCCACGACCCCCGCTTGGGATGAGAAGTTTCAGACTGTGTGTGTGTGTGTGTGTGTGTGTGTGTGTGTGTGTGTGTGTGTGTGTGTGTGTGTGTGTGTGTGTGTGTGTGTAGACATAAAAGTTTCTTTTATTGATCCAAAGAGATGTAAAAGTCAGCATAAAGAAAAGTGTATGTATTTCACTAACACACAGACTGATGCACATACAGAAACATGATTCTGTAAGTACAGCCATTTAGTCCACCCATGGCCTGCATACAGGAAAGAAGTAGATTGACCGGTAAATGGAGAGCTTCGCCTTATGGCTCAGCTCCCCCTTCACCACTACAGTCCGGTACAGCGACCGCATTACTGCTGCCACTGCTCCCAGTCTGCGACCGATCTCACGCGCCCTTCTCCCTTCACTCGTGAACAAGACCCCAAGATACTTAAACTCCTCCACCTGCGGCAAATTCTCTCCCCCTACCCGGAGGGGGCATAACATCCTTTTCTGTGAGAGAACCATGGGCTCAGACTTTGAGGTGCTGATCCTCATCCCAACCTCTTCACACTCGGCTGCAAACCGTTCCAGTGCGTGTTGGAGGCAACCATGTGATGGTGCCAAAAGGACAACATCATAGGCAAAAAGCAGAGACGTCACCTTCCGACTCCCACACAGAATGCCCTCCTGGCCTCGACTGCGCCTTGATATCTTGTCCATGAAGACCACAAACAGGAGTGGAGGCAAGGTACAACCTTAGCGGAGTCCAACACCCACATTGAACAGGCTTGACTTAATGCCGAGTATGCGGACACAGCTTTCGCTCCATATGTACAGAGACCAAATGGCCCGCAGTAGTGGCCCCGGTATCCCATACTCCCGAAGCACCTCCCACAGAATTTCACGGGGAACACCGTCATAGACCTTCTCCAAGTCCACAAAACACATGTAGACTGGATTAGCGAACTCCCATGCCCCTTCAGTTATCTGCGAGAGGGTAAAAAGCTGGTCCACTGTTCCATGGCCGGGCAGGATCCGCATTGTTCCTCCTAAATCTGAGGTTCAACTATGGGGCGGAGCCTCCTTTCCAGCACCCCGGCATAGACCTTCCCAGGGAGGCTGAGAAGTGTGATACCCCGATAGCTGGCACACACTCTCCAGTCCCCTTTCTTAAAGATAGGGACCACCACCCCAGTTTGCCAATCCAAAGGCACTGTCCCTGAGGTCCATGCAACACTGCAGAGGCGTGTCAGCCATGGCAGCCCTGCAACATCCAGGGCCTTAAGCAGTTCCGGGTGGATCTCATCCACCCCCAGTGCTTTGCCACCGTTGAGCTTATCAACATCCTCAGTGACTTCCACCAGGAAAATTGACTCTGACAGCCCGGAAGCCTCTGGCCCTGACTCCTCTAAGGGAGGCATATCACTCGGGTTTAAGAGTTCCTCAAAGTGCTCCTTCCACCTCCCGCCAATGTCCTCATCAGAGGTCAATGTTTCTCCACTCTTGCTGAGCAGTCTCTGAGCAAAGCTCCTCTGACCCCTCCTAAGCTGCCGGATGGTTCTCCAGAACCTCTTTGAAGCCAGTCGAAAGTCGTTTTCCATGGCCTCTCCAAACTCCTCCCATGCCCTGGATTTTGCTTCTGGAACTGTAGCCGCTGCTGCCTTTTTCGCCTGCAGGTAGCTGTTTGCTGAGTCAGGAATCCCCAGAGCCAACCAGGCCCTAAAGGCCTCCTTCTTCAGCTTGATGGCTTCCCTCACCACCAGTGTCCACCAGCGGGTTCTCGGGTTGCTGCCCTGGCTGGCACCAACAAGCTTTTGGCCACAGCTGTGCCTGGCTGCTTCCACAATGGAGGTTTTGAACAGGGTCTATTCAGACTCCATGTCCCCTACCTCCTCCAGGACCTGGGAGAGGCTCTCCCGGAGGTGGGAGTTGAAATCATTCCGGACAAGGTCCTCCGACAGTCGTTCCCAGCACACCCTCACTATACGCTTGGGTCTACCGGATCTGTCCATCAATTTTCCTCACCATCTGATCCAACTCACCACGGTTGATCGGTTGACAGCTTAGCACCTCTCTTCACCCGAGTGTCCAGAACATGTGGCCTCAAGTCAGATGAAACGACTACAAAGTCTATCATTGACCTGTGGCCCAAGGAGCTCTGGTACCAAGTACACTTATCAGCAACCTTGTGTTCGAACATGGTGTTTGTTATGGGCAAACCATGAATAGCACAGAAGTCCAAAAACATTTCACCATTTGGGTTCAGATCAGGCAAGCTGTTCTTCCCAATCACCCCCGCCAGATTTCCCAGTCATTGCCAATGTGAGCGTTGAAGTCCCCCAGCAGGACTATGGAGTCTGTAGGTGGAGACCTGTCCAGAACCCCACCCACCCCTTCCAAGAAGGTCAAATACTCTGAACTGCTGTTTGGTGCATAAGCACACACAACAGTCAAAGTTTTCCTCTCTGCGACTCTAAGTCACATTGAGGCGACCCTCTCATCCACCAGCTAATTATGTATGGCAGCCAGCCGGGGGCTTGTGAGTATCCCCACACCCGCCCAGCACCTCTCACCCTGTGCAACTCCTGAGTAGGGGAGAGAGCACCACCTATCAAGGAGTTTGGTTCCAGAGCCAACACTGTGAGTAGAGGTGAGCCCAGCTATATCTAGTTGGTATTTCTCAACCTCCCGTACCAGTTCCGGTTCCTTCCCCCACAGTGAGGTTACATTCCACGTGCCAAGAGTCAGTTTCTGTTGCGAGGGGCTGTGACGCCACGTGCCATCCCGCCCTCTCCTGCTACCTGGTACACATTGCACCCAACCTCCATGTTAGACCTAGCGGGTGGTGGGCCCACATGGCCCCCCCACGTTGCCTTTTCAGGCTAAGCCCAGCCGGGTTACGTGGGCTGCCCGGCCACCAGGCGCTCACCTGGGAACACTACCCCGAGGCCTGGCTCCAGGGGTAGGTCCCGGTGACTCTATTCCGGGCATGGTAAACGTTCTCCTGTTTACTTTTTTCCATGGAGATTTTTGGATCGTGTTAGTCTGGATCTTCACTCCAGACCTGTTTGCCTTGGGAGACCCTACCAGGAGCATACTGCTCTCGATGACATAGCTCTGGAGATCCCTAGATCACGCAAGCCCTTTCGCCATGCCAAGGCCCTGATCCAGGAAGGGATGTCATATGTTTTAATTTTAGTTTTCATCTGCAGGTTACAGTGTGCGTTTACATTACAGAAACATTTGAAAGATTGAAACAAACATTAATAGAGAGTTGAAATTTCAGACAGATGCAGAGGAAATGTTGCAGGCTCTAACCCATATGGCCTTTACGTCTCGGTCTTTCTTTTAGCTGCCGACTGGGAAACTCCTCCTTCTCTTCATGTACTCTGGCAGCCTTAATTCTCAAGACAGGGAAAAAACACACAAATGCTTCAGAATACAGTTTTAGTCTGAAAGAAATATGCACTCTGCCACAGATTAAAGCACTAGCAGAAAAGAGCATTACACGCACCAGCGCTGTCAACGCAAACATCTTGTCTCCTGTCTCCTCTCATTCACTTTTGTCAGGTATCTCCTCAGATGCATGTGAATTGTTTTTTATTCATTCTGTTTTCTGATATTTTTCTCCCGAGTGACTTACGACATTAGTTTTGTACATAAAGCTAATTACACCTATTTACTTCATTTATACCGCTGAGTACTTTTTTACTGTTTTCAGTTAAGTTTCTTGCTCAAGGGTATTATAGTGGGAGCAGGATTCCACCCGGAGTCTTCTGATTTGAAGATGACAAATGAAACCACCACGCCCCCCACTGACCCAAACGGTGAAATTTGAATGCCCTCTTGCTACACTGGCCATGTTCCCCTTCCTTCCACGAAATGTTCATCCTCGGCTCTTATATGGAGTGGTATGCAGGTACCTTGAGGATAAGAGGTTCCCAGCCAGCTGTGTCTGGGATGCCGAACCTATCTTGGGAGTTCCTCAAATGCTCAGAGAATGGAGGTGAAAAGAGCAGTAAGATGTTTTGCCCCGTTGATGGTCAGAGTGGCCTTCAAATATCTGTGCCCGGCGATGTCAAATTAAGGTATAAAGCTTAAATAACATGTTCAGCTGGAGGCTCTATCCATTTCACGTCTGTTTGGAAAACACTATTTTCACATTTAGTGCAAATTTGTGAAATGGGCTATGATGTATTTAAATTTTTTTATTGTAAAACTGCAAATGCTGATCTGATGCTGAAATATTGAAATGCTGAAATCTTGTGTGTGTATGTGTGTGTGTCGGCATGCTTTCCCTCCAGGAGTTCAGTGAATATTCAGCCTGCGTCTGTCGACAGACAGTGTAATTGGGCTCCAACCCACTATTCACTGGCAAGACATGCATGCATTTATTTATTTTTTTGGTTTGTTTTTTTTATTTATAAGCAAATATTTATGTAGACTGGGTGACCAGCTGATTCCTGGAAATTCTGCAGCAAATCAAAAAATGATAACTCAGATTTTCCCACAAAGTATAAGCTTGACTTTTGCACACATGTAGACACTGAAAGGCGAGATCACAATGACTGAGCAGCTATGAAGTCACAGAGAAAGCAAATCCATTTCAGCAGCGCTGACAAACAGTGCAATTTCCTCCGGTCTGTTCTCCTTCACCCAAGTGTGTGTGTGTGTGTGTGTGTGTGTGTGTGTGCGTGTGTTTTTCTCATCTGCGATAAATGTGGATGCTAACAGTCCCCAAGCGCTGCTGTTGCAAATACGTGGATGTTGTAAATACCAGCTGTGCCGGTCAAAGGTCTGAAGGTCCAAGGCTGCTGCTCTAACAGTGAAAGACACAGCTGTGACAGTGAGGTTGGTGCCAGTTCTCTGCTCCGCTCTTGTCTCCTCTCACCCCTTGCCGTGGAATCCTCATTTCCCCCAAGTCTGCTGTAAGGTCACCGTTCTAAGGACATCACGACATAACTAACTCCAGACATCCACCGGTGCCCAGCTTCCTGCTGAAGGCAATGCCGACAGAAGACACAAAACTTGCTTTGTATGCTGCAGGTGGTCACTTTAAGTCCATGGAGGTGGTGCCTCCGCTCTCCTGCGCCGCGAATAAACAGAATGTGTTTCAACTAAATAAAATGAAGCAGTTCAATGTGTTGGAATATGACCTTGCATTTCAGCAAATGCTTAATTCACTTTGCACCTTGGCTTAGACCCACTGGAGGGCTTGCAGGTGCTGTCAAGTGAAGCTGTTGGGACCCCCACTGGGACACTTTGGATATTAGAGGTAGAGGTGGAGTGGTGGTGGTGGTACTGGGAGTGTGTCTGTGGTAAACGGGACATGCGGGAGCATGAAGGTTAGTGGGCACGTATACATACTGTATGTGGTGGACAGGTGGCTGTGCCAGGTTATTGGACTGGTACCTGCCTCCCGAAATGTAGTTTTGACCAACCCTCAGCTTTTAGTGTTCGCCTTCATTAGTTGCTCATTTTTTATCCAAGTCTGTGGTCACCAGAGTACTCGTGCACCTCCATTCGTGGGCGTTCATACACCTGCTGGTTGACTCACCATGCCGTCCCCAGCACCCATACAAACATCACTTTTACCTGTCCTTTATCCCAGAAAATGAGTCGATTGTGAAATAATCTATATGAACCTGAAATCAAATGATATTTTTGCAAGGATGACGATATGACCTTCAACGTCCAGCTTTGTATTCTTTTTTCTCTTTTGTTTTCTCCCACGACGTTCATTAGAGTGATCATGACGACTCATTGGAGAGAAATAATTCGGAGAGCGAAAAGAGCCAAAACTAATCACCAGATACTGCAGCTCTGTTTGGGTTTGCGCCTTTCTCACTTTCATTTCATCATTCAAATTTCACTGTGTCTCTGCCATTCATTTTCATCGATGGATTATTGTATTAAAAACACACAGAGAACCTGACTGAACAACGTGGTACAACTTGGCTATTTTGCAACTTATGAGGAGAAGGTGAGGCTGGTAGACTTGTCAATGGTCCCTTTAGGCTTTTGTGGGAATAGCAATAAAAGCATTAGAAACAATAAAAATAAATTCCGTTACTTATGAGAATCCCGAAGGTGAAATGAAGACATTGAGTCCATTCTGATCTTCTCTGCGATCTTTCAGTGTCGTGGAGTCAGAGGATAAAACTGTACTACGGTACATTATCCAGGCAGCGGAGTCGATCGTTGGCTGTGAAACACTCAAATTCCAGCACACCTACAATTCCAGGACTAGTGTGATCATTGCAGACCTTTCCCATCCCATCCTACACACCTTCCTTTCTGGGAAACAATAGAGGACAATCGGGATTCAAACAAAAGGATAGAAAAATGGCTTTTTGCTGCAAGTGCTGTCCTTTATGAGCCTCTGAGGTTCTCATCATAATCTACATTTATACTGGAACTGACAAAAGGAATTCGCTTGTGGAAACTAGCAAACACAGTTAGAACTTTGCACTGGGGACAAATCCTAAAATATCTCCTAAAGCGATATATTCAGTAAACAACATTAAAGTAATTAAAGTGAAAAACCACACAAAACATACATATTATTCTTATAGCATTTATTGTGTTTTCTTCCAACATTGTTGCTTCATATGAACTTTATTGCTGTAATGTAGTTCTGTTATGTTCAATGTGCTTCAGTTCACCTTCACCATGTTGAATTCTTTGGATGTACAAACCTACCTGGGAGCTAAAGCTCTGTCTTGTCTTAGATGTAGTCAAAGCGAATCGATGACTTCAGTCGATCCACAAATTAGCACTGAAATGTATTTGTTTGTGTGTTGCTCTTTTATTGAGTCACTCGAACTTTCCGGTCCAGACCAGTGCACAGTGGAAATGATTATTGTACATTCATTTTTCTAAATATGGAAAAGTTTCAGTGACTTTTCTTTCATTCATTTTCAAAAGTACTAAATGAAAGAATTACTGGAACTCAGTGATGAAACATCACTTACTGATACTGACTGTTTGCATAATGCGCTCTTTGGAATTAATACCTCATAACACACTCTGCGTATTTGTTCTCAAATACAATAATATTTGAGCTCTTTCCATTCAGAGCTGCTGCCAAGTGACTGTAATTGGCAAAACACAAAGCAGGACATAATCTGTGATTCAGTACTACAGTTTAAAACAGCAAGTTGGGAGATTTGCTAAAGATCCAAAAGATCATTGTGTACTTTTCATAAATCTCTTCGGGATGCTGCTATCATTTCTCTGACCTACTGTGTCTGTTGGAATATTAAATCAACAAGCTCATTTGTCACTTATTATTCAACCCAAAGTCAAGGGATCTGTAGTATCAACAAACAACCTGCCTTTAATCGTTTCGAGATAATTAATTCTTAACCGGAAATAGGGGAATAAACATGACGTTAAATAGAAGCTTCAGAGACACAAATTTGGGGTCCTGGTCGGACAGCTACTGAATGATGTAAAAAATAAGTGAAAGAGTAACAACAAAATGAAAAGAATTTATATATGTACGCTGTTAAATGTGGAAAATTATAAAACACAGGACATGAAAATCAGAACTTGAACCCAGAGCTAAAGAGCGAAAACTAAAATTATATTTAAAATGTGTAAACACTGGGGTTGAACACATTTAGTGTGTCAGTTAAAATTTTTTGTTATTTCTGGGATTCTTTTTTGACATTTCTTGCAAAAGGAAATCTTTTAAATTTAAATATTGGTGTCAGATACTCCCACAGGTACCAAAAAAAAAAAAAGAAGGGAAATGTTTTTTTTATTTAATTTAGTTTTATCATAATAAAATAAAACAATAAGTTAATTATATGGAACATATTTTGAACCATCAGCTTTAGGGCCCCAGAATGAAGCCCCGACCTACAATTTTCAGTTATTTATTTATCATACAACCATATTTGATAGAATGAGGAGAAAAAGTGCATGAGAGACAATGCAGAAAATATCGAGTCAAAATATTTCTGAGGAGTAATAAATAGAGAGGAAATCTTTCTGGGAATGTTCACCTTCTCCTAGTTGCTCTTACCAATAAAGTGACACATTTACTGCAGACTAAAAAAAGAAAAAAAAATGAAAAGAGTTACATGATTTGGGATTATAAAGGCCAAGTGGAACATTTTTTGACCATTGACTCAACTCTGTGTTACGTTCACCGCTGTGTGTTGATGACAACGTGGTTCATCAAGGTGTCTCCAAACATAGTGCAGTGGTCAACACTGCTGTGTTTGGACCCAAAGGTTGCAGGTTTGATTCCCACCTCCAATTGTACTACCCTAGAGCAAGGTACTTACTCAGAATTGCTCCAGTGAAATTACTCAGCTGTATAAAGGGGTAAATAATTGTAAGTAAGGTAACATGGTGGTAAAGTGTCAAGTAACTGTAGTTACAATGTGGTCCGGAAAAGTGTGTAGAGAAAATATGAGTGTTTGCTGCACTTCAGGGAAATGGGGCTGCAGTCAGTTCTCTTCTGCACCAAAGTGCTCCTGGCCTCCTGGACCACAACCTCTGCACAGGTGGGAGGGTGTTTCCTCAAGGTTGGCCACCACACACATACACACACACACACACACACACCTCTGCTTGTTCACTCTGCTCTCTGGCTACCAAGTTCTCTGCCAAATGCAACACAACCTTCTCTATAGTTCTACATGTAATAAAGTATTTAAAGCCAGCCTGCCAAATTGTGTTTGCACAAGGTTTTTCAAAGTTGTTAACATCATGAAAAGCACTAAAATACAGTTTTTTTTCTTGTTTTAATCCAGTTCTCTCAAATGTTGCACATTAATTAAATGTGAGATGTTAAACATTTTTTCTTTGTTTTAAACTTTCTTGCAATGCTTCAGAATATTGTTGAAATATTTAGTTGTTTCTGGATTTACTGATTAACTGTGACATGTGCTTCAAATTGTGACTCTAAATTGCCCAGAGTGTGTGTGTGTGTGTGTGTGTGTGTGTGTGTGTGTGTGTGTGTGTTACACTGCTGTACTGTATAAAACAGTGAATTATTGTAAGGAGTTAAGTGCAGTGTACTTAACACTGTATGTCAGCTAAATGATTATGATCATTAGGGAGCGAAAACCTGATAAACAAATACATGTAAATGAAGATGTAACGCTTAAATGTACTATACTGTAAAAACATCAAACTCCTAAACTTCATTATTGTTATTGTTAATTAACAACTGTTGTCATTATTAAATTATGGTCATCAAGGCACATACATGCCATATGAGATCAGATGAAGTGCAGCGCAAAGTTCTCAGATGCTTCTTGGGAGATTTACCACAACAAGGTGATGACAGGCAACATCTGGCCAAATTCACCCTCGCCGGAGTGTCGTAAGGTTGCCGAAGCGTTTGTGTGGAGCGCTGACCGCTGCCACGTGTCTCTCGTGTCACAGCCCATACGGAGGAGCAGCCGGGGCCTTGGGGGAGTCGCAGAGCGAGTGCAAACCGGCCATGAAGAGGAGGTGGAATCTGTGTGGGATTCTTTTTCTGGTGGCAGCAGTGGCAGGAAATTGAGTTTTTCCTGAGATTTAAGGTAATAGCCCAGAAAATTGCCCAAGTGATAATGAAACTGCACGATGCCCATTAGCATGTGTTGCTGATTGATGTGAGATGCAATGCACTAAAAATGATACTTTTCCATGGATTCTCAACTGGGATCCATTTTTATTTCCTGCTTTATTCTCGTCCCTTAAAACCTTGCTCTCGTGGGGCAAATGAGCATTTTAATCAGTCTCCGTGTGTGTGTGTGTGTGTGTGTGTGTGTGTGTGTGTGTGTGTGTGTGTGTGTGTGTGTGTGTGTGTGTGTGTGTGACTGCACCTCCCCCCCTTTCCCAGCAGTACCACTCAGTCACCATCCCCGACACCTGCTGTTGGAGGCTCTCTCAAAAACCGGCCCTGAAACAAATCTTATCTTATTCTTCATGAATTTTGAAAAACAACCCAATGCGCCAAGTCTGAAATAAACTCATTGTTTGTGTTACGTTTCCTTGCTGTAAAATGTTGTTATTCTGTTGAACATCAGTATCAGAAACTTGCAGGGTCGGTGCTTTGGAAGTGAAACTCGATGTAAAGAGAGCCCTCGATATGCTTTAGTTGGCTGCCTGCTACTTCGGCGGCTCAAAGGTTCAAAAAGGCAACAGAGAGCAGAGCAAGTGAAAGAGAAGAGTGTTTGAGAGGAGAAGGATCAACTCTGAGCACAAAGTTGAAGCAACTAGCAGCAGGTAGCAAGAGAATGGCAAAAAAAAATCCCAAATCTTACCCTGCAGATCAGCTGCGTCCAACTGGAGTCACCGCATCCTTTGTCTTTGCTCCACAGACTGAGCATCTTAATGTCACGACCCCCACCCCCCAGCTGATACAGTTCCCCTTTGCCAGGTTTCATTGTCATTTAACAATTAAAGTGAGATCACTTATTAGATACTAGGAAATGTACACGATAAAACATATCCGGACTTGTTTCCCTTCCAGAAGGTGTTATTTCAGAGGTGCCATTTACTGTGAAGTGGAAAATTCTGATTTGACGTGTCTTTCTTATGAGCTTGTTGGATAGGGGGCTGGTGACACTGCTGTGGTGGTTATGTACTGTGCTGCGAGATCTTATTCGCTACGTCAGAAAAAATTATTTTGTGATTTAAATGCGGCTTCTCACAGCATTTACATGGCAATGGGAAAACATTAGATTTATAAAACAGTTGTTATTTCACATTTTCTGAACCGCTTGTCCCATACAGGGTTGCGGGGAACCAGAGCCTAACCCGGCAACACAGGGCGTAGGGCTGAAGGGGGGAGGGGACACACCCAGGACGGGACGCCAGTCCATCGCAAGGCACCCCAAGCAGGACTTGAACCCCAGACCCACCGAAGAGCAGGACCTGGTCCAACCTACTGCACCACCGTGCCCCCAGCAGCTGTTATTTTATCATGAATTACTATATACCGTATAACAGCTTGCTATTAATGAGATACTGCTAATACTGTTGCATTTCCACATTTTACTGTGCGATCTGGTGGAGAGTCTGTTGTGCTGCTGTTCTGCCGGAAATCATTTTCAGAGCAATCTGTTAACCGCTCTGGAATGCAAAGACAAATAAGCCATGGGCTGTAGGGCTGACATGTGCTGGTGTTCAGTCCTGGACTGCAAGGTTATGGAAATGACTCGCACATTGTTTATGGCTACTGTCGAGGGCTCCGTATCGCAGCTCATAAAACTTCCATGCTGCTGAAGTTCTCGACGGAAAGGTACGGGATGGAACTGAAATGTGTCCTAGAGAGCATCCTTCACCCCAACCCGGTGGGCGTAAGCCAGTCTTTTCTCCTCTCCTCTCGAGAGAGGGGTCCAAGGGGCGTCAAGCAGGTGGCGAATCTCACCACGTGCTCCAGTGCGAGTACCGTGAATCTCTGGTTCTCATTCCAGCCCCAAATCGTGTCAGAAACCTTTTTATCGAGCGTAGTGTGGAGCGCATTAGAGTCCTTGAAAGAGTTTGAAAGTGAGGAAAGCTGGAGTGATTCTCTATACTCTGACAATACTGAGCATCAGGTTCAGGCAGGACAGGTAAAATAAGTGTTTAACCTCTCGCCACACACAGCATCACGCAACATTATCACACAACATGCATGGACCAGCCAGGGTGCGACCACTTCATTAGCCACACATGGTGCAGACCGTGGTCACTCGGCCACTTCATACATTTTCTAGCCATACTGATGTCACACTGCGGTGAAGGACTCATGTTGCCACACACACAACCTCTGCTGCTGGCAGTCTAAAGAGGACCAAAGAAAGGCAGCATGTTAGGAGCAGTTCAATCCTGGGTACGTTATGGGGTAAAGTTGCATTCGTCTGGTGTGCTTTTCACCCCTTTACCCCACCATTTGTAGACGTGCTGGAGAGTGAACGGTCATCTTCATCCCTTTTATTATATGGCATATGAAGCAACTATACCTGCTCACCCATAGCCAGTTTATAGACCAGGGTGTGTTTGTGTCTCACTGTGCATAGACGTAATTATTACATTTACATTTAGCATTTATTTTGCTGTTTGTGCAGCAGTTTGTGCGACTTAAACCTGGGTCCTGAGCCCATAGGCAGCGGCGGAACAAACCGCTCTATTACCTGCTGCCTCACATGTAGTGTATAACGACAATAATACTACTTTCATACATCTCGCACTTCCAAAATTGGTCTCTATGAGACGTCCACAAAGGGTAGATTGTTTCAGGTTTCATTTTTCAAACACAGCATCTAGTTTGACATCAGTGCTGGTCGGATGCTGGATCCCTTCACTGTCACTAACATGAACCGGAGTTTTGATCTACGTTATACTGTGCATTATATATTATTTGTTTAGTGCACATGTAGTGGGTTGAACCACAGTCCTGCTCTCCGGTGGGTCTGGGGTTCGAGTCCCGCTTGGGGTGCCTTGCGACGGACTGGTGTCCCGTCCTGGGTGTGTGTCCCCCTCCCCCTCCGGCCTTACGCCCTGTGTTGCCGGGTTAGGCTCCGGTTCCTCGTGACCCCGTATGGGACAAGCGGTTCTGAATGTGTGTGTGTGTGTGTGTGTGCACATGTTCTGAGTCATTGGGGACTTTGATTAGTTCTCATTTCTGTTCATTCCTGGTCGTTTTGTTTTCTCTCATTTGCAGGGCTGACAAGTTTTTCAACTGATTATTGGTGTCACTTTGTGCTGTACTGTTTGATAATGATGAGGAAAATCCCCCATGATCCCTTAAGTGGTAAATCACACACTAAGGATAATCTATCATTTCAAGTACACCTGAAATATGTGAACGCAGGGAGAACGTGAACTCAGCCGGATTCGAACCCACATCCGAGTCCGCAGCCGAAGAACTATGGGGTACTGCCACCTGTCTCTGTGCCATATTTTGCATCTTATCCTGCTTTATCATTTAAATATGGTTATTTTTGAGCTCATTAGGAAATTTTAGAAGCCTCTAGCTTGCATGTAAATATTATAACTATGTACCGTATGGCCACAAAGTCCCTGCGCATGAGTTTGTCCCTCTCAGCTCCAGCGAACAATAGATGCGCACCTAAAAACAACTGTGAGACTCATTAAATGGTATCAAACCATCAGCAAAAAAGATTAAAAAAATTAAAATTTGTTCAGAAAATGGATGGGAGTTCTAATTAAGTTTAATTAGTGGGTGTAGGGCCTTGGTTGCCACCCTGTAGAAATAAAAATAATAATAAAAAAACATAAGAAGTAGTCAAATACCCCCTGGAAATTCTTTTAGTGATGTTTTATGATGCTAACTAGGTTTTTTCCATATGCAACTCAAAAAAGTCTTCCCAGAAAACTGCTGCAACGTTGAATAGGTGGGACACATTACACTCCTTGAAGGGCAGGAGTGGGTTGTCAGTGGGGTTTTACATACCCATGTCCTGTGCTGCTCTTATCTTGGTGAGGACTGTGGACTGTGGACTGTGCCATTAAACTCATACATGCTATGATCATGTATGTTCTGAGTAGAGCACGGAGGAGTACATGTCATGAAAATCTTTTTGTTGAACCCAGTGAACAAGGACCAAGGGAGAACTTCATTTCCTTCACAAGAGACAAATACAACCCTCTTACTTGAAAAATCTGCCAAATTTCTTCAGACATCTTCACATTTAGAATATGAACGAGGCAGAAGAAAAACTTCCTTCCATTTCTCCTCTGGCCCAGAAATCCTCAGATATTCGTTCCATTTCGATGATTTTCCACTGTAGCTTTGCCTTCTAACATCCTTTTCACGATTGATCGAAAGAGCAAGACCCCTATGATGAGCGGAAGAACTTTAATTATTGCCTCTTGTGGAATGAGGATTGTTCACATATGAGGACACTTAACACCAGGAACAGGTGCAGGACTCCTATGCTGACCTTAACAAGTGATACACTGATGTACTGACACTGATACTGTGATACATTGATATACCGACACTGATACCGTGTGATACAGTAATGTGCTAATATTGATTCACACTGATCCACACAGCAGTTACTAGAGTCATGCAAGAATATAGTCCAAGAACTATATTCCCCTATTTTGTGTTTGAAATAACAAAACTGGGGCCACATTTCATTGTGTCCTGTTGCTCTTGTGTCTGCAACAAACACGGGGGGGGGGGGGGGGGGGGGTGGGGTGGTGCCCAGGTGCCTTGAACCCAAGGATCATAAGTTTCACTCCAGGTTCCTGGCCAGTTGTCCAGTTTCTCAGGCCTCTCTTCCGTTATTACTCTTATTTCTTTTTATTTGCCCTGCCTTTCTTTGTAAACCAGGCCCTTATTGGGGGCCATATTTGTTTTGCACCACGTTTACTTTGGTAACCCCTCATATAAGAAAGGTCTCCTATTGAACTCTGCTTCGTTACTTTCCCAGAAATTTGTTGTAAGAGAGCAGATCTGTCAGGGCTGCTAAAGTCATGTGAAAATTGCAATAACGGAGTCAACGGTGCCATGAGACCGAACAAACGACTCGGGCCGTTCATGTAAAACTCGGATCTACAGGAGATTGTGCCGCGGTCAAGGGGGTCAGAGGTTTAGGGTTCGTAGACCTGTAATTGCAAACAGGAATGAGGCGCTTCAGGGGTTCAGCTCGACAGTCTTTGGGTCCATCAGCGTAACTAACCCCGCGAGAGTTCGGGTGAAATCCAGCTTCTTTCTCCGGAAAAGAGCAAACGGAGACGGACTGTTCCGGTTTGGAACAACTGCGCTCCCTGCTGAGCTCTCCTGAGCCGGTGGAAGATCGGCGTGGAAGGAAACCCAGGTAAATGAGACTAACTCGGCTGCAGTGGTGAAAAAGTGTAAAGTGTTTAGACTGAAGCTGATGGCGTACTGGTTACACTTTGGACCCAAAGGCTGCAGGTTCAACTCCCACCTCAAACTGTTGTACCACAGAGTAAGGTACTTACCCTAAATTGCTCCCATGAAACTACCCCGTTGCAGAAATGGGTAAACAGTTGTAGGAAGCTTAACATTGTAAGCTGCTTTGGAAAAAAAGTGACAGCTGAATGAATGTATGTGAATAAAATCAGGTTTGGAAAGAAATTACAGAACATTATAATGCACTAAAAATTAAACAATGCTGCAGGATTAATCCTCAAAGTCTATTGGAAGATAATGATATAATAATGATGGCTTTCAGGAAATAATATTTAATTTTTTTAGGGCAGATATCTTCATCTAAAGCATTTTTTGGAGCTCATAATTTAACACTTTTGAATTTGTTCGGTGTGATATCGAGCCAAAGCACTTTGCCCAAGCGTTAAAAATAGAACCGCACAGGCCGAAGGTTTGATTTACAACGTTGGCCACAAATTAATGTCCTAACCTGTGCCACAGTCCTGATTAAGAAGATTTTATGATGATCCTATAAAGGACTACATCACATTGCAGGATTCCAGTTCCACCACCCTAAGGCAAAGACCTCTTGGAAAGGGGTTAATAGTTTAATGTCAGCAATGCAGTATATCCACTCAGCGCCAACATGACCAGCACAAAGACATCTAATCCAGTAACATAAACTGAAATCAGCAGTAACATTGTGCAGATCACAATGTTCCCAATGTATTTATTAGACATATAAATTAAAATTTTGAAAAAATGCTGATTAAACATGTCCCAATCTGTTCACGAAAAACAATGAAGGCACAGCCTGTTCCTTAAAGCAAACCTTTGAAAGATGTCAGCGAATGCTTCTGTTTTTTCCTTGCTTTAGTTTTCAAAATAGGGTTTGAGACCAAGAGCAGTTTTAAAGGGTGACGGACTTCTCGGACAGCAACGATCCGTAATCTTTCGTCGCCCGCAGGTCTGCGGTATAAAACGGCCCTAAAAGAAACTGCAGTCTCTATGAAGAGGTCCATGTACACAGACACATGAAAGACTAAAAGACTGCTGATAACCCCTTGCACGTTAAGTAAGATTCCATTTACTTATTAAAACTACGAACCACCCAGACAAAACGTATGTGGAATTTAAACAGGGAAGCCACGGCTTAAGTTACACCTAATTTCATTTACCTCTAAAGACTGTCGCCCACTGGGGAGAGTTATTAATCACTAGTACGACATGATCTATAGGCAGCCATGCGAATGAGCCACGGGGGCCTACGGATGTAATTCATTTTTAATACTCAAAAACGGGAGAAAAGGTCATCTCCAGGGTGACAGTCCCATCTGCAGGACTGAGGAAGTGATAATGTTCAGACTGTTGAGGATGTCTCCTTATGGAAACATGAATTTTTCCTGTAAAATACAGGAAATGATTTCACTTTGTATACTATGAAATAACAGCTGCACCATCTCTTTATGACATTAGCCTAAGTCCTCATGTTATGAATATCCAAGTTAAACATTTTCAAAGGTAAAACCTTTTCCCCTTTATTTATTTAACCGTGTGCATTTTTCATGTGTCTATTTTCAAGAATTTTACGCGGCTTGAGCGTCACCCGTAGTTCCACTTTCAGACATTAGTTGGCAATAAAGAGCAACTAGAGAGAGTGTGAGTGTGACTACTTATTTTCATTTAGAAAAGCTTTAATTTTAACATAGCTGAAAGATGATTTTTTCAAAAAAATCTTACTATGTATGTGTTTTATTATAGTTATATCCGAAACATTTACAGAGCCCAGACAGTGGATAAATTCTAGTAAATCTCTATTATTACACTTTTATTATTTCTATAGATAAAGTAAAAGCGGCCAGATGCTGATAAATGCACAAATTAATAAAATAGTAAAAAATCCTGAAACGCACTGGTTTCCCACAGCGTTCCTGGCCTTATGCCCTATCTATCCAGGGTTGGCCCCGGAAGGAAACAACTCTGCACAGGATACGTAGTTTATCAAAACAGAATAAATGAAAATCATACAGAAAATTTTTCCTTCATGACGATCCATCAGAGGTTTTTTTTTACAGAACACAGCTTCCGAATAAATCGAAGGATGTCTATATCACATGAACTGCGTTATGGTCCCATTTGTGTTGGTAAATTGAGGACCCCGTGTACTCAGATAAATAAGAAAAATTATAAAGATAAATTACACAGGACAGGTAATTGTGAACTGAAGTGTACAGGTCTGGAAAAGGCACAAAGGAGCAGAATTTTAAACCTAACAAAATCTGTTACTGTTACTATTTCCATACAAACCTTTATTAATAGAAGAGCAGAAGTAACCTAGTGTACGCTGTATTAAAGCCGACAAGAAAGAATCATACATGATCTCCTACAGAAATTATTTTTTGATAAGAACTGAAATTGGGGACAGCTGCATGACTGTATCCACACAAAGGATACTAAAACATGCAGGACAAAATGTTTATGTAAAGAGACCTGTATGATGGATGGGAAATGAAGGAAAATGACAAAACAGCACCATTATGCTTTAAATTTGGTTCTTCTACACTTGCAGCAGAGACCATCCTGGAACAGGTTGATCACTGTAGTCTGCGATTAGAAAGAAGCAAAATGATTTGATTTTTTTTTTTTTTTTTTTTTAAAATGAATACAGAGGAGAAATTGGATTTCATTATGTTCAGGGACACAAAAAAGAAAAAAAATTGAAAACCTATAATTTGTGGTCCTGAAACAATCGCGGTCAAACAATATGTTAAGGCACAAAAACCTTTGAATATGAATGTAACCTGTAAAACATTTAGAATTTCTTGGTTTCTCTAATAAAAACTTGACTGTACTCGGGAATCACGTGTCTGCATCCAAATCTCTCCTTTGGTGGTGCGAAGCTCTTCTTGTGTTGTGCTCACACGTGTACGTCGCTGTTGTGGTCATCAGTGGTCATGAAGGGCACTGTTCATACTACTCATATTCATCATTACATCACGCTTTCATAGGCACCTGGAGCACCACGAATCCACTGCAGGGCGTTTGCATTAACTGAAACTGTGCACCGATATCGTCCCACTTTCCATCACGCTCCTCCTTCATTTTTAATACTTTACCATCCTGGACCGAATGACACACGCATGCACACACACACACGCACACACATTGTCTGAACTGCTTGTCCCACTCGGGGTCGTGGGGAACCGGAGCCTAACCCAGCAACACAGGGCAAAAGGCTGGAGGGGGAGGGGACACACCCTGGATGGGACGCCAGTCCGTCACAAGGCACGCCAAGCGGGATTCGAACCCCAGACCCACCGGAGAGCAGGACCCGGTCCAACCCGCTGCACCTGGAGCAAGTGACAGGGTTAGAAAAACTGTAAATTCAAGACACGCCCTCAGGTGCTCTTTCTGATGCCACTGCTACGCCTCCACGATTCGTCACTGCTATTGGCGAGGCTAAGAAGGTCCACTGGGCCCTATGGGGAGAGACCCAGAAGAAACAGCGTCGGGGCAGCAGGTGTCAATGTGGTCAAGAAAACAGCAATATAAACTGTAACTAACAGTTTCAAAATAGATTACAAGGGATTTGCTTCCACTGCCTTCCAAACATGCTGGAAAAAATATTCAAATTTATATATATATATATATATATATATATATATACAGTACATATATATATATATAAATACACACACACACATGCTTGTGTTGATGCAGCTTAGTTGACACCAATATTTTGAGTTCAAGAGACTCCTTTGATACTTAAGGCACAAAGCAGTTATTGCTCCAGTAAAAATGTAGCTGCACAAATAGAAAAATGGTAGCTATTTGGAAAAGAGCACTGAAATGTAATATGTACTAATAGTAAAAATAATATTAGCTTGGGTTTTACTTCGGCAACTTATCATACTTTCTCCCAGATTCCCTCGGCCATCTCTCCCTCACTCCTGGTACACAGAGTACAGCACAACGTGCCAGTTTTTTTGACATCATTTTTACATCCTTTCCTAATTATCGTCACTGCAATTCAGCTGGAAAGTACTGTTTGCTCGATTGCTAAACCACGTAAGTCTTACGCTGCAAATGGAAACAATAAATCTCTATTAAATGCACCTCACCAAAAAAATATACCCCTGATGTAATGAATTGTGTCTGAAGCGGGTCAGAGCGCTTCTTACAAATGTCCGATTTTTCACTGGGGGAGAAGGGCTTTGTGGCGACTTCGTTCACCTTCACTCATCGGCCTCATCAGTTGCTTGCGGGGCTGAAACCCTGCGCTCCAGAGCCGAGTGCGGATTTTCATTTCTTCTACGAAACTTCATGGAAACAACACGAATTACAGCAAAAAGGACAAAGTGGTCAAACTGAAGGTCACAAACGAACACAGAGGTTTTAAACAATGACATACTGTATCTCTGCGGAGCGTAAAACGACTTCTCCTCGATGCCACTGCACCCCGGAAGTCTTCATCATTTCCCTCCGACTGTGTCGCTCGGCTCCGGGACCGATCGCATCCATTAACTTGTCTTATTTCATTATTAATTTGCAGCTTTTTTTATTCTGCTGGTATCTGGGTGGCACAGTGACTCAGTGAGTGGCTGTGGACTGCTCTCATTTGGACAGAAGTGTGTGTGTGTGTGTGTGTGTGTGTGTGTGTGTGTGTGTGTGTGTGTGTGTTTTAGACAGTTTAAGAGAGAGAGAGCAAGAATAATACAGAAAAACAGAGAGAGCAAGTGAGCGCTCTCCAAAAAGCCGATGTTCCTCCCTGTGGCTCCGGGGACGAGCCCTAAATCACTCCGAGACATTACTGAGAGACAATGGATGGCTGGTCTCCCTTCGCCCGTCACAAGTTCTGTCAAAGAACCACAAACCTCTCCTTTAGACTTCATGTCATTTTTATTTTCCGGCAGGAGCTGGAAACCCTTGTGATTTGCTGCGGTTCGGTCAGCGATCCAGATCTGCACATCCCTCCATCTGCTGGTTCTAGCAGCAGAGACGCAGGCGTGGTACTGCTTTCCACTCCATGTCACCACGTGCGTTTCAGTGTGGAACTCAATGTCCACATAATTTAAATTCAAGATAAAGTAGCCCTATTTACCCTTCCGATATTCAAAAAGCCATGGTGGGGAAAAAAAAAAATCTGTCTAGATATATATTATGCGGAAAGGTAGCAAACAACGTATGTAGCTCATGAGCACAAGCCCTGGGCAGCAGAACTGATGAGTTGTCCTGGTAACAGGTATGAGAATTACAGCAAACGTCACTGTTTTCAATAAACGCTGAGTGTGACAGTGATACCGACGTGATGTCAGTAAGGTGACACAGAAATGTATAATTGTCTTGCTTTTTTCAAACTGGTTCCATGCATGATTGCTCAGATGATGCATGTGGTCATTATGTGTATATTGAGGTTAAATGACTCTCTGACAGTAGAAATAAGAGGGATGGATATATTGCAAGGGGGTGCAGTGGCGCAGCGGGTTTGGCCTGTGCCCGCTCTCTGGTGGGTCTGGGGTTCGAGTTCTGCTTGGGGTGCCCTCTGGTGGACTGGTGTCCCATCCTGGGTGTGTCCCCTCCCCCTCCAGCCCTGCGCCCTGTGTTGCCGGGTTAGGTTCCAGCTCGCCGTGACCCCAGTCGGGACAAGCGGTTTCAGTCTGTGTGTGTGCGCGCGTGTGTGGAAATATTGCTATATATTAACAAAGTACAAATAATAAGGCCTTATAGTGGTGTAGTATCGATGGCACATTTATTCATAATGTCATTCATAGGCCCTGTTTGTTGAAAATCTATAACTGGGTATCTTTTGAAATAATCCCGACATTTTACATTTTTGCCAAAAGAAAAGCAAACCCTGACCCTGCAGCCCAGCCTGAGCTTTACTTTTTCAAATTGTTATGTGCTGTAGTGCTGTACTCATGAATTCGCCGAGCGGTAGAGATGATGTCAAAATAACTTTGCGCCACTTTCCAGTTTTGCGCCTTGGTGCAGGTTAGGGGTAAAATTTATTAAAGCAAAGACACAAGGAATGAGTCTGAACGTCGATATGTTCAAAATTGATGTTCAGCTTCGTCTTTTCTTCCGTTACTAAAATTTGTCCGCAACTGTGAATCCCTTCCTGCGTTGACAGGTAGGACTTATCTGTTAGGAGACGAGGTGTGTCTCCCGTCCGTGTTCCTGGCATTCCCTAGCAGAGATTATGTACTAAATAAGGGACATAAATGTCCTGAAATTAAGACGCAAGAATTTTCTTCTGGGGAGGTATGACGGCCTGGGACCTGAAATGACTCACCTTTATGCGTGTTGGGATGCGGCCAACACCGCGGCACATTTATCATCTCTCGAAGCAGCGACCGGAGCGTCTGCCAAGAGCACAAATCGAAAAACAGCTGCTCCGCTCGGAGCCGGGCCTTCGCCTTCACGTTTGCAGCACAGCAGCAGTAGCTCAGCGTTCGCTCCTGAGGAAATGGAAAATGTCTGGGCCGGATCAGAACGGCGCTAGAACGCTTTTCGTACCGGTGCCCAAACCCACAAAAAACTGTGAATCGCAGCAGATCGCCTAAAATGTGTTCCACTTATTAAAGTGTGGCTGCTGTAAATCCAGAATTGTCTCCAGGCAAAGCATTTGTCACAAATGTGACACCGATGACATTTATGATAAATGTAAAACGGGATCCCACTCGTGACAAGTGATCAAGCTTGGCTTTTTATGAAATGTACAGGACACACACATTATCTGAAACTGCTTGTCCCAAGCAGGGTCGCGGCAAAGCGGAGCCTAACCCGGCAACACAGGGCGCAAGGCCGGAGGGGGAGGGGACGCACCCAGGACGGGACGCCAGTCGGTCGCAAGGCACCCCAAGCGGGACTCGAACCCCAGACCCACCGGAAAGCAGGACCCGGTCAAACCCGCTGTGCCACCGCACCCCCCTAATGTACAGGACATTTAATTTTAGAATTAACCGTTCATTTCATTAATATTATCATAATTAACGCAGATTAACTTTAATGAGCACAAGAAAAGCTCAGAAACTAGACTGCGAGAACTGGAAAACGGCACTGCCTGCACTCTGCAGTCACCGGTGGGTTTGATTGCCGCGCTTTTAGTGTGGAGTTTGCGTGTTTTGCCTGTGTTTGCAGACGTTTGCTTTCCCAACACAATCCAAAGATGCGTTTCAGGTCGACTGGTGGCTCTAAGTCGCCAGCAGAGTGTCAATGTGTGCCTAAGTGTGTGACAACCCTGTGTCGGACTGCCAGCCCACGTGAGGTGTACCTGCCTTGCCCTGTGCTTCCAGGATGGGCTTTGAATCACTAAGAACCCTGCCTCTCAATAAGTGGAAGGAACCACTACGCTACCAGCTGCCCCCAGTCACTATACGACTGCACTTGAACAGCCACATGTCTGTACCTGAACGTTCCTGTCTGTTAGTGAAACGCACTTGTGTGTTTCTTTGGAGAAAGTTGTCTGTTAAATGAATAAATGTAATGTAAATGTCAGCAAAATGACACCTCCGCATTTCGGATGGGAAGAGAGCGGCAGACTCTGTCTCTCGCTCACCGATCGGCTTCGACCGGCAGACATCCCCTCCCTCGGTTGAGCCGGGATGCCTCGTGCACGTGCCCGAACGTGCCGAGCAGGTCCCCTGGCTGGGTGTTCATCACCTGCTATGGCCAGAGTAAGAAGGCGGCGCTGGATCAAATCGCAAATCGTCGGCTAAGCAGGTGCAGCTTTGGAACACAATCTGAATTGATTACCATCTTTACTTCTGAAGAAGAATACTGAACAGTTCTCAAAAAAGTCTAACAGCAAAGTTTGTGACTCGAAAGTTCTTACATGTGGGATCCACTGTACGTCCTGTAATAAACACCCTCAAGCTCATAGGTGACACAGTTTGATCATAACCTTCAGGTGGACATATATCTTCGAAGTCAATATGTGAAAAACATCCCGATGAAGCCGTTCTCTCCCCCAAGTCCAGGGAGGATTCATTTGATCATGGTACCGAAGGAGAACCGACCGGGCCAGGGGCGCGTAGTCACCGTAGGAGGTTCCATTCAGCAGCACCTACGGGACTCCACTCCGAAGGGCCATTGCGCTTTAGAAGATGAGCTGCTATGGGATGGGACGAGAACAAGCAACAAAGAAACCCAGTAAAAGAATCGCAGTCACCAGGGCGTCGCAGCTTGAGGTGCGATGGCAGCAAGATCATAGCTGTCCGGCCTGGAGGGAACATCCCTCGAGTTGGTTTTCCAGCTCCTGCTCGGTGCGAAATGGCAATTTATTGCATTACTCAGATGGAATACGATATGCAGAAATATGTTCCATTACCCTCGCGTGTAATGCCATTGCTTCCACGGTGAAGCACGTCCACATGGTGGATAAAGTGAATCTGTGCTTTCTGCCAGGACAAAAACAACTAATTAGAGTACCACAAATGAAGAGTTAGAAACCCCTGCTGGAACAGAGCACTATGGAAGGAGAGCGTGGGAGAGATCTTACTATATATGGCAGGACAGAGCTCAAAAGTGGAAAAAAGAGAGTCGGAGAAAGGGAGGGTATCCTTGCCCATGTGCTACAGCTGTGACAGATGTGCTGAACGCAGATCTCAGCATCAGAGGCGGAGATGGACACGGGTCTGTGACGGGGAGGCAGAGGCTGGTGACTCACTCACTACTGAATGTAGGAAGATCCCATGGTGAGACAGTTGGCAGTTCCCATGGAGGCAGAGGTCAGAGGAGCCACATGCCATTCGGCCACATCTCTCTCTCAAACTGGGAACGGTTTACTCAGACGGGTGGAAAAATTCTCGGCGACTCTCAGGACAAGAAAGGCTCTCCGGAGAAGATCTGTAAGGATGCTGCTCCATAACAAGAAGTCTTCCAAGGAGCAGCACACTGAATTTACTGTATATTCACATACTGAGCTGCTGCGTTTCTCCAAGTCAGCTGACAACGTTAAGCTACGTACCATGATTTACCTACTTACAAAGCTGGGTAATTTTTACTGGAGCTATTCAGGCTAAGTGGCTTGCTCAAGGGTGCTACAGCAGGAAGTGGGAGTTGAACTTGTGACCATCATATGCAGATCCAGAGGCGGCAGCAGCGGCACTCAGCACTGTGTTACATCCTTCCTCGCACCACTGCTCCTTGCTGTTGAGTCCACTCTGGCTGTAATTGACGTCACACAGAAGCATCTACAGTTAAAGGACGTCCTGGTACAAAGCACTTGCTGGAAGTGACAGCCCCACTCACAAAGTGTGACTGTTCCATGGCCCCACAACAGAACCTTCACCGTGGTACATACAGTAGATTCACAGTGCCGATTATCCCGAGGTTTGCTCACGTATTTATTGAGCTGGGATTTTAAATGGGCCGGGGGTGTGGTGACGCAGCGGGTTGGACCGGTTCCTGCTCTCCGGTGGGTCTTGGGTTCGTGTCCCGCTCGGGGTGCCTTGCGACGGACTGGCGTCCCGTCCTGGGTGTGTCCCCTCCCCCTCCTGCCCTACGTCCTGTGTTGCCGGGTTAGGCTCCGGCTCCTCGGGACAAGTGGTTTCAGACACTGTGCGTGTGTGTTTGTGAGATTTTAAATGGAACAACTGAAATGAAACCTTGTCTTCGCCCAACATTCCAGCTGCTGCTCCACCTCAAAGTTGATCACTTTGGTTAAACTACATTTTTCCGATGTCCATCTTGTACACGAGGACGTATTTAAATGAAAAAGTTACGCGCTCTGCAGTGATGGGGTGGCTGTGCTCCTCACTTGTTCAAAGAAAGTGATTGTTGCAGAAATGCGCGAAGCTCGATTCTTCCGCAGAAAAGACCCACCGTGCTGCTGCTCATGATGCTCCTAAGTTCTCGCTTGCCCCTGGGCAACAACGAAAGGCACAGGGAGGGAGCTGCTGACTGTCGATTACGTTTTCGTTCAGATTTATTGCTATAAAGTTCACAAGCACCGATAATCTTAAGAGATTTGCCCTCTCGCAGATGTTTATTTGCATGAATCCCACTAAGTCTGGGTGCCTTACAGATGGCGATGAATCCCTCCCCCTTCTGTTCTTCTTCACTGGGTTCTAGTCCTTGTTTTCATATTACTGCTGGAGAGCATTTCCGCAGTTTCTTTGTGTTCCCTTGTATAAATCGCCACCTGGAATGTTCACATAATTAAAAGTGGGAGGATTTCAACAGGACCCTGATGGAAGAGGAGTCTTTCCAATGGCATCTTTGAAATTTCTCAGCGCTTATGTTATCCTTGTTTCCTTCAGCTCTATTAATTCAGCAATAATGTTCTGTCGTGATGTTTATCGACATTTCCTGTGAACCAGTAGCCTACATGCGTCACCCAGGGGATGAATCTCACTTCGCCAGTCAAATTAATGACTGATCTACAGGACAGTCTGTATGAATATGGGACTCCTCTTCGGATGGTGCAATCTGTCCTTGTGTTTTCCATGCAGATGTACTCAGGAGATGATGCTGTTTTACTTTTTAGTGGTGCCATTGTAAAAAAAATGATGTTTTTTTTCTTCTTCTCCTTATACAACAGCCAGTGGGTAATGCTGTGCTGGTGCATCACAGCGAGTGGGTTTCTGGTGTCTGGCTCAGGGTGTATCGTATGGTAGCCTACCCTACCATGGCAACCATGTGGGTGCCATGCGTCACATCTGACCTGATGGCACTTACCTGCTACCCTACAAATGCCAAATGCAATGAATCCACTGACAGCACCAGTGTTCGGCTAATTATACTGTCAGCAGAGATGTGTGACAAGGGCTGTCAGAAGATGCAGGAAGGTCTTTGTGAGCAATGACGCATGAGAAGGGACAGGTCTTTTTATGACTATTATTTCGCTGACCCCCCTGTCCAAGGCAACTTCCAGTGCTCCATTTGTATATCTGCGTGCAATGATTTACCCATTAATAGAGCGGGGCAGTTTTTACTGCATCGGTTCAGGGTAAGCACCTCGATCAAGGGTACAAGAGCAGGAACAGGGATTAGAACCAGGGCTCTTGGATCGCGAGGCACGAGCAGCCGTCTTCCCCCAGCTGAGCAGTTTGGACACGCGAGCAGAGGCCCAACTGGGGCGAGACGAGTTACAAATGTTCAGCTCAACCAGAAACATTGATCACTTTTTAGTTGATTGGTCAATTACTATTATTAGTCGTTTCTTCAACGCTCATTAGTGCTTTTGCAGGAGAGCAGGACGTTTCCGAGACACTTGTTCCGCTGCACTGTAGCGCAGCGCAACGCGGTGAGCATCACGTGCTGTATATTCGACGCTCGTCCACCGAGAACCGTATTTGCAGTCGCCGTACCAGAGTCCCGAAAGCAAAGTGTTTCAGAGCGGCACGGAAAACGCTCCGACAGCAGCTCGTATCGCCTTCCGTTTTAATCACAATATTACATCTGTGCACTGCCACGATTTGTCAGCACCTCTCGTCGTACATGCTGTTCCATCCAGCGTTTCATTTCGTTCGCGACGTGTGACATTTTGCAAAGCGGGTCTGCGGTCACGAGAAACACGTCGACAATTCGGAGCAAGGAGCCCGTTCCAGGGGATGAGCGGCAGCCATCGCAACGAAAATCACTCGCGACATTTTCTCATTTTTAAAAAAACATGTTCGTTATTTGTTCAAAATAAGAACACGTTTTCCATTCACAGCAGAAGCACCCCGCGCTAGAGAGTGTGAGATGCGGAGGGCGAATCCAAACAGGCCGGCGTGTCGGCGGCTCCGTCATCCGTCAGCGTCGCCCTTTGTTGCGCGTGAGTAAACTGTGCAGCTCCCTTGGGCAAGAAGCCCCTCGTTGACAGGCAGAGCAGAGTAAACAGCCAAAGCAGAGAACGGCAAATATTTCAACAACATTATTGGTGTTGGCAGCTGCTTGTGGTAAAAGCATGTAAAGGACACATTATATAACTGCTTATTTTTTATGTCACAGAGATGAGTAAATTCTGTGCCACATGTGCTGTTGACCTCCAGGAAGTCTGGGAATAAGGTCTCTTGCTTCTGCTGAAGAATAAGAAGTTGAGGGAGGAAAACTGTGACCCCCCCCCCCCCCCATCAGGGTCATGGCGGTCTAGAGCCTATCCTGGAAGCATAGGGCATGAGGCACCCTGGATCGGATGCCAGTACACCCACCCACACACATTCACGTACACTGACGGTAATTTGGAATCAGAAACTCACTTGAAACACGCCGTTGGAGTGTGGGAAGAAACCAGAGCACCTGGAGGAAAGCCAGAGCCGCACAGGGAGAACATGCAGACTGCACACAGTCACATCTGAGGACTTATGAGGCACCAGCACTACCTGCTGGGCCAACAAGCTACCCGAAATGCCTCAAGTTGAAGGCTGGAAACAATATTGAGTGTAGATAACGGCGCTACAGGGAGGAGCTGCACTCTGTTACCTAAATCACACACCTACTTCTCCACTACGGGGCACAGTAACGGGCTGCGCAACTTGACCTTTCGGCTTCAGGTAACAGCTCTGCCTCCACACACACACACAGACCGTGGGATGACAGAACGCGGCCGTTCACTGCGGGCCTCTGGACATCCATCCTTTTGCCAACCAAATGCTAGTATTAATGACCGTGGCCTCGAACCCGACTTCTGGCTGAGCAGCCACTCATCCGAGAAAAGGAAAAAAAAATCTAATTAAGGAAAGGAGCAGTCACATTCTTACAACAAGATGCCTCAGCTCTGAATCAAGTGGCGCTGACTGTTCACAGCGGGACCAGGCGGTACAGTCGGTATAATCAGAAACAGAAGCGCAAAGCGGAGTAACAATGTGGTATGAATACTATACTACAATAACATGCTGTGGTAAGAAGATTCCCAAGGAAAAAAATGCCTTATTTTCATGTTTATAAAAAGTTTCATTGCATAGCTGGCATTTTGCCCCCTTAAAACTTTTGAGGAACCAGAGGGAAGCAAAAAAAAAACTGGTAAAAAAATTAGAAGGGAGAAAAATGCAAAAAGCTGTAATAATGGTGTGTCTAGTAATACTTGTTTTCCTTCGTTTATTCATTTCACAGACTACTATGGTATACAGTATAGTACGATATCAGTACAGAATACTGGAGCGATGAGATAGTAATACAAGAGTAAAACGGTGTGCTTTTCCTTTTTGCTCCCAGTACTGCCACCGCATTACCTTCCCTTCCCCTTTCGTCTCTATACAACTTCTAGAATTCTCTATGGTGACTTGGCAACTGGACACTGGATGTGAAGTCTGTCAACTGCCTGTCAAAGTCACTGCAAACTCTGAAATTTTACCACATCCAACTCGGCCACTCGTCTCAGCGCCGGAGTCATCACCGAACTCGTGTTGATTATTTCACAGCCTCATCTGGATTTTTCCAACCGGCTGCAGTATCAGCAGCTTCACAGCAATAAGCAAGTGCAGGAAAATCCAATGAGATTTTCCACGTCAGAGCTGCTCCATGGGAGGGAGAAAATGCAGGAGTGGCTCTCATATCTCACAGCGGGTTCTGGAGGCACAGGGGAACGTTGTGTAGAAAACCTCGGTTGCTAAATTCCTGTCGGAGCGCAAAGTCTGTCCGAAACCTGGAGAGAAAACGAGATGCTGCTCCACAGCGGTCTTCTGGTAAGAAAAATGGGCAAAAACCTTTTAAACACTGGCAGGGGAAACAGGTAATTTGTCAAGAGTTTCAGGTTTGAAAGCCCTTCCAGCCTAAGAGGAAAGCGTCCCGCTCGGTGGCCTGTAAAGCCATGAAGATCCCTGGGACCAGAGCACATGGGATCTCCGGTGAAAGTGGCACCAATAAGGCTTCCAACCTCAAAGGAGATAAACCACTAACATTCGGGGAAGAACCAAAGACTACGAAAGCCATCAGTTATATCAGAGCTCAAGGCGAACGTGAAGTGGTACCCAGCGTAACGCAGCATGTGACGGGACTTGAGTGTCAGTGGTAAAAGCACAGCGGACGCGGCCACTCTCACAATGCAGCAGCTCTCCCATCACTTGCCAAAGTATGAGGAAGCCAGAATGAAACTGCATCCATCCAGAAAGCATCCACTTGGATTGCACCTCTGCGTCCTGCTGAGACTGTCTGCCAGGGCTCTCGGATGATGACATGACACGAATATCAAGTCTGGCTGCTGCGGGCTGAGCTCCACGAGGAGCAGACGCCCTGCTCCAGGAAGCCACCGGCTGCAGTTCGCCATCTAGGCGGCTAAAGCAGCGGCTCCGCAACACCCATTTACATTTATTTAGCAGACGCTTTTCTCCAAAGGGACTTCCAATGAACTCGATGTAGTGTTATCAGTCCACACACCTTATTCACCACGGTGACTTACACTGCTAGACACACTACTTACAATGGGTCACTCATCCGTACATCAGTGCTACTCGCTGTGCCACCCATCTCCCTTGCTTTGGCCTCTTAACAAATGGTGCATTATTCCCACCTCGTGAGCGAGTGTTTCTTTCTTCCGTCCGGGACATGTGCTGAAGTTGTTCACAGTCTCTCCAAAGTTGAAAATAATGCAGATTCATTTTGAAGGCTGTTTATGGCCAAGTGCTCCAGCAAAATGACAAGTGACAGGTACAGCTGTAGGTCTTGACTTCGCCTTCCCACGGCTGCTACACCAGGATCCAGCCACCGTGAACGCAGGACAGACGCATGGGGAGAAAGGGGTGACCACGAGGCCAAGTCATTAACAGTGGTCTCCTCAGACATACAATTAGAGGATTTATATAGAGCTAATAGGCCAACATACGTTGTCGTCCATAATGAGACCGAATGCGTTCAAGAAGTGCCTAAAACTCTAGGATTCTTGGCAGCAGCCTTGTGTAACAGAGCACTGGATGGGGCACTCTGTGGGGATTTTAAACCCAGAGTAGCAAGGTTGGAGGGAGACTACAGGATTTTACCACCATTTTGGCTTTACATGCACATCTCATATTTCCAAGTGTCCCCCAAAGTAGGGAGGTCCAGCCGTGACCTGAACGAGGTTGTTTGTTTAGCGCCACCGAGGCACAAGGGGTTTGCGTTTTACACGAGTTTAAAGAATGTGATTTTAAAATGACCCCAGGCAGCCTCAAGTGTGTTTTTGTTTAAATTACTAGACGCAAGTCAAAATAATGCACATTGCATAGTTACGCCCTTGGATGCCAGAAGCTAATGGTGCTAGCGTTGCGTTGGCTGTGTCGGTACACTGTGGTGCTGTTGTCTCGGCCTCAGTCTGTGGTGCAGCGTAGGGCAGTCAAAGCGTCTCCAGCGCAGTGCTGTAATTGTTAACCCGTAAACATTATTTTTGTGTGCATGGCTAGCAAGCATCCTGCTAGGAGTCAAAGTGATGGTAGTGAAAGTCCACATCTTTACAGGTGAAGGTAGATCTCATGGGGCAGTATGAGTGTGGTGACAGCATGCAATGCATAGAGAGCATTGAATGGAAGTGACAGCATGGCATGTATGACTCAAATACAGCATTCACCATGATCTTCCAATGGCGGGTGGAAAGCACACAAAATTCAAAATGCATTGCGCATTTCCAGAATGCAACCTTTGCATAAACTGAGCAACCATGATATATGTTTGAAATCTCATTTTTGTCACTCCGCAGCAGTATAATGGCTTTAAAAATGTTTTAGAAATTTTAAAAAGAATAAGTCATTTACAAAGCAGCTGAGGGCCAATACACAAGTTATAATGTGTGCTTTTCGGGTTTGAAAAAGCTCTCTTTTACAGAAAATGTGGAAAACGTTCCGAGTCCAGGCACAGAATTTTGTGTTTACAAGATTTTTATTTCTTCCAAGATTACGACAGAGACTGGGACCAATTTAGCTGAGTTTTTCGTTTTATTGAGTAGTTAACAGGTTTTGGCAGCCAGTGGATCCAAGACGAGGGAAGAGGTTTGTATCGGACGACTACAACCAGAGGACAGTTTGGACTGTAAAGTAAATTCAGGCCAAGGTTCTGATGGACACTTTTGTTACTGTTCAGTCAGTCTTGAAGTATACATAAAGAGCCACTCTGTCTCCAAAAAATTATATGACTGCAGACCTGCAGAAACAGCTGCGTTACACCAAAGGCAGGAAGAATGTTGGTCTAACAGATGAAGACCATCAGTACCTTTTAGAGGCCAGGTGCTGAAGAATTTCAAGGACCTTTGACGACTCCTGTATCTTTATCCAGACAAACTGTCTAACAACACTGGTCAGTATAAGCCCTCTAGAAAGTGGATAACTTCTTACACACTGAAATAAAATTGTGCATAACCTCAATCTTTTTTCAATCATCCAGACATTCTGAATAGCCTACAACAGCTAAAATAGCCTGGATAGTTCTGGCTGACTTCTCACTCAGCTTTTAGGACAAGCCATGTTGCACCAAAATAAGAAATGAAGCTAGCATAGTCTGGTCTTATTATCCAATAGACAAGAATTGGTTTGGCTTAAAGAATAGAGAATTACCTAGTTCAAACTGGCACCCGTGGTAGTTTTGCACCAAGCATTATCCCAGTTGTTCACTGCATTCTTTGCTCTTGGATTACAGGACCCTAAACAGCAATATTTCTTTCATGGCCACAAAGGAATTAGATTGTGTTTGTTTATTTTCCTGCTCTTTGTAGTTACACTTTTGACTTTAGTACTTTTCCTCAATTAGTCAGTTGGATATTTTCATAGTCTTGATGGGAAGGGCTGCCAAATGAATAATAAACTAAAATTAACACAGCTTGAGGCAGCAAGAGTTCTCACCTCAACTATGTCAAGGCTTTGTACTCTGTCTGGACATAGAAAACGCCATTCAAAAAGTTGAAAAAAATGTATTATAAAAAACTTTAATAAGATGAACTAACAGCTCACTAGAAAAGAGCTCATTTATGGTCCACTTAAAATCAACTCTGAAAAATTGTTTTTTTTTTTTCCCCCATAATGCAGTGTCTCCGTCAAACTGGATGCAACGAGTCTCAAGAGCTATAGCGGTGCCTCTGCTGGCCCCTTCCGTCTTGTCTCCTCTCCTCTCAGCTCCTGCGTGACCGCTTGCTCAAAGAGACTTGTGGAACTTGGACTTCCCTCCTGGGGCTCAAGGCTCTTCGTTTTCGGTTGGGGGTGCCTTCTGTGACACTGAAACACAGGTTTCAGAGTAGTCAGAGCCAACAGCAGAGCACTGGAGAATTGTGATAATTTCAAATGAAGTGACCTAAAAGCTAAATTACACAAAATATCATCCCTCAAATATTGATTCCAGGTCTAAGTAGCCTTCCCACCTTAGGATACACATCTAACAAGATGAGAAGCTGATTTCTTCATAAGAAAAACATGATGCAGTGCATCATGGTCAACTGGAACCAGACCAGACTCCGTTACGTAACAAGGGCAGGGATGCACCACTGCAGCTTTTCCTACTTCTGGTTCCCACAGTCCTTTGAGATGTAGACAAGCTTTGTCTGGGGCCAGCAAAGACCACCCTAGTGAACCCATATTTCTGTGTAGCCCAGCTTCAAAACAGAGTGATCTTATTGGGGAACAGGAGGGAGTAGCACCAAAAGCACAAACCCCAGCAGGAAAAGGTGACAGCTACTTCATAACATAATTTGCATTTGGCAAAATGTCAGATGTACCATAGAAATTTATACATGCATTTTGTGAATCACAATAGCATTTTAAACTGCTACAGCATTATCCATTTCATATGTATTTCTCTTTGGTCCAGAGCCTCAGAAGAATCACATGACTCATTAAAGAAAACTTTTCTAGTTTAATTATCAGCACCTTAAGCAGATTTGAGGTTAACAGTTTAGTCCAACCATCTTTTCCCATTTAGTTTCAAGTAGAATGACTGGGATAAAATAAGCCGCTCTCAGACATGGGAAAAGAAAATTCTCTCAGAAATGGAATTTTACCGCTCTTTCCTGAAGATATTTTTTCCATTATGCTCCCCCCGACTGCTGCTACTAAGGAACTGGTAAATGCTGACGGGAGGGGGAAAAAAAAAAGTCAAACCAAAGACCAACTGGTAGTGGTTTGCTAAAGATGTCCTCTGAAGGTTGCCTTTCTCATTTAGTTGCAGGTATGAGTCACACGTCTAAGGGCTGCCACTACCTTTTACTCATGACTCATCAAGTATCTGAGCAACATTGTTTTATTCCTTTGATGCATCTGTGGAAACTAAGGAAAACAAAATGACAATGCATTTGGCTGAATGGAACACACACAGAAAACAACGGCGAAATAAACATTTCCGGCCATAAAAGTGAAATGCTATCAATAGAGCCAAAGTCTACAAAGCATCACAATCTGCAAAAACACTGCAATTATAATTATAACAACTGTTAGGGCTCTTTCATATCCATCTGGCAGAGGCATTTACTAGCACAGAAATCCATATTGTCTTTTTTTGTCAACACAAAATATCAAACTCAAAATATTTGCATAAAATCAAACCTGCCAGACTGCAAGAGTAACAACCACTAATGATTCTTACCATGTTCATCAAATGCTAATTAGGGATTTGCAATAGTCTATTTGTCTTTCAGGAAGCGCGATGCTAATTAGCTGTGTGAAAGTTGGCTGAATAATTCAATTATTCACAAGCCGGTTTCTGAACAACAGCTCCATAGCCTACAGATGTCCCAGCTCATTTGTGCAGAACCACTGCACTTCATGGGATAACAGGCACCTTTTCCCCCAAAAACAACGGGATTGCCTGAATATGGTTCTAAAAGACAACCCAAAGACATAATTCCCTTGATCTAGTCTTGGTATTTAGGACCATCAGACTCACACACAGCTTGTGTGTGGAAACAACTAACAATCCAGACTGGGATGATCGGTAGTGGGAAGAAGCTGTGGGTCAAGGGGGCAGAGAGAGCAAAAAACCCAGCACAAAATCCAATCCCAGAAGCACAGCCAAAAGTGAGTCATGGTGAGACCACATACTGCCAGGGGCCTGCAACCTTTGGCTGTCAACACCTCTGGATGAAAAAAGGGACATCTAGCTCACAATAGCAAACAAAAGAAATTGACACTGCAGAAGCTTCTCACTGGGCTGTTGCTTTATTCTGGAAACATGAGTGGGTGTGTGAAAGTGGAAAGCTCTGTACTCCTGCAAGTGTGCAGACAGTTATCATTACATTGGATATAAGATAAAAGATAGATAAAACAGAGAGCACTAAGAGTTTGGAATAAACTTTGCTCTAAACCCAACTCACATTTCTATACTGGTAAACCAGGAGATGATTTAGGGTTGAAGACATACTGATTTACAGGGTGAGGAGCTCAGTGACCCGGGAGGAGCTCTGAGTAGAGCCGCTGCTCCTCCACATTGAGAGGAGCCAATTGAGGTGGCTCGGGCACCTGTCCCGGATGCCTCCTGGACACCTCCCTGGTGAGGTGTTCTGGGCATGTCCCACTGGGAGGAGGCCTCGGGGCAGACCCAGGAGACGTTGGCGTCAGCTGGCCTGGGAACGCCTTGGGGTTCCCCCAGAGGAGCTGGAGGAAGTGTGCGGGGAGAGGGAAGTCTGGGGGGGCTCTGCTTGGACTACTGCCCCCGCGACCTGGTCCCGGATAAGCGGAGGAAGATGGATGGATGGATGGACATACTGATTTACAACTTTCAAAACTGATTTAAGAATTAAAAGTTAGCTTTAAGAATTATGCTGGAAAGTGGTGATTAATATGAACACTCATTCCTCTTCTCATTATATTTATAATTACTACAAAGAATTAAGGTGGCAGATTGCTATAAATTTGGTTAACACTTCATATATAGAAAACATTCTCCTATGTGTAACCTAGCTTTCCTAGCTGTTCTAAAGAGTTATTAATCATGTGTGCCTTTCATTATCCTTCACCTTTTGACAACAAAGAGCTACGGTGGGCTGTAATACATCAGTATAAGTCTATGTTTAAAGCCTTTGTCAAACTCCCACTCCATCCATACGAAAGGTCCCCTTCTCATGAGATAAATTTGAGTCTTTGCAGGACTACACAGATGCACAAATATATGCAGCAATTTTGTTTTGGCCTTCAATGCAAAATTAAATAAATGCACAGGACAATGTGGTGCTGCCAAACACAGGAAGAAATACCAGAGAGCAGAGCCAGCATTCATCTCTCACTGTGGTTATTACTAGTGCTAACTGTTGTACGTCTCCTTGCAAAAGGTGTTTAATATTAAAAAGCATTAATATTTTGCACTCATTTTAGTAATGCTAACATAAACAGACCAGTATGTTATGATATCTTAGTATTATTACATCAAACTGAGCTCATGTTGACACAATCACTTGTGGATACACATGGCACTTCACATTAAATCCGATTAAAATGGAAAAGTAATGGGGACAGAAGAAGCTACAGGGGGCATTAATTCGCTCCACTGACAGCTAACCTAAACAGAAATTTAGTGCTGGGTCTTGGTACTTCATTAAACAATGAATGGGAAACCATAAGAGCACATTCTTTATATGACTGTCAATGACTATTTGCAAAATGGGCACTGGCAGTTAAGGCTCCAGTCCCTTCTCACAGCATGGCACATTTATTATTTTAGCATAATGCACAGATCACACAAAATAAATCAGCATCTGTATTTGAAATATATTAAAATGGATGAATTGGGCACAAATTGAAACAAGCTCTAATCACTTTCCATGACCTGAATATTCATGTATTTCTGTGTGAGTTGAATGGCTATTTTTGAGAGAAAACAGCAACGTTTTGGCTATGATTCTATGTAAGCATAAAGGCAGTGAAAGTTATATGGACATCACATGTAATGGGCAAAGATAAAGAAGAGACAAACCCGAACCTTGTGTCATAGTTAAAGCACTATGAAGAGTTATGGTTTTTTGGGACATTGTGTCTGAGTAAGATCATCATTAATGTCAAACACACATGAAACACTAGCTTTCAACCACAAGAAAAATTCTATTTAGCAGTGCAGTACCTACAGAACCTGGTCATTTCCCACAGCATCATAGCATTCCACAGACTAATTGAACAAAATCTGTCCCACGGGGGGGGGGGGGGGGGGATGGTCAGAAACGGTGAGAGGCCCGAGGATTATTAAGGAGATTTTAATTTAAATCAAATTTTTACTCTTTTTTTCCTTTTAATCTTGACCATTCTCTCTAGCTGTTTATTTTAACGGCAATGTTACCAAAATATTTTTCTTCCTGAAAATGTGTAAAACAGTTAAATTTTAATTGTTAAAAGTGATGTGATTAATGCAGAATCCATGGCTGCTGCGAACCAGCTTCTTTCTGCAACTATCGCTTGCAGGCAGAGTCTTTAGTACATTTGGACTTGTCCAGGCACAGAAAATGCAGTAAAACTCATTTTTCACATGAAGGCCATAAACAAGAACACTGAGCTGGATGAGCCGTAAGTAACCCATACTTCTAGTACAACTGTTGATGTCCGTGAATGAAGGACAACAATATCATCCTTATCCAAAAATTGTGGTGTAATTTAATTTTTGACACGTTTTATTATGAGGTTGTGTATAACTTGTGTTTAACACTAGTTTAATAACCCTAGAGTTCTTGTTTTTAATTCATTGTAATTTAAACCATTTAACTTAAATAAAATGATTTAAATTGTATTTTTGCTGAGGTGTAAGTCGCTTTGGAGAAAAGCGTCTGCTAAATGAATAAATATAAATGTAAGTACTTTGTGCTGATGGTTTCCTGTACTTTAAAGCTGTTTTCAAGTGCTTCTAGATATGTTACCAAAGAAACCTTCTTAGATTTGATGAAAAATAAACAAACTGGGGGGGGAGAGAAGAGGAAAAAAGTCAATTACTTAAATCAATGATTAAAAAAATAGTAAATTAATCATTTGATTTAAACTGGTGAACCCTAACTGTGGGTAAAAGAAGCAGCGCAAGACTGCTGGATGACAGCCTCCTCTGTAATGATGAAAAGAGCAGACAGGACCCGAGGAACAGAACAGAAACAGTGTTGAAGGACAGTCAGTCCCACAGTGGACAGGAAGGATGTGAGAGACTGTCAGACTCACACTTTAGAAACATAGTAACAAGAGCTCATTTACTGACAGAACCTTCTTTGACCAGAATAAGGTTCTGTCAGTAAATGAGCTCTTGTTTGATTATCAAGCTGTTAGATTATTGACACAGAAAAGATTTTTGAAAAAGGCAGATTGCTTACTGATTCTTTCTGTGTGGCACTGGAGAGAACACATCTGATATGGAGCTGGAAAAAAAAAAAAAAAAAAAAACAAAGAGAATGGGGAATACAATTTTGTTCATCATCATTAGGACAATTCAAGGGAAAGCTCATTAAATTGCAATACTAATTAAATACAATACACAATCTGATAAACATACTCATACTGAACTAGATTTGGTGTCGACTGACCGAAAGGGAAGTGACATCAGCAAGACAGGGAGACATGTTGAAGACTCAGAGATATTGTAGAATAATGCATGTAGAAATCAAAAGGGGTTATGAAACATCAAGAGTGAGTCAGTAGTTTGTGTCAGTATGAGAGTTTAACTCATGTTTACCCCTCTATTCATTTCTTTCCAGAGTACTGTAAGATAGTTAGAAAGTGACGGGACACAAAGGACCAACGAGACCCTCTGTTGAAATATCACATTAGAATCAGCGGGAAATTGGTGTTTGTATCTTAAGACAAAAATGCAAACAAAAAAAAAATGACTGATTGGAATGAAGCGCATCAAACATTTTCAGTGAGGAAATACACAACACTGACATGTTTTCATAAAATACTACTTGTGCACAAGCAGCTGTTATTCCCTAGCTTTGCTGTTTCACGTGCTGGGACACTTAGCTGTACAGCGTGTACATATTGACAAACCTTATCAGTGTTTACCAAAGTTAACTGGAGCAGCCTTGGGCTGACAGAGAGCAACAGTGCTGGCGAGGTGCTCACAGCGACAAATCTGATCTATGGATAATGGGGTGATTTGTGGAAGAGACGTGCGGATATTAGAGTTGTGAGAACCCGTCTGGCCACCAACCCTGGTAGCGGGTGATGAATCCACCTGGGAGTTTACAGGTCCCGACTCTGTCGGTGAGGAGATCAAGCCCCGAGGCGAGATTGCTTGTGCAGTGATTACAGATTGCTGTTTCTCTAATGAAAAGCACATGGGGAGGAATAAGTAGGTAACGCGGTGTGTCGGAAGCACGGAAATTGTGGAGCCCAAGGCCACTTCCCAAGTTGTCGTGACGTGTCGGAGCACAGGAAGCGGTGAGGTGCCGCAGCGAAACTGACCACAGCACTCCGTGTGGATTCAACCACACGTTCCCACAAGGCGACTGGACTGAAGATAGATAAAATTCCCAAGAAACAACCATTCAGTCAGGAGAAACGGATGACTTCTGGAAGGCCAGATGGGAGCAGCCCAGCGACCAGGTCACACTGCCATAGCTCTCTGCTATGACATGCAACTGCTTCAACCTGAACATGTTGTTGCAATACACAGATCTGCAACTTTCAAATTCCGCTGGCAATAAGGTCCATTCATCCATCTATCCATTTTCTATCCCACTTGTCCTAGTAGGGTCGCGGTGGCAACAGGGAGAGCAGAGAGGCCCAGCCGCCCCGTCCCCCGCAACTTCCTCCAGCTCAGCCTGGGGGATCCCCAGCCATTCCCAGGCCAACTGTGAGATGTAATCCCTCCAGCGGGTCCTGGGCCGACCTCGGGGCCTCATCCTAGTTGGCCGTGCCTGGTATACCTCCAAAGGGGGGTGCCCAGGGGGCATCCTTATCAGATGCCCGAACCACCTCAACTGGCTCCTCTCAATGCGGAGGAGTAGCAGCTCTACTCTGAGTTCCTCCTGAATGTCCGAACTCCTCACCCTGTCACGGAGAGCGAGTCCCAACACCCTGCGGAGAAAACTCATTTTGGCCGCTTGTATCGGTGATCTTATTCTTTCAGTCATTACCCAAAGTTCATGACCATAGGTGCCGCTGCTGCTGCTCCCAGTCTGCGGCCAATCTCACGCTTCCTTCTCCCTTCACTCGTGAACAAGACTCCAAGATACTTAAACTCCTCCACCTGGGGCAAATTCTCTCCCCTTACCATCCTTTTCCGTGAGAAAACCATGGACTCAGACTTCGAAGTGCTGATCCTCATCCCAACCGCTTCACACTCGGCTGCAAATCGTTTCAGTGCGTGTTGGAGGCAGCCATGTGATGGTGCCAAAAGGACAACATCATAGGCAAAAAGCAGAGACGTCACCTTCCGACTCCCACACAGAATGCCCTCCTGGCCTCGACTGCGCCTTGATATCCTGTCCATGAAGACCACAAACAGGAGTGGAGGCAAGGCACAACCTTAGCGGAGTCCAACACCCACATTGAACAGGCTTGACTTAATGCCGAGTATGCGGACACAGCTTTCTCTCCATATGTACAGAGACCAAATGGCCCGCAGTGGTGGCCCTGGTATCCCATACTCCCTAAGCACCTCCCACAGAATTTCCCAGGGAACACAGTCATAGGCCTTCTCCAAGTCCACAAAACACATGTAGACTGGATTAGCGAACTCCCATGCCCCTTCAGTTATCTGTGAGAGGGTAAAAAGCTGGTCCACTGTTCCATGGCCGGGCAGGATCCACATTGTTCCTCCTAAATCTGAGGTTCAACTATGGGGCGGAGCCTCCTTTCCAGCACCCCGGCATAGACCTTCCCAGGGAGGCTGAGAAGTGTGATACCCCGATAGCTGGCACACACTCTCCAGTCCCCTTTCTTAAAGATAGGGACCACCACCCCAGTTTGCCAATCCAAAGGCACTGTCCCTGAGGTCCATGCAACACTGCAGAGGCGTGTCAGCCATGGCAGCCCTGCAACATCCAGGGCCTTAAGCAGTTCCGGGTGGATCTCATCCACCCCCAGTGCTTTGCCACCGTTGAGCTTATCAACATCCTCAGTGACTTCCACCAGGAAAATTGACTCTGACAGCCCGGAAGCCTCTGGCCCTGACTCCTGTAAGGGAGGCATATCACTCGGGTTTAAGAGTTCCTCAAAGTGCTCCTTCCACCTCCCGCCAATGTCCTCATCAGAGGTCAATGTTTCTCCACTCTTGCTGAGCAGTCTCTGAGCAAAGCTCCTCTGACCCCTCCTAAGCTGCCGGATGGTTCTCCAGAACCTCTTTGAAGCCAGTCGAAAGTCGTTTTCCATGGCCTCTCCAAACTCCTCCCATGCCCTGGATTTTGCTTCTGGAACTGTAGCCGCTGCTGCCTTTTTCGCCTGCAGGTAGCTGTTTGCTGAGTCAGGAATCCCCAGAGCCAACCAGGCCCTAAAGGCCTCCTTCTTCAGCTTGATGGCTTCCCTCACCACCAGTGTCCACCAGCGGGTTCTCGGGTTGCTGCCCTGGCTGGCACCAACAAGCTTTTGGCCACAGCTATGCCTGGCTGCTTCCAAAATGGATGGCAATAAGGTGCACATTTAATTTACTGTTATATCATTAACAGAATGGAACTTTGTGGCTCAGCTCTATGCTCTTCTTGAACCTGCAAAACTCTACAATTTCCATAAAGATACACACTACCTGTACCTTTCACTTTGATAGAAATTATGAAGACAGCAAAGGAGTATGTAGGCTATAGCATGTCCAAACAGTTTTAGGAATATTACACAGAAAAGCAAAACCATTTTGGTGAACTGAATAACAGATTCCAAGGCGATAACAGTCCGTCAAGAATCAGGAGGAATGTGCTCTGACTCACTGTATATTTACAAAACAGGGGGTCCAATAAGAGTAAAATGCTTTTACCACTCATCTTAAGGTTAAGGTCATTTGTTTTTTAAAATAAACTGGCGATAGAACACAGACATCCCCTTCCGAGATCCCAGGAACTCGTTTCAATTTGAAAACCTATCCTATGAGTGCCAAAGTGCAACACAAGACCCAACAAACTCAAAAATACCAAACTGCTGTGTACTTACAGAACTTGCACCTTTGCTTCCCTAAGATTACATCGCTATCAAATTAATCAAAATAAGAAAAACCCCAAGTGTTTTTTTTCTGATGCTACAAGTAGAAGAAAGTTTCCAAAATGTGTCTGTCTGCCATTAGTTTGTCAGACACGTCACCACACTGTGAACGGTGCAAAGTATGCCGAACCCTTCTAAGTCCAAAACATGCTCAAGAGACAGCTGTGTACTGCGGAGAATGTCCTGTGGACAGTGAGCTGATCCAGGGACGAGTGAAAGGTGGCAAAATGCTGAGTGGTTAGTATCAGCACTGTTAAAACAGCAAGCTTGGCCAAATTTTTTTCAAAATACCGAGAGCCAGAAATGTCCTCAGTCAAGTCCTGGCAGCGAAAGTGTGCCAAAACAGCTCAGTGCAAATGAATTTGGGCCCAATGGACAAGCCCTTTAACCTTCACTCTTTACTGTCACACATGGCAGCACCTGCAGGCTTCATGAAGCTGGGAGATCATTGCTCTGGTCACAGGTAAAGTACTGGTCGGGATCCACAACTGGGCAGCAGAAGGGTATAAACAGTAAAACGGTCTCCTGCTCCTGCATACGTCTACAAAGGAAGCTCTTTGAGACTCTGAGAAGAAACCAAACACAATCCAGGCCTGTAAAAGCTGCACATTGTAGGAGGATTCCAGAATATTCCAGAAATGTAACCTGAAAGAAACCCCAAAGGAACCGAGAGATCAAAAGAACCGTAAACTGTTTCCACTGACAGCAATGAAGCCTCTTTTCTGTGAAGATGTTAAAGCCCAGACAGACACTATGGAGGGCAAAGCACATAAAGTTAGCCTAACAAAGTGCTGAAACTTGCAATATCTGAAGGAACAAAAACATGCCAACAAGTCTGCAAGACAAAATTCTTCAATCACTTATAAATCTCAATGTAATCTGATATGTGTAAAAGAAACAAAAATTGTTCAAAAGGGAACAAACTTTCTACCAAAGCATAAAATACAATTGCAATGGAATCAACACTGCTGGCTACATATCAAATGTAATGGGTGTCCAAATAAGAGACCAAATAAAGAGGTATGAAGTTGTACAATTCAAGGGAGATTCACAGTAAAGACTTTTTTCTGCACCTGCAAGTGCATAAGAGGAAGGTTAAATACACAACGTCTGGCACAAATGGCTTTTTGGCTCTGCACTGACAGCGCTCAGGCTGACAGTAAAAGGTTTAAACACACACACACACACACTCTCCACTCTTACGTGCCACAGGAGCTTATTCATTTTTATCCCAACTAAAACAGCGTCTTTCTATATTTCCCTGGCCTATGACCTTCATAAAAAGGCCCTTGAATGGAAACTCCTGTTGTAAACGTTTTGCACAATACGGAAGAACACATTCACTGACTAAGCTTTCCTAATAATAAAAATTTCAAGAAATAAACCACAGATTTCTAAAGCCGTACATAACTGCAGCAAATTATTCAGCAAAAATAAAGACCATTATTTTGCAAATAATCACTAAAGGTGCTTGGCTACATTTCAAAAATGTCGCCCACTAATTTCAATGGAGCAGATATTCCAAAATTAACAATAAAAATCAAAAAGGTGTGCTGTACAATACGTATTCCTTTAAACTCCCTGACACTATGTTTATGAGCTGCAGTTACAAAGCTGAACATTGGGTATCACTGGTGACATTCACTGAGCCATGAGCGCTGTTAGCATTTTAAATAGCCTCAGCAAAGAGTGAGCACAGGCCAACCAATAATAATAAGTAGCTCATTCGTGCCTGACAATGACACAGAGCAGGTAGCTAAGATCACCATCAGCTCTCTTTGCAAGTGCAACACCAGAAAAATAAACAATAAATGGGCACTGGGCTACTGAGCTTCAGAGCAGAACCTCGATTAGTGTAACACATAATTAATTACCTACTTATGTAATTAATACTTATTATACCCCTAAGAGATGAGTCACTCTACACCCAGAGGCAGGTAAGGGTACAAAAAACTTAAGTAATCCTTCAAGGGAATAAAACCGATTTACTTGAAGCCTGTTTCAATTTCAGTCATTTAGTGTTACGCACTAGAAATCACTCCCAGCATGGAAGAAGAGCACAAAGAGTAAACAGCGTCCACTCCTGTAGTGCTGGGGTTGGATGTTTCCAGCATGACATACTGTCTTTTTTTTTTTTTTTTTTTTTTTTTTTTGGGGGGGGGGGGGAACAACAACTAAACAGCATTATCTCTCTTTTCACCAAAAGAAAGATTTTGGATTGTGTCAAACCTATTTCTTTTCAGCTCTTCCCAAGGGTACTAAAGGTCTTTCCCCATTTCAATTTTTTTTTTAAGAAACAGAGACTGATTTTGTGGTCTGCTCCTCCCAGAAAATGGTGAAGGAAACATTATAATCTAACAGTATTTTAACCCCACAGTTGCCAAAAAAAAAAAAAAAAAGACCTCTTTCTTTCATCAGAGTGCAGATTATGTACAAGGCTGTACTTGTCAATGTCGTGACCTTTTCACAGCACTGTTACAGAATGAATTTTAAAGCTTTATAGAAAGACGAAGGTGTATGACAATCAGGAATCTCAAACAAGCAATTTGAGGAACATGATTTTTAAACACACCTGGAGACAAATGACTGCATTTTTGACATTTCTGCTTTCGTGATGCTTCAGGAAGCTACAACTCAGTGCCGCTCACCACCACAGACAGCATGCTAAATGATGAGGTGGTTCAGATTGGTTAGTCTGAATTTACATTTATATTTACATTTACCTGTTTTGCTGATGCTGCTTACAACTATTTACACAAATATACAGCTGTGTAATTTGACTCGAGTAATTTAGGGTAAGTACCTTGCTCAAGGGTACAACAGCTGAAGGTGGGATTTGAACCTGAACCTTTACAGGCCACCTCCACGTACAAGGTTGTGAAACACAAGAAGAGCACTGACTGTAGAGACAAACCAAACCAAAAGGGCATTAAGGCTCCTGGCCTAGCTGAGTGGACACTGGATACTGCTACATATCTAAGTCTTTCATAACCATAACCCAACCCTCCATAACTACATGTTTACACTAAAACATGAAACATTAAAAAGCTGAATAATACAGAAATTAAGTACATTAATCACAAAACACATACATATTAAAACATTAGGAGTTAAGTGCAATTACAAAAAGAAACTTGTTAGCAACTAGAAAACTAATCATGTGACAGTACAAAAAAAATTCTGTGTTTTCTGGGACCACTAAAATATCTGTCCAGCATGCTTTGAGTGGTAATAAATGGTGCTCATGTTAACTTTTTTAGTTAAACATTGTATGGAAGCTGACTGCAAAGGGTATTACTGTATGCCAGGTAGAAGGATCATATTTTTCCACACTCAAAGAATAATGAATATCAAAAAATTTATTAGATATGTCCTCCAGTAACTTCTCTTGACACTAAGATGACACGTGATTCCTAGTCTCCAGGCAAAACACTTAAGTGACTGAATTCTACATTTAAGATATTAAATAAAAGTTGACACCTAATTTCAACCACGTAGAAGAGAACAGATTGAAAATGCACAATCACATGCCTTGGCAGACATCCCTTAACTGTTTAAGTATTCAATTAAATGGCTATTTTTGCATAGAAGCAAAGCTAAAAAGCTTATTGTTAAAATACATTTCTACAACAATTCAGTCTCAATCATTTGCTTGCCTGAAATAACCTGCCTTCAGTAATTTTGCCAGCTTGTTTTGCAATTTAAAGTGATGTTTTGATGCAGCTGCATGAGGATAAACGTCAAGGTAAGCACCGACAGCGCCGCCAGTCTCCTGCTATCACCTTCTGTTGATTCCATCTGTCCTCTCACTTCCACACCAGTATGTCCTCTCTCCAGTCCATGGTTGTGAAATGTACTAAACACCATTTGAATGGAAGAAATTAAATATAAAAGTCCCTCTTTGTAGCTCTTTGCTTCCGTTCACACTGCTGTCTCCTTAGCAAAATCATTTTGCACAGTAATGTATACTCTACCCCCAAAACTCATGCAAACAAACATTTTGTCACTTATTCCTACCTGCCCCCCATCTTCAACCTTTTCCTCTACCTCCCTGCTGTAGACCAATACTCTTTTGATAGGAACCAAATCGACACCATCAGCACCAAATTCTCCAAGTTTGTTTCCGCCATTCATGGCAGGATTTCCTGTAAGGCCTCATTTCCTGCACTTCACCCCTGTAATGACACCACACCATACAAGAGCTCACCTGGATCACTGCAGCACCATCCTGCCTAGTCTCTGGGCCTCTGCAACCAAGCCCCATCACTTAATTCGCGTTGGCACAGAAGTTACGTTCCACCTGCCTAAATGTTTAAATGAGTCTCCCCTTCTCACTTCACGTTTACCAGCACTGCTAGTTAAGATAATCTGTTATGCATTTGCAGTTTGATTCTCACATCTCTAAACACTACCCTGTAATAGACTGGAGGGACAGGGTATATCCTAACTGGCCTTGCTGTGCATCAAGGACAGGCCCTGAACCACTGTGGCCTTGAACTGGGACAAGTGATTATCAACAGTGACTGAGTGAGAGCTATAAGCAACTGCTCGAGTAATACACACCAGTAAAACAGAGGTATTCAAGAAGCTGGGCTTTCATAATTGTTTGTCTCTGAAGCTCTTCATCTGCAGCTCAATACAATTTTTTCACAATGAGTTATCCTTTGCTTGGAAGAGAAGCACATGCCAAATGCATAAATGTAAATCAAAAATAATTCAGAACATTACATCTGACAGCCAATGGAGCAAATCTTAAGGAAAAGGAGATAATTCCATCACATTTTAAAACTGTGTCCATATCAGTATTCGGTAAGAGTTTTTACAATGCAAAACCATGTCCACTTGACTAATCTGGAAAATGAGAGCAGATTAACATTAGAAAAGTCCTCTAAATTTTAATCAAGGATTTTTTTTTTTGCAAATATCTACATATAGATAATATAGCGCTATACATGACAATGGAGAAGGCAATGCTGAATTACATTCATTTGTGAATATTCTGATTACTCTCAGTAAGTGCTTTTACTCAAGTCAATCTTGTTAAACCCATTTACCCTGGAAACTTCATCTTAAATGAGGTTAAATGCTTCCGTCAGTGCTACGAAGCCGGGAACTACTACAAAGTGAAGCTGGAACCTTGAGCTCGAGCTCATGGGTGATGTCCTTCACCGATAAGCTGCCTGCTGCGCTGAGGCTGTGAACCATGTTAGTCTTTGATCACTTTAGTGTCACTATTGACTTTTGCTCTGGATTTATAATCATTTTTAGACAACTTAAAACTGCACTTAAATTCCTGAGGCCTGCAGATCACAACAAAATGTATTAAGCCAACATTTATGGGTAAGCTTTATTATATGTGGGGAATATCCAGTTTATCATGTGGCCTTTGACTGGTTAACACTATATGCAGTTTTTACATGTCATTATAATCACTTCTACTGAATTAAATGCACTTATTTTCATGAATGTACAACTTTCAATATTTCTGGTCTTCTACATGCATCAATGCTTTCAACAACATCTGACTAAAAAAATTTTCACTGAGTGAAGTACGGACTTGTCAAAGTGATGTTGACAGAGCTAAAGAATTTGGGGGTTTTATACTGCAAGCAGCACTGTACGTTTAAAATACATGGAGTTGATGAAGAGGAAGAGCATCATGAGCTTAGCATTATGAGGTAGAGAGCTGAGGAGTTAATAAATCTTTGAGCCATAGCACACCTCTGACAGAAGCTGCAAGGAAGCAGAAGACACTTTAGAAAAATTGTGCTCTAAAGGAGGGGAGAGAAAAAAAAAAAAAAAAAAAAAATCACATGACACTGAATACAGTCAAAAAGATATAATGTTCAAAGCTGCGTGAAGAAAAATTACAATTAGTAGCAGGAGTCCAAAACAGCGGATGGACTTAAATGCAGATGTCAGGGACTCACTGCAGCCCCGGGGGGCCATAGGTATGACATGTTTAAATGTTGAAAATCTCCACTCTGGCATTTTTATTTTCAGTATCAGCAACTGACAACTTCAGTAGGATGTATTTCATGACTGACTATGTGATATTCACAAGATCCAAAAATTATAAAAGATTTTTGGTAAAAAAGTATTAGCTTGGAGCCCGGTACTCTGTACCGAGACACTTTCCAAATTTCTCCTCTGCAGCAGGCCAACAAACCATTCCATGAGACAACTCTCCTCAGATCACATCCTCTCAGAGTCACAGCAGTGCCAGCAAAATTTTGGGCCAACTTCTGGCAGTCTCAAATGCTGCATTTGTTATTCTTATGGTTTTACAACTATTTTAGATCATCATGAATTCTGAACGTATTTATTTATAGAGTTCACCTTGAGATGGCATTTTCAAACTGCAATCAGTCAGTGAGGAGGCCCTGTATCGGGCTGGCACTCCACTGCCCAACAGAGCACATTTTAACATGTAAAAGAAAGGATTTGCCAGTAACCAAAACCTTCCATGCAACCATTCTGCTGAGTAAGGAACCTACTGAATGGAAATGGCAAAACTGCAAAAAGATCACCATGTTAGTTTGCAGGTATGACTCTTTACCACCATGACACGTGTTCTCAGGTCACAGAAAGTCGATGTCTGTGATCTTCAACCCTGGTCCAACAAATCCTAAGGCTTTTCTTTCCATGCTCTTTCACTTTTAGCCGTGTTACATGCTACTAGGCATTTCAGGAACCTCTGGAAAATATAAACTGGCCACATCCTTTTATAAGCACATCATAGGTGTACCCTTCACAACAGATTAAAAAACAATTAGTAATGTTATTAAATTAATGAGTCACACGAAAGCACTGCTTCACTAAAAACACTGGGCTCCCTTCATGATGGCTGGAATAAAAAGAGACACACTGTGTGGACTACCAGGTCCAGGTTTGGCAGCCACTGGCCCAGGGAAAATACTCTACTCCAGAGATACTCAAGTTGAGAGGCCAAGCGGGCCACATTTAAACCACATAAAATGCAAAGGGCCACAAATTACAATTTGCGTCATAAGACTTTAAGACAATATTTGCAGTTTTACTGATTTAGAAATACAGTTTATTCCTTATCTAAGTCTTGCTTGTCCGTGTCCTATTTAAAATAATACTGAACATGAAAATGAAACATGAACATGGGCGTGAAACCCAGCTAGCAATGTCTGTACCTTCTGACGCCTGAGATTGCCGCCATGTGGATAGACGACGGTGAAGTCGGGATGAAGTTGCTCATGGTGGCATTGCAGATTAGCTCGCTTTAATACAGCATTGTTTTCTGACAAATGAGACACATTGGTTTGCCACCTATCTCCGCAAAGGCAAATTCCATTTGCCACGCAGGGTGGAAAACTCTGTTTTCATTGTCAATCTTCCTTTTCTTTGACGCCATCATTAGTTAATGTACAGTACGTACACACATTTTCACAAGGTTTATGACAGATGAGGAGTCGTGATGATTTGTCGCCGATCAGGTTATTTTAACTTTCGTGGTTTCCGTAGCCATCGCCTTAAAGGTGCACTACTGTTTCACACGACTTCTGATTAAATTCTTGACCAGGTATGTTGACTGCCATTATAGGCTAATATTATCTTTATATTTTATATTTTAATATTTAACAATTGACACAATTTACACAATGCAAAGTGTCAGGAGTATCAACCGCATTTAAATGATGCAAACAAAGTCACACTGCCTAATATTTGCGATACTTTTGGGCGCAAATTATAATAAAAATACATTAATCTTCAGCATGACGCAGGCTACAAAATTAATGCCGATGGACCAGATGCGGCCCGCGGGCCACTTGTTGAGTACCCCGGTTCTACTCTGTGCCATATCCAAAGCACCTTGAAGGGGATCGCCGCGATTTTAAGCGTCTGAATGCAAGTGACAACAACCTCATGGCTTATATTTCAACACAGAACAGCACTGGTTAAACTAATATTGGCAAAGCTAAAAGCAAAAGTACTCCATATGCTTCACAGGTGGTCTTTTTTGGAGTTTTGGTCTGGAGCAATTCCACATTTTTTCCTCCCTAACACACGGCAAAAATTATAAACGGAATCCAGTGAAAATATTTACATTTCTTATACATGGATACTAAGGGATTTAATGTGTTTAAATTAAATGTGCCAAGTATAATTCAATTAAACAAATTGTGTTGGAAAACACAGGGAAACAGTGGAATCTGATCTGCACAGTCAAGACAGTGTCCTATGTGCACCATGAGGTCCTGATCCTCTTGCCATTCAACCATTTCTACATTTGTGTGTCTGACAATACTGTGTGTTTGTGGACGACTCTCTTTCTCTACGAGAAGGTCTAACAAAAACAGACATTTTTGTGTCCATGTGAACTTGCACCCCACCAGGACAGAGATACAAATGTTACACAGTAACTTTAAACAAGTTTTTACAAAAAGTATGGCTACAGGGAGTAGATAACATGGACATCAAGGCTGAACGCCGTGGGTTCAAGTCCCACTTGCATTGTTAGAGCTTCCTGAAGAAAGGTGTTAACATCAGCTATTCTAATTGAAAATAAATAAAAAGATAAATACAAATTTAACTCCTTTTTAGAAAGCTTATCGTGCTGTTTCCTCCCTGCTTCAACACTTGCCTCTCCAAGAACCATCTGGTTTGCAATAAGAAGTTTTCAAGTGAAGCAAGAACGTATGTCCGCAAGCGGTCACTGCTCACTCTTCCCCAGTTAACAACATTTATGAGACAGTAAACAAGTCCAACATGCTGGTTCGAAACATGAATGACGTAAGTGATACCAAGACATATGAAGTGCTTACACACACAAAGGTAATAAGTGTGATTCCACACACTGTGCCAAAGCCGCAATGGAGGCTGCATGAGCAGAAAAAGACATTCAATCCTGACAAACAGAAAGCACAAACTGAAACAAATCCCTTCCATAAACATCTAATCATTCATTCCCCAGCGTCCCATTTCTGACTGTAAACAGTAACGGTCAATGTGTACTGGGACTTGTACATATAGCCCAGTCCAACCAGGCCTACATCACAAAACAGGTAAAAGGAGAAATACTACAAGTTGACAGATGTTTGTGAGAAGCCCACTGCCTGTACACAGGAAGCAGGTGAAATGACTTTAGTGTAACTAGCACATAAAATGTGTGTGCAATTTAGAGCTCTCCTGAACTGAAGACAAAAAGGAACAACCCACAATAAGCAAGAGAAATGTGAGAAGTGAGACAGAATTCCACACCTCATTCAAATTTAGCGTCAACTTTTATACATGAATTTTCAGTACCGGGGTGACAGAGAAACTCCAATTTATCATGTGGTAACTGCACAATAAAAAGAGTTCAAAATAAAGGGGGAAACACCACGGACACCTACTTTCCGTCACATTTTAGTTACATACCTGCTATGAACACGACAAAAGCCCTGTTTCAGAGAATGGGTGATACTGTGTGCTGTATGTTCGCTCAGTGCCTCCACAGGCGATGGACGAGTGACTAATAAGACAGGGGTGGACTAGAAAGTGTGATCTGTCTGCCCCCTCGTGTCCAGTTAAGACGAAATGATGAGTCACAAAGAAGTGGAGCACTCCTTGGCTCATAGCGCACCAATCGAGGGCATTTTCCACACAGCCAGGGCCCATGCCAGTCCGAGTGAAACCGTACAACGCTGATTCAAGGAACACAATCAAAGGCTGGAATGTAACGTGACATGGGGCTATAAATCTGCCATCTTCTTTTCATTACTACGCCTGTTTGGAGCGTCAAGCTGTACAAGATCCCCATTCTCTCAGAACTGAGGCTATTTTAGTTATCTAAATATTGCCAGAAAGGGTTGATGTTCATTTGCTGTCTTTATTTAATGTATTTTCCCTGAAAAGTAAGATACACCCATCAGAGAGTGACTTAACACTCAATGCAGAGGAAGCTGACAGAACGGTCATCTTTACAACGTCCTGGAAGACATATTTGCACAGCCTGTGTAGTATTGAACCTAGGAATTAGGTGTGATCGATGCAGTGCTAATAATGGGCTTCCTCAGGCAAGCAGAGGGCCAAAAATCTTGCAGAGATGGGCTCATCAATAAGGTGCAGAAATAAGTTCCCCCCATCTTCCTCTCCCCAGTGATGTAGAGGGTCTCAGCAGAAGATTAAGCACAAATGACATAAGCATGATGACAAAGCTGAAACGCAGCAGAACAAGTCAATGGCAGTGTGTGTATTTTCTCATACGGAGTACTGAAAAACCCCAAAATATAAGCAGCAATGTGCCAGATCACAAGCCCTGATGCTCAAGCAGACCTAAGTGGCTGCAAACAGTGGAGGGGGGGAACGCTCTTACAATCGGTGCCGCTGTTCAGTAATATTCTCAGGCCAGTTGCATGCACTGTACATACATACATTGCGTGCTGCTCAATGGTCAACTTTGGCATTTCATTTAAAACTTCCAAGTGAAATTACTGTACTATGCATGATGTACCAGGTGAGCAATGTAATTTAAAGAACATGCTGCGGAACTTATGGAGTGTATCCAATGAGAACTGCACAATATCTGCAATGTGCACCAAAAAACACTTTTTTTTTTTTTTTTTTTTTTTTTACAGAACTCAAACATCTCAGATTTATTCTAAATGTCCCACATATGCTAGTAAAAGGACTTTGTATATGACTGAGCAGTATGTGGAAACTCATTTTACTACAATATAGTACAGTACGGAACTGAAGCAGAATACTTAAAAGAAGGGGCTGTAAGAACTTGAAAGGATCTCACCTGCTGCTAGAAACAGTGCTGAGCGCTGGACTGGGTGATCTTGCAGTGACTTCTGATATTACAGAAGTCTCTTCTTCAGTGGGCTCATCTAAAGGTGTCACTAATGTACAAAGTTGTGAGCCACTGAGATCCTCTTTATTTAAATCTGTTAAAAAAAAAAAGTTTCCTCAGAGATGGAGGATGAGAAGAAGCAGTTAATCATCAAGGCTCAAGTCCAAGAGTCACAATCTGTCCCACAAATTAAATAAAACCTACAAAAGGAAGTATAAAAACTCAGTAACCTCTAAAATGTTTTAAAAGCTAGTAAAAGAAGACAGTAATGGATATTCCTCCCAAACCCAATTTCTGTGACACAAACACAAAGCACCTGGTTTGTGTTAAGACTGGATGATGACTGTTCTAAAACTGCTTGCTAAAAATTCTGCCTTACTGGCTTTAATAATAAAACCTTTAGGTGAGGTACTCTCACCCAGTGTATTTCATGCCCAAAATCTGAATTCAACAAAATATCATATATTCCATGTTGGAAGACTTGTAATCTTTTGTGCTGGCCTTTGGTCAGACAGTCCAACACAGCAGCCTAACAGGCTAACACGATGGATCAATTTTTGACAGAGCCCTTTTGGAAACAAAAGCCTATTTGACCAACACTGGTATTACCCAGTAGATTTGCCGTCCAACTTTCCTGTGGCACACAGCCGTCTTTGTCGGTGATTCATACACATGGGTTCTGCTGAAAGCTCATCTCAGCCTATCTATGTTCCTGGCAGGGTCTTTGTCTGCGAAGAGAACCCCTGTACCTGCAGATCGCACATGCCGAGATTCATCTCCTGCCTCCCTGTCTTCCTGCTTGATCTGTGCCTTCTTGGAGGACTCCAAGCGTCCTTTCACTTGAGAAATGAGACGCGAAAATTCGGCACTGTGCTGCTTACCTGTGTGGAAAAGAAACAAGAGGTTAGACACATGGACCTATGATGTCTGAATTTCTTTAAAAAATAAATAAATAAATAAATAAATAAATGAAATTTTCAGATTATCACTGGAATAGACTAAAACATGACAGCGGGGAAAAAAATGCATTAATTCTTTTTATGTCACTTGGCTAACAATTGTGAGCAAACCAAAAAAAAGTTCAATTAGTCAAAAACTGAAGTAAACAGTACCCTTTCCTCCTTGACCATGACACACTGATACATCCTGGAAACATGTTTTTGTAGATTTTGACTCAACATTTGGCCAAAAAAAGACACTGTCAGGTGAAACTAACAAAAAGGCAACATTACTGTACTGTTCACTTTTCCTTCAATACGTTATAACGCACAGTAAATTTAAGGGTGTGATTTATTTTTCTATTTTAATTACATACACATATTTAACAAAGCTGCTATATCTGCCTCTGATGCTTTTATCTATATTTTTATTCCATGACAAGGGTGCCCTCCTGAAGTTCAGCATAAACGAATGCAGAATATTATTGTTGATTTACCTTTTCCATTTTATGTCAATCTTTGCTATTCTCACGTAGGACTGATTCAGAACTGAAATTTAATATTGAGCGCTGAATAATCAAGACACAGACAAAATCCAACCTTCTTTTGCATTTAGAGAGACGTGGGGGGTCACTTATCAAACATGACAAGAAAAACAGAGCAATTTCCCAAAGCTTCAGAGCAGAATTACAGATTAATTGTAAAAGGTTTTTCTATTACAAACTGAAAGACCTGCCTTTAAAAACATGCAATGCGGTTTGAAACAATTTAAACTGGAAGTGCCAGGAAAAAACTCTGACAAAAGAATCGCCCCATCCACAATTAACCTGCAATTGCACATTATGACTCAACATCAAAGGGTGTGTGCGTTTGTGTGTGTGTGTGTGTGTGTGTGTGTGTGTAAAAAAAGACTATATTACAAAAAGTACATCTTAACATATAAAGATGTGTAAAATAGGAAAATGAAGCATGGCGCCACAAGCAGAAACACTAGAAATGACTAGTTTCTCAATTGAGAAGCGAAAGGCCGCTGGATGATATGCGGGAGAAGAGGCTCGGGGAGATGAGACGATGCTAATCTCCTAGAACAGCAGCAGCAGCCCTGTATCAGTTTCACAGGGTCGGCAGCACGGATATTACTGCAAGCCTGATGTTTTGATATGAAAATGAAGTTCAGGGGGCCTCTTTGTGTGTGAGTTGGGGGCAATATCCGGCATAATATAACGCACATCACCATCCTGTCCCTTTGTTTTATGGTCTCCTCTACATCCCTCAAAGGTATATATAAATGAGAGAACTCACATAGATTTTCTTCCCCCCCCCCCCATGTTCTTGTAAAACCTTGGTTATCTACCCAAGCACCTTGAGCAACATTTCAGCTCTCTGGAACCATTACAATAAATGCCAAAACTTATACCCTTAATGGAAAGGCTGTATGGACCACGGAGTCAATCTAATTCTTGCTCTATACCATTTGTACAAAAAAAGTTTTCCCACTAATATTCTTCATACTCTTATTACTGCACATGTAATTTATGGAAGTACTCAACAAGTTAAAAAAAAAAAAATAGTAGTTTTACATTCAAAAAAGCAAAATATGAATGAAACCAAAAAGGCATTAGCAACACTGAATTGTGAGCAGGCTGAATATGGCCTGAAGAGACAGCACTGATGAAGTGTACTGCAGTTATGCTAGAGAATCTTAAGCAAAATCACTCAAACAGATCTTTGATTTAATGTTTCTGATAAATTTAAGACTTTATTACTACAGAAAATGATTGATCTTGGGAGGACAAAACCACTTTCAGAATTTTGATTCTGTATAATCATGTAAAATTAATCTGCTCTTCATTTACATTGATCTGATGATGTCTGCCTCAAAAGTGAATTACAGTGTTAGTAAATGTAGTCTAAGGTATTTAACGTGATTCACTTATTTATGTAGTTGGGTAACCTTTCGTGGAGAATCTCAGGCTAATATCTTGAGCCAGGACACTACAGTAGGAGTAGGGATTCAAACCCGAGTCCCTCAATTACAAGGTGACAGAAACAGCTAACAGGCTCCCCGGTGTCTCTTCAGCCTTTTTTACATTTATATTTATTCATTTAACAGGAACTCTTCTCCAAAGCAACATACATCTCTGAGAGCCATACATAAGTATATTACACCAACAGGAGGAGAGATGCGGATGCAGACACGATTCTTGATTTGTCACATACCACCACATGAACCAGTATACATTGAGTAGCTGGATATAGGCTTTAAATTCAACTAATTTTTATTTAAAACAATGATACCTAACAAACATTTAATCGAGCAGATATGAAATCTGGGGGAAAGTTAGCCCAAAAGGTTTTGACGTTACGTTTTTACATTATGCAATTATTAGCATGTAGTTTCACTATAAACAATGAAATTCCCACACATCTTACATGTAGGTTTCATGACCTGATGTTCTGTAGCAAGTTTCAGATACAAATCACATCCACCTGCATAACCAAACCATTTCATTCTAAAATAATGTCCGCAGTAGCTGCGCAGACCTCTGCATGGAAACATGCAAGAACATCTAGCAAAATGGCTTTTAGTATTAAGGGGGGGGTCACAAAAGCAAACACCAGTGTGGCAAAGATAAAACTATCAAGAAAGTTTGAGGACAAATAAAGAAAGCACAGGGAAAGCAAGGAGTTACACAAATTAACTATTACAACGTCCAGCTAATGCCCACCATACCCATTGTAACCTTAAGCTCTGGAGAGGTATCCATCAGTTCAAATGCAACATGTTCTTTGCAACTACTAGACAAGAGGGCAACGCAAAGTCGACGGCTTAATGGTGACCGAACTTGGAACCTCCATTAACATTTAACTGCGCCGCACATCAGGAAATGGCACAATACATAAGGGGCTGTTAACAGAGCCCCTGTCCCTGTCCCATACCGTGAGCAGGTGTTCACCAACAACACAAGACCTCCCAGCATGGCAGGTGGTAAAATGCAGCTCCCAGCCATTGTGTGCTCACTTGGCTGTGTTCCACCCTGCCTGTCATTTATCGTAACTGCTGTAAACACAACCAGGTGAACCAGGCATGAAGCAGCACGTCTGAAGAGTTATTCCGTGATGACTTGTCACAGCAATCACACGGTATTATATGTACCTCACTTCTGTGAAAGAATCAGATTTAATCACTGCCTTACATCTCCATATAAAACTATTTATCTCCTTACAGCAGCAATGAGCTGGCAACAGGTAAGTGATGAAGAAAAACAACTGCAGCTGATATTAAATTTGTCACGTTCCTTGAAATAATTTACATTAACCATATTGGTCTCAAGTACAAAAGAAAACTCAGGAATTAAATATGTTACGCTTGCTATGTAATGTCTGAAAGTGAAAGATTTAATCCTTGCCTAGTGAAGCTACTCCAACATAAACCAACTAAAGATTTGGAAACAAAATGAGAATCACTGAAATGTGTCAATAAGCAGAAAAATCACATGCAGAAATGGATGCAGCGTTCAGCAGCAAATGCGGTAAACAGATTCTTTGACATTTATCTGTTGACGTGTTGCACAGGATCAGTAGGTAGAGTCAATGTGAACATTATGCTTTATCTGTCTTATAACACAAAGTCAGAATGTGATTTCAAGCAGATATTTGGGCCTCAAACTGCTCCAGAATCTACATTAAAACCATATCCCACCCGGGGCAAAAAGGGAGAATAACGTGTAGTCATGCAAATACATGTCAGATAAAGTTTTCTGCAAGAAAAAACAGTAATTCCACTCTAAGCCCTAAAATTTTCAGCATTTTCTCAGCCTCGTTAACCTGTTTCATTGTCCTTACTTGGAAAGGAGATACTGTACACTATGCTTTACTTCTTCTAATGTACCCTTCAGTATATAATGATATATAATTTTCACAAAGTGGAAGTTGAGAACCGGTTCAAAGAAGGAAATTCAGTAATGTGAGACTTTCATTGCAAACTGAAGGAACCAGAGCCTTGATCACATCCCCCCCCTCAACCCTTGGATTCATTCAATTCCGCCAGCCAGCACGAGGCATGATTAAGGGCCGACAAGAGCAGTGGGATCGGAGGGATCGCAGCAGGGACGCTAACAGCAGCACTGAAAATTGATGACGGCTGAGCACTGGCCTCACCACATGCTTTTCCAAGTCCTGAAGCATTGTTTAGGTGACCACATGGTGGATCCCAATCAAACATCATTACATTCAATCAGACCTTATTTTAAAATGCAGTTAGTGTTTGACAGAGTGTTCTGAAATTGGCTCATCAAAGATGCATTTTTTGTTCTCTCATGGGCAAAAATGCACAGGGCTGATTAACTGATGTCCTGTGAATAAAGAAACACAAAAGAGGGGAGAAAAGAACTGATTACAGAGCTGATACACACAAACTAGAAAGATCAACCTTGATTCATTCTCCAAAACTAGATTGCAAATTTGCCTTGACAATATAGAAGTTTATCCATTCAGAAAAAGGGCACTTAATTCAAGACAACAATCTTAAACCTGTAATCACAAAATGAAATATTGCCTTTGAAATTCATTGAGAGAGGCTGTCTTGGTCTCATTAGTATTCTGTTTTTAAGTGGAAAAATGATAAATTGCAACACAAAAGTTATGGGAATAATTTGCAGTGACCCACTGTAGTACTAAAAACCACAATGACTGATAGACAGCTTACAGTCTACATTACCATAAATGCCTGTAATATATTTCCACATGATCTTTTTTAATGCCCATTACAATAACATTCAGTACACACCTTCAAATGTTCCCATTTTGCTTTCAACGAAAGTGCTGGTAGAAGAGGTATTTAAAAAAAAAAAAAATAAGTTGCTACGCCACTCCATGCACCTTCCTTCACTTGAAACCACAGCAACCCATGCCTCCTTTCTCAAATGAAATGACGCCTTCACCTGCTGAAGATCTATTTTTCAAACACCTCCGTCGCCCCTCAACACCACCATTCAAAGTTCACTCCGACAGGGAAGTGAGTCATCGCTCTCCGTGATTAATCAAAGAACGATCACACTGCACCGTGCACAGGCTATTTATAGAGTGTCGTCTCAGAGGTGCATCGATATTTCAATTTCCTCCTCAAAGCTCGGCCAGCCTTGCTATTTTCACATCGCGCCCATCCAATCGTACATGTTGACAGTGCACAGAGGACAGAGAGCAAGTCAGAAGTTCACTGGGACAATGTCTGAGATTTAATTGCTTCTAGAGACGAGGTGTTGAACTGAGCACGAGGAGAGATGAGCACACTTCCTGGCCTGGCTCTGGTGGAAGAGCTCAGCTAGTGGCCATGCTGGATTGGGTGCTTTCTTGCTTCTGGCAACCTCGGCCTGAGCACCGTGGTCTGCACTGCTGACAGCTCTGCCAGTGTAAAAACAACTTCACGGGCTCCTCTCAGTACCATTTAATAATACATGAAAACCTACCGAAAAATGTAAAAGGGCTGAGTAACACTAAACATTAATACAATCAAATTTACACCGTAAAACACCGTAGCTGTGCACTTTGTGATATTCTTCATTTAGTCGACACTCTTGCCCATTACAATGCTGGACTTGAACAAAGCAGAAGAACTTAAAAGGTGGCAAGATAACCATCAGATGACGACAACACAGGATGAAATGCCATGCTGCAGCTAGTACAAGATCAATTTAGGACTAGAATGTATGAAATTTAATACATTTCATTAATATTTAAGACTTCTTTATTCAATACAATTTACAGTATGAGGATACCCATAATTACTTAAATTTAATTCCTCCTGAAAGAAGCATAGTAGTATAAATCAACTTTAAAGTTGATTTAGAACTACATTTATAACTAAGTTACATTAAAAAGGAAAGCAAAAGGGGTTTATAAGTTTCACCTTCAGGAAAAGAACAGCTTGAAATGTCAGCTGCATAAACAGAACTGCTTAGCATAAAGTGTAAATAATGATTCACTGGGTCATAAAGCAAGCATAATCTTTTGATACTGAAACTGTAAATGGAGAGTTTTTTAGTGTGTCTAAGAGGCAACAAAGGGAAAAAAAAAAAAAAAACACCTGCCTTTAAGTGTTATAATTTTCTTAAATTATTGTTCTTCTAGTACACTGTTGATTTTATGTTAGCTGCAGGATGATATTTCACGCTGGCCTGTCATCAGTTGACTTTTGTTTTATGACCTTGCTTTTGTCTTGCATTAATCTAAGACAGACATGTAAGCAGCCTTGGACAAAGGCATCAGCTAATAAAAGATAACAACATATACCCTTGAATCACAGTGGAAGGGTAAGGTGACATTTGCCCAAAATGACATCAGGACAGTTCTTTAGAAGTCACTAAAGATACATAAGAATTGTCTTTTGAAAAGGACAGGCACTACCATGTCTGCAAGGGCATGGAAACACCTCATGATTTATTCATGAGCTATGTTTACAGCAGTACAAAGGGGCCATTTTGAAGACTCACCCTGTTCACGTGCACCAGCCTAATGACTGGCAGACTGGACACACTGATCCATCAAATTCTTATGACACTCAGATTTAATGACTACAATTCAAGGGGACTTACGGTAATTTGCATGCATTTCTTCAATTTCTTCTTCACTTTTAGTTTTGGAGAAAACCACTGCCTGGAAAGGAATAAGCATTAAATGTATTAGTTAATATCTAACCACAGAAGAAGAATAACAGCATTACAGTGAAACACATAAGTAATGTTCCATGTATACATACTGTTTTGGATTTACAATCCAGCTGAGCTCTCATCTTCTCATTGTTCTCGATTTCCTTTCCTATGTCCTCCACTGGTAATGTGCGACAAAAATGTAAAGAAAGCAAAGAGTTCACAGGAGGATTTCAACAAAATCATGGATGAAATTATAAATTCTCACGAGGACAAAGTTTTGCACTAGTCAAAGTTATTGTAACAAAGTTAACAGAAACCATGATCATTGTTATTCTATTAATCGCACTACCTTATGAAAACCTAGAAAATTAACAATAGTAACAAACTGACTAAAAATCAACAGATTAACAGAGCACAAGACTGATGTGAAAAATTGAAACAATGTGGTTTGTGTTTTGTCCAGGGTATAATGCACCATCACTGGAAGCAGTGATAATGACAAATGTAAAAGCTCTTTTACACTGGTGCAGGAGAACTGAGTGACTTTAAAGAGTCAGGAGTAGTGATCAAATACCATTATGATTTGGGAAAGAATTTTTTTTTTTTTTTAAAAATCAAAAGACGACAACATTCACGATGACAAATACACCACTTTGTTTTTTGTTCTTTATAAACACAGTTTTGTGGGCTCTACCAGCTGTTCAAAATGGTACTCTTCCAGAAACTCAAGCGTACACTTAATGTCATGGAGAAGACCATCTTGGTTATCCAGAAAAGTATTACTCTGCACAGGAGCAATACTTCATATGAATACACACCCTCAAAAAGCCAGAACTGCTATTACTGCTCAAGTTCAGTCCATGCAGGCTACAGGAAAGCAGCTGCATCAGCTTTGTGGAGTTATGCGTCAAGACATCTGCTGACAAGCCCGCATTATCTGAAATTAAATTGGGTTACACTAGCTGACATGTGAATATGGAGTTTGTTCAGATGGTTGTTTTATGCTAAATAAACTTAACTTTGTATGGAGTCTGTAATATAATTATTTCACTGGATCATTCAACACAAAATCCCCATGACTGTTTATGCCAGCAGGTGCACAAAGCTGAGCACATTATAATAAATCCTCTCTGTTATATTTGGATTTAGGGTGTTCAGCTTGGAAAAAGAAGGCTGCATTCCTTTTTCATGCAGGATGTGTGTCTGCACCCTCAAGCAAAGTGCATAACCCTCAATCTGTTACCATAAATAGGTTTATGTCTTCTTTGGGCTATGCTGGTGAACAATTCTGCATGCATCAGAAGTATGCAAAATGTATAATCAGGTAAATGTCAGAACTTCTTCTCCAAGGTCTAAGGAGATAGAGGAAACAATTTCAGGATGACCTTTGCATCACTACGACAGGTTTGCAGACAGCCATTAGTTTAGTCATGGCATCTTCACTTAACTACATTTTAATTGATTTAAAAAAAAAAAAAAAAAAAAAAAAAAAAAGGTGTTTGAAAAGCCTTAACTGCAGCCCAGATCAAACAGAGTGAGACTGAGAGATGAGCAAGAGAGAGAGACAAACACTCTCCCTCGGCACTGAGACATAATGGGAAGTAAAGGGTGAAGAAAAGAGAGAGACAAGCCCTTCTCCCTTGAGTCCCACGCTGAGATCCTTCCCAACAGAGAAGCCAACTCTACCAGCTTGTTGAAGAAACATCAGACACAGAAAAACTAGGACATTCTTTTCTCAGAAACATTCATCATTGCCTGAATTCCAAAAAACTCAGAAATATTTCCAAGGAACTCAAAGGCACAAGCAAAAAGTTCCAACCATACTGTGGTCAGCAGCCTGGTGACATCTGGTGTACAGGAACATAAGGCAAACATTTAAGGATGAAATTTCACCAATTCTCATTTTGGACAGAGTGCTTTGTGAAACCCCAAAACCTGAAGTCACAGATGTTAGTCTAGACCCCCTCTTGACCCAGAGTTCCTAAGATTTTTTTTCTAGATTTCAACTGTCAGATTCTGGAATTCCTGCCCAAGAACTGAACTCAAAATCCACACTTAAAGGATACCTGGGATATCTCTATTTAAGTACTGATCTAAAAGTCAGTTTACAAAGACGTTCGAAAATATCAACTTCAGGAACTTTAAAATCCTTAAAACCTGAACATGGTCTATTGAGGAAACCTAAATCCGCACAGGAATTTTCAAAAAATAAATCTGTTGGCTGGATTCTTACAAGGGTCAAGCATAAACTGAATACAATATTCAGCATATATTTTCACTTGAGCACAAGCATCCATTTCACTTTTTTGTGAAACTAGTAAAAGCAAAAAGGAAAAAAACTTTTGAAATTACATTTGCAGAATGACAGTCTGTGGTGAGTAGAGATGTACAGGAAAAAGATTATTTGTACTACACAAACTTGCCAAAAATTGTCAGTTGAAAATTCTGTTTCAAAATGACACATGAAAACTGGTACCAGACAGTTCCAGACTGTAAATTTTAGGATATCGCACCGAATAAGGCACGGATTAAGAAAATTTATATAAGAAATTCCAGTTTTGCTCCCTGACACATTAATTATGCTCAGTAGTTAGGGTTCTTTAATTTTAAAAAGAAAAAAAAAAAAAAAAAAAAAAAAAAAAAAACACAGAAAAACTGCAAATATCTCATCAAAATAAATGACAGCAGGAAACAAAGACTTTTCTTACAGCCAGAGAATGAACAGGCAAAATTACATCAAGGCCAACAAAAATTTTGCATGTTGACAATTCCTTTTTAAGGAAATACTCCATTACATTATCCAAACTACTGAGATGATCCTGATGTTTAACTTTTTTAGTATTAATAATAATAATAATAATAATAATAATAATGATTTCCACTTTTTTAAACAAGGGGAAATTATGAACACCATAAAAGCAGGTTCCAGTTAAGATCACTGAAGTACCTAACTTATAATTGTGCTGAGACAGATCATACTGGAGCATTCACTGCAATAGCACTGTTCTAAACAAGGTAAAGTACAGCAAACTTCAGTGCACAAAGACAGTCCTCAAAGCAAAGACAAGGTTTGATTCAGACCATCTGAAGCAGCTAAAAAGACATGAAAAAAAATACTGTTGCCATAAAGTAGTAGAAAAATATGTGTAGCAAAAACAAGGGCTAAAAAAAATGTCATTGGATACAACTAAAATGGAAAAAAATAACTTCTGCATTGTGTGAATAAGACAGCATAGGACAGAAAGGTCCCTTTTACCTGACATGGGGTTTAAAGAGTCGCACTGAGCATTGTACATGTGTACAAACTCCTGATGTCTCCGGACCAGCTCCTCCCTGGAGCCTTTGGTAGAGAGGTGAAAGTCACGAAGTCTCTTCTTCAGATCTTGAGTGGACAGCAGATGGTACACCAGCTTGGTCAAAGGCTTCCTCTTATTGACAGCACTAGAAAGAGACAAGATGGAACTTAACACATTATCATTAGTACTTCATTACTACAGTCCTAGCTAATGAACTTATTTATAATGGATATTTCCTGTGAAAGCAGTCAACACTCTACTCTCAATTTACTCCACCTGTAGTAATACTGTGAAATATAGCTGAAGATGCCTTTTTAGATACCATGTTTAACATGCAGATTAAATGGTGAAGAGCTGCCTGCTTTCACACACATCTATTACATACAGGACTCAGCTTTTGTACATCAGAAAGGCTTGTGCTTTGTGGACTCTCACAACCATGTAATCGGTGATGGGAGGGCCAGCTTTAGAAACACACTGATAACACTGCATAGAGCTCACTGGAAGTCGCTTTGGAGAAAAGCGTCTGCTAAATAAATGTAAATGGAATAAAATTAAATATTGTAATGTTGGGGTCATGTGCAGGAGTATGTAGATAAAAGCCATGTGTATTATCTCCATGTTCTCTTATCAGTATCACCTTCACTGTAGTTACAAACCACTGTGGCTGTTATTCAACTAAACTCCTGCATTTTTTTTTTAGAACGTGCTAAAATAAGAAATTTACATTGAAACAACTAGAGGACTGAGCTTTATAAGGGCATGGCTGTGTTACACAGCATCCCTATCCTTTCAGCACAAGAACAGCTCGCATAAGTAAACGTGCAAATGGAATTGTTTAACTCTGACTCTTAACCTAAGGCATGTATTTGTCATATTTATGACTGTTTGCCGTTTGACAAAAAGGTGAAGCATAGTAAAAATTATATAGACAAAGATACATTTCAACAGTTAGTAAAGCACGTTACTGTGTCCTCAGCTCTTGCGGCCACTGTAAATGGTTAGACTTACCAGCATTCTGAGTTGACTCTGTCCCTGGCTACATGTTAAATCTCAATCTAAAAATACTTCTACAGATGGGCACCACAGTAAATTAACTTCACATTGTGTCCAAGGTGACCTTCCCAAGCCATGACATGGCAGTTTTGACTTTTCACATTAAGCAAGTTTCTATTTTTAGGGGATACATAAGTAGGGGAATATCTTATTGACTGCAGCAAGTAAGTATTACATACATATAGCTTTTATTTGACACATTTTGGTTGTAGAACAACAGGGAAGTCAGACTAATCGTGTATTTCACGTATGTCCTCTAAAGGAAAGGTAGGCCAAAAAAAAAAGTTCATTTAAAAAACAGCATTTTTTGGGTAGCGTTACTACCAAAATAATAACTACATAACTGACAACATTCAAACACCCTTAGCGACGAGGCCTGGTGGAATACAGCCAGGAACACAGCAGAACTGTGCCATCCTCTTTTCTTTGACATGCTTTATCTGTTTCCATCACTCGCCATTTCCCCAAGCTCCACTACAAGGCTGCCAGCAATCTCTCGCAGCTAGGCTGAAATACTCAGCTAGTTTCTGTGCAGAGCACATAGAGTTTAGATAATTAAAAAGTTGCTTAAGCGCTTATTTAAATGCATAATCAATATAGACATTGTGTAATGTATTGCATTTTAGGACTGTTGTTCTTTCATCGGTTTAATGTTTCTCCCTCGAAATGTCTCCCCCAGCAATAATGTGAGCCTGTCTTTTGAAGCCTCATGTTCTAGACAACCCTCACGTCCTTCAAAATGTAAGTACAAGAAAGCGTACATTTCAAAAACAGGCTGCTCTCATCGATACTGAAAACGGACCTGCAGGAATATTTGCCTCCAGTGATCCAATCTTGACGCTCACGTGCTAATGTGGAGGCAGCTTTGCTATGAGTGGAAGCAGCTTTGCCAGACAAGTTCAGGTTATGGAGATGCCCTCACTTAATGAAGTGTTAAAACCACCCATGGCTGTCTTTGAAGTCCAGGTCTTGCACCTTCTCACTGCCCTGCTCCAGAGCCACTTTCTTCCAATCCTCTAACAAAGACAATGTCTTACGCTGAATATGAGGATAAAAGAAAAAAAATGCTGCACTGTCGCAGAGTGGATCCACAAACACCACTCAATTACTCCAGGTCTGGACCTTGTAACTTCTGTTAGCCTTGCATCTTTCACCTAACTCAATTCTTTTCAAAAAACTCAAGCTTCATATTTACAACAACAGCTTTTCTGTTCATGATTTGTTTTGACTCTTAATGTTTTCCTTTTAAGATATTTCTTTTTATCTTTGGCCCAATTGCAAGAAAAATTAGTAATGAAAAAACATAAAACAATATAAAACTGACTAAAAAAAAGCTTAACATAGTGGTTAGAACTGAGATCGAAAGGTTCGAAACCCAGCTGCTGCTGTAACACCCTTAATTAAGTATCCTGGATGATTCAGGTATCCTGAATGATTCCAGAAAAAAAAAAAAAAAAAAACCTACCCTGCTGTGCAAATGGGTAAATGATTGTAGACAACTTAACATTGTAAGCTAAATGAATCAATGTAAATAACAGAAATCACCAAATATTTGAGACGTGAAATAAGAAGAAACACAAAAGAGGTCACAGTAGCAGCAAAGATAAAGGCTGAGGTGAGGGTGCGTTCATACTGTTGATGCTTAACTGTTTGTAATTCCTCTACAGTTTTAACAGAGGACTTGGCTCGACAGCATTTTAAAAAAGTTCTTATGAAATAAGAACATGGATTGTCAAAGAATTTGGGCATCATAATAAAGAAATGTTAAAGAAAAATGTGTTAAAGAAAACCTGTATGTTTTCATTGCATGCAATATAATTAAAAAGCCATGAGAACAGCACCAGTGAGAAAGTATAGTTTCACCTGCCACTCAAAGCCAGGTTCGAGTCTGACTGTACCTCATTACCATTTACCAAGATACCAACGCTGAATAAGTTCAGTAAAAATTACCCAACAATTCAATTCAATTTATTTTCATACAGCGCTTTCCGTAAGCAGTGACACAGGATGTGAATTGATAAATTATGTAGCTAAGTGTACAAACCTAATGTTGAAAGTCTGTTAGTAGAAAAGCATAAGCTAAATGAATAAATAATGAAAAAATTCCTACCTCCTTAGGCTCTCTTTTTTCTCATCTCTGATCAGGCACACGTCCAAGTGCTGGTTAATGCATTGCTCTGGGACACCGACGGAACATACAGGACATTCCACTGTAACGACGAAGAGGGGAGGGGAAAAAAGTCCCAAGTTCACTAAAGGCTGTTATAACACTGCATAGTAGTTTCTGTTGTAATGAGTGTGACCAAGCAATTTAGTTCACATACAACATCAGCTGAAGGCACATTTCATTAACATCAAACAGCTCATTTTGCAAGGTGCAGGTCCTTGTGAGAGAAGTCACCTTTAACCGTAGATTTGATGTCACGCGATGTGGATGGAGAGCTGGGAACAGAGGATGACCACTGACCAGCACCTGTGGTGGAAACTTCCACTGGTTCTTCTTTCACGGTCACAGATGCTAACTCCTGCAGTCGACCTTGTGCCGCAGCCTTGGTGTCTTTTGATGGAGGCTGTGCTTTTGACCTCTCTGGTGTGGCAGAGGCCTGTTTCTTTTGGAAAAAGTGACTCAGAATAGTCCCATTCATCATCTTTGGGGTTTCTGGCTTTGCTGCAGAGGTTTTGATAGAAGTGCAGGGGGTCTTGGGGGAAATAGGAGGGGACTCAAATCTTGCTTGTGACAAATCCTGCCTGGATTTAGAACAGGAATAAAATGGCACATGTAGTGATACATAAGCTCAAACCATACAATTCTGCAATTACTGAAAACACAAATACCCAAAATAAATCTGAAAACCCCACTTCACATCTTAAGGCAGATGAACTTCTACAGAAAACTTTTCTGATCCAATTGTTTGCTGCCCATATTGAAAATGTTGATATGAGACTTGAGAAAACTGCAGAGAACTGAAGTAAACCTGAAGGGTTCTGGTGACACTAATTCATGAATGTCATGTCAAACCTTTGGAGAGGTACTTCAAATGCCCTGTACTTTGTGTTCAGTGACATAAAAAGAACAGACAATAATGTTTAGTTACTTTAGGGAAAACCGAGAATTGAGACATTCAGATTTTTAGCTTAGATGAATTTCAATAAAAATACATTTGGCTGAAGATAACTGAGGCTTGAGTGCCATGCAGGTTTCTTCTGACGCTTGCATATTTCAGATTAATTTTACAATTGTTGAGCTGATTTAAAACACATTCTCAAAAAGAGCACAGTAGGTCGTGCAGGTACTTCACAATGCCTGAGAGTCCATAACTGGGTACGAATTCTGTTCAGCCTGTATGGAGTTCACATGTTCTCTGTTATGGTTTCCTCTCACAGCGCAAACAGATGCGTTTCGGCAAATATGAAATTGATGTGGGGGGGGGGGGGGGAGTACCCAAGACAACGCAGCTGATTATAACCTCTATTTGATATGTAGATGCGTTGCTGACCACAAATCTAGACGGACTTGAGACTGTGATAATTGTACAGTACTATATGCACATCATTATACACCTCTATATGCAATCCACCACTCAATGATTTGCAAGTCTACATGCATAGCGATTAGGCACTGAACTGCATTAAGCCTACTTTGTAAGACTCTGCATACTATGTACAGTATGTCATTGTGGTCATTTGCATAGCATAAGACAATTTGTGGAAATTCACATGTATGCAGCTTGTTTTAAATTAAGTCAAAATACTCATACTGATATAAATGAATACTTATATTTAGACTGATATTTAATCTGAGCATAAACCACACTGTTTTTTAAATGACCAAAAAGAAAAATTACTCATGTGTGTAAAGTTGAATCCAAGTACATATTTCATTTTATCTTTTAATTGATATGTGCATGGTGATTACTAAAAATGATACTTTCCATTTTAACGGTCATTAAAAAGCAGTCGCATCTGTAGAGATTTCTAAGTTGAAATCCGCATTCGATGGATGTCGCTTTACATATATTTAGCAGACGCTTTTCTCCAGAGCGACTTCCAATGAACTCTATGTAGTGTTATCAGCCCACACATATTGATCACCATGGTGACTTACACTGCTAGATACACTACTTGCACTGGGTCACTGATCCATACATCAGTGGAACACACACACTCCCTCTGTCACTCATACACTATGGGGAACCTGAACAGCCTGTCTTTGGAATGTGGGAGGAAACCCATGCAGAGACGGGGAGAACATGCAAACTCCACACAGACAGAGTGGGGATCGAACCCATGTCCTCTTGCACCACTCAGGCACTGTGAGACAGCAGTGCTCCTTGCTGTGATACCGTGACACCCTCCATCACATCCCTAATGGGCAAGGAGTTATTGACGAACAGATGGATGTTTTAAAATAACTACATGTTAACGTTTGTCAGTGATTTATTTAGACATAGGTTTTTATTGCTTTAAACATATTGTTTTACTGCTTTTTACTTCCTGTGCATTTAAATAGCAGCTCCTTTGTTGGCCAGGACTAAGATATTTAAAAGAAAAAAATAAACCTGTCAATAGCATGTTTAAATAATGGTTACAAAAGAATAAAACAAGCAGTACATCACATAAATGAAATACCCAGTTAATTTGGTTGCAGACCTACAAATGTGAATTACTAACAAAACAGGGCCTCTGTGTGAAACTGGATTAGACCCACCTCAAGGAAAACACTTCTTTCGGATTAAAGATAAATATCCAAACAATTTCAACATCAGTTGATGAGGCAAACGAACATTTAAAGAGAAAAGTGTTTTCCAGAAATGCCTTGCAAGGTAACCGCGGAAGTCCAGCAACCTGCACATGAGAGAAGCCACGCTATGTTTTAACCATGCAGGAAACACTTCTCACAAGACAAAGGTTCAAAAGCAAAACAGCTGATGGGAAAACACACTGATGCGAGTTCACAGTGAATGGGCTACCACAACAGTACGTGAATTATAAGCTTTCATCTCTTGTACAAAGAACCTATCATGATAATGTTAAATATACAAAGTTAATTTGAAGTTGCCAAGCATCTGTTCTGTTGAAATAACCTAACCACAGGCTCCCATAACAGGCCTGTTCTCCGAGAGCCAAATGCACTGCATTTTCTCCACGGGACTGCAAATGCAACGAGAATCCTTTGACGCAAAATTGTGAGTTCAGTTTCCCCATCTTTCCGCCGAGCGAAACGGATTCAGGTGGCTGGCCACCGTCCTGGAAACGTGAAAGTCAAACAAAGAGGGAAGCAGACAAGGAGCTGCTATCGAGACTCAGAGGTCTTTAATGAAATGCGTTCTGCTTCACTGTACATGCTGAAATGCTTTCAAACAAACAGGCAGGTTTGAAGAACACACCCTAGTACAGCATGTGCCCTTCAGTTTCAACCACTCAGTAAACAAACACTAAAACATGTTAACATAAGCTTTTCTAAATCATTTTTTTTTCTAAATAAAAGCAGTAACTCCAACAAAATACATGCATCACATAAGTCAAGCTAGAGGCACAGTGGTACAGCGAGTAGCGCTGCTGTCTCACAGTGCCTGGGTGGTGTGAGAGAACGTGGGTTTGATCCCCGCTCAGTCTGCGTGGAGTTTGCATGTTCTCCCCATGTCTGCATGAGTTTCCTCTGGGTGCTCTGGTTTCCTCCCACAGTCCAAAGACATGCTGTTCAGGTTCACCCATAGTGTGTGAGTGACACAGAGAGTGTGTTCCACTGATGTATGGATGAGTGACTCATTGTAAGTAGTGTACCTAGCAATGTAAGTCACCGAGGTGAATAAGGTGTGTGGGCTCCTAACACTACATAGTATCCACTGTAAGTTGCTTTGGAGAAAAGCATCTGCTAAGTGAATGAATGTAAAATGATAGCCATAGTATTTAAGGATTGCCAACTGTGGTCCTCATGGTCTCCAGCGTATACTAACAGTCGTCAGTCTTTGTTTGACTAACAACGTAAACTAATTCCCTTAAGCACTCAAACCATTAAAATTCTAAGCTTAAGTGGCACTTTTTGGAAATGAATCTATAAAACTCCGGCAGCTCTACAGTTAGCCCCACTTGACCTAGAAGTAATATGTATTGATATTTAATAAAAACTTAAATTTTTAATACTCTGATCCTACAGCTTAAGTTTAATCACAGCAAGCAGTTATTTAAAATGCAAACTTGGGTATCACTGGGGACAAAAAAAAAGGATATTCTAGAAGACCATTCAGTATTCAGAAATAGTACTTTGTCATGCCGTTTCATTTCTGTTAGAAGCAAATGTTTACAAACGCTTATAATAGCGCTATAAAATAGCATATTGTTCCACTGAATTTATTTCATTTAAAAAATTTAAAACCAAATGGGGAAGAAAAATATCTGAGAACTTGTCCCAAAAGCAATATATATACCCAGGACATTCATTAAACATAAAATGGGATCTCAGAAAAAGAAAACTCAATAACAGACTGAGACAATAGGTACCCTTTGGCTCACAGTAAGGGTCTTTGACTCAGTGTAGCAGGATTTTTGCTTGTTATAGGAGCTATTTTTATTGACATCAGTGCATTAAACTTACTCAGCTGTATACAAGGACCAGGGTTGGCCATTCCTCTCTTACAACTGCGTAACTAGGTCTTTGCCATTCAAACAAAAGATGGAAATGTAATTAATTTGTTCATTAATTTATTCATACTTACTTTCTTTTCATGAAACCAGAATAACTGATTTAAAGGAAATTTACCACTGTGGTGCAGCTGAAGATAACGCCAAATAAAAAAAGCTTATAGGCAGATGGCAAATAATATTGCAGATGTCACCACATAAAACACTGTGCAATACATTACACCCAAGATAAATCAGAGATGTCATAAAACTATTAGGAAAATTAAAAATAAAAAATAAAAAATAAAAAAAAAAAAAAAAAAAAGGTTTTCCACATGTTGCACTGTACCTTGCTGCTTGAAAAGTTTTGACCAGGTCATCCAATATGCGGTTGTTTCTTAAGTCCAGTTCAGTTGTAGCCTGAAATGACATGCAGTGAGACTTACACCCAGGTTCTTGCTGGTCTAGATACAGAACACTGAAGCCTGAGTCATTCAGGTACCATGTGATTCACCCCAACAGCAGTATGGACTGATGTAAGCAGTGACTCACTAGCCAACAGGACCAGTCATGTAGCACACATGTAGCTGAAAGTCGCCTTATCCAGCTAACAAAAATTACTGTTCTTTCATACAAACTGTCTCTTTTTTATGACAGATTATTATAGGTTGCAATAACTTTTATTCTGCAGAGACTAATACCTATTATTTAATTGCTTAGATTCATTTATCCAAAGCCTTTTGAGCAGGTGCATATTACACAGAAGCAAATCAGGATAGAAATCTTATTCAAGGGTATTACAGCAATGCAAGTCCACATCCTCTCTCATTAAATATGTTTGACAAGCACTAGAACTGAATTCCCACACATGATTTTAAAATATTTTATGTAAGGATTTAGAAAATCACATCTGCAGCTATGTCTCTCTCCTAATGTAATGCACAAATTGTATTTCTAAAATGTCGCTGTGGAGAAAAGCATCTGCTAAATGAATACATACATGTAGTAAATTTGTCCCTAAAATGGACCCTCTTACCTTAATTTCATAGTAGTGATAAAAACCATAAAAAGACCAGATGACAACTTTATCGTTTAACTCTCCTTTACAGCATGGCTGGAGAAGTAAACATACTGAACTTCAAGCTAGCCAAACAATAAATGTATTCATTTCAGTGAAGACCAAGTGCAAATGTTACATTAGAAGACATAATTAACTTAAAAAATTTATTTAAATACCCTTGTCCCCTATGCACACTATTACACAGAATCAGAAAATGACACTGGATATTCAATCAATGTACTGTATACTTACTGAATTACACACGGGACAGAGCAGCTTGTAGGACAGAAATTTCCTTATGCACAAGGAGCAAACTGGAATAAATACAAATGTGACATGATGTTAGAGAAATTATTCCTGCTGAGATTCTAGGTACTGGCTAATGATTAGAATCACGAAGATAATTACACAATAATTTCTTAAAAACCTGGCTAGTTTTATTATTATGTATGTTCTGTTGTATGTATATTACTTATGTATTTCGTTGGGAGCAAAAGTGTTTTTGGATGAAACTGCACAGCTAGGTGAATAAGTTCAAACTTACAGTTGTGGGAACATTTAGTCATCATTGAAATATTGAGGTAATCGAAGCAGATGGGACATCGAAGTAAAGTGTCGACATTCTGGGGACAAAAAGAAAGTATTAACGTGAAAAGCCGCATCATCAGACACACTGACCGAACTCAAAAGGTTTTCCTGCAGTTCCGACGAGTGAGTCAGTCAGACGGGAATGTTGATCAGTCAGAGTTCCTCAGTCATTGAGTCAAACACCAACCGAGCGGAATCATCATGTCCCGGCACTGCGGCGGGACGGCCGCGGCGCGGTCACACTTTTCTGGCCTGACTGACTGAAAAATGAAAACCCTACATCATATACTTCCCAATTCGTGGGTGTCAGTCACAATCCTCCGTTCATAATGACACATTAGATCTACTGTATGACTGGATAAACGTTAAAATAAACGAAACACACAGTTTTCGGTGAACCGCGCAAAACACTAGACTAGTGTAGTGTAACACTAGTGAGTGACAGGAGTAAATTAGCAACAGCTAGCAGTAGCCCGACTCGTCACAAACTCACTTTAAGAGATGCAAGATGTGGTGGCAAGTCTGGTTCTGGTAACAGAGACATTCTTGAATAACAAACTGAAGTTTGTATTACAGTGCAGGGTTTTTTTTTCTGCAGCTTATTCCTCTATCTGCGTTCCTAATTTTTCCCGTTTCGTCAAACAGCTAATCAATCCTCCCGCGCATTGTTTTTGAGTTATTTCGACTTCCGCCTATAACGTCACTTCCTCCAGCTGTACAGGAAGTTTGCCTGCGAGCGATCGCCACCAGTTGTCTCGGAGTGAGACTTTGTGGGTTTTCCGACTGAGGGCAAACGAGTCTCCCGTGGTCCGTGAAAATGGATATAAAACTCCTCAAGAGAGCAAAGTGTGCACGTTATTCACTGATTTGCTGTATAGATTTGTAAATCATTCTCAAGTTGTTTGTCTTGGAAGTGTATTCTCCCTGCTTTGGTTCTCGCGCCTGAGAGTTTCTGTGTGAAAACTGAAATGTCCCGTAGACTAGTAAATGTCTCTGAAAACCGGGCTCTTTCCATCTTTTCGGTTAGTAGCTGCACATCAGGGCCCAAGAGCTCTGAGAATAACGCGGCCTGACTCTTGCCCTGCCTCGCAATCTTAAATACTACGGTATAATTCTCTCTGTTGGATTATTCTGAATTCTATACAGTGACTACAGTACATTTTTATTAAAATATTTTTCAATAAATCTGTGACTATTAACATCCAAATATATGACTTTTTTTTTGATTGTTCGTTTCAGGATTCTCTGAATTCGTAACACATTCTAGCTTTTCTTTGATCTGAATTTTAAACTGTTAAACTACTGGGTGTCAGTTTCAGTTATCGAAATTACTGCAAACTGCAATTACGCTGGGAGTACATTTACGTTCAGTTACATACTTTGCTGTACTGGAACGAAATAATGTCCAAAAGAGTGGGGGTGACGCACTTTACCTGTGCTCAGGGCGTGTGTTCAGACCCCACAACCAGGCAACCCACCAGTCTGCAAATGTGTGTTCCCTGCAATCGCAGTTTGTTCATGCTGCTATTAACCATAATTCATTGATTCTTTTCTACAAGACACCTTACACTCTTGAGATTTGTATTCTAAGCTACCAGTAATTATTCACAGTACATATTTGTACAACAGGATGATTTGCACTGGAGCAGAGCAGGGTTAGTACCTTGCTCAAGGGTACCGTGTCATTCAAACCCTGGTCCTTCGATTGTAAGGCAACAGCGCTACGCAATCCTTCTCCCCCCACATACAAATAGCTCTGATCCTATCATCATGTGTCTTGGTGCAACACGGGGCGATAAGGTGACCAGAAACATTTGTGACGCAAGATGGTCGCAAGCAATGTAGCCTGGAAAAAATAACCCTAATTTACCTGACGGGTAATCAGAAATCCCACATCTCTCCAAACCTTTTTGTTTCCCTTCTTCCGTCATTTGTGCGGGTGTTGTTTAGTGAGACGTGTGCCTGATGGGGAAATCAGCGGAAATCACAAGGACAGCGATGACAGGGCAAGAGCAGGAATAAAAATGAAACCGATGAGAATTTTTAAGAGCATGGTACCCCCCCCCCCCAGCTGTGTATGCAGTATGTATTCCTAGAAATCCAGGGAAAAAACTTTCTTAAAGCAAGTGTCATCGTGACCTTGGGTACACATGCCCAGCATTAGCATTTTATGACCAAAAGCTAGAACTGTGAAAACGAAGCGTACAGCAACGAGCGCAAAACCATCCGAGCCAAGCAGAAGTAGAACGTGGTCTTGGGGCTAGAACTACGGTTACTGCGAACAAAAAAGCTCCTGCATTTTGCTTATTGCCTGCAAAGTGAAAATGTAAGTTTTAATAACATTCTGACACACTCCAAGCTTCAGTGCTGGTTAATTTCACCTTAAGAATATGAAATATTTCAGAATTTAATAAAATATCTGCTTGTATTGCTGGTATTTCACCAAGTTGATATATAACAATTCAGATATTTATCCCTATAGCAACAGTACGAAAGGCACATAGACTGTAGGCTGAACTACTCCTTCTTTAAGGTTCTGGATTTTTCAGACAGGAGATCAGGAGGTTTTCTGGAGGACACTCAAATTCCTTCTCTTTTCCCCTCTTCGGGCTCCCTTGGAATAATCAGCTGTGATGAATCATCTTTCCGGTGTTTATTTTGAAATAAATTTTCCACTTCATATGGAGTTTACATACTGTACATCCCCTTTTTTATTGAATTTGTTTTTGAAACTTTCATCCTTAAGTAAATTTGTTCTCTTCTGTCACCAACATAGCTCATTTGAAGAGAATTAGTTATTGGTTTAGACAACCAATTGTTGTGTTGCAAAATTCAAATAGATTTTTTAGTGTTAAAATATGTTTTTGTCCCATTTTCAGCATCCACACATGAAAAAACAAAATCAAAAATAAATATATGCAATTCAGGAGAATTGGGACCTGCTCCATCTAACCCGCTGACAGTGGATTTAGGCGTGAGCCGAATGCCACAAGAGGTAGACTCAGTGGAATAAATCAGGGTAAAGTTGAAAAACCACGGTTACATAACAAGTGATTTCATCTCCACAGAGTAATCTGTCTTTGTATGTTTTTCTCATCAGTGTAGCCCTTTGTCTGATAACAGGGTAAACATTTCACTCAGTGCAAGCCCTCCATTCAGTGGAAATAATTATATTCGTCAAACATCTTTATTATTTTAAAAGATGGGAAAAGTAAATATAAACATAATTTCCAATTCTTACTCCAAAAATGATGTCGTTACTGTAACAGTTTCAAAAAAGTTTTTGGTGACCCCCGTTTATCTTAACCCAGTACCTGTTTCAATGCTCAGACTGATGACAATGACAATCACATTTATGTGGGTAAGATAAACACCTCCCTGTAGGCCTCATGAGCAGCTCATACCCCCTAAACATCCTTTGCAGCATCCATGTAGATTTAGACTGTGTTTGTTTTTCTTCTTTATCTTCAGCTACTGTCAATGGGTCAACATTTCAGAAGCAGCCAGACATAGAGAGAAGAAAACAGTTGGGAAAAGAGTTCTTCCAAAAGCAGCCATGCTGCTGAATTGAATGAAATGGGATTGAACCACATGTAGTAGCGTTCTTTATCCACCTTCCAGCACTCAAGGCCTGGCAACCACAACTTATGATGATCCATCACGGGCATCATGGACAGAGAGTGTTGTGGGTGCTGTCCTCTGCAGTTACATTTACATTTATTCATTTAGCAGATGCTTTTCTCCAAAGCGACATACACCTCAGAGAAATACAATTTGTACATTACATTAGGAGAAAGTGCCATAGCTGCAGACATGTGATTCTTAAGTAAACCTAGTTTGTTACCTTCCACTTGATGCACCGATGTTCATCGCTCGAGCACGTGCATAAATCGCAAGATAGACAAATCCTGATCACCTTCCTATAATTTTTTTTAAGGTACACAAACATTTATACACAATACAGGAGTAGCTGCTGTGTAAAGGTTTATCTGGGCATGATCAGAAAGTTATGGCACATGAACATTTACATCGTACATGAGCTGGAGAGGTCTTGGGTGAAGTGAGTCCAGAAAAGGTGAGTTTTCAGATCCTTTTTAGGTGTGGATAAAGTTTCCGCAGTTCTGAGTGAGAGGGGAAGGTCGTTCTACCACAACGGAGCCAGAATTGAGAACCTCCGTGCTTTACCTTTCGTGCGCGGAACCACCAAGCAGGCAGATGTGAAAGAGTGAAGCAGTCTGGTTGGGGTGTAGCAGATGGTCAAGTCTTGTAGATATCTGGGAGCAGTTCTGTTGATGCATTTGTTGGTCATAACCAGGGTCTTAAATTTGATCCGGGCAGCTATGGGAAGCCAGTGCAGACAAATGAGTAGGGGAGATATGTGCAAACGCTTTGGCAAGCCAAACACAACTCGTGAAGCAACAACAGCGCTCTGTATCAGTTGTAGAGCTTTGATGACAGTAGCAGGAAGGCCACACAGGGCAGAGTTGCAGTATCCAGATGGGATGTCACTATGTCCTGGACAAGCAGTTGGGCAGAGTCAGCTGTGACATAAGGATGGATCCTACGAATATTATGCAGGATGTATCTGCAGGACCAGGTTGTGGCTTCGATGTGCTGAGAGAAAGACAGACTTGAGTCGATCGTCACTCCCAGACTCTTAGCCGAGGAGGTAGGAAAATGGGTGAGTTGTACAGTTTGATCGAGAGATCATGACTGGAAGACAGGCCAGCTGGGAGGTGTAGGATCTCTGTTTTGGAGAGGTGGAGTTGTAGGTGGTGATCAGACGTCCATGCGGAGATGTCCAACAGGCAGGCAGCAGTGCGCACAGATATGTCTGATACTCCAGGTGGAAAGTAGAACCAGTTCCTTCCAAGGGCTCCAAACCCACCTACTCCATTCTGTGAATTTTCACTTATGACACACTATAGTTTAGAGGTTTTTTTGTGTTTGAATCATGTGACTACTTATCAAAAACTAGCTGTATATGAGGGAAATTATTTCAGTCTGATGGACGTTCAGACTGTGACTGCTAACATGATGGATTTTGTCCAACAAGTGGGAACCAACTTTAAGCAAATGACTGGAAGTCAAAGCCCTTCCAAACCCACTCCTTGAACAAATACCAGATTTCAGGCAGACTTTTTATTTAGCATTGTGGACATATCCACCCTCATAAATCTTTTATAAATCAGGAGGGGAGTGCTGGCTCTTGGCCCTGGCTCATTATTCCTCTAAAGTAAATAATAGAAAACGTTGTAGTGAAACTCCAGTGTGTAAATTGGAGTCCAGTGTGTCTCTTCTGAATTGATACTGATCACCTTGTCACTTATGCCATGCAACCATTGCATAGCCTTTTCAGAGATGTGTTATAAAACTGATAACTACTGCAAAAAAAGAAAAGTCTATTACAGGTCCCTTTTTTCTCAGTTACCCTTCTGGCTCACCAATTTACTGGAAATCAAGCGTGAATTCACTCAATTTTCACACAATATTTGCTGAGGATATTTTTCTACACCATATTCGGGGTAAAGAAAACACTTCTGAATGGTAATTAACCTGTTGTTTACAAATCAATAAATATCTGAGACACATAACTATGCAATTAAACTTTGTCACACACAGAAAGCTAGACATGAACCAAAAGTAAAAACTCTGTAAAGCACTGTTATACATTGTTCCACTTTCTTCACCCTTTACAGCACTGCATGCTTCTCACGGGTTTTCAAACCCAAATGGCTTTAAAGCCATGACGGATTACAACAAATAAAGTAATGACAATAGATACATTTTTTTGTTTATACTGTGAATTATAATGTTTTGGACAATGGACAATAATTAAAGCAGATTAGTACATTGTATGGTTAACATTCAGTCCATGGATCATCTACTAGTCTCAACAAAATCTCCGGATTGCTAGATCGAAGGGAACTTGTACATCGATTTTCTCTGAAGTGATCTAGTCCTGCTTTGTCTAAGAGGCTCATTTTCATCCACACGGTTCATAATATTATCTGTATCAAAGACACTTCATTGAGTTACCATAGTACTGTACTGCTCTTTATGTCAACACAGATAAACACATATAATTTAGCTTTAATCTGCAAAACTTTTCAACCAAACAATCATTTTCAACAATCAGCAAACTGCACCCCACATATAAAAAAAAGCAATGACACATTAATAAAGTAATTAATAAGAACTGATTTAAGTACAGAGAGCTGTGCATAGTAAAAATTATTCAGAGCTTATTCATGGTATGACTTAATTACTCAAGATTGAACCCTGTTGTTTAATTATTCTCAAAATATAACATTGATTGTCCTGAAACTGTAATTGATTTATTATATAACTGCATTTAACTGCCATTTGTTCCAACGCATTGACTTACACATGTTTAGAAAGCAGTTATTGAGGGCCTGGTGAACACAGACACAGTCAGAGGTGATAAAATAAGAACTAATAAAATATTCTTCACAAGTATTTTACATGTAAAGGAAATCAAGTTTCAGGTTTCGAGTTTATTGTCATAGGTACAAGTACCGTGTACAAGTATCATGAAATTCTTCTTGAATGCTTCTCCACAGACTATGGACAAGGACAGAGACAATACAAATACTGCACAAAAAAACAATGACAATGACAGTGAGTAATGCTAATAGCAATGGTAATAAATAACGGTAACAGTAATAAGACTAATACCAGTAGACAGCCAGAGAACTCAGAACAAGAGAATGAGAATGCTTAAAGTGACAGTGTAATTTACCAATATGCTTGGGTGGAGCAGAACAACTCTCAGTCCAACTCTAGTTACTGAAGGTGGCACATTGGTGAGTGTTGTATAGTCTTACAGCAGTGGGGTAAAAGCTGTTCCTCTACCTAGCCGTGCGGGTTCGAATAGACCTGAGCCGTTTCGCAGACGGCAGGGAAGAGAAAAGTGCCCGTGCGAGGGTGACTATGATCTCTCGTGATGCGCGTCGTCTTTCTGATGCAGCGTCTGCTGTAGGTGTCCTCGACTGCTGGTAGCTGCGTGCCGATGATTTCCCGAGCTCTTTTGACCACCTTCCGTAGGGCTTTCTTGTCCTGTATGGAGCAGCTGCCACCCCAGGATGTAATGCACCCTGTGAGGACGGACTCCACAGCACACCTGTAGAAAGTGGTGAGGAGTGTAGTGGACATCCTGGCTTTCTTCAGACGCCTGAGGAAGTGGAGGCGTCGATGAGCCTTTTTGAAGGTTGATGCTATGTGCTCAGTCCATGTGAGTTTGGCAGTGAGAGTGACCCCAAGGAATTTGAAGCTGTTGACCCTCTCTACCATGTTCCCTCCTACGCAGGTGGGTGCCTGAACCGTATCCTGTTTCCTGAAGTCAATCACCAGCTCCTTAGTTTTACTGACATTTAGAGACAGGTGTTGTCCTGGCACCACTCTGCCAGGAGCCTCACCTCCTCTCTGTAGGCCGTCTCATCGTCGTTGGTGATCAGACCCACAACGGTGGTATCGTCAGCAAACTTTTTGATGGTGTTGGAGCTGTGACTGGCCACACAGTCATGTGTGAACAGGGAGTATAGCACTGGGCTCAGGACACTTCTCTGTGGAGTGCCAGTGTTGAGGATCAGTGGGGAGGAGGTATTACTACCAATCCGCACACACTGGGGTCTGTTGGTGAGGAAATCCAGGATCCAATTGCACAATGCGGCACATAGTCCCAGCCCTAGTAGTTTCTGGATCAGTTTGGTTGGGATGACAGTGTTAAATGCTGAGCTATAGTCTACAAACAATAGCCCTGCATAGCAGTTTTTATTATCCAGGTGAGACAGAATTGTGTGAAGTGTGTGTGATATTGCGTCTTCAGTGGATCTGTTGTGGCAGTAGGCAAACTGCAGTGGGTCGGTCCAGAGTGTCTGGGATGGTGTCCTTAATGTGTCGCAGCACCAGCCTCTCAAAGCATTTCATTGCAATGGGGGTCAGTGCCACCGGGCAACAGCCATTAAGGCAGCTCACTTGTTTTTCTTAGGAACGGGGATGATGGTGGTGTTTTTGAAACAGGTGGGTAGAGTTGAGCTTTTTAAGGAGCTGTTAAATATGTCCCTGAAGACAATAGCCAGTTGCTCACTGCATGTTTTTAAAACACGCCCTGTATTTGATCTGAACATGCGTTCAGACACATGCACAACTTGATTGAAACCACCATGACCATAAGGATGAAGGCCAACATGAAAACTGAATTCCTTCTGCTGTGCTTTCACTCCTCGTGCAATGTGACCCACAGGGACAGGAGGAGCACTGAGCGTTCGGAAGAGTCCGCTGTCGTGTCCGAAACGTCCGCGACGCGAAGAAACGTCCGAAAGCCCAGCGAGTCACGGCGATGGCAGACGGTGCGTGTTTGCGAAGACCTCAGATCTGTCTCAGCTTTTCAGTGTAAACGCTGAGCTCTCACCTCACCTTGTGTCCATGGAGTAACAGCTCACTGGGTTCAGTGTCCTCAGAGAGCTGGGGGGTGGAGAGGCTCTCCTGGGCTCCCCTTGACTGACTCCTGTCTCAGAGAGGCTCAGATTATACAGCTGTATGTTAGGATGAAAAAGAGAAACACTGACATACAACCACCTCTTTGGGGAATTTCAGTACAGAACCAAGAACTTTCTTGCATTAAACAGTTTATTTTTTTGAAAACTGCACTCATTACTTTGAAACTGAGATTTTACGTAGATTTTTAAAAATAATTTCCCATATGAACATTGCATACTTTAATCCCAATATAATTTTACAGCAAAACTTGAAGGGCAAGATGTGTTGGCAGGTGGAGCAGCACAACTGCGGAAATTAGTTCATTATAGTATTTGCAGCCATCAATCTGTCATTAAGAACTTGTCCAGCGCGGGATCGCGGGGGTGCAGAACCTACCGTAGGAGCACAGGGCGGAAGGCAGGGTACGCTGTGAACTGAACTGAACACCAGTCCATCACACAGGGCAGCGACACACACACACACACACGCACACACACACTATGGGCAATGTAAAGTCACCTGAAACACATTTCTTTGGACTGTGGGAGGAAACCAGAGCACCAGAAGGAAACCCACAAGAACATGGGGGGAGAACATCCGCCACTGTAACTGAAAAATAAAAAGAACAGCAGTCCCAAACCACTAAAGAGGTAGAAAGGCAGTGTGAGGAGCTCAGGCTCAACGCGCTCAATCCGAACGCTCGTTCCTGCATGACGGCTGGCCTCTGGTCGTCACATGAGCCTTTCAGAAACCGCAAAGCCTTTACAGATGAAGCAGCAGCTATATAATATGCATATAATATATATATTTCAATATAAAAGTCCCTTCTCTGGCAGGATGCTGCTCTGAGAATGCAGCCTCAGCCATGAAATAAAACCCCCATTTTTCAAGTTGATCAGACGGCAGACACCAAATCCCAGTGCTTTAATACAGCACCGTATGGAAACTGGGTCCGTCTGTGGCCCAAGAGTGAGGTCTAAATTGTGAAAACAAGTTTCCCACACTGGGTTACCTTTCACTTAGGATTTTACGATTCAAATGTTTAGGCAAAGGAAAGACCAGTGGAGGTTGTGTCTGTTTTTTGTAACAGTAGGCATCTGACTCAGGATACGGTTTCAAAATATTAAATTCAGCTTTGATTCTCTGCTGTGTAACTGTGGACATGCTGTGCTATATGAAATAGTGCATTAGATAATACTGTATATTGAAAGCTGAACTGATTTCATGCTGCTTTTTTTTAGTTTGGTTGGTGTGTTTCTAGTCGTCATCTTGTCTTTTTGGGTATTATAAAAACCTTCGCTTTATTCAGTACAATTTTTGCTGCACATGAAAGCAAAAGAACAACACAACCTCTCTGATATTTCATTAATCTGACAGTCCTTTTGTTGGAAATTAGACAACTTTTCGTTGCTTTGGATTCAAAGGCAAGACGCTGCTGTAAAACCCTAACCTGAAAAAATAATGTTGTGTGACACATTGAAATAGCAATCAAACTAGTCCGCAAAACCTGTTCTCTGATTTCTCCACACGGGCCGTATGTTTCCTGCCAGCAGCATCATATCGTCTCCGAAGTTCGGCAAACAGTCCGTCTCACTGATGTCCACTTATGTTACTCAGGAGTTCAGGTTCACATCACACCTCACTAACTGAAGCCTCTTCGCTGAATCACACAAGACAGAAACAAATGATCAGAATCAGAGCTCCCATTATTGCCCAATTACAATTAGAGTTACAGTTCCAATGACACTTCGATTCATGTCACTTCGTCTCCATGCGCTAATAACACACACTGTTCTTTTCGTTGCCGCTGTTTTTTATAGTCGCTGATTTTGTCACATTTTCTGGTGTTTTAGCTACAATATTGTGGTCATTAGTATTTGTGAACCGATATGAATAACATTAAAATAAACATAATTTTGATGTAGCTCTTAAATGTTTTTACTTGGAATTCTATAGTTTTCTTACCGAATTTTCACTTTACCGCATGAAAGCATGTAAATGTAAATACACTGAGGCTGTGTGTACGATATTGTAATTTAAAGATGTCGTTTTAATTTTGCTAGTAGTTTATGTCGCTATTGCATTTATTGATCCATCCATCCATCTTCTGTCCTGCTTGTCCTAAAAGGGTCGCGGTGGCAGCAAGGAGAGCAGAGAGGCCCAGCCGCCCCTGTCCCCCACAACTTCCTCCAGCTCAGCCTGGGGGATCCCCAGCCGTTCCCCGGCCAACTGTGAGATATAATCCCTCCAGCGGGTCCTGGGCCGACCTCGGGGCCTCGTCCCAGTTGGCCGTGCCCGGTATACCTCCAAAGGGAGGCGCCCGGGGGGCATCCTTATCAGATGCCCAAACCACCTCAAATGGCTCCTCTCAATGTGAAGGAGTAGTGGCTCTACTTTGAGTTCCTCCTGGATGCCCAAACTCCTCGCCCTGTCACGGAGAGTGAGTCCCAGCACCCTGTGAAGAAAACTAATTTCGGCCGCTTGTATCCGCGATCTTATTCTTTCGGTCATCACCCAGAGTTGATGACCATAGGTGAGGGTAGGGATGTAGATCAGCCGGTAAATGGAGAGCTTTGCCTTATGGCTCAGCTCCCCCTTCACGACTACAGTCCAGTACAGCGACCACATTACTGCTGCCGCTGCTCCCAGTCTGCGGCCGATCTCACGCTCCCTTCTTCTGTCACTCGTGAACAAGACCCCAAGATACTTCAACTCCTCCACCTGGAGCAAAAACTCTCCCCTTACCTGGAGGGGGCATACTATCCTTTTCCGTGAGAGAACCATGGACTCAGACTTTGAGGTGCTGATCCTCTTCCCAACCGCTTCACACTCGGCTGCAAACCGTTCCAGTGCGTGTTGGAGGCAGCCATGTGATGGTGCCAAAAGGACAACATCATATGCAAAAAGCAGAGACGTCACCTTCCGACTCCCACACAGAATGCCCTCCTGGCCTCGACTGCGCCTTGATATCCTGTCCATGAAGACCACAAACAGGAGTGGAGGCAAGGCACAACCTTAGCGGAGTCCAACACCCACATTGAACAGGCTTGACTTAATGCCGAGTATGCGGACACAGCTTTCTCTCCATATGTACAGAGACCAAATGGCCCGCAGTAGTGGCGCCGGTATCCCATATTCCCGAAGCACCTCCCACAGAATTTCCCGGGGAACACGGTCATAGGCCTTCTCCAAGTCCACAAAACACATGTAGACTGGATTAGCGAACTCCCATGCCCCTTCGGTTACCTGTGAGAGGGTAAAAAGCTGGTCCACTGCTCCATGGCCAGGGCAGAATCCGCATTGTTCCTCTTCAATCTGAGGTTCAACTATCGGCCGGAGCCTCCTCTGCAACATTTATTGATAGAGGGGAATTACGATTCACAACTAGCATTAGTAGAAAAAACATTACTAAGGATTCTCTATGATCTGGTACGGGAGGAGGCCCACAGGGGCGGGGACAGACACACCATAAGTTAGCGCACTGGGTGACACAACCCTAGTGACGCCACTGCGGAGACAAGCAGAGTTAGTGTTGCCACTTTCTTAAGCAGACGGAATGGAGCTACGGCATACTGTATATTTTCAGCCATGCAAAGCCTGTGCTTCACGAAGTCACTCGCAGGGCTCCAGCCACTCCGAACCGTTGACCTAAGGAATGAATGCATCATGTATGCACATGAACCAAGAGGGTGATTTCAGAAGGAGCCTCAAGTGATATACTGGCAGTTGGAAGGGAAAGAAAAATGAGAAAAGATCAAACTGTAGTTAGTAGACGTTATTGTAAGAAGCGTTTTCACACAAACAGCCCAGTACAGCTTTCAGAAGCAGAGTCGGGACCCGTGGCACTTCTTTATTTATTGTCTATGTATTTGATGATAATGCAATTATGTAAATAAGCTCCGTGTGCTGAAAAAAGTCTCTCAAAGGCAAATAGACGTGACCGCTTTTGAAATCCAAACGCCAAAGCCAACAGAGTACAGTGCACAGACCCTCATGCCTGATTCAGTCAGAAGCACTATTTGAACTGCTTGTCCTTTGGTTGAAAACAAAAATATTCTCTCACACAAAAATACCAGGCTGCTGTGCTCCTCCACCTCTGCTCACTTGATGGTTTCACACACAGGAGGTCCAAGATGAAAACCACAAAGGTTTTCGGTTCTGGCTCCACTGTGATGGACTAACCTCCCTGTCTCCCTCAGAACTGCTGAATCCCTCTCAAAGTTTAAGATGGGTCTCTAAACCCATCTCTTTTGGACTCACTTTTCCCCTGAGCTCCTAAGTGTTATGTACATGTGTATGTTATATGCCTAATACAAGTGTCTGCTAATGAATAAATGCAAATATATATTTTCATCATATATTTGCATTTTTTCACATATGTGTGCACATACACACATTGTGCTCTGTAGTGTCTTAGCTCAGGAGTGATAGTAAGTGGCAAGTCTGGGTGTCAGCAACAATTCGTCAAGAAAGAGTTTGGGAACCTAGGGAATGAACATTTACTGGATGTACTCCAAACTGTACATATTATCACACCAGGATGTCTTTGGAGTGTGGGAGGAAACCAGAGCACCCAGAGGAAACCCACACAGAGACAGGGGGAACATGCAAAGAAACAAACGTCCTCTCGCACCACTACCCAGACACTGTAAGACACCAGCAGCACTTGCTGTGCCACTGCGCCGCCCCAACCTGCAAATAATTTCATCACTTCACATTCTGCCTTCACAGCCACACCTGGGCATCAAGTACCATCCTATTTAGAACTGCTGCCTTGCGCCTGAAGGACTAAGGCTTGACGCACATCTCCCGCTGTAGTAGCCTTGAGCCAGATACTGTACTCACTATGAATTGCTGCAGCAAAAATTAGCCAGCAGTATAAATAGACAAATCATTGTAAGCAGATTGTAAATTGCTTTTGAGAAGAGCATCAGCTAAATAAACAAATGTGAATTAGCGTTACGGGATATGGAGATTTATGGATCAAATGCATCGGAAAAAGAGCAGGACAGTAAAAGTGCCGTCGGTACACAGCTCAAAGTGTAGCACAAGAGAGCGATAACGTGTGCATGTGGAGGAGGGAGCGATACTTGTGCCTGCTGTTGTCAATCGCGTCTCCTGGATTGATGGGGAGCGACAGACGAATGTTTGGCCTCAGTACTTGGCCTGGGTGCAAATGACACCTAACGGCACGAAGCACATAGAGCAGGAATGCAGTACAACGAAGAATCTCCATGAAGAAAAGAATTCCCCGTGACATCGAGGAAAGTTTGCTCCGAAAAAGACGAGTGAAGACAGACAAAGTTGTTCTTACGGTTAAATGTAAAAAGGAAAAGGTCGGAAAGAAGCGATGATCACAAAGTCCCCTGAAATCCCTTGGGTCCTCAGTCGGTATTTCTGCCACTCAAAAATGAAATTGGGCTCAGAAAAATGGAACAGGGAACAAGTGCTGATGGGGACTGGAAGAAAGGCTCTGATTTTGAAAGATGGTTTTATTTTCCCAGATGGAGGGAAGAGGGAACGAAATGAAAGTATGTGCTTCACCTGATTGTGTTCTGATCCTGGACACTCTGCCGGAGACGTCGTCACGGAGACGCGGAGCCACCGACAGTAACGCAGTCTCACGTGGAGACACGAACCGTTCCTGTCTGCGGTAGGTGAGGTGTTCAGACAATCCAGTCACGGACCTCCCATTCACATCATAAACTGTAAGACCATTTATTATTATACCTAGAGGGTAAATGATCCTTTTATTCCAGTCCAGTAATATAAACATTTCAATGCAGTTCATACTTCATTTTTTTTTTTTCTTTTCACTTTGATCACTGGAACAGGAGCCTTGAGGAACTGGGTGTTTTAGTGAAACCAAACTGAATGTTTCAAAATGAAAATAATATTTTGAGCTTCATTTACTTTGTTTGCTTTACAGAACCGGGAAGCGCAGTACATCAGGATACACTTAAAATGTTCTCTTCTATGGCTCTTGCATCAAAATAGAGGAAATTTTTTATTAGATATAGAAAGAAGACATTAAAAAAATCTGGTTGTGAAAGTGTAGCACAGCTGTCTCACGGTGCCTGGGTGGTGCGAGAGGATGTGGGTTTGATCCCCACTCAGTCTGTGTGGAGTTTGCATGTTCTCCCCATGTCTGCATGGGTGCTCTGGTTTCCTCCCACACTCCAAAGACATGCTGTTCAGGTTCCCCCATAGTGTGTGAGTGATGGACAGAGAGAGTGTGTGTGCTCCACTGATGTATGGATGAGTGACCCAATGTAAGCAGTGTATCTAGCAGTGTAAGTCACCGTGGTGAATAAGGTGTGTGAGCTCATAACACTACATAGAGCTCATTGGAAGTTGCTTTGGACAAAAGTGTCTGCTAAATAAATAAATGTAAATGTAATTTGTGACTGCAGCGGAAATACCTCGTTGCGCGGTAATTAGTAGCCATTAACCTGCATTATCTGTGCAAAAGCCAAACAGCTCTATGTGTCTCCATCTGCGCTTCCCACCAAAGCACGACTTTGGACGAGTCACTCGATCTTTACCATCAAGACCATCAGCTTCAGAGCTTCTGGGACACAAGGGCATTTGAGTCCATTGGTGTTTTTTACTCCGAGCCAACAGAGCCATGAATCACCTACTCAGTGATTCCTAAATAAGTAGTACTGCTCACTATATTTCGACGCTGATTTATCTGAAGTCATTAAGAGGCATGAAGTGCTTGGACTCGAAAACAGTCATCAGGACAAAATCCTCGTTCTGCATCATTAAACGAGATTCAGGACCAAGGGAACCTGGTGCAATGATTCAAAACGCTGTCCAGCGTTGTCCTTCTGGCAGCCTTTGTGCTGAGGTGAAACATTTGATGAAAGTTGCATTTTCCTCACACAGACCAACAAACACTTAAATTATTACTGCCGAATAAAAATAATTTAAAGAGCACTTAGGGTACTTGAAGAAATACATACCCAGGGAAAGAATCTTGAAGGAAAGTACAAGTATTCATAAGCTTTGCAAGAACCATCTTGCAAAGTGTGTGGTTGCTTTGTATCAATATTTAATTTAGAAACACTTGCAGAAATTCAGAAGTCGGCTGTCTGCCCTCGATAGTGGGGATTTTTTATGACCGAGCAATTACACCAAAAAGTACCGCAATGTAAACTTCATAAATAAGGTATTTGTTTACTTCAATGTTTACTCTTCTGTTTTTTCAGAACAAGAGTGGCAGTCCTCTTTATTTATTTTTCTGCAGAAAATTGATTTATGAAGTGAAGCAAAGAATGCAAAGGAGAAAGATGCCTGGTTAAGGTAACTGCCAGCAGCTAAAGCCCAGTGGTTTTTTTTCCATTAGCCAGGCAGCGCTGCAGAGAGCTCTTCCAGCAACTTCTTTTTCCACAATTGATTCCATGCCAAGCTAAAAAGCATCATGACGGAATCCATTAGTGGTCGCCCTGCACAGGTTCACGATGAATATGAGACACTTTCTCATAACTCATCAGGTCTGAGATGTGAAGAAACTGGATTTAAAAACAGAGGTGAATATGTGAATTTACCATATGGTTGCGTTGGCCTTTGCAAACAGAGGTAGCTTCAGTATTGATATTAAATAAATTAACAGTATATCATTGACTCTGTTATTCACTGAACCGTTAACCGTTAATCTCTAAATAGCTTCCTAAACACCAATATAAGGGTATAGGGTTAGGGTTAGGGGTTAGGATTAGGGTTAGGGTTAGGATGCCCAAGAGCCACAAATGTAATTTCTCCTTCAAGTGCCTTAGGTTTGTTTCCTCTCCTCTGTTGCCTTCGACATTTTTGTTGCACTCTTGTCTTGTTGTTACTGATGTTAATTGTTTCATGTCTCTCCGTACTCTATTTATATTTGTGTTAGTCTTGGTTTAGTGGCCTGAGACAACAGAAAGAAATTTAAAAACATACAAAAGGAAATTAAATTGAGTAAACAACGGTAATACCATTAGTATTAGTAGCATTTTGATCATTCTGAGAGAAAAAAAAAAACAATAAATGTCTGCATGTGAATCATCCAAATCTCTCTGCACATTCTACTGAGAATAATTCCATTTACTGGTGAAAGTTCGTCAAAATGCACCGATGTGCAGTTTACATGGTGAGGATGAAAGGCTCATTCAGGTTTGAGAGCAATAGTAGAATATACAGCATGTCTGAGACTGAACTGAACAATGAAATATTTTTTGTTGCTTTAGCGCCCGTTCTCTACAAACGAAATTTAACAGGTTTCATCTTTAAGGTTTAGTCCCGAATTAATCCTTAACTTTAGGCTTTATTATTTCTGCAGAAATCCATTAAGATTGGAGATAAAGGTTAAATTAAAAATGACTGCGCTTACATCACTTTGTTGCTTTAAACCCGTCCTTGTGTCAAAACTGCATTTTTCTACTTGATGGATGAATAATGAACAGATTTAAATAAATGCAGTGAACCAAATTATACAGTAAATCTGTCCTTGTACCTCATCTTCTGACATGAGCAGCTGAACTATTAAACTTTCTTGCAAACAAGATTTAAAGCACATGAATGCACTTATGGAATCGCTTTCAAGATTGTAATGGCACCGCGGTAGCAATAAAACACTCGTAGTACGAGTAGAAGCACTGAGTGCCACCTTTAGCTCAGCTCTACAGCTTGGTGCAGAAGAAAGCTGTTCTGTCCACACGAGTGTAAATCTTGTCTTCTCTTTGGTTCCCTTCCCCTCACCTGGATTTGGAGTCACAGCTGTCCATCAACATCGGTCCAGGAGCGACGGACCTGATTGGCTGGACCCGAAAGGCGGGACTTCCCAGATGTTGAAAAGACATTTCCTGGAAGGTGTTGGACAGCTAGGTTTTGGATGAACAAACCTACTCTAGTGTGATTTCCATAGCTCTCTTGTGCTCCTGCTTCACCTTCTTGTTGTTGCTACTTTGATATTTTTGCTTCTTTCTGTTTTTATCTCGGGGGTGTGGTGGCGCAGTGGGTTGGCCCACAGTCCTGCTCCCCGATGGGTCTGGGGTTCGAGTCCTGCTTCGGGTGCCTTGTGACAGACTGGTGTCCTGTCCTGGGTGTGTCCCTTATGCCCTGTGTTACCGGGTAGGCTCCGGTTCCCTGCGACCCTGTATGGGACAAGCGGTTCTGAAAGTGTGTGTGTGTGTGTGTTTTTTTTATCTCACTTCTGTACTCGTTGCTCACCTGTTTGGTTGTTTGTTTCTTTTCTTTCTTTAGACAGTACGTAAGTAGTGTAGTTTGGAAGGTGGCATAAGACTTTATGTTGGGTTTTGACCCTTTTTCTTTCCAAGTTTGAGTTCAAAAGTGGCCTGTCTACCAAGGTTAGGTCGGTTAGGTTTTTCTTTCTTTTTCAATACCCTTTAGATTCTGAAGGTTTGCTTATTGGAGCTTTATTTTGTACCCTTGATTATTTACAATTTAATTTGAACCCTAAACATGCACTCCTGTTTGCGTATCCTATTTGTTGTGTCATCAACTCAAAACTCATAACTTAGTAGAAACACTTTGTTACACCCCTGTAGACCCCTAGACAACCCTGGGGTCCCAGCAAAATTGGGGGCTTGCAAATGGGACATCTCTCTTCACAGAAAGGCACCCAAAGGTTTAGTAGCAGTTATTAGTTGTGAATTGTCGAGTGTGGTGTTTTGCTCTCTGCTCATTTTGGGGGAAAGTAGACAATGTTTCAGTCTGAATGATTTTGCTTTTGAAAAGTTATGGAGCCTGTTTTCCACAGTAAACCTGTCTCCTTCACAGCAAATGGAAATACACACACACACACACACACACACATTTTCTGAACCACTTGTCCCATATGGGGTCGCGGGGAACCGAAGCCTAACCCAGCAACTCAGGGCGTAAGGCTGGAGGGGGAGGGGACACATATCCATCGCAAGGCACCCCAAGCAAGACTTGAACCCCAGACCCACCAGAAAGCAAGACCCGGTCCAACCCACTGCGCCACCGCACCCCTTCCAAATGGAAATACAGCAATATAGAATTATAATGTGGTTCCCAGTGTGTTTTTTTCTCTCTCTCATCCTTATGGGACCCTGCTAAGTGTAATTAAAGAATAATTCCTGCAGTTTTTCTCCAGAACACTAATATACCACACAACTATGAGACTATTTACACAGATGTCTTAGAAGGCTGAACAAACATGAGTGGACCGACTAAAATAGGACGGATCCTCACAAATAAAGAGCAAATGTGGGGAAAAAACTTTCACAGCTGGATTTGATATTCAAAGTAGAGATTCAGACGATACCATGTCCATCTCTGTCCACAGGGAAGCATCAGAAGCACATGGGATCAAGAAAAATCATCAGCAAATCTACTTAAGATCATCTAGCATCCTTGCTTCATATAAGATGTGATCAGAAGTACTTTACTGACAAAAATTACTCTGAGTGCGAAAGAGGAGTGGAAAGAATTGACATTCAAAGCCCCAAGCCGGTATTATATGTTCTCTTTGAGAGTATTGCATATACAGTGCGTAAGACCTGGAGTATGTATGTCTGTGTAAATAAATAAATAGTCAGAGAAAGTATCTTTATGAGGTCAAACTTTTTTGTTCGACTGCAAATGTGAATAAAGACAAATGTGGTTTGAAAAAGGATCTGCAAAGAACGACTTTCTGAGGTGGGAGCAGCAGTATGACATGTCATTTTCTCAACCGTAATGAGTCAATTTTTCAATATACAGTTTGTCCACAAATAGACAATAAATTAACATTTCCATCCAAAGTCATAATTATTGCTGTATAACGTGGGCTGTTGGTGGTGCCTTGCCTGAAGAAATTAAACTCGTATGCGTATTTGACCACTTAGATCCCACTTGTGGCCCATAATTAGTTTTATGCATCAGTAACACCCTTCTGAAGGCACTGGGGGATGGAAGAGATGGTGAGTAATTACTGACAGTACCCAGCTGATTTCTCCCTCCATTTAGGGGTCCTTGTTAGAGGTTCCTTCAGTGGCCCTGTGCTCCTGGGTCTCAGGCTGGATAAGCAGGGGTTTGCTTTACAGTTTGCCCTCTGTGTCCACAAGCCGCCTTCCTAATGAGGTCTTGTGGATTCCAACCTGAGCTGCTTCAGGGCTGTTGGCTGGGAGAACTGTTGCCAGGCACACAGCGAGGGAAAGTAATATGAGTCGGGGGAAAAAAAAGGCATGTGGTATCTCCCTGGTTGAATAATTGGCTACTTCTTCACACTCACGTTATGTCATTAATTTCTTCAGCAGACTCCCATATCGACGGGACTGGAAATGCTTGAAATGGATTAATTCTCTTATGTTCATCGAAAGTCTTTGCTAAAGTAATGCCATTTTGAAGTATAATGTTTTATTTTGGGATGTGCAAATCAAATTCAGGCATTGACGTGTTTAAGGACACAGGTGTAATTTCACTGTCTCATTTTGAAAAAGATATGACTGTAAAACATGTCTCTGAGAGATTTCCCAGTGAATAATTCCAATCACTTCTTATTCCCCACTCTGTCTGTCTGTCTGTCTGTCTGTCTTTAGTATTGCATATTCCATCAACCTGTGAAGAAATCCAGAATGCTGAATTTGCTTCAGGTTCTTCGATATGGCCAACTGGGATGAGATCCCGAGGTGGGCGGAGGACCTGCTGGAGAGATTATATCTCCCAGCTGGCCTGGGAGCAGCTGGGGATCCCCCAGCTTGATCTGGAGAAAGACGCAAGGGATATAGACGTCTGAGCTTCTTTACTCTCCCTATTGTCACCGCGACCCTAGAAGGACAAGCGGGCAAGAAGATGGATGGATGGATGGATGGATGGATGGATGGATGGATGGTGCCAAAAAGCAGAGTCATCGTGAGCTGGGGGCAAGAAAAGCAAAGCACACAGCAAGCCAATGGGGTGGAAGGTGCAAACAGGCAGTGATGAGTGCAGCTGTACCCCGTCCTCAGACTATACCCTGAGTCCCGACTTCATTCTCATCCAGACCATGGGCTGAGCATCCCTTGGAATGGTATATACAAGGCCTAAAGTGTCTCAGCTGGCTAAGACGCACGTCCCAGACTCAGGTCACTCTGTCCTGTAGGGAGGATTGCAGTGCAGAATTGAAACAAAATTCGTTCAGTAGCACTACCTGATCTTATACTGATGTCATCCCAGATGAGCAGATCCTGGAATGTGTGTTTGGACAGGGGTTTGACCCAGGCTGTGTCTGTGGGAACATTTTATGTTCGCCCCATGTCCACGAGGGCTTCCTCTCACAATTCAAAGACATGTGTTTCAGGTGATCCGGTGACTCTGCACCCATTTATTGTGTGCGTCAAAGATAGGCTCCAGACCACCACCGCCCTGCCTTTGACAAGTGCTTACCGACTATGAATGGTATGTTTATCTTCACGTTTTTTTATCTTTCGCTATTTAGTGGGTACAAAGTGTTCTAATGCCATGTTGTGCAGCTAGATGAGAGCCACCAAGTTCTGAAGCTCAGTGATCCTCGTAATGTGGGGCAATAAAATGAAGGCAAACGCACTCCTGACAGACAGCATTAAAACTTCGGACGGCTGCAGCTTTCCTGTTATTTTAAAAGCCTGCCACAGAAAGGAAGGCACGTACAAATTGGTCTGTTTCCCCCTAATTTCAGAGCAAATCAACGGGACCTGAACTTAACCGCACCGAGACAGCGCGCCTGCTAGGCAACGTCGCTTAATCTGGTTCATCTGTGGAGCAGCGATGTGCAGCCACACCAAGTGAACGAGCCTGGAATGCGCACTCAACTGATTGTGACCCCCGCCAGCAAGACCGAATCCATGTAATAAATGACAATGTTATAATAACATTTTATAACAAGCTGTGGAAACACACTTCTGGAAGCGAAATCCAGCAGTCCTGCACGGCAGGAACAAATCAGCGCAAAATCAAATCCCCGCGACGGAGGAGGAGGAGGAGGAGGAGGAGGAGGAGAGAGAGCGTCAACTTTGTGCTGCGCGAACTCGGTCGCAGGAACCATCGAGGACGTCTCGTGGAAGGTGCACGGGTGCCCCGCGGAATTAATCACGATGCAGGTCCGCTGCTCACACTCATGCCTGGAAAGCGATCTCAGTTCAGCGTCTCCTTTTTTCCACAAGGGCAAATTGAGCTGTCTCTATTGATCTATTGGGTCCAAGAGAGACGCTGAGACAATTACTGCTGTGCCACAACTAATATGGCCTGAGGAGCAGGGCAGGCGTTCTCCTCAGACATTCTGAGAATAGAAGGAGGCCCCTGCGGTTGGGCTCGGGCTCCGGCTGAGAGGCAATGGCATCAATAATTATTATGACGCTGCTTTCGTCCCTGACATAAGAGACATTGTGACAAATGTTTCGTAGGACATTAATAACCTCAGAGATAAAAAGGAAAAACACTTATATCTGTTATTAAATGATCACAGCAACGGCCTTCTCCCTGACAAAGCTCAGTAATAACCGTAGCTTTCGGTAATTCCTACCGATAATATTACTTCTAACAATGAATAAGGGATGACATGATGTTATGCCCCTTCCAATCCATCCTTTCTTAGAGCAGCGCAGCAGGTAGCATGGATTTGTAACACAATGGTCAGCAGCTCGTGTCCCAGGGAGGACGCCAAGTGAACAAGACAACACAATAATGAATGTAATCATAATAAGAGCTTGAGCACAAGAGCACACAAACATTTAAGAGATATGAATGCAAACAGACACTCGGTGAAATATGCAGAAAAGTTCAAAAAGTGGGAACGACTGAACCACCTGCATCCAACACAGCTGGTTCACTTAAGCCACTTTGAATGAAACAAAAAACTTCTGTCCTGTAACAGAAGAACCGTTTCCAACATTCATGACTGCTTTTAATTGCTGTTTGATATTTTTTATGAAGCTGTCCTTTTTATTTTGTAAAGCTTTGCAGGAACTAAATAAAGGAATCAAAACACAGAAAAAATGCAATGCTCTATGAAGAGAATAATAAGGCGTTTGGGTTATATTTAAATATGTCAAAAATACACCATGAAAACAAAGGTCAAGGCAAATCCCTGTGGAGGCAGAACTCTTGAAAAGACTTTTCAGTGAAAATTCATTATAAGTATATTATCGTAACAATATTGTGACAGAAAACAGACGCACACACATATGGGGGGTTTTAAGGGAAAGACAGATTTACATCATTAATTTTCCTGCCAGAGACGTTTGTCCAGAACAAATTTAATAGCTTATATGTTTTACCTTACCAAAATTATTCAGCTTTGCTCACCCTTCTCTGTGGTTCGATTCTAGTGTTAATTGCAGGAACCGAACCTTTAATGTTTAAACGTTTAGTATTTCTTATAGCCAGGGGCCAGAACCACAGACACACACACACACGTCATTTCGCAGTATTACCACCGTCCCGAGAGGACAACGCAGAGCAAGTCATTGCCTCTAATTGATAGGTTTGGCTGAGATTTTCTGCAAATCACCTGCGTATTGACAGCAGGGAAAATTCACTCGGCACAACATTTGAAATTTCATGAGACCTTTGTTAGTTTGCAGGTATTCTTCTGCACCTGGGGCTGAGTGTGGCTCGCAACTCAAGTAGAGGCGCGGTAAATTAGCAGTGCAGTCGGCAGAGCAAGGAATTCCAAGGCTCAGCTGCGTGGCTCATAGTGAACCGATCTTGTTACGGCACGGTGCCCACGGAACACCCAATTTCCCTTGCATTTCACTAGCGGCGTTTGAAAACCCGCTTCTGCAATTTACTATGATTCCTCGTCAAAAGCAGCAGTCACAATTTCATGTGGTTTCCTTCAATCTCCGGCTCCAGTCATACGTTTTGCCTCTTGCTTTTTTAGATTTTCCACATGCAGCACGGGGAAGTTACCAGGTCACTGATTCTCAAAATAAAAGCCTGCATAGTCGTACTAAATGTGTCCCAAAACAGGAACAAATCATTTGTCCTTGTCTTTATTAATCAAATATAGTCAGAATGTGAATAATCCAAAAAGATTTCATGTACACATCAGTGGTGTTGTGCACAATGTTGTGGTGAACGTGACAAGAATGTGTGTATCGTTGTATTCTTTCACTTATTGGATAAAAGTTAGCTTGTGACCTCATCTGCAACATTTCCTAATGTGTTACTCCACTACCTGTCCATCATTGCCCTCTAGAGCATCTGTCTGCTCACCTGAACATTCATGTATCATAATCCACCTATTTTCTCTCTTCTGTGTTTTCACATGGCCAAGGCTGAGAGAGAGAGAGGAGACGTCAGTCAGCTGGAGTCGCCTGAGGTCACCCATCACTTGTGTGTCTCACGTTCTCGTACCGGTGTCCTGCACGCAGCTCGTCCGCTCTAGGGGCAGCAGACAGAGACTGAATGTGATGAAGAAACAACAACGCAAACCCACAAGTCAAGACCTAGGACAAAATTATTTCATTTGAAAAACTTTACCTGTTTTTGGTCTTTTAATTACACAACACATCAATGCAAAAACAGAAAGTAATAGGTAGGCAGGGAAACAGAAGAGAGGAAATGTTCCTCTGTGATGGGTAGGCAAACACACGTCTGTGGAAAAGTTATCTAAGATGGTAGTTGACATAATGAATAGACAAATTTACCCAGTACCTGATTTCTATATTAATAAAACATCTGTTAAGCTGAATACACCTGATGAGGAGGATCACCTGAGAAGACAAAAGGAATTTTCATTGTAATGCTTAGGAAATCAAAGAGCTCTCGCCTTTCATTAAATTATCATAACTGGTGACACAGGAATTTCTTACTCAATCTTAAAGATTATAAGAGCTGCAGATATGAAGCCCTACCTATTGTATTTCTGAGCCCTACCCATTGGGTAGATCCTGCCAAGTGTTCTGCCGATCATCCTCTCAACCATTCTCTCAGCTGGTGTTCCTCAGGGCTCAGTACCGGGCCCCCTACTCTTCTCATCCTACACCTCTTCCCTTAAATCTGTCATCACCTTCCACAGATACACCGATGATACCCAGCTCTTTGTCTGCCTCTCCACAGGGCTACAGACATAATCGTTTGCATTGAATCTTTTTCCACCTGAACATGACGCTCTCTAGTAACGCAGCTCGTTACATTTTGAAAGCAGTTTGCGTTTTACAAAACACAACCAATGTAATAGAGTCAATGAGACCATTAAAGTAACACAGACTTAGTTATTGTTACATTACCCACAAGGGGATAAATAGACAGAGTAAGTTGTGCAGGTAGTTACCACGAGGAAAGTGTTCATGGGCTTTGCTTGAGCAGAGCCTGGAAGACATGCACTACATTTCAAGAAAAGGGCAAATGGTTGTCTTTCTGATGTGTTGATGTATGGCTCTATAAATATCAGTGGAGTGTATTTCACAAGGGATTTTGCCCCTGTAGATGCATGATGCTCTAACCCTTGGCAACTCCACAGTGAAGAATATCAAATCAATATTTACCTTCAGAAAGCACTCACTGGCCGCTTTTTTAGGAACACCTGCCCATTCACACTTTATCTGCCCCTCACAGTTAATTTGTTACTTGGTTGAGACTCAATCTATAAAGCATTCAGTCTGGGTCAAGAGCTCCAGTTACTGTTGAAATGAATGTGAAAATGGTCAAAGTGTGTTAGTTAAGTAATTCTGAATGTACAGGCATCCGTTGATTTATGAAATTTCCCTATTTGAAATTTTGGTACTACAGCTCTTGGTTTTTGATACCCAATTTTTGACTTCTGGATTGAAAAGTCGGCATAAAGACATTTATCCAAAGCATGTCTGAAAAAAATTTAAAGTTGTGCATCATGCAAGTGAAACAGAAGAGCAATAATGTACTCCAGTTGGGGTTAGTTTACTTTTTGCATCCTTCCTGTTGGCTTCCTGTCTCGCGTTTGCTTTGTTTCCATGGATTTGTGCAGTCACAGTGCAAGAATGACTGTCGAGCCTCTTCCCTTTTCCACCCACAATCATCTGTTCTTCTGTCCACTCAGTGAGTACAGTAACAGTTCATTACAGTAAATTGCTGAACCATGAGGTGTCGCATGGAGAAACGGGGAGGCAACAGGATGGCCTGAACACACCGGTAAAGTTTTAAATACTTTAGACATCAGCAATGAATATACAATTAACAGGCTTTTTAACGCTCTCAATTAGTGGGTGAAAAAGAAGACGCAGGAATCCTGGAACCTGCAACTCCGTGTCTTGAAGCTGAACCCGACGTGACCCTGAACCATCGCAGTTCTGCCTTTCCCAGCACGGCCCACAAATTCCTTCATGAGTAACAAAAAAAAACAATAAAATCCTCTTCTCACCAAAACTGGATTCCACCTTTCCGACATGCTCGTCGAACCTTCCCAGGCAACAATTGCTTTCCCTGTCCTTTATTTTAAATTGTTGCATGCACTTATTTTTCCAATATTTTTTTTTTTCACGATTTTCATTATTGAATGTTCGTTGTTCTTTGCTGGATAGAAGGAAAACACATTGCAGAAGCGTACTGACTTGAAAAATGTTCATTAATTAACGTAAGAGTTTGATAATCATGCAGTGTTTTTTATCATACTGAAATTATGCATTGATGGTTATATCGGCGTTTTACAGTGTTTTAGTGATATTTCTGGAAAATTGGTTCAGGGTTTTTCAGATGGGCTGGAAATGCATTATTATTCTTACTATTAAAAAATAATTTTGGTGGTGGTGTGATGGTGTTAAGATTGTTTTCATGAACACATTAGGTTGTTTAGTACCACCTACGTATAATTTCCAAAAAGAACCAAAATATCTTGACCAGATACAGCCTGGATGATGTGCCAGGCAACAAAGCACACATCATCTCAGGATGGTTCCACAAACATGAACGTGCTTTTACTCCTATGGTCTGCACTGACCCTACCTCTCACACCAAAAGAGCCAATAGGGCATCTTTGGGGTGAAGTGGAACGCGATGTTAGCAGATGGAGTGGTCTTCTAAACAGGCTGTACGAACTGTGTGAAGCTGTCAAGGTACAGTAGCATGAACCAAGAAGCGTCTGGAATTTACTCAGTGCTTTGTTGGTCAATTCATGTTGTTTTGGAGAAAAAAAGGGTTCCATCTGAGACTAACTACTAATGATTAACCATAATCATTCATTCATTTTTAATTGTACAAATCAAGATTTACATTTGTATTTGCAAGTTCATTTTAATATTTCACACGATGATCATCCCTCTGGGGTTTATGTACTTTCAAGTATCACTATGTGTGTACCTAATAAAGTGGCTGTTTATTATTTACCGTATTTCCCGGTAATTTCGTAGCTTAAAAGCTGCCTAACAGCTCAGCATGACTATGGGCTGCCATTATAATTCAGGAGAGCAGGGCTATGTGCCCCCCCGAAAAAAAAAAAAAAAAAACAAAAACAATGTGCCCTTGGCTCTGTAACTTCCATCTGCATCATACTGATAAATTGCTTGGCATGCAGTTATGTCCAAAATAACTTATGTGGATTATAACGGTTTTACAGGTCCCATATTTAAATGGACATACTGTATATTTTATGGAAGCTGTTAATCAGAGTATATCACCTACACAGGTGATCTAAGATTCAGTTTTTTAACAAAGGCTATTTTATTGCATGTGTGCTTCCGTCTTATAGCTGCTCATAGGATGGGGAAGGTGCTCTTGCCGCACCTGCTCTGTACCAGTGTGTTAAAATGTACGTATTTAAAAGGTCAGTGTTAGCAGATGAGCAGAGCAGCGTTTGCTGTTGACGGAGGGTTAGGGTTGGGGTCACATTGCTAACAGAGAGCTCGGGCAGACATTCTTAGGGTTGGGACAAGATGCTGTGCGTAAACTGTCAGTAAAATGTGTGGTGTAACTGTGCAAGTTGGAAACAGGTATACTGTTCACACCTTGTAGACTGACGGCATGAAGGAAACTACGAGCAATGCTCGCGATAGGAGTGGATGGAGATGGGGCTTCTTATTATCAGGTCCAAAACAAGGTAAAGACAGCAGGTTAGGGTCCTAACAGAAATATCTTTCCACTGATGCCAGTGCCCTCACTTAATTTACACAACACGTTTCTTCAGAACATAAAGGAACATAAATCACGACTCAGGGGAACCGCATACTTTACTGGGGCTGTAAAGGATGGATGGATGGCTGGATGGAGGTGTATAACACACATTCGTGGTCTTGAAGCTATAAACTGTCTTTGTTTTTTCAAGGCACTTTTCTGCTGCTGCAATGTTGCCATCCTGTGGCAGGACTGCAACCGTTTCCATGCATTTCACATTTACAGTTATTTCTTTAGCTGATGCTTTTCATCAGAGCGGCTTGCAATATTAAGGTTACATTTACATGTATCTATTATCAGACACTTTTCTCCAAAGTGACTTCCACTGAACTCTGTGTAGGGTTACTATCAGCCCACACACCTTATTTACCAAGGTAACATACACTGCTAGATACACTACTTACAATGGATCACTCATCCATACATCAGTGGAACACACACACACTCTCTCTCTGTCACTCACACACTGTGGGTGAACCTGAACAGCATGTGTTTGGACTGTGGGAGGAAACCAGAGCACCCAGAGGAAACCCCTGCAGAGAACATGCAAACTCCACACAGACCGAGCGGGACTCAAACCCATGTTGTCTCACTCCACCCAGGCGCTGTGAGACGCAGAGCTCCTCGCTGTGCCACCATTACAATTACTACAGTTACAAGCTAACAATTATTTACACAGGTGGGTAACTTTACGGTAAGTACCTTGCTCAAGGGTACTACAGCACGCTGCACATGGGGATTGAACCTGCAACTTATAGATCCAAAGGCAGTAACTGTAACCATTCCACCATCAGCTGTGCCTGTTTTCACAAGTTTTTCACCTGCATACAGATACCTGGTGCAGCGAAAGTTTGTATGTATCATACTGTACATACTGTGTGTATTAATATCACTGTATGTAACACTCAAGTTGCCAAGTTCTAGTCTCGCATCTGGTCTGATCCAACTGCCTACTTGCTGGCTTTCTTACATCAGCTACATGCCCACCCCTGATGGACTGGATAGCAGGAACGTGCAGTGGTTATTATTATTAGCTTTTTTTATTACTAATTGAGGATTCTGTTGCATGGCTGGTTGTTCCTTGCAAAAAGTCTGCAGCGGATTCCTCCTCGCAGCCTGGAAGATTACAGTTCCTGGTCCTTGACTATTCGTACGATTATTCAAGAGATGTTTAACAACAATAAACCGGAGCTTAAGTTGTGTTTTTCATTAAGTTATGGAACATAGGTCAATTATTCTCACATATCTGGTAAGAAAATATATTTTATATATTTTATTGCTGAGGTCCAAAGCAGGAGTTCCTTCTACAAATGTGTCTGAGTCCAGCGTCTAACTTTTTCCTCCACTAGACATGTTCCTATGTGAACTGCATGATCATTCAGATGAATGTTGGAAGGACTGGAATGATAGTTTTGCAACTCAATACGCTGATAAGTTGCCTGGCAGGTAGTTTTATCCAAACATGATGGCCCAACATGACTGGCGCTGCTACATATTGTACACACTCAGCTGCTGCCCCATCTGTTAAAATACATAAGTAATAACCTGAGTGTGGGATGCATTGCGTTACATAATTGTTCACTGAAATGGAACATTTGAATGCACACAAATCTTGTAATTCTTTTACTTCCCTACACCGTTCTTCACACCTGTCGGTTGATCCGTAGGTCAAAGATGGAGATTCAGGTTTTGGAAACGACCGTTTGCCAGGTGGACGACGCTGCCATGAAAGCAGCGAGTGAAATATAAAAATAATTTTCCAAAATGCCAGAAACAGTGAGCATGAGTAAAAAGTTAAATTACAACCATGATCCTCCTATACACACACACATTTTCAGAACCGCTTGTCCCATACGGGGTTGCGGGGGAACGGGAGCCTACCCAGCAACATAGGGCGTAATGCCGGAGGGGGAGGGGACACACCCAGGACGGGACGCCAGTCCATCGCAAGGCACCCCAAGCGGGACTCGAACCCCAGACCCACCGGAGAACAGGACTGTGGTCCAACCCACTGCGCCACCGCGCCACCGCGCCCCCTGCACCCCCTCCTCCTATACAAATGTTTAAAAACTGAATATAATAAAAATGTAATAAATAGCGACTCTCCCACTGTTTGCACAAGGGTGCTGTGTGAATGAAACCAGCTTTGAAGTGATGTGATTTTGTCTCTCAACAACACACTTGGAAACGGGAAAGCGTAAGTGTAAACAAACACTGTATCGTTAACACATCAGCTTTTCAAGTGAAGGACCATGAGGTATTCGGGGGGGGGAACTTCTGTTGTATTTATTGGACATTAGTTTCTCTACATCCAGTCGGAGACTCTGTGTACAATACATAAGAGAGGATTGAACCATTCAGACAATCATGAACAAACAGCGTTACAAGACAGTATTAGAAAGGATATATTGAGCAGAGCAGAGCAGAGCAGAGCAGAGCTCACGCCCAGCGTCACGGGAGGCCCACAGAGGTGCTTCCCCAGTGCAGCGTTTCCAGCAGGAAGCTCCAAACATCAGCCGAGGCCTATTTTCTCATTCCTTTCAAAGCATCTCTGCCATCGCCTTCTTTACAGTTCATTCATTTTCTGCTACTTTACACATTTTCATGGCATCACAGCAGTTCCTTGAACGCTGGGAGGAGGCCGGCGCACGTGTGTGCGGAGTGCGGCGGGTGGGATTCTAAGGAGGAGCTCGGGGAACAACGTGGGAACGCCGGAAGTCAACAATCCTTCTTCTTTTTTCTTTCCACATCACACATGGGCCAACACCATAGGAAACAGAGTAACGGTACTGTAATTGAGCATGCAGGACAGGAATGGGCAGCGACAGCGCGCTCCAGTGCAGGGCGGCGTGGCGGCGGGGGGGCGCGGCTGGTGAAGGCGGGATGTGTGACGGCTACACTTGCACCGGATCCCTGCGTGTGTCTAAACGCGAAGACGGACAAAGAGCTCGGGATGATCACGCAGGAACTGCAGTCACAGTGCGCACGCACACGCACGCACGCACGCACACACCCTTGCTATAAGCCCAATGTGCGAAAGAGTCTTGGGCCTTGACCTAAAGGCGAGGCCACATGGCACAAACCTCACACGCTTAGTGAGCCACCCCCTCGGATGAAACGGGAGGCAAGAACTGATTTCTTTTCAGTCTTCAGGGGCGGGGGGGGGGGGGAAAGAACAACCATGAGTTTCACATCAAGTATAATTGACCATACAGAGTATCTATCGATTTAAAAAAGTAACTTTACAAGTGTGTTAAAAACTGATGTTGTGCACCAAAGGCACTTTAAAAAACACCCCTTGTGAACAAAATCTAAAAGGCAATAAATTAGCAAAATACTACAGTAACATTAAATGTTAACACAGTATCTTTGATTTCTGTTAATTAGCCTTTTTCGCTTTTTTTAAATCATGTGCTTATAATATGTACTTTTTTTTTTTTTAAGCATGCATGAGAGCATAAGAGTTTGCTTAAAATGACAAAGGAAATTGCCTACAGCTCATAAAAAGAAAAAAAGTGCTCAAAATCTGCAAGGACAAGATGTTGCTTATCCGAAAGCAGGAGGGTAATGACAGCAATATGTATGTCCCTCAAATGAAGATGAGACAGGTCTGCAAGACTGGGTTCATCAAATGAGATGAATAATAATAATAATAATAATAATAATAATTTCAAAAAAGACCTGGTTTGGCTTCACAGTCTGTGAGAGGCGCAGTTGCACACTTGGCCACCAGAGGGCAGGCGTGTGCGGAATCAGGAATGGCAAGACTCCTACAGAGAGCCTTCCCTGAGCATCCCCATCACATGGCAAATATGCAAGTGCAAGACAAGGTGGGATCACCCAATATTTGACTTTTATGCATGGAAAATGCACCATAATAACGGAATAATCATGATAATATCAGGACTGAAACTATGTGGCACTTCCTGAGATTCTCGATGGAATATATATCTGTTCGAAATGTTCTCTGTGCGCTCCATTCTCTGTCAGTCAACTTTCCCTTCAATCAAGTTGGCCGAAAGTCACGCGCCGTCCGCACCACGGCTCTTTAGGCAAACTGGCGGAGACGCCCTCGTGACGTTGTGCGTGTTAACAGGAAAGGCACCACAAACGGTCTCTGTCATTAAGTGGAGAGGACGGGGACAAAGGTGCAAAGGACATTCGTACCAGGGAAAGAATGAGGCCTTTTCCCGCCGGGTCTTTTCTCGAGTCGCTCCACGCATTCCACACGGAAAAGTGAGACCCGTTTGGGAATGGAGGATGGACACGGGCGGTTAAAGCTGACTCGGGGCCGAGCGGGATGCGACCAGGATGGATGTGGAAGAAAAGTGTGAAGAAGGAAGGAGGGTGACCTGCTGTGCTGCTCCAGACCTGGAGACACCGAGCAAAAACAAAAATCAAGAGTGGCATCAAGAATCTGTCACATTCCTTCAATATAACGGTCATCTCAAAAAAAAAAAAAAAAAAAAAAAAAAAGGCAAATTGTTAACAGTACTTGCCAGCTTATTTGCAGCAGCAAGACAAGCAATATATGGATCTTTCCAGAACGGAGGAGAGGTGGCGCACAGATGGTGACCATCAAGCTAAAGATCCACGGAAAAAACACAATGTCTCTGTGTCCACAGAGGGACAAAAATGGGAAAGAGTGGCTTCGTACCCAAATGTGCCTTTGTCCAATAAAATATTCACAGATTCTAATAAATCTGCAGAGAACATGTGTGTGCAAATGTGTGTGGAAGCGAGAGCTGGTGGCTCAGGGTTCAACCTAGGAGGAATTGCCAGACGTGGAGACCATGAGAGCTGAGGACGCGACGCAACGACACAGCGCTTTGACGGCTCTTATGAAAGCAGTACAGCTCGAAATGGACATTTGAGATTCTGGAACCGTTTCGGGCGCAGAAACAAGCAAATTCTCGGCGTGGCCTGTGAGCGACGCTGAACAAATTGGCCCCAGGGAGCGAACAGAAATGTACAACATGAAAGCGCTGAGAGTGTCCACTGGAGCGATTGCTCGCACCTCTGCATTCTTCCTGCTGAAATCCTCAACTAAGAAAATCAGAATGGTAGAAAGTTCTGGAATCGTTGGTTTGTTATTCGCCTTCTTTGATCGATGTTCATGAGAGCGAATTGCTCTGCGATGAATTAGAGGGCTTTGGAAACACTGCTCAGCTCTCGTTCCATTTCACCTGAATCTGCAGGTCTCTCCACCTCGGCCTCCTGTTATTATTGTATGTTTCACTGGTTATTACTGAAATCGGAATTAAGGTTTAATGGATTTTTAAGTGGAATACCACACTGTGACTGTGCTGAAAAAGAACAGCGGCGTATTGAGACGGCCAAGTGAAGAAGCTCTAAGTGAACAGAAGTCTGCAGAGAAAGTCAAAGTGATTCAACTGCAGATTCGTGCGAGACCCTGTAGTAGTGATGTGATGCCCCCAGAGATTCCGAAAGCCCATCTCGAAAACAAATGCAGCTGGGGCTGGGGGCGCAGTTTCCATTTGTACAGAAAATGGGAACAGACACGCCCCCTTCTCCCCATTGGTCCAGCTGTTGAGTGGGCGGAGACTGCATATTGCATATTTAGCATATTACTTCCAGAACTGTAGCTGTACGGCTGATCCTGCTACTGAACATGGCATTTGTCACAAAAAAAGGTGTTCCCGAGTAGACCCTCCTCCCCAGTTCCTAGAACGTGTTCTAAACATTAAAATCCTCGTTGCATTCAAGGATTTCCAGCCATTCCAAAAAAACTGAGACTTATCGATAACTGAAATTCCACAAAAATAAATATGGAGTGATTAAAAACTGTAACGAAGGAGACGTACATTTAAATGCAAATGTAAACAAAACATTTGTAAACTCCACTGAATAAAATTCAGGATGAAATTACAATGCATTACATCAGAAAAATATGCTGTGTGCTGAAAGGAAAATAATTTTTTGCAAATACCAGCTTAAACCTTTGTAAGCTGTAATTCACATCTTTTCTGAAAAAAATCAAGAGTATGAAAATTGAAAAAAGGCAAGAAAAAAGCAGTCTCTCTTGATCAGCTTTTGCTTTGTGTGTGTGTGTGTGTGTGTGTGTGTGTGTGTGTGTGTGTGTTTCAGGACAAATGCCATTCTCGTCTTCTTTCCTGTTTTCCATCATGGCCTATACAAGGTAACACTCACAAAAACGCCTACTCAAGTTAATATACAGGTTAAACTACATGTCTTACACAGGTTTCTTACTAATAGGTAGAATATTGGTTTAAGGTTTCTGCATCTCATACATATACTTATACACCTTTTCTATGTCTTTATGTAGATGAATATCCCTCGAACTACAAACGGAAGGAATACCACTTCAAGTAAGTATCTATTTACAACCCAAAGGCTCTTGGTAAAGGAAATCACGAGCTTTGACAGAAAGTCTGACGGCCCAACGTTAGGTCCAGTCCAGGAAAGGCGGGGTCACCCCACGCCCCTCCCCCAAGCTGACAGACCTCAGCAAGTCATCGATCATCGGTCAACTCGGTCATTGGTCCAAACAGCCAGTGCTTCTATAGACATGTGGACCTTCTTCGGGGCCGGGAGCGAGGAGAGAGAAGGACTTCATTTTAGCCCCTTTCATTCTTTTGTTTCTTTTTTTTTTGAGGTAAAACAAGAAATGAGTGTGAAGTCTGTATTTCTGGGGCTTCTTGAACGTGCTCTTCCGCGATCGTTCGTGTTCGGTAGACTTGCGGTGCCGCGATGTGCACGATGCTCCCATCTGCACTGTTGGTCCGTCAAACACGGCACCGCATGGTCACCTGAGGTTGTTGCCTTGACCTATCATTTGTGTTTTGACTCAAAGACAAGTCAAAAGCGAAAGTCTTCTTCCAAGCTGCGGAAGAAGAGCGGCTGCCGCTGTGGAGCGGCGCCAGGGCTACATAGTGCCTGACTTGTCGGCGGACGAGGAGCTGTTGGGGAATATCTTTTCGGTGGGCGTAACGGCCGGGCTTCCGACACCCGAAGAGCTCGAGCTGCTGGAGCGGTACTGCGTGGGCGCGGGACGGGCAGGCCTCGCCGGCGGCGGTCGCAGTTGGGCGCCGACCAGGCGGGCGGACAGTGCCGGTTTGAAGGTGCTCATCATCTCCGTGGTCGAGCTGCTGCTGCGGCGCATGGCGGCGTCCGGGTCGCGGATCACCATGGTGTGCAGAGGGCTGCCCGGCTCTGAACCCACCGGGTTCTTCAACGGCTCCAGGGTGTCCAGCACCACATCCGGTGCCTGCTTGGCCGTGTTCTGGCGCTCCAGCTCCCGCAGCTCGTGCAAAGCTGTGCTCATCGTCTTCTCGATGTCCTGTTGGACACAGCAGGACACCGCTGAGGTGAAAAACCACACTCTCTGCACAAAGTACCGCGTGAACACTGACACTAAGCTGCTTTCAGTCCAGCTCTGCTCTCTCTGGGTCCTGTGTCTCAAAGCTGAGTTTCTCTGAATCAACATACAGATACATATTAAGTACACACTATATGTAAAGTACATAGAAAATTGGTTCCCCCGCTTACAAAAAGAACTGAGAGCGCAAGTCTCTTGGAAATTTGATTTGTTCCTAACTCCAAAGTCACTTTTACCAATAAATAACAGTCAGTCTTTGCTGCCGTAAAGACTGTAACTGTAAAACACATAAACTTCAAAACACTTAATAGGGGGCAGCTGGTAGCACAGCGGTTAAGGGTGCTGTCCTTAGACCCAATGGTCACAGGTTCAAATCCCACCTCCAGCTAATACCCGAGAGCAAGGCAGTTACCCTAAAACTGCCGTGGTAAAAATACCCAGATGTAAGCTGCTTTAGAGAAAAGTATCAGCTAAATGAAGAATTGTAACTTCACTGTTCCTAACTTGTGTACATGTGGATAAATGTTCTATACCCTGTACATACTGCTGAATGTGGCCATTCTTATTCGCAGGCCGGTGATGCAAGTACCAAAAACAGACGTATGAACACGAAAGTAAAGTGATGGCATTTCAAGTCATCATTCACAACAGATGATCTGCAACTCATGTTAACCCTGAATGTGGTTAAAAGATGGATGGGAGTGGTCCAGACTATGTGTTTTGAAAGCCACTTGGACCTGACAGTTTCCACCCCAACTGCATGCCCCACGTCCAGTAGCCCCCCTGAGAAATTCCACTGTATGTCCCCCACCTGTCAGTGAGATCTTGTCACTCACACAAACACCTACATCACATTAGAAAAGCATGTTCGAAACAAATCAAAGTATAAAAAGCATATAATAGTGGCTTTATTAGCACAAATCAGCACGTCTCAGTTCCCACACCCTGCTGGCTGTTAACTCCTGCTTTGCGGATCATCAGGACTGTGTGTCCTCTTGGAATATGTAACGAATCAGCAGAGTAATTATGGAAAATGTGCTGCAGTTTAATGACCTCGTTTTGTCCAATTTCTCAACTCGGGGCCCGTCTTTGGCTTGTTTGGAACGCCCTCTCTGTTGCACAACCGATTTGTTTTCAGTCTGTCAGCTGGGGGGGCGGAGGGGCGCCTGCTCTTCATCCAAATTATTTGGTCTTCTGCTACAACCTTTCCTTTATTAGAGCGCGCAGCGGAGCGTATGAAGCTGGACCGACCCCCTCCCCAGGGCGTCCACTTACACGAGTCTCATTCAGCGCTGAAAGCTCCAGAACAGTTGTGTTTGTTAAACTTGTACTGGACACGTAGTAGCTGGTGCCTCGCAGCTCCTGGCCTGAGGGTTCAGAGCTGGTTTCGAACTCGGCTCACTCTGTGTCGACTCTATCCAGTCTCCCACAATCCATAGATGTGTTTCAGAGCAATTGGTGGCTCTAAACTGTCTGTAGCGGGTGTGTGTGTGTGTGAGACGTTGCTCTGCTGTATTAATGCACGAACGTTTATCGGGAGTTGAGTTCCGTTTATCTACCACCGTACGTCACCTTGGATCAATGTGTGAGAAAAGTACTAGTTAATAGAAACTACATTCTGCTTTGCAGAAAAGCATCTCTTTTATGTGGGATCCAGTAATAGTGGGAACCTCTGTAACTGTCAGCACTGCGCAAAATCAGTGGGACTTGCAGTGTTACATCAGTAATATGCCGGGGTACTTATGGAAAATGGGAAATAAATCAGTGTAACTGCAGGCCATTGTGGCTCAACGAAAAGTAACATAAACAGCGAAAAGTGTGGAAAACGAGGGTTTCACCTGCATGACGGTTCTCATGAATTCTGCAAGGCCTCAACACCCTTCTGGAACTGAGTCGAAATGCTGCACGGTCACACCTGAGAGACACTGTAACCTTCTGACCTTGTGCCCTCGCTCTGTGTATGTGGACAACAATTCTCAGTGTGCTCTTACTGCTTCATGTCGCTGTGACCCAGCTGGAGCAATTTTAGGGTCAGTACCTTGCTCAAGGGTATTACAGCAGCAGATGAGATTCAAACCTGTGACCTTCACAACCAAAGACTGCAGCTCTAACCACCAGACTATCAGCTGCAACCCGCTGTACCGCTCTTTCCAGGAGGGCCGGAGCTGCTGGACCCAAACTGAAGCTACCCCATCACCTGCTGGACTCTCTCAGGCTACGCTATATGCGAGAAGGTGTGAGCTGTGCAAAAACAGGACACGGGCACCGCGGTACCTCTGCCAGGGCTTCGGCCTCCAGGGATTTGTGGTCACCCAGGCTGCTGTGGCGCGTGGCTCCAGGCCCGGGTCTCAGCGGGTGGCCCTCGGGGTACACCTTCCTGTCGGGGTAGTTGATGCTGCCGGCGCTGCCGAACGTGCCCAAGCGCCGCTTCTCGGGGCTCTCCACGTGGCCCCTGGTCACCGACACCTTGTGGGGGCTGCTGGGGCAGGCAGTGGCCCGTGGGGGCGCATCTGTCCCCCTGGGGGGACTGTGGGTGTCGGCGCCGCTCCGGCGGCGGGGGATGGCCGCCCCGTCAGAGCGTAGCCTCACCCTGTGGACACAGGAGGGGGGAATGAGGCACGAAGGGAGAACAGTGCGCACTTGGCACCGGCAGGCCTGTCGAAGAGGAGGAGGAGGAAAAGTGGGCACAAGGGAAAACACCAGATAATTTACATTTCCGCTCCAAATCCTCTGCTACATATCAGGCCGGCGAGTAGCTTATTTACCGTGTGTTTACCTCATTTACCGTGTGTTGCCAACATGTGGAAATGCTAATGAGCGGCGCATTCGGCCACACGGCGATCCCTAAAGGATAGCAAAATGTCAACGAACGCGAGAGACACAGCCGAGATGCTCAACTTGACTCGACGCAGCACATCACTGCATCGTTTCTGCCCCGACACAAGACGACGACGGAAGACGAGAGCAAATGGACTTGCGCTAATAAAAGAAACGGAGCCGAAAGACAAATATCCTCCTGGCACCGGTCCCAGAACCGACTTTTATTTGAAGGTTAATTGCAGCCTGGAGAATCGGGAGCTGAAGATGCTCTAAATAAAAGGCACCTTGCTGCTCCGCCACGGTCGTTCGGAGCCCTAAGCTGCTGTGCTGCGTGTACGTGTGTGTGCATGTGTGTGTGCGTGTGTGCGCCGCTTGAACCTGCAGCGGGATTCGTGAGAACGCAGTTCGGAGCCTACAGGCCACATTACCGTGGTCCTGACAGCGCTGTTCATCGTGGTGAAAAAGTGTGTGAAAAAAATAGCCGACTACCCCCGGCTCCTACAGGTTAAATCCATCCGGAGTCCGTGTGAAAGCAATCGTTCAGAGTTGGGGTCCTACCAACGGAAGGTATTGATCGCGAACTCAGAGGCCAAGGGCCCGGCGGCGACCCGTACACACCTTCCCATGACCCCCCCAAAGCTGTAATCGGGAGAGGCTTCGCAGGGGGACGGGATGTCGTTCTTGGAGGAGGCCTTGTCGTCGAGGAGGGGCCCGCTGCTCGCCTCGCTGTCAGCCTTCTGGCTCAAGCTGTCTGAAAAGGCATCGTCCCTGCGGAGAAACGGAGGGCAATCATTGCAGCCTGGCACCGTGGCGATCCCATCCCTCCCTTTGAACGTCGGACGTCTCCAAGGGCCAGGAAACTCTCACTTGAGCCCATTCAGAGCTGCTCCCTTCCCCCAGCGCTCGTTCCGCAAGCGTTCGCTTTTCCGCTTCCCGTTCTTTCCCTCCCCGAGTGCTCTGCTGCTATTCATCCTCAGCGGCGCTCTGAAGAATAGGGCCTCATCATGTCAAACAACGGCGCAATTGTGGCGCACTGATTTATTTTCCTGCGAGCAAGGTGAACGACAGAGAGGCCCGTGCTTGGAAAACCCAATCAGAGACACATAATGGCCTCACTGTGATCGTTCCTGCTTAAATTGGCTCTTTCTCCTTCGAACGATGATGTAACTGCTGGAAATGTGTGCCGAATGATGCGCGCGTGCGACATGGATTTACGTATTATACATGAAAAGAGCTCGGCGAAAGACCGTCATGCATATGAACATGTTGAGTGTTTCACAGAGAAAAAAGTAATAAAAATAAAAATTAATTTTAAATGGGCATCTCATGATTATCTTTCACTCCAGTGCATCCAGGCCAAATAATTAATGACGAGCTGAAGGCAAAGGCAGTGGATGACATGATCCAGCAAGCTCTACATTGGAATGATTTACACTGCTCCACACTGCAGTGCTTTCGCGCAATGACTGCGTCAAACGTGAGCAGCTGAACTTTCAAATTAATGAATTTCCAGGCACACATTTCATACGTTTCGATTCGCTTCGCGCGTGGCGGCACGTAGCGTTGCGGTCAGAGCTGTCGCCTCGCAATCAGCACATCCTGGGTTTGAATCCCGGCTCCTGCTGCGGCACCCTTGATGATAGTACTTAACTCGGATTGCTCTGCTAAAAATTACCCTGGTGTATAAAAGGGTAAGTCGTGGTCAGTAGCTTAGTGTGCAAGCCCAACACACCTTGGACAAAAGTGTCACATACAGGTTAATAAGGGCAGCAACATAAATGAGTACATCAGTGTAAGTAGCTTAATGCTGCAAGTGACTTTGAAGCGTCAGTAAAAGAACTAAATGTTAATGACTATAATAATAAAATTAAAATAACAGGCAACATCACAAGGGTTTGTGAGACAAACTAATGTTGTTACTACAGCTCTTTCCACTGTGTCCTTCATATTCATGCATCCATCTCTTTGAACGCCTCACCATCCAATATGACATTAAGAGCCTGTAAAAACGTTGTAAAAACATAAACGTGACCTTGTGTTCTACTGGGGAAAAAATGGGAGACTCATTTACACTCTGGCTGCAACTTTCCTATTATTGTACTGATGAAATCACATTTTCCCATCATTATTTCTGGGTAATTGCGCTAATTAGTGAGCCGTTTCCGCTGGCAGGCGCACGGCTCTGGCCCGACGCACTGCAGCGAACGGGGTTTGACAGAGCGCTGTAGAGGGCCGTGGACGCGGGCGGGGACGGGGTCTGCAGAGCGCAGGGGACTCACATGTCCTGCACCACGATGTACTGGTGCGGTATGAGGCCGTCCACTCCGTTGTGACGACCCTCCCACCAGTCCTCAGACGCTCGGTGGTAGAGCAGCAGCGACGCCCCCTTCTTGAAGGACAGCTCGCGCGGGGTGCGGCCCGTGTAGTCGAACTTGGCGATGGCTTCGATCTGCTCCACCTCTGCGCACGTGGAGGGGCGAAGGGTCACAAACGGAGAGAGACTGTGAGACGACCAGCGTCCAACATCTTCCTGTGGTTCAGTTCTGGCTGCGATGTGTTTGCCAACTAAGGCCAACGTAAAACGCCCCCCAACTCTCTTCCGGCATTGCTGGCACTCCTTTTGTAGAACACCTACGCTGTAAGCCACCTCAAATAAAGGAACCAGCTCAACAAAGTTACCCAAAGAGGTGGGAAAATTACAGAAATTATTTATAAAACAAAATCTATATTTTTAAATAATTTGCTAAAAATTTTAACAAGTAATAGAAAACAATTATATACAGCACTTCTCCATCCTTCGCTTATTTGACATTGTTTTATCCCGCATAGTTTTTCCAGATTATCTGATGTTTCTGCTTATCCAACATAGTGAATAATTTAAATGGGAAAATCTTGAGTTTACAGTATTTATTATTATTTATAATGTATTTTATAATATCTATATAATTATAGTACTACTAAGAATAATAACATTCCTAAGAAAATTTTGAAGGTATTTTTATATTATTATATGTAATATAAAACATAATTAGACACATTATGTATATATATGTACAATTTGTATATACATGAAAGAAAAAAAATAACGTGACACTGCAGCTGAAGCTCACCTACGATAAAGGGGCAACATTTTCCATAAATAGCACTGAGATACAGGAAGGTTCACATTGACGCCCATGTTTTTTTAATGTATGACACAGCTTTATAAGAGTCCCAACACACCAGCGACATGAGAAATACACAAAGAAACACAGGGAGACAGAAAGAAGTGCGCTCAAGGTCACTAAGTGTGTTCACCTGCTGCTTGTCCACGTCCCTATCTGCAGCGGGACAAAGAAAACAAGGGATCAGGGTCACCTGTCCTCCCCGGCTGACCGGATGACCCACACACTCCCCTGAGCGGCATCCCGCCGTGACTCTCCATCACTTACTGGGAAGCACCAAATCTCTGTCACCGTGGGGCACCGACACGCAAAGCCTGTCGCAGCTTCTGGAGCCTAACACCACAGTCAGCTTGTGTTGTCACGGCGACATCGAAGCGCAGCCGTGATCAGATGGTCGAGGAAGTCGATGGTGCGAAGAGCAGAAGGTGCGACCGCACAAAAATTTAAAGCAAAGTACACGGTCCCACAGGGACGGACGGTGAGCTATAAACAATGAGGTTTCACATTCAGGGTAAGTACACCGGTAACCCCTGGTTTGTGTTCGACAGCACTCTATTCCTGCTGTGCCTGCCCACAACTGGGTGGCACATTATAAGTGTTTATAAAGCAATTAGTGCATAAAACACATATGTATGATCACCTAATGCTGTGTGAGACCTTTAACCAATGTCATTCTTGCTCGTTGTCACAAGTTCCACATCTCTGCAGAGTTGATCGTCTGGACACCTCATTGAGCTGAAATGATACCACTATGTGTGTATGAACTCCTGACACTCCTTGTCTCCACTGGACTCACTTACTCATTGCCTACGGCCAGCCTGACCTGAGCAGACACAGCACAGATGTACAAGATGTAAACTTTGGTGAAATGAGCCATCATTACCAGTCCCATTGTCATGCCTGCAATGGAAGACGCCACGGAGCCTCACGGCAATCGGCCGCAAGACAAAAAAACACGCGATCCATAAAAGCTGTGGGCCGAATTTGACCGGAACACTACCTGCAGGTTAATTTGGATAAATAAAGCACCGTTTTCGGGAACCGAAATGTCACTCCAGGATTCTCGTTCTCCCGCGGCTCTCCCCCCGGTACGAGCACGAGAGGATGAGCGCTCCCGGACTGAGGGGAGCAGTTGGCGCACAAAGTGGGAAACACCACGCCTCGGTGTTCTCACTTAATCAGATGCGAGGGTCGGGGGTTAAGTACATATATAAAATAAATGGCCTATCAGCGGGAAATGGACAAGCCGAGCAGAAAGCCCAATCAGTCCGATTAAGGCCTCCAGCCAAGGATGAAATTACCTACAGAGAGACAAACAAAACACAACCGCCGCTGATTTCCATCTCCGCGAACATCAACTGTCACGTTCCCCTTTGCTGAGAAAAAGGTCACGTTGAGCGACAGCAGGTCCATGGCACCACCCCCCGACCCCCATAGCAGGATGGTACCGCATCCCATCTGGGATCCAGGTCACGTGATCTGACCCCTAAACCCACCGCATAAATGGAAGGAGGCTCTGAGCATTCATACAGCGTTATATGATGTAAATACACAGTAATTACAATACAGCAATATTACAGCTACAAAACAATAATGTACAATAATCACTGCATAACAACGAGTTAAGAAACAATGCTAAACAAGTAAGTGCAAATTCAAATATTAGTAACTGCTACTTCAATTACACCCTTGACGTGTATTTGGAGGAACGCCATGAGCTCCAGCGCACTGCAGGCGGAACCAATCGGTTCAGAGCAGGTCGAGCGGCTGCCCGCACCCGGAACGAAGACGTTTGTTATTCCGAGCCAGCCGACGGCAATTTGAAACCATCGGCCGAGTTCCGCGTGAGCCGAGTTTCCGCGTGGGTTCGCTTGAGCTCGTGTATCGGAGCGCAGAGGAAGGACGCGAGAGGAGACGCACCATAAGGAAGGACCCGCGGGGCCTGAGTGGAAACCGTGAACAAGAGGGAAGAGCGAGAGGGCAGAGAGAGGAGAGAGTGCACACGCGCCCGGGGCCGCCCTTAGCGATCATGGGGCCCAGTTTGGACCATTTGGACGAGGCTCCTGGATTTAGGGTTAATTCAGTTTTAGTGTCAGGAATACATTGTATTACGTTGTATTAAGAGTAAATCAATATCTACATTTATTGGCTTATATTGTCACATACAGCGTGTTGAAACAAACATAGAACCTTTTCTCTACAGCGTTCCTTATTTTTCAAGGCTGGAGGTGGGAACCCTAGCGGGGGCCCCCTACGGTAGCGGAACCCCATTGGGTCAAACAGGTTCAGTTGTCTAGAAAGTAAAGTTAGAGCTGTTGTCTTCCACTCAGGATTCCTGGGTTTAAATCCCTGTTCTCAATGTAGTAACCTTGATCAAGGTATTTACACTGAACTGATACAGTAAAAATGGCTCAGTGAACAAACCTCACATTGTGAGCTGCCTTGATGGATGGCGTCAGACAAATTAACAACATTTTGTCATTTATCTGAAACTTTGGAGAAAAGTGACTTACAACGTTAAGCCACTTACAGTTATTTACCCATTTATTCAGCTGGGTAATTTTACTGGAGTAATTTAGGGTAAGTACCTTGCTCAAAGGTACTACAGCAAGAGATGGGATTCGAACCTGTGACCTTTGGGTCCAAAGGCAGAAGCTCTAACCATTGCATTATCAGCCGTCCAATTAAGAATCATTACTTATGTCCAAAATTGTTGGACATACAACAGGCATCGTTTCTAAGGTCGTGGATCCACCCCTCCTCTCGAATGGTTACAAAACACAAGAATAATCTTTTCTGTTTGTCCAGCAACACACCCTGGGGGGCCCCGCTCCTCGTGCCTGTGTAGTCCCCAAATGTAACCCATCGATTCCATTCGCTGTGCACGACGCTCACAAACAAGGGCTGATGGGATCTGCTTTTGAAGATCAATGCTACATAATGAGGGGGTGGGTGGTTGGGGGGGGCAAACCCTCATCTGTGCTCTAATTCTTAAAAGAGGAAGTCTCACTTAAAGATTTACATCCTCTATATTTCGGCTGAGTGAGGGCGACAGTGGCTGCCTGCTTCTGCATCTGATTTTAATTACAGACGTCAAGACACACACACACACACACACACACACACACACACACACACACACACACACACACACACAGCAGCCCTCTGAAACACCGCAAGGAGGAATTCTCCAGGAACGCGAGAGCTGGGATTCAGGAAATCTCCATCCCAAACATGTACACAACACTGAGTTATTACAAAGTTCTCCATCGGGTCAGCAAGCGACTTGGGTACGAATTTCCTGCATGTGAAAGCAGTCAATGTGCCTCTGAGGCTACAGGTGTAAACAAATGGGGTAATGAAGTCCAGGGACTTATTTTGTGTGCTGTGTGTGTGAACACACAATGTTGGAGGCCAAGGTGAGAAGGAGGAGAAATTCAACGAGCCATATACGACACAAGAACTTCATCTGCTTGCAAAAAATTCATTCATGCAGGTGTGGCATCGCTCTCCCGGACCTGCTGTTCTGTGGATGTGGACCACCTTTGTCCGAAACTAATGCCTTATGAATCTGTGATGGAAGGACGGTTCGGGGTCTCACCGTCATCACTGGTGTGGGGTTCTGTTCCGTTGTCCACCTCATCGATCGTGCCTTGCTCGCTGTGGGGGCTGTCACTGTGAGTGTAGGAAGAAAGAATCAGGCAGGATCTATATAACGGCTTCTTGTGCACCGATTGCCCTACAATTGAAATATACATTTACAGATATAGCTGATGCCTTCCTCTAAAGCGACTTACAGTGCTCTTACCTACAACATTTACCCATTTATACCCATCCATCCATCCATCCATCCATCCAAACCTTCTGCAGCTTCAGGTTAAATGTTAAGATCTTCCGTTCCCATCTCTTTCCTTCCTTCATACAAGGCCTCCTGAGTGAACATCCCCAGGAGAAGGCAGAGGCCACCGCTCCACTCACCAGTATTCCTCCCCTCCTGTCATGCACTTCTCATAGACAGGGCCATCCAGCTCACGCTGGCTTGGAAAGATGACCTCATTGTGGATGATGATGGTCTTGATGACCTCATTAACATGAGCCTGGCAAGCCACGGGGTCCTGCCCGTCGGGAATGGGCATCAGCGTGGGTCCAAAGCAGATGGCCAGGTTGTAAGGGTCCATCATGTTCTCATCGCTGTACTGTGAAAGGCTGAAGGAATGGTGGGTGGGGGTGAGATGACAGTAGTGTCAAATTTTATTACCACTCAAGTACCCCGAAGTGGGCTTTATTTTTGTTTGCCTGCAGGTTTCAGCCTCACTATGATTTTGCCCCATTTACCAAACTGGCTTCTAAGCTTTCAGACTCTTGACGACAACTGAGCAAAGTGAATTCTTTTGCAGGTCCTTGGAAACCTTGACGATCGTACCGTAGTAAATCTACCCTTTCACACCTTCTCCAGGGCAATTCAAGATCATGAATAGGGCCTGTTAATATGCCAAAGTGAAGCTATGAAATACTCAATTGGACATGGTCCAAATCTCATGGCGGGGGGTGAAAAAAAAGCTCTTTAGAGAGACCATCAGGGTTCACTGCAGGCAAAGTCTACATCATTGTCAGAGCAACTGGAAAGAACAGGTACATCCTAAACTCACTGGTTCAGAAACGCAAACAGGTATCTCATGACGATGATGACGGAGCGAGGAAGGGTCACAATGATCTGCTGGATGTGGTGAGCTCTCTCAGCAGACGATTCAAGTTCTGATGGAGACAGAACAAAAACTTACTTACAAACAGCTTTTCATCGACATGACAGAAAATATGGCAGTCCAAGAGTCTGCATGTGGTAGTTATCAATGTGCACACAGTACAACGTCCAACGTGACTTGAAGTGGAGCGTGGAACTATCAGAGAGCAGATCTTCGGGGAGCAGTACATTTAATCAAGACGGAATTAGGATGAAGACATACTTTTATTGCTCCTTCAGTAAAATGTTGGAAAATATCTTAAAGGCGCTTCTGGTAGGGAAACGTGGAGGACATTAAGCGCTAAGGACAATGTGTAACTGAGATATCTATCCCGGGCTGCAGAAACGACAGACGTGCTCCCCTTCTCTCGCCTCCCAGCACAATCCACATGAAGCCACAGGGCGAGGACTCGGAGCCGGACAATGGCTTCCATATGCGATGCTGGACATTTTCGATAAAGCAGGTTTCTGGTTTTCCAGTCCGGAGTTTGAGGAGCTCGTACATCACACCGACAAGGAGCGCAGTCACAGAGTCCTGAAGAGCTACTTTCCACAGTGTTCTGGAGCACAGCAAAGCCTCCGAGGACCAGCAGGCACCACGGTAACGAGAACGGAACCCGAGGTGTTCGACCCTGTGGCCTTTAGCCTCGGCTGGGGCGACGACTCACTGATGGTGGAAATCAGGTCCTGGAAACGCTCCTTCGGAAACAGGGGGTTCTCGAGACCCCTAAAGTAGAGCTTCAGGACTCCGGCCACAGAGTTGATGTCGTGGTCGCTCTGGTCGTCGATGAGGGGGTCTTCGCCTGGAGGCAGAGCGAACGTTTACCTGAACTCCCTGATCATGCAGCGTTAAGGGTGGTACGAGCGCTAAACACCACAAAATAACTGACCACAGAACATGTCCACGGCGGCCAAATAAGTTAAAATTCTGAGCAAAACAAACATTCATAATCCCTCTAGGATGGGTAGCTTCATTCATTCATATGTTGTGAACCTTTCCATTGTACTCAGTGTATAAACATCATACATCTACTGTATATAGGTACAAATTTTTACAAAGATTTCTGCAGCAACACATATAATTAATTGTGTAAAAGTATATATTTATATCTTCGCACAACTTAAATATATATTTTAAATATACTTTATATGCACAAAACTTAACCTGTGTATCGCACTAAAGGTCGTGCTGCCTTCACATTCATAAATTAACAACAAAAACAATAATATAAATGTGCCCTATAAGTTCTATATAGGAATACTTTCAGTGAAATGCAGCGGTTCACTTAATGTATGAAATACTGCACTGTATTGTGCTGGAAGTTGGGTTCTCTTGGTATTTTATGTGTCATCATTTATACAGTAATTCAAATAGAGCACAAACAATAGCAGCTAGAAGAAAAGTCTGAAATGTTATAGCATTTTCCTCTTACTTGGTGAAGGCGTCCAGCAATTTAATGTGCAGTGCAGAAGGAGAAGACAGTGCCAGAGCAGAGGAGGAAACAGAAACTCGTTTAAAAATAATTAAGGACAAAAACAGCAAGTCTGAAGGAGACTGACCTCTTTCAAATGAATTTTTAATGTCGTTCACTTCGACCTGAGAGCCTGGGACTCGGAAAATGCCCTGCTGCTGCAGACCTGCAAGGAGAGACGTGAGGCGTTGGGCACATGAAAGCAATCTGGAAACCTAACGGAGAAAAGGAAATGCAATCTGCTTGTACAGGGGCCTCTCTTTTAGGACAAGACCTCTTGATTTTGGAACCAGTTCCAAAGCACATGGTCTTTGTTATACATTAAAAAAAAAAAAAAAACACGTAATAATAGTCATATTGAAGAAATCAATGATGCTTTGTACAATTTCACTCTAAGGTCTCGCTTCCTTGGATGGGATCAGAAACAATGGTTCGATACTGGGGTGTGTGGAGGTGATCCATCCGATTCCATAGTCCTTCTGAAATGCTCCTATTCTCAGGAAACCCAAGCGGCTCAGTGCTAAGTGTGAGGATCTGGGTGTGCTGTGGTTAAGGACACTGCCATTCAACGTGACACTGGTCACCTTGGGCATGGAAGTGCTGGGCTTCGATACCTGGCTGTCAAAGACTAATAAAGGCATTGATTCTCTCACTCACTCACCATCCACAGCTACATGTCCAATGTAGTCGAGAGCCTATCCTATAAGAGCTGCATGTAGTGTAGTGGTTAGAGTGGCTACGTTATGATTTTACAATAATAATAATAATAATAATAATAATAATAATAATGTGAAACAGTTTCAGTGCAAGTGCAAACTCTAAAAATAAATTTTATTCCATATTTTGCACAAGCGTACTCATAATTGGCACCCGCATCAATTTTTCCTGCCTGAAAGGAAGCCAGTCCCGCTTTGAAGGCTTGGATCGAGTGATTCCGTTATGAACACGGACACGAACGTTGTCATGGAAACCCATCACTCAACAGCACGACAACTCACAGAGTACTGATGAAACTCCAGCAATAACCTACACTATAGAACCATCAAGAAGAGAGAGAGAGTTTCACTCCCCATCTTTCATACCAACCCCCGGAGACCAAACCATAAACAGCTGAGCTGCTGCAGAAAAGAAGCTCAGATTTTCGTTTTCTCGCAACACACCAACAGAATCATCATATTGTAGACTTGGCTGTCGGTCGCCCTGTAGACACACGCCTGTATGTTGTGTACGGTGGCATGCCCCAACTGCAGCCTTCCAGCGGGTCTAATTCGCACCTGCGATCATCCCTTGTCGCAGTGTTACAGTCGGCGATGTGGCTGCTTGAAAACAGCTCTGCGTGTTCGGCCGGGTCAGCGAGGGCAGTCACAAGGGTGGCGCTCTACTCACCATACAGATTGATGTAGCGAATGCAGCTCTCCACCACCAGTGGGATGGGTTGACCCGAATCCTAAAACACAGAGCGGGCCTCAGTAAGCAGCAGCCAAGCGACACGTCAAGACCGATAGCTCTATTATATTCCTAATATCACTTTAATCGGGTCCCTCTAATAGGTTTCCTGGCCATTTACTTTTGGCGTCTTTTTTAATGAGGTCAGATACATCCTGTATGACAGCTCACTACTAAATCTCGATGAGCACAAGGAAAAATATTCAGAAAGTCACTGAAAATATGCAGGCAAAATTGCATTTCTGTATTTGTTTAATTTCCGAAGTGATCCGGAATGCATACAAATGCACAACACAAAGAGAGACATGAGGTGCGATGCAACGATGAGACGTCCCACATCCACACCTTTCCTTTCCACGAAAGAAACCCAGGATGTGGCCCTTGTTAAAAAGTGTGTGTGAGGAGAGGAGACAGGGCAGAATGTGGTTAGCGAACAGGCTCCGAGCAGGGCCCCGGTACGGACCACCCCCACCCCCACCCCGCCGATGGGTACCTGGTTGCGGGCCCGGGTATTCCGTCTTCCCCTGGGACAGAAAGCAGCACAGCAGAGAGCAGAAGAAGAGAAGCAAAGAACCACAATGGTTAGAGAAGCACAGGGGAGGCCGCTGTAGGCTGTCCCCATGGTCTGAGATGCAGGGGGGGAGGGGGGGGGCGTGGGTTTGGGGCTCCGAGGGCTCCGGCGAACCTCAGACCCTGGTGTCGCCCGTCATGTTCCTACAAGTCCCCACTTCAGAGGGCTTCAACGAGCAAGACGTCAAACTGCTCAAAGGTGTGCGACATCCTTGCGGAGTGCTGTGAGGTCACATCTCTGCTCATGTCCTGGGACACATCCAATCTACACCCTCCTCCACTGACACCCCTTCCTGTGACTGATGGGGCCGTTCAGTGAGCCGGCAGCTACGCCGCACAAAAACAATGGACCACAGAGGTTTGACTGCAACGATTGGTCAAATTTAATGTCAAAGTCTAGCTAGATAGCTTGGAGAAAAGCATCTGCTAAATGAATCAGTGCAAATGAGGCTCAGAGAGGCTGCAGTTTCCCTCATTACGGGCACCTGGTGCCACTGGGTCTCTGGGTGCCTTTGTTGTAAACTGCATCATCAGAGCCATGGAAAGGAACGGGGCGGAGCCAAAGAGGGATTAATCAGAGGTTACAGGATGAGGGAGAGCAGTGCAGAGAAAAAAAAACAGAGGGCCCAAGCCACGAGTGCGTCCGGCCCAACAGGGGGCGCTCATACACACACCACAGCCGGTGGGTACCTTGATGAAGGTCTCCATATTGCCATTAAACAGCTTATGGTTATACACGGAGCGGGGTCTAGGCTTCCGCATTTTCTGGGGCTTAGGGGGCAGTGTGGGGGGCCTGGGGAGACCATGGGAGGAAACAAAACAGATGAGACGGTTGCAAGTGCCCCTGGGGCTCCGGCACGGAGCATGCAACTCGGCACCCCTTATTTACTGCCACTCAAAGTCGCCCCACAGCGAAAATTATTCATGTTGCAGGATGGACTGCCTCTCTAATGAATCCCACAGCAGACGACCGCTGGGTGAAGAGGCCAAGTCTGTTCGAGAACACAGCACCCGGCCTTTAACTACCTCCTCTAAACAGGTTACACTCTTAATGGAAGATAGTGCAAGTAAAACATACAAATTCAAATGTATAACATACAATACAGTCTCTGTGTGTGTGTGTGCGTGCGCGTGCGGGGGGGCACTGCATTATCATCAAAGGCAAAACAAAGTTTTAAACAATTTGAAATCTCAGAATTTTAGAATTATGAACAAGAAAAAACTGAATTAATAATAATAATGATTATTGGCTGAACTGCAGGACAAAACAAGAACTTATGGGCCTAAGAGTTGAAGATAGAGAAAGAGTTTTATATAGTTATAGTTTACAGTTCTCTAGTCTAGTCTGTAAAGTTGTGTATCACTCTTTAATGGGTACAGTCCTTATTCAGAGCTCTGCAGAACAGAGCTGGTGTGGCAGTGGGTCCCGTGAGCAGGTGGAGAATCCATTGCTTTGTTTCCAGGCCCAGGGTTCCAGTCCAGTAGGAAGCTCTCCAACGTGTCCCTTTTCGCTTCCCGGCGCCAAAACCCAGAGCGCAGCCAGACACCCCAGTCGTGCAGGGCGATGGGGGGGGGTGGGTAGGTTGATTTGGCAAACAGGCCTTGTATATTAGAGCCTGGCGCTGCCTGCTGGTGACAGGAAAGCAGCTGCCCCATTGTTAACAGGAGGTCTGGGGGTGCTGGTGGAGAGCATCTGAATGGGCTTTAGGTTCAACCGTATGTTTCTACGCACATTACGATTTGGTGATGATCTTTGAGCAGCGCAGAGAACGTGGACGGGAGATAACTTAATGGTGGACAAGGGGCCGCTATTCACTGGCGTCGTCATCGTCCTCTGCAACATCTGCGTCTCTGTCTGCGGCGGCGGTTTGCCGGAGTCCCGTCTCCTCCGTCCGTGGACGAGGGCCAGGCTCAGGCCTCCCCAGAACAATGGGCGGCAGCCAGTCATGTGGGCTGGCAGCGCTACCGGGGCGTCCTTCCCAATATACGGGGACGCATCTGCCCACAGCCTGCTGGGCAGCTCCGCCCAGGGAGCAGCGCCAAGCCTTCCGGTGCGGCCGTGTCGCATTTTCACGCTGCACGTGCAATTGCGCTAATTGCGTTTTCTGCTCGACAGGTTTATTCATTGGGCTTGTCGAACCCAAACATATGCTAAGTGTCGATAAAGCCGCCCTTTGTCCAAAGCGCTGAGAAAACACCCAGGTATTCGTTGCATCAAAGAAAGGATTTTTCATGGTACTGGTGGTCGCCAAATGTTCTTACCTTGTCGTGCCGCACTCAGCCCGTTCTCCTGGAAGAGGAAGAGAAGAAGAAGAAGCGTTAGTGGAACAATCACCCGCTGGCTGCGTCCATCGCTGGATGTCATGACGGATTTCATGAGGAGAAAAGGGGGACAACAGAAAAAGAGCTCAACGCTTCAGTGGAAACATCACTCTGCACCTGGAATATGTGCTGCAGGGACCTCAGAAGGGCCCCAGGTGGGATGTGGAGCCACCTTGATAGGGGGGTGATAGTGAGCGATTTGTGCCCAAGCGCTACGTTCGTTGTTCTCAACTTGTCCAAATGGCACCAGTGACAATAATTATTGACCGATCAGTTACCTTGCAAAGTGCTTTTGTAGCACGCGTTAAGAGACGAGATGTGACCCAGCGCACATTGGGGTATGTGGTCAAATAGCACACGGTGGAACCCGACTGCTACGCTGGGTTGCTTCTCAAAACAGCGTTTCACAGAGAACCGAGTAACGCTGCTGCTGCTGCTCTTTTTTATCGCAGTATCTTTGGCTGCACAGAGCAGCTCTGTGGTTTCAGACGCATTCATGTGCAGTGACAATGGCCCGTTTGAGGGACACACTGCCAGCGCTGGCTGCCACCCCGGCCAAACCCCACCCGCCCAATAAATGCAGCTCTATTTCCTCTGCACCACAAGTGCTTTCAGTCTTTCCAGTTTAAAATGAGCACAGAAATTACCCTCACTGGCGAGGAAACGCTCCCACCTGGTGCTCGTCGCTCTGCGAGTGCAGCTAGGACCCCCCACCCGCCAAAACATTTTTTTTTTTTTTCTCGGTAATAAAAAGAAAAGAATCTAAAACCGCAAACTTCAGAGGTAAGTGATATCATCACAGGAGATACCCTATGTTGTGTTCACAAGGTGGAGCGAACATTTCGATAGTCTTCCGCCGCCTTACAAAGACACCGCTTTTCAAAAAAAAAAAAAAAAGCTTTCAGGAAGCGAACTCTTACAACCCGAAGACATAATTATCTATAGTTTCAACACTAAAAATGTCATGCATTCCACAGGCCCAAAACTGACACCCACATGTGCTAAAATATCTTAAAGCACAAGTTTATGACGAGAACTTAAAGCAGCACAAGCCAGACTGTAACTGGAAGGTGCCACAAAATCCTCATAAATGTGTGGCTGTGCCTTCTAAACTTATAGCGGCATTAAATGAATATCTTTACGAAGCTGAATTATCGCAATCCAAATGGGCGTATTCGGGGTACGATTGTACTGATAGGAGGTTTGTGAGGGAGTCGGGTGCACGGCATGGCCACGGCGTGGGGACAAAGGAAAGGTGGTGGGCAGAATCGCTGCGGCTGATTTTACAGGGGGGCATTGGGGACGCCCTTTACGAGAGGATGCTCTGCGCATCTGTGCAGCTGGACTCAGCTGGTTCAGGTTGCTGGCCCCCTCAATTAATATCACACCTGGCACATGAGCAGCTGCGGATGGCCCCCGCCTGACAACTCCCTGACCGATTGGGCGTAACTGCTCACGGTGAGGAGGCGGAGTATCCCACTGGACTGGCGACACGGCCTTCATGTGCATTTTCTCTCTATTACCACTTGACAAAAGAGTGAAAGAAAAAAAATTGCCCCATGACCTCATCAAGAGGAGGTCACACCAAATGAAAGCTTTCAGTCACACAACATTTTGCGAATCAGCTCCATAAAGGGCGATACGGTGTGTAAACGCATACCACTCGGCTTTGACAAAGCACCGCGCTCTTCTAGTCATTGGCCGCCTTTTTTTGCTCAGTCAGATCTCTACAAGCTCACCCCTTGTTACAGAACAAACCTTGACAGCTCCCTCTTTCACCGCTCAAACTCTTCCGCACACCGTAGGCTACGAAACAGGGATGGCCGGACTCTTACCTTCCCCCAGCGTCTGCTTGAGGAGGTCGTGTTTCGCCTGCAGCTTAATGATGAGGTTGCTGCCGTTCAGGTACTCCTTGAATTTCTGTGAAGGGACATAAAATACAGGTCTGAAAAACAGGTCCAACCAGCCACAGTGAGGCCATCTGTCCCTGGGGTGCAACTGCACCTTTGTTGAGCATCAACAGCATAAGCCAAGTGTTTCAAAATAGCAAGGAAGCGCTTTGCAAATCCCTCCTCTGTGACCAAAGCCAAACAGCTGATGGCCACACAAACCAACATCTGAAAGAGTTAATGGAAAACAATATTAGTTCTAATTCTCTGTGGCTTTTTGAGAATAGCGAGGTGATTTACCCTAGGAATTAACTTTGGCAGCGAGCAGGTAGCATAGTGGTTAGAGATGCTGCTTTCGGCCTCGGAGGACCCAGGTTCAAATTCCACCTCCAGGTCTAGCACCCTCAAGGCACCTCCACCAAGTTACTTGAGTAAAAATTATCCAGCTGTATAAAGGGGCAAATCATCAGGAACAAGTGAAACCAACCACAAGAAGCCCTTCTCCGAACGCTCACCATGAAGTAGAATCCCTCGGTCTCCTGCTGGTTGGCCCGCCGTTTGGCAATGTTCACCTTGCTCATGTAGGTCTCGGAGGCCGCCGACTTTATGGACTCGGTGGAGCGGCTGTGCTGGAAGGCGTCGGAAACGTCAAAGTCCTCAACCGTCAGCATGTCCTGCAGGGTCTGCATCGTGGCATCCAGGGTCTTCCTCACCTGCGAACAAAACAACCGCCCGCACAGCTAATAAACTCTCTGAAATAAAATAGAGCACAATAATGTAGATGGATGGCCAACTAACAATCTGTTGGCTCCAGGCTTGTCCCTTAATCCTTTCCCCCCTCTTTTTCTATTCGACTGCTCTGGGTCATATATCAATATTATTTTGACCGACACAGAAGACCTCAGAACTTGTGTTACTGTCTTTGCGACTGAGGACGGACACACAGAAGCAGCGTGCGCCCTGTAAATAAAGCAGTCTCTCGGCAGCCTGTTTTCCCCGAAGGTACAGCAGCGATCCCTCCTTGGCAGGAGCACGACGCCCCTCGGGTAACACATCAGTCAGTCCGCCATCTGCATGCGGGGGCTGTGAAGGTAGCGTGGTTGAAACAGCCCCGGGCTCCCTGTCATATACTGCAGAGGTTTACAAAACACCTTCCATTCATTTCATCAGTGTGTTTCATGAACTTCTTGCGTGCTTGCTTATTTATTTAGAGACACGTGTGGCTTATGAGGACCACTTGCGTGTATTTAGTTACTTGATTACCTAGTCATTTATCTCAGATTTGCCACCGTATGTATGTATGTATGCATGTATGTGCCAATGTCGTGTGTGTGTGTGTGTGTGTGTGTCGTACATTTTATACTGCTGCAGATGAGTAGCATTCTTCTCTAGGATTAATAAAGTTTCTTTCATTCATTCATTCATTCATTCATTCATTCATTCATTCATTCCCAACTGTTTAAAACAAAATGATGCGTGTGGGACACGTCATTGACACAGTGCGGTCCGATTGTAAATTGTGATTTCCGTGAGAAACACCGCGCAACCACCCGAAAAACAAAAAATTCCCTCCAAAATTAGATTGAAAAAAAAAAAAATTGAATTCTGGAGAAACACCTCAAGAACAATACCTCAGAAACACCTAATCCATTTGGCATCTGTTTCTCAGAGATACAGTTGTACCGGCAGCGGCGGCGAAATTCACGGTGAATTCTGCGCGGCGCCTTTGAGGAAAACCTCCGCTTCAACAGCAGGAGGACGTGAGCCAGACAGCAGGAGACACGCAGCTCGGTGCCTCACCTCCTCATTCTCAATCTTCAGCGTGGCCAGGCGGGACTGCAGCTGGTGGAATCGCATCAAGAGCTCGGTCTGCACGGGCTGCTGGGCGCTCACCTGGCACACCTGAAGGGGCACATAGTACACGGTCCACACAGCACCATCGCAACGTGCTCACGGGCCAGCCGAGCGTTCGACCGGAGGCCATCGACGCTCACTGTCAGCGTATCCTTCGTGAACAATCAAGTTGCTTCGCTTTGCTACGGGATCATCGTTCGGTTGCAGCTCGGATGTCACTGACAGCAGATTTTCTCCTGTCTATTTATAGGTAGAATCTCAGAAAAGCTGCTGAACATTCAGAATTTTTAGCTGCCTTGCACTTCCTTGGATCACGCCTGAGAAATTCCTCGTCAACGTGGTCTACCGCGGAGCTGGGATCTGAGCCGAGATCCGAGCCCACTCCCACGAGGCTGCCCCGCGGACTCACCTCGTCCCCCATGTGGGGCAGGTACTCAAAGCGCATGGGGGGGCAGAAGACCTGGTTGTAGATGTCCATGACTTTGTGCTTGTCGCTGCGGGCATCCAGGTTGTCCACGGCGTTCTCGATGACGTCCAGGCCCTCGTGGCGCGACGTCTCCAGACTGTACTCCGCCGACAGGTACGTCCTGAAGGTGCGCGCCAGGCTGGCATGGTAACCCAGGTCACAGCACTGAAAAAGGGCAAAACCACACGGTGACCCTGGGCGCCCATCTGTGCTCCAGGGTTAAACCTCAAACACTGGAAGACACCACGGTAGATCCTTACGTTTTACTAGGTTTTACGGAATAATGAACTGCCTAACAGCTTACGCACAATTCTTGTTTATATCGTGAGGCAGCAGAATTACAGCTTTTCCTCTGACCTGAAGCCCATACATCCATTAAAAAGGAGAAAAGGAAATGATTCATGTTGAGCAGTGATGACAGTGGCGCTTGAGCGGTAGACACTACTTCCAAATGATAAGTGGAGCTCAGATAATGAGCACCATGCACATCCGCAGTGAAAGCAGGTGACTCAAGTTAATTAGCCCAATCATAAAGTAGCACAATCAGCCCTGTTTTTAATTACTATTGTGCTTCTTCGTGCACCGAAAGTCACTGCAAGGGCACCAATGAACCGCTCGTGCACGGTGAGGTACACCTGCGTCAAGTCATGCGTTCCTAATGGAACTATTTAGGACAACTGAGAAGAGGTGCGGCAGCAGGTGGCGCAGTAGCCAGAGGTGTCGCCTTGCAGTCGAAAGACCCGGGTTTGAATCCCACCCCCAGCTCTACTGGCCTTAACCAAGGTACTTACAGAACTGCTGCAGCAAAAATCACTCTGCTTCATAAACGGGTAGATAATTATATGACACTCAGTATAAAAACCTGACGTTGCAACTCACTTTGGAGAAAGGCTTTATATAAAACGGATAAATGACGATAAGAAAAGGTGCCGTGGCCTACGGTTTCACCAGGGTACGAATGCAGGTACTGCTGGTGCAGCCCCGCGTCTGTCTGTCTGATACGTTTTATAAAAATGATAAATGTACATCTTCAGCTCACTGATGAGGTCCACTGGGACTGCTTGGTGGACAAAGACATTAAGAAAACAGTTGTGAATCCCTGGGGGGTCTCACAAAGGCAGCACCTCAATTTAGGGTTAAATGATGGATGCTAAGCACTACACAAAAAAGACAGCAGGGACCTTCCCGAAAAGGACGAGTTCTCCTCCAACTCGTCTGCTTATATCGAAGCCAAAATATAATACAATAAACAGAATAGGAATGACTGGAGTTTTTACATATGAGCCTTGGATACGTTCACGAGAGATACTCACGTCGATCATATCAGACACGTCGTGGATATAGTATTTGGCCACAACGGCGTTCGTTGCCGCCAGGTTCAGCAAGTAGTCGTTGCGAGCTTTTGTGCATTTCAGCTTGTTTTCGGAGTACTTGGCCTGTCTCTGGGGATGGAGCGGAACAACATGACAGAAGGAAAATGATCAGATGACAAACCATCAATATGGTGATGTGGCAAAAAGAGCAGAAAAACAGGGACACGAGGCTCAGAGTTCACAGAATCGCAGCGGGGGGTTTGGGGGCATGCAGTGAAACACATCGTCTTTGCTGAACCTTTATTGACCCCAACACCCAACACACACATTTCCAGTAAGGGCCAGCAGGTGGCGTAGCGGTCAGGGCCACCATCTTGCAACTGAAAAATCCACATTTTAATTCCACCTCCTGCTGGAGTGGCCTTGAGAACAGTACTGACCTTGCAGTGCTACAGCAAAACATGAGCCTGCTCTATAAATTGGTAAATACTTGTAAACAGTTTCATATGCAATGTTTACATTTACAGTATTTATTTATCAGATGCTTTTCTCCAAAGCGACTTCCAATGAACTCTATGTAGCGTTATCAGCTCACACACCTTATTCACCGTGGTGACTTACACTGCTAGATACACTACTTACACCGGGTCACTCATCCATACATCAGTGGAACACACACACACACACACACACACACACACACACACACACACACACAACGGGGGAATCTGAAGAGCATGTCTTTGGACTGTGGGAGGAAACCAGAGCACCCGAAGGAAACCCACACAAACACGGGAAGAACATGTAAACTCCACACAGACTGAGCGGGAATCAAACCCACGTCCTCTCACACCACCCAGGCGCTGCGAGACCTGCGCTACTCGCTGTGCTGCCGTTGCAATTTAATATATAATGTCAACATTACAAGTCTGTTTGGACAAAGGCCTCAGCTGAATTGAATATATTTACATGAAATCCATCCATAGGGAGAGCACCTTAAGGGGACCCAGCAGTCCATACTTTATTGTGACATATGTTAGTTGAAACTGCACACGCACGCACGCACGCACAGACACGCAGCAGCAGCAGCAGAAATCTGATAAAAAAAGTCACCAAACATTTCCTCTTTTGATTTTTCTGTATAAAAACAGTTCCGGTGGGATGAGATAGAGCATTCCCTTGTAAATCCACTGAGAGTTTTAGTCTCAGAGATGCCCGCAGTTTTTGGTGCAGTGGTTAAACAAACACATCCCATCTGCTAGTGGACCCAGCTGGAAAACATTACATTTGGTATCAAAAAGAAATAAGCACCCAGCGCAGTCAGCTGGTCTCGCCGCATTAATAATTGATGATAATTCATGAGCGCCACATCGTATCGAAAAACAATGCTCCGGCCAAGCAGCGAAAGCAAATACAGAAAGTCCCTGAAAAACTTCCAGAAAAGTGTGTTAACAGAGATCAAGGTACAAGGAACAGAGAAAATCTTTTAAGACAACTGAGAACATTTCGAATATGCAATCAAGTCTGGTTAATAATTTATTAAAGGACCTCCAAAGTCAAATGTGCCAGAGGGAAAATCCAACTACCCATGTAATTAGCACAGATATTTTAATTTATGTATGTCCCAATACAATGGATGCTGCAGTTTGATCACCGCGTTCTCGGCCTCTCGCAGGTTCGCTCTTGTTTTTGCCATTTTTTGCACATGCTCACTGTCCTCTAGCCTGCAGAATGTGTGTCACCCAGCTGTGAAGCAATGAAGTTCTCCTACTTTATGGGAGGTCTCAGATGGCACAGTCCAGCCCTGCTCCTAATTCGCAATGGTAATTGTGATAACTGCTTGTCCTGGTCAGGGTCATGGGGGTCCAGAGCCTATCCCAGAATCACTGGGGGCAAGGCTGAAGGGCGGTGCACCTTAGATGGGATGCCAGTCCATCACAGAAAATATCATATTATTTATGATAACTGAAAATATTTACCATCATTTTCATGAATGAAAATTATTATAAATATCAATCCTTAGAAATATAGAATAATCCAACATATTGTTGTTATAACTATAACATCAATGACTCATTTATCAATATAAATTACAATAATCCAATAATATAACAGTACAAAAACAAATATTACAGTGAAACAAAACAAGCACCTACTGACAGCACAATGAACCTCACACTGGAGAAGCAGACACAATCGCAGACAACTGAATCATCCGCCCCTGTTCATCTTCATCCGTCTCCCTTCACACCAGGCCCCCGGGCCACTCCTGTGCGGTCCCTACCTTCTCCTTCATCTTCTCGATCTTCCTGACGGAGCTTCGGCGCTGGGGGCGCTCCTCGTGGCGCAGCAGGTTGACGCCAACGTCGCCCACCTTGCTGAACTGCTTCTCCTCCTGCTTCTCAGCCTCCTTCAGCTTGCTCTCTGCACTCAGGCTCTCCGTGTGGTACATGTGGTAGGTCTTCATCACCTGGGGAGGAAGAGGAGGTGGGAGCGCGACGATCAGACATCTCAAGGGTTACGGCAACGTTCGGCAGCATCGCTTTGCTTCATCAATACTTGAAGACTGAAACACACATGAAGCACTGAAGACCCCGGCCCTCAAGGTGATGCCGACTCTGCCACGGGTGTAGACACACGACACAGTGATGAACACTTGCTACAAGAGTCATATGGACCCACTGCCGCTCTCTGTGCCGGAAGCCTATCGCAATTCCCGTAACGGTTTTGGTAATGGGACCTGGTATTGATATGCATGAGTGTGAAACACAGACGGGCAACAGAACCCCTATGGCCAGGAGTGGGGAATGAAGATCCTGGACTCATGCACCCCCCCCACCCCCATGAACACAAGACTGAGCATCTAGCACAAGCCATGCTTCATGAACAGAGCATCAAGGCTTTCTTAAAATATTTAATTTAAAAAAATCTTAAATTGTTCTTTTTTTTGACAGTTGGAACTGCAGGAATTGGGTTTGAATCCTTGATTTGCACAAGAGATTTAACCCCAAACTGGTACAGTAAAAACTATCCCTCTGTATAAATGGGTAAATAGCTGCAAATAGGGGAGAATACAAACTTCATACTGTAAGTCGCTTCGGACAATAGAACTGGCTAAATGAAACACTAATAAATAACTGCAAGTAGCCTACGTTATTATTATTATTATTATTATTGTTGATGTTATTATTATTATTACTAGCAGTAGTAGTAAAATGCCTTCATAATGGTCTCTATTTGCAATAGATAAACGAGACGGTGAAGCCGAAGCAATATTCTCCTCTTCTGGATGTTGTCCCGACAGCTACCCTCCCCCCCGTCTGACCCTCGGGACCACTGGTGCTGTGCTGTGTTACGGTGGGGGGGCTTTCTGCTCCGCTGCTCAGGCGTGTCACAGCCCCCACCCACCCTCCTCAAACCGTGCGCTGTACGGCTAACAGATGCCAGTCTGTCACCGTTCGGAGCCAAGGGCTGATAGGAAGTGCAGGGCCTTGGTGCGCCTTCTAAGCGCACATCTGGGCTGACCCTTGACCCCTTGCGGCAAGACGACCTCTGCGGTCGAGTCTCTGGACCTGGAGTGTTTCCCCACACAAACTTTGCTTTTTCAATGTCCGTTTCTCCGCTGAGCAGCACTGCAGCATGAGCCCCAGGTTTCATTGTCATCTTAGAGCTGCGGTGGGTTTTCCACCCCCCAGGATGCAGACAACCCACCCCACATACACACACTCTCCCAGAAGGCAAACACAGATGTCTGTGCTGTAAAGCCGCAGCCCCCCGCTCTAATTAAGGCACAGGTGCACAGATCACCCCCCATCCGCACCTCCAGCGGTGCCCCAGCGAGCGCCGCCCACTCGTATGTGCAGAACCAGCCGCGCCCATCTCCAGAAGCGACACGGCCCTGTAAAGTCATCAAGCAGGCCGTTCAAGTCCGGCGCGCATACATGCGTACGGCATGTTTTTCTGTGCGTGTGTGCGTGAGGTACGAATACTTTTCGTGCGTCTATATGAACGTGCGTTTCCGAATGCGTACGTCATCGCACACGTGCACATGTGCGCCTGTGAGTTTAACGACATCGCCAGCAAAAAACACCAGGAGCCACTGGCAAAACGGTAATGCGGTAAAGTACCTCTCAGCTGTAGCGAGCACCTTCGCCAACGCTGTCCCCATTCACCACAGACGCACGTGGACACGCGCGGAGGAAACTCCCGTGGGCCCGATCACATTCACCGCACAAAGAGTCCGTTTAAACTGGAGGCGCTCGGTCATTTTTAGTGGTTCTACGAAACGGTTTATAACAGTAATGTGTCCTCCTCACACAGCAATCACTAAGGAGAATTACATCAGTTCCTAGCTATGAATTCCACTTTCTATGACCGTGCAGCGTGATTTGGGAAGGAAGGGCTATTTAGATGCAGGTAATAATGCCATGTGCGACTTTGATTCACTCTGGGCACAGACTGCAAGCGGCGAATACAAATAAAGAGAAACCCACATTTTTCCTGGTGGTGGAAGATCTCATATTGCAGAATTTGGGTTAAAAACTAGGTCAGCACTGGCTTTCTCCATAGCTGTCAATCTCCTCTTCCGAAGGCAAAAAGGGTTTCCTAGCAACTTTGAGTCACGGTGCCAAAACGAAGGAGACTGTAAAGGGAGGAGAGAAAATCACGCGTGTGAACAAGTAGGTCGGTTGAAATCGAGCCGTCTGCGTTTCCTCTGTTGCAGCTTCTCCTTCTGTCGTTTCCTGGGATAATAGCTTGTGTCCGTTTGATGGTTGGAACAGAGGGACAAAATGGGTCCAATGAAAGCACTCGATTTCATCCAGCCATCCATCCAGAGCCTATCTCGAAACCATAGGGTGTGAGGCAGGGTACACCTGGGGTGGGATGCCAGCCCATCTCAGGGCAATCACACACCTTCATAGCCCCTGGAGGCGAACCCACAATGAAATTACATACCGCATAGCACTGGGTGAATTTTACATCCCTCGGTTTTAGAATTCCAGACGCAAGTTACATGATTCTCGTTGCTGAAAAAATAACGTTATATATATATATATATATATATATATATAACAGCGAGCACCAATTCTCTCAGCTTTGGATCTGAAAACAATCAGGAGCAAACTCATCCTGAGTGCATTTAGTGCTACCATCTTTTGACAGAAGAAAAACTCCATCTTATTCATCTTAATCCAGAGAAAAATCCTTCAAAGCCATCCGTGTTTTCACCAGGGTACCTCAGCAAAATCTCTGCTCGCACTCTCACACACTTTCTAAAGAATCCCGCTCAGAAACGCCTTGCAATTCAAAATCTCAAAAATCACCACGCATCCAATCTGTAACAAGTTTCGCAGCTTGTGCAGCGGAAAATATTCTTGCCATCTTGCAGGCAAAAGCAACAAAATGGCTGACAGGAAGTGTGCGATGACATCACGCTTCAAAAAGGAAGAGGCATCGGTGCACTGGAAACAGAGTGAGGCGCAGATACGCAAAGACACGCTTTGACCCCTAAAAAGCTTTGAACGCAATTTAAAAAACTGACAACGGAGTTTGAACTTGCCCCAAATTAACCTCAGAGGGACGGGGACACACTACAGACGGTTCGGAGGCACCGGTTCACCCGAAACGGTTTCTTCCCACCCCGGGAGGAAACTAATACGCTACACGCGTTAGCACGTTTCGCTTTTCCGAGCACCTTTCCTTACGTCAAGCGCAGGTGAGATAGCTTGCTTTGAAAAATGAGCTGCGGCAGAAACGTGACGCGCCCTTTATCGACGGCCTTTTCTTCGACGTCCCCCAGATATTTATATCCGTCGGTTCATCCTTGGAGGTTCCTGCTCGGAGAATCCGCCACCCGTTTCCATCCATCAGATGCAGGTCGCCTCCGCAAACACGGCAACCCCCAGAAAGGCTATTACAGCAGCTGTCAAAATGACAAACGCAACGGCAGGCTGGAGGGGAACGTGAAGGAACGCGTCTCGCTCCCTTTAAAAAATGCCTCGATTTCCCTTCGACGTACAGTAAGACGAGCAACGTGCCGGCAGAGGTACCGGGCCGCTCGAGACCTGGACTTTTGAAGGCTGCTTCATTTCCATAACTCGTTAGAGCGGAAAATACAAAGCGGCTCAAACCATTATGGCCCGATTTGCAAAGGGAAAGATCGCTGGGCTTCATTATGGGAGCCGAGGGCTTTAAAAGGAGAACATTTGGGAACAAGTGCTGTACCTTAAAAAAGAGCAATAAATCCAGGCAGGTAATTGGCTCCCTGGCGCAATGACTGATTTCGGCTCTTTCTCCCCGAGTTTTTCCATTTTGCCTTTTTTTTCTGCAGTACGTTGAACTTTTTCTTCATAACAAGCACGAGTGTGAAACAAAACAGGTTTGTGTAGGAACTCCCATTAGAAAGAGATCAAGACATTATATCTCTCAAAAAAAAATCTCAGAGAAACTGTTCCCATGCTCTTTTATATTTCTGCATTTTATAATTGAGTCAAGCCTTTCGATTTGCTCGGCAGGCACCCGCGTACATCATCTCCCCCCACTCCCACCTCCACCCCCACCCCCCTGACAAGCCACACTTTCCTAAACCAGGTATTGAGAATGCTGAAAATTAACCCATTCATGGAACTACTCAGAAATACCACAAACATCAGAACACTGAAATGATAAATATATGACACGTATTATAGCAGAAACACCAGATAGGAACAAAATGCAGTTATATTGTATATACTGTATGCTCTACATATGTAGTGTACGCATACCATAGTGCCTACACTGTACTGTACACTGTTTTGCATAGAGTATTCAGACATGTCTGACCTCAGTTAGCTTAATATTGCCTTTGATGTTATGATCATAACACACAGAAAAGCATCTGTGAAGGCTTAAAATTAGCCTTGTTTTTTCAAGGAATGAGAACATTTGCTGTTTTAATTAATCATGACTGGCGACAAAAATGTGACTCATGCATCTGTTGAGATTTAATAATTCCAGTACATGTGGTATGGGGTCTATGAAGTACTTGAGTGAAGTCAAAAAGTGGAAACAGCATGAAATATATAAAGAAGCAGTCAGAGACCTCGTCTCCCTAAAGACTCGACCCCACTAATTGTAATCATGATACGGGCGGTTTCAGGGCTGCACACTGAGGATCTCAGAGGCTGTTTCAGTTTTTTTACATTTACATTTATTCATTTAGCAGACGCTTTTGTCCAAAGCGACGTACATCTCAGCAAAAGTACAATTTATGCATTACATTAAGAGAAAGAGACACAGCTGCAGACATGTGACTCAGGTAAACCTAATTTGTTACCTACCACTTGCTGCACCGAGGTTCATCGTTCAAGTAGGTGCATAAAATACAGGACAGCCAAATCCTGATACCCTCCTACCACTTTTTTTTTTTTTTTAAATAATATTAAGATACACAAGCAAGCAAATACAATGCCGGAGTAGTGGCTGAATAGAGACTGCATCTGGGGATGCTCATGAAGTTACGACGCGTGAACATTTACACCGTACATGAGCTGAAGAGATCTTGGGTGAAATGAGTCCGGAAAACATAAGTTTTCAGACCCTTCTTGAATGTAGACAGAGTTTCCGCAGTTCTGAGTGAGAGGGGAAGGTTGTTCCACCACAACGGAGCCAGAACCGAGAACCTCCGTGCTTTTTGAATCAGCGGAATATTCTACAAACTTGAGTGAGAAAAGAGGCTTTAGTTTTGAGAGACTGAAAAAATTAACACCATGGTAAAGTACTGAATTGGGGGCAGAGGGAACGGATAATATATACTGATTGGAACCATGACCTTACAGACAAAGGACTTGTGTTTGACTTCCCTCCCCTGCCGTACTACCCTTCATCAGCATATTTACTCTGAATTGATACAGTAAAAATTACCCTGCTGCATAAATGGCTCAACCAGTGTAAGCAGTTTAGTAAGCGGCTTAAACACAAAACGTAACGTTTCTTCATCCAATATGGAGGAAAAACAGCGAATCAAACACTTACATTTAGCTGGTGCTTCTTTCCGAAGCGACTGTCAAGGTTACAATTATTTACCCATTTATACAGCAGGGTAATTTTACTGGAACAACTTTAAGGTAAGTACCTGTCCCTTTTGTAATGTAAATTGCAGAGTAAAACACACGTTAAATTCTCAAATCAAGCACGTTCAGATTTGTCCAGCTGAAGACCTCAGGACCCCAGACCTTGTGAGCAAACGGTCGAAGCAACACGAACTCGAACACGTAATGAAAGAGGGCGACACTTACAGTCGGTGCGATGCCAATGAAACAGATGACTATTATCATACTGTAATTTGAACAGACCGCAAAGGGTCAATTATATGTCATTGTATTCCCTCTTAAATGGGTTTTGTGTGTGTGTGTGTGTGTGTGTGTGGCCCAGTTCGCTGTGTGCATCCAAACAACCGGAGATAAAATTTCCCCCCATCTTCACAGTTTCTCATGTGGATGACTTTCCTCACACAGAAACTCGGCCGTTACGCGAGTTTCTACAACACAAACTGCTTCACGTTCGCCTGGGAAACGGGAGGGAAACCCGCGTTGGGTTAGACGTGACTTCATCTCCGAGGTGTCTTAGGGCGGTGCGCAGAGGAACACGCGCGACATCACTCGCGCTACTAGAATAAAGAAGTCAACATTATGTACAAATACAGACAATAGAGAAAAAGTAAAGAAAGACTTCTTGCTGGAAGATGAATAAGTGTGAGCAAATAAGACTGCGGTCAAAAGCGCGTGGATGGAGGAACAAAGGGAGAAGACAGAGGAGAAGCTTTTAGTTATTTACAGTATAATTTATTTATTTAATATAATTACATATTTAAGTCATACTTTTACCGGACTATTTTATGAATTTAACGTGTATTTAAACCATGCTAAAATTTTCATTACGATAATAATTAAATTTGCTATAGATTTGGTCCAGTTTTCAGTGGTCTGTCCCAGCCCTGTTTTCCCATATTTTCGCTGTGCCATTTTGCACAACGCGCTGTTTTGCAGGAGCGCGCATCCTATTGCATTATGGCAGACACCACTGTCTGTGTTTTGGCCAAAAAAACATCAAGCAACAAAAGGAAAATACACCTTCAGTAACAACAGGCTGAAAACTGCTTTCTGACGCATGTTTTGCCCGAACCTGCCACCTACAGCCCTACGGCCCTACAGCACCGCAGAGGGCGGCGGTTCCTGCTCGGCACGTGCGGATTTTCAAGGCTTGGCTGACGTGAGGCACCGAGATGGATTTCTTCTCTTTCTTTTGCCAAAGTCTGCCCTGTGATTACTGGCTGCTCTGACGTTTCGTGAAAAAGTGCTCTCCCTTTCTGGTGACACAGCACGCTCCATCGGGGCGGGGGAACAAGGGCTTTACAGGAACAACTCAAGCGCTGGGAACCAGTCCAGCCGTGGGAGTGGTGCCCCCTTCCATGAGTAATTCCCAAGGAACGGGGTTAAAACTCAAAGGTGTATAATCTGCCCTCTGGCTCATGCCGCTCATCACAGGGATGAGTCCGTGCAGGACGAGCACCTCGATGCTGATTCTGCACGTCTGCTCTGGCGTGTCTACAACCGGCTCCGCTGCAGCGGGGAGAGCAAGCTGAGGCAATAGTCTAGTCACCAGCGGCAGGTAAAATTCGCATAAATCCACATCTGCTACTTCTACTGTTTAGTGCTGCCTGTGACACATCATCTGTCCATCCATGCATGCATCGATAATCAATACTTGTCTAGCGAGGGGTCATGGTGGTCCAGAGCCTGTCCTGGGGGTATAGATACACCCTGGATGCAGAGCAGGCACATACACAGACACACACAGTTTGGGCAGTCACCAATTCACCTGAAAAATGTCTTTGGACTGTGGGTGGAAACCAGAGCATCCAGAGGAAACCCACAATGACATAATGAGAAGAATCAAACGCCACAAAAATCTGTCCACACTCAAGCCCACATCTGAACTCACTACCCAAATGCTACGACACAACCCACTGCACCGTTGTGTCACATATTGAAATGTGTCTGCAGAAAGGAGAGGATAAGAGACATTGCCTGGGGATCACATATTCCTCCCGCAAGAGGCAGAGGGAAAATGCTAAACTGTGATTGGTCAACACGGGCAACAGAGCTGTTCATCATCCTGCTAACCAATCAGACACGAGGTGCCGTACTGGCCCTGCAGCCTGATAGGCCAGTGCTGTGCGGTGCAGGGCGGTGCTAAGAAGACGACGTCCCAGCGAGCTTTCAGGTAACTGCAGACAGACAGGTGAAGAGGAGCAGGAACCAGAAGAGGCTACTCACAGTGTAGAGCTCGTTTGTGACCTTCACCAGCTCCTCGTGCATCTGGATTCCAATGTCTTTGCTCTGAAAATCAAACAAACGAGACGACATTGAGGGAAGGGGTCGAGAACATCACTGCCACGAGTTTCGGCACGGAATTTGTCACTTTCGCTGTACTTATTTTTGAAAGCAGACTCAGGTCTAAAGCTGTTGGAGAATCAAAAAGCACAGTATTAGTTGGTATGTTCAGAATAATACAGCGGCTCCTCCCTTTACAGCGAGCTTGCAAATGTTCAAGAGTTTGTTTTTGTATTCCTGTATCTTTATTATTCTGTTGAGTTTGTCCAGCGTTTGTCTGACCAAGCATCACCGCTGATGCTCTTTCTCCAGGCCCTAATTCCAACCCATCTCCATAGTTTACCGTCCAACTGGTCTGCGGACGTCTCGTAACTAAGTCCCAGAAAGAAGGTCGGTAGCATTAACAAAACAAGTGGCTTTTCAGCAGTTTCCCTTCAGCAGAAGAGGTTTTAGTTTGAACAAAGAGGTTCTGGCGAATGAGAACTTCTGACTGCTTCACCACGGAATCGACGCCTCTTCCGGGCAACGAAACCCGCGAGTCACATCGGAACTGCAGCCAAGCAAACCGAAATGCAACGGCGAGAGCAACGTGCTGCGTATTGCCCAGAGCTCACTCGCAGCATGGAAACGAGCAAGAGAATCGAATGTGGGTAAAAACAAGAGCAGAAAGACCAGATCTGGGGCAGGGGGACTCCGGCGGCCAGAACGACCGCTGAACTGAACGAAAAAATCCGAAGTTCACGTTTTCTCGCTTTGCGGACGTGAAACTGACGTTGCGTTATTCTCACTCTCTTGTGGTTGCTATTTGCTCTCGGCACTTAGTGGCAGATTTTTCTCCGACGGGTGGCGTGAACGGTTCGGGTACGACTGCAACAGTGGGGGCTCCGATCGCAGAGACGTCGCCCCCTACAGCAGAGCACGGCGCCCATACACGGCCGGTGACCAACGATCCCTCAAGCTCACTCGGACATAGCGAGCAAAAAAAAATCCTGCAACCATCAACCGTGTTGTCTGGCAAACGCATCGTGTGACAGTTAAATGTGACGCACGCTGGGCCCGACCGTTTGTTCATAACTGGATTTGTTAGTAAATTGAAAGTCGCTCTAACCGTGTCACAAAAATTAAAGTTGAATAATTCACACGTCCACCGACATTCTAACATGTTACATCCTGTACAAACTCCAGACAAAGCTACAGTGAATTAAAGAAATACGCTGTAACACTTCCGCCCATCCATTTCCACGCATCTCGATGATGAGCGTCCTTTTCCATACATATTGTCCACGTGATGCACTCTGCATTTTCTCTGAGATGTACATCACTTTGGAGAAAACTGTCTGCTAAATGAATACATGTAAACAGGTGGCACGGTGGCACAGCGAGTAGCGCTGCTGTCTCATAGCGCCTGGGTGGTGAGAGAGGACGTGTGGAGTTTGCATGCTGTCTGCGTGGATGTGCTCTGGTTTCCTCCCACACTCCAAAGACATGCTGTTCAGGTCCCCCCATAGTGTGTGAGTGACAGAGAGAGTGTGTGTGTTCCACTGATGTATGGATGAGTGACCCAGTGTAACTAGTGTATCTAGCAGTGTAAGTCACCGCAGTGAATAAGGTGTGTGGACTGGTAACACTACATAGAGTTCACTGGAAGTTGCTTTGGAGAAAAGTGTCTGATGAATAAATAAACATAAATATTCAAGTAGTCCAAACATTAAGGCTGGTTGCCAGTAGGTATATGGATGCCACAAAGTGATCCTGTGATCAGTCGTCTCCAATTTGTCGATATTCTCAGTCTGGCGACTCCCAGACAAATGGGAGTGTTTGCACTCTTGCAGCTGTTCTCTTTTCTTTCCCTTTGTGCTCACAAAATAATCTCACATTTCTACTGATCCAGTGTAGTTTTCCTCTTTTTATCAAATACCAACTCAGCGGTTTCTATACACTCACCCCTTCGAGTCTTAATTTCAGTTGTTTAAGAGGCTTCCGTCCCCAGACATGAAGTTTCCACTTACAGCATCACGTTTCCCCAACTTGATGCCAGGCAGAGTCCTGCTCTCCCAAGAAGCCCCCTTCTGCTCATAAATCATCATGGACTTTAATACATAGAGATCAATACTTCAATACATGCCCCCGAAGCCCATAGGTAACAGCGGTGTCATTCGGAGCATTGTTTTATAAGCAGGGATATTCTCTGCAGACACTGCACATGCTCACAAACGGACACTCTTCTTCATCTTCATCTTCGCCGCAAACACAAGATGACAGCCCAAGGTCTGGGTGCTGTAAGTGGCTGCAGTGAGATTGCCACGATCCTTCGAGATCCCGCTCCACACTCTTCTCGGTCCCCCACAGGCCCCTCCCACCTCAGTACTTCAACCATAAGCGACTATCATCTTAAATCACTGTCACAGTCTCAGACCAAACTAACATTTTGTCTGGAACAAAGGCTTTCGCGACCAACCGCTGCGTGGAGACCTCAGGTTTCATACATTAAAAAAAAAAAGCAGTACTTGCACTTGAATTCAATACGCTGTTTCATACATTTTTCATTCATTGATTTACAACGGAACCGCACAGGATCGGAGCGACACAGAGGCGGGACCAGTACACCATTTCACCAAGGGTGTGATCACGTAGCACTGTCTAAGGCAGGGACGTCCAACACGAGGCCCAAGGGCTACGTGCGACCTGCCATTTCATATAATTTGGTCCATGAGAACGGGCTTGGCGTAGGGAAGGAGGGCTGGAACCCTCGCACTAGTGCCAGTCGGTACTGGCTTCTTTTTTTTTTTTTTTTTAATTTATTTTTGCAGAAATGACTGCTATTGTTGAAGCACCTTCTGCAAAAAACACTCCCCAGAGATGGAGAACAAACAGCTGCAGGACGAAGGCTGTGAAGCTGTCCAAGTAAGTGAAACACCCTGCCGTCTCGCCCCATCCTCTCACTTTCTCTCTCCACCAGGCTTCGGGGGACACCCCTTGTCGAGCTCTCTGTGTTTATGGTTTACTCGGATATCGAACTGCAATTGTGGTACATGGAACCCCTCCTTTGCCAGAGAGCTAAAGGGCCCATTTGGCAGAGGCTGAATAGTGCCTGTGGCCCCCAAAGCTATTGCATCGCAAGGAAGAAAAAAAAAAAAAAAAAAAACACACACAACAACACAGATGGGACACGGAGCGTGTCGGCGCGCACAAAAACTAGGTTACAAACACAGTATGGAGGCGTCGCTCAAAAAAATAACATCCCAGAAATGCCAGACAAGACAGACAGCCACCTGGGCGTCAACAGCGAACTCACACACTTTCCCTCTCTGCTTCCCCGTGGGACTCAAGCGTTCATCATCAACATGCGACGGTGCGCAGGCAGTTTGCACACTTCACATCATCTCACAAGGATGGAGTGCGGCCGCAATTTATAACAGCCAATGGCTGTACGACATCTCAGAAAAACGCCTTGTGGGAGTCCAAGTAGGAAATGTTCGGAAGTGACATGGCACAGATACTTTAGGAAAAAAAAAACAAAAAAAAAGAAAAGCTTGAATTTAGCTGGCTGTTGTGTGTGTGTGTGTGTGTGTGTGTGTGCGCGTGTGTGTGTGTGTGTGTGTGTGGCGTGCGCACGCAAGAGCTCCTAACAAAACTTGATCTCCTTCGGAAGAAAATGGTGACGACTGGAACATTTTTCCTGGATGTACAGAGCTGATGTTAATGAAAAAGGCAGAGTGATAAATAAACGGGCGCTTTTTTTTTTTTTTTACGTGGCCTCACGCCCGGAAGCCCGTCTTCAAAAAAAGCGAATCCCGAACGCGTCGACACGGACAAAGGAAATGGGTCATTCGTCTCAGCAACGGCATCGAGCGGCACCGTTTTTGCTTCGCACCTTGTCGGCCTGCTGGGTGCAGTTTGCGAAGGACGTGACGGGGGGGCTTCCTGCGGTACCGGACACCGGAGGCCCACCTACAGGAAGCCCCGCCAGGTGTAAACACTGGGCCGTGTTTGAGTCAGACCTCAGGCTTTCCTGCAATGTGCTGACCGAGCTAACCCCCCCAACAGGAAGGTGCAAAAAAAACACGTGCCCCCGCCCCCCCGCTCCGCTCGGAAAGGCCTTCCCGCTGCACTGCGCACTTGACTCAGGTCAACGATCAATTTTAAATTCACACTTTATTCAGGGCACTGCTGAGGAACACAGCTGTGAAACCGTGAGCACTTGAAGCTGCTGCCCTCCACTCAAATGACCAGGGTTTGAACCCATCCTCCTGCTGTAGTACCCTTGAGCAAGGTACCTACCCAGAACTGATGCGGTAAAAATTACCCAGCTATATAAATGGATCAATTGTTGCCGGTGGCTTAACACTGTAAGTCACACACATACACATACAAACACACACACATTTTCAGAACCGCTCGTCCCATACAGGGTCACGGGGAACCGGAGCCAATCCGGTAACACAGGGCGTAAGGCCGGAGGGAGAGGGGACACACCCAGGACGGGACGCCAGTCCGTCGCAAGGCACCCCAAGAGGGACTCGAACCACAGACCCACCGAAGAGCAGGACCCGGTCCAACCCACTGCGCCCCCCCACTGTAAGTCATGTCAGATAAAAATAGTAATAATAATGAGAGTGTGTGTGTGTTAAGAGGACCTTCTGTGGGACTGACCTTCTTGAAGAGCCTGATGACATCCTCGCTGATCTGCGAGAGACGCACAATGACATTGTTCACGTAGATGTCGCTGAGAGTGGCATGGTCGCGGCTCTCTCGCCGGGTCTGGTTCAGAACCAAGTACCAGCAGTTCACGGAGGACAGGAGATGCTGGTCCTTCCTGCAGCAGAAAAGATCGAGAAAAAGAAAAAAAGAGCATTGACACCTTTCAAAGCATCAGTTCACACTTCTCTTTTTCTGCTCGCTGCTTTTTAACACTCTTAGATTGCACCTCGACAAAGCTGACCAACTTCTGCAAATGAAAGTCAGGGCATTTCCTGCTGCTCGCCGAGTTCAGCGTGACAAAAACGCACGTTGCCGGATCGCATTAAATTCTCGTACATTCCGTTTATCGCAGCTCATGCTTCCGACCCACGCGATCGCCGTAGTGCACGGAACTACATTAAGAGCAAGTGACTGCGTACATCAGTGAAACGACACTCGACAGCGTTTGCATTCTGTTACACGCTGCATTAGTTAATTAGCGCAAACGTCTGACGCGCACGGGCACGGCCTTCGTAAACTACATTTGCATTTACTCGTTCAGCAGATGCTCTAGTCCAAAGCAACATAAAATGATTATTATCTAGTGTTCAGCGGACACTTTATCTAGCAAAACTTACACTGCTAGATACGCAGCACTAAACTCCCTAAAAATCACTCACCCTTCTATAATACAGAGCAATGTAACACACACACACACACACACACTATGAGCAGTTCGGAGCTACCAATTCACCTGGAAACCTTGACTTTGGACTGAGGATGGAAACCAGAGCACCTGGACTAAACCCACACAAGCACAGTGCGAACATTAGTGGCAGCTGGTAGCATAGTGGTTACAGCCAACATCTTAAGACCCAAAGGACACAAGTTCAAATCCCATCTACTTATGCAGTACCCTTGCCGCCCCCCCCCCATACTAGAGAGCGGGAAACCTGCAGTGACAACTCATGTGGTGACCGTCTTAGAAATACTCATCACCTGGACACAACTATTTCTAATTCTCACTCTTTGCTCCGTAAGACTGACTTGCACTCCACAAATGTCCAGTTTCATACAGGCACTTTGTATGAAATCATCTTCGTATACAGTACATGAGGTACATTAGCATTAGCTACTGAGGACCAAAACCGCGAGTTTCCATGGGCTCCTCACAGTGGTTAATGGAAGCCCTGATCACCACAGAGCCTGTTCTGGTTTGTGAAATGGGGACTCTGAGCAAACTGATGCTCGTCCACTTGTCCCCAGCTACACTGCAGCTGACACCATATTGACCGCATAATTCCTTTACACCGGTTACCCTGATGACCGAAAGCGACCGTCTCAGGCTAACTAACGTAAGCCGCTTTCTCAGCTGTCTCTTTGAAACTTCATCTCTACGCTGTCCAAATCCTATCTGAACGCAAATCAATAAGTGTTAAGATCTCTGGGGAAAGTAGAGGGAAAAAAAAAAACAACAACACTTTGGTTTTGAGACTGCAGATAGAGTCCCAGAGGGGGAATCTCCCGATGGAGACCATGAGCTAACAAATACATCAAAGGCGTCTCGTTCGTTGCAATGCCCCACTGTTTTCCTTCAAATTAATCACCGTTAATGACAACGGCACGGTATGTGCCAACGCGATAATCTCATTTCAGGAAATCTGACTGCCATTCGCCATAATTCCTAGCGTGCACACACACACACACAGATGATAAACAACCAGTGCAGGGTACATTTGGACAGCAATATCTATATCCTACGGCGACTAAATATGAGAAAGAATATAGTCATTATGCTACTGCAGAGACCAACGATGCCTGAGGTCAGCTGAAAATATCAGGAGTGGACTGACTGAATATGGAAATTACCCTGAAATGACCCTTTACAAGGTGTGCGGCAATGTGACCTCAGAAACACAACTGTAAGGTATTATATATCAGGAAAAAAAACTCCTTTACCCAGTTGAACAAGTCGGTAATCTTTACTGTATCAGTTCAGGGTAAGCTCCTTTGGCTGGTCCACCACTCTACCTCTGCCCCAGTATTCAATATTTCTTTCAACAGAATTACAGAACCATCGTGTTTTTAAATTATGAAGAATATGGCATTTTATTTTATAGCACATGTGCTGGACATGTTTCATAAAACCTCTCGTGGTGCAGAATGGATGTTTCATATAAGAGACTATTTTTCGCAGCTTGAGGCATTGCGATGCAGTCCTGCCCAGACTCTGCTTCTCGGTGGGTTCAAAAGCCCCCGCTGCCTTTCTTCAGCGGGAACTTCAGATATTCTGTTACAAGACACATCTCCCCAAAACTAGTTATTGAAATGAGGTCCGTTAACTTCAACTAGTCACATGCAGCCCTAAAGGTCTGCGACAGAAGTAAAAAAGCTTGGAAAACGAAGGTAAAGAAAGGCCTTTTTCATCAGAGGATGCACAGTAACAGCTATCAAAAACTATACTTCTATAACTCTGGGCAGAAAAAGAGACTTGGCGGTGGTGAGGACTGATTCATGGTCACCCCTGCTCTTCCCAGGTATCTCTGCGGGGCACTGGGTGGCGTCAGAAGGGTGATGAAGAAAGGAACCTATCAACACGACACTGAACAAGAAACTTGCACGATCCAAGCCACCAGGATTTGTTTTAGCTTCAAACTCCAGCTTGCAAAGAAAGTCACCTGAAATCTCCTCGTCGGCCATCATTTGCACACAAAAGGGCAGAGCTGTGGCAGATGCGGCCTGGACACTGGTCCTGGAAGGCAGAGTTTCCAAAAGCTGCCGGCTGTTTTCCACATTAAACGGGAATTGAGTGCAAAAGGCTGCCAATTAGGGCTCCCATCGGCACGTATTCAGGCCTTTGGAGACCAAGACATTACTCTCGTAACAACAATAAACACCATCTCATGGATCCAATTACCATTTCACACGTGCCGCCCTCTACAACCACACTAGATCCTGGGTCTGAGGAAGAGAAAGGTACCACAGTAAGGAAAACCCTGGGATTTGAACTGACAGCCTCTTGGTTACCCCAGACTAGACCATTTACACTATGGCTGCACCAGGATACTGTCCAAGTGAGGGATACAGGTCCTTGTATTGTTTTTTCCCCTCTTTCTGCCCCACCATCCCAGTGATTTGTCTCTTGTGGCTGTAAGCACCACATTTGGATGGACAAAGAGTGGCTGTACTTATTCGGCAAAAGGAGCACAAAGAATAGGGTTTACTTTTGTGATCAGAGAGACATCATGCCATCATACTTTTCTCAAAAGCAACAGCATAAGGCTACTTACGATGAATTAACCACTAATACAACAGTGTAATCAATTCATGGTCAGTACCTTGCTCAAGGGTACAACAGTCGGAGTGGGAATAGAAACCTGAGTCGGGTATTTTGAGCACATCAACATGACCAATACACTACCTGCTGCCACATACAAACCCAGCCTCAACAAATATGAGTTTAAAATTACATTTTTATGCTTTATCAACCTTCAATAAAATCAAAGCAGCACGCTATGCAAAGAGCAAAATGGTACGGATTTAAAACGCCGACTGATGACGTCAAAGCCAAAATTCTAATTTTTGTTCTAGTCCACAAAGTCTGATCTGTCACGGTGGGAAAAAAAAAAAAAAAAATGGATGAAAAGGGAATAATAAGAATAGCCCATAGGAAGGAAAAACTTTGATATTCAGAATTTGATAAGTAACATGACTTCATGCTCTAGCAATGGGTGCTGCAAGTTCACAGCGTGTTTATTCAATCAGACACATCGCACCACTTCCTTCTTCTGCGTTGAGACCCGGCCCTCGGGAAAAGCTTTGATTCCTTTCGATCACGGCTGCTTATCTGTGAGTAAAGGCGAAGGCTGGTGGGGAGGGATGAGCGAGGAAATCAAAGACAAAATGAAAGGCCCCGCAATGTAGGCAATAGCTGCCCAGCCTGGATCTTCAAACGCTCTGCTTTCAAGCACGTTCACAGAGGCTCGAGACCTACTCGAGTGTGGTACATGCTTTTAGGCCACCTGTCCTACCGTTTTGGGACTGTCCATGTTGGATAGGAAACATCTGGTGCCTTCCAGGCATACCTAGAGCACAGAAGCGAGCAATCCTGGACAGACATCACAAAGAGCCAGGTTGTGCCCTAGTTAACGCACATTACAAATGCAGGAATATGATGACAGAGAGCCTGCTGTTAGCTCAGGACACTCAGGTGTGCAGCACAGAGCAGATCAGCTGATGCCGACCCAAGAGTTACCCCAGAGTCCTGTTTCCAAAACTTGCCCAGCTCAAACTTCGTATTAAGAAGGTCACAAGTCACTATTCAATACTACTCACTTTCTGGAACATGGCTGGCCTGCGAACCTGAACAGAGGAAGTGGAGTGGACTGAGAGTCACTGCAAAAGATACAGAGTAACCCCTGTGGAACCTTAACACAGCCTTCAGAGATGATGGAAGAGCCATTTCCCCTGGGAATCCTTTGCGGCTCCTTCCAGCTCAAGGCCGCAAAATAGATGCTCTGAGACTAGAACAACCATAGTTTTTGCTCCCCTACAAAGAATGTCTGCTAGTTACCCCAGTGAGCCTGTTCTGTAAGAGTAAAGTTCAGTCTAGACATTACATATACGTAAATATCCAAGTTCTTGGCAAGTACCAGATCTATGTGCAAACAGCACTACAAAACTAGAGCTGAAACAAATAAGGAATAAATAGGATAGCAATAACAACTAATATTTTATTGTTTTATCATTAGAAACAATGTTAGACTCAGCTTGTCCAATGCAGCTCCGGGTGGTACCTCCGTTGTGGTTCTATTGCTTCTGAGTGCGTTTTTCTGTTAACTAAAGGCAAGCCATGGAAAAGCAGGTAATATCTGCTGCACAACATACAAGTTTGGATAAGAGAACAGCAAGGAAAAAGCAACTAAAAGGCAATAAAAAAAAATTGGAAAACTCATAACCTGAATGTTCAGACTGTGAGGAAAACGTCTATATTGATTCTTGAACATTCATTAGGGTTTCTTGGAAGACTCAAGAGCAGTTGGATTGACAAGTTTTTAGCACACATGCAATTTGCATAAGGAAAATCACTCACTATCTGAAACATACTGCACAATCCATTCTCCAGGGAGATTCTCAGGGGGTATCTTCCGTTAAAAAAAATTAAGGCCTACTCAGTTCACTGGGCTATGGGCAGAGATTTCAGATGTGGGGGAAAAAAAATGAAAGGGTAGCAAATGCACTGACCACTGTTAAAACAGACCACCGCTTTTTCAGGGGTGGATGCTGATGGAGTCTGTCTGTTTCAGAGAGATACTGCAAAACCTTTAATGACCAAGCATATCAGATTGGAGGCTAAAATCATTTGTCATTGCAGGAAAAGTCTTATCTCAACCAGACATTCATTGCTTGTCTCTTCGTAATTATATTGACCATCATTTTTTTTTTTTTTTAAATTAGCAGTCTCCTTTTGAAAATTAAAACTCCGTTGCTAAAAAAATACCCCTATCCTGCTTACTGATGGCCAGTAGGTAGCACGGCGGCCTTGCCAATGACTCAAAGTGCCGTGCTACCTACCGGCCTCGATCGATCCTGATTTGAATCGACACTTGCTGTTGTAGTATCCTTGATCAACTCTGAATAACTCTGAATTGACACAGTAAAAATTTCCCAACTGTATAAATGGGTGAAGACATGGTAACAGAGTGTTGAGCTCCTGAGCTGCTCGGTGGGTGTGGGGTTCGAGATCAGCTCAGGGTGTGCAGAGTTTGCATGCTTCCCCCCGTGTTTGTACCCCCTGCACATGCACGAAATAGGCAGGAAAAAACCACTTCTGTTTTTCCCTGGCCTTGGAAATCACCAAGCGGTCACTATGAGCGCACATTCATCCTTTTATAAATGGGTAAGCTCTTGTAAGTAGCTTAGTGCACAAACCTAACACCAAGTTGATTTGGACAAAGATGTCAAATAAACAATGGTTAATAATATTGTCACAATACTCAAGCAAGGTCTGCGTTCACATCTATTCTGAAGTCAGTTTCACAGCCACTGGAGGTGATGCATCAAAACTGCAAAACTTTGCCGGTCAATTCAAGTGTTATAAATTCTTCTGCTGGAAGGAAGTTGAATTTGATCTGCACAACAACAAGATGTACGTCGCTTTGGAGAATTAATGAATGTAATGTAAATGTAATTCAAAGGTATTCTTGAAGGTCTGGAAACCAGTCTTGAACTTAGCATGGTGTGACCACACACAAAATACATAAAACTTGAAAGTCTACAGTATGTGGATGAATTTGAAATGTACTCATTTACTTGATGCTTTTCACCAAAGTGACTTACAGTGTTCAGCTATTTACAACTATTTACCCATTCATATAGCTGAGCAATTCTACTGGAGTAATTTAAGGTAGGTTCCTTGCTCACGGATACTACAGCTGGAGGTGAGACCCAAACCTGCGACCTTTGGGTCCAAAGGAAGTTGCTCTAACCACTCCCAGCTGCCCCTAAATTTCTCTACGTACTGTTTAAGTGTCTATGTTACTGTAACCCAGTGCTGTTCATATAGTTTTTAAACTACGAAAACTGTCATATGTCTATGATTTAATGTAGCAGGTAACCCCACCCAGGATCAGGCATGACAGGGCAAAACCAAAGCACCCAAAGAGGGATCCAAGGCCACAGCAATGATCTCGCAGAGATCTTCAGAGCAAACGCTCAACGTGTATTCTGCTATTATCCAGCTGCGGAGGATGTACATATGCCAAAGCTGACGATGACAAGGGCCAGTTGCTGCGCAAGAACATCTGGTAAGCCTCAGTTGTTTATTTACTGGAAATAAACACAAGCCCATTGCCAGGCATATCTCCAAATGGCAAGATGCATTAACCATCTTGTTTTCACCAAGTTAAGCAGTTGTCATAGGCCTCATAAACAAAGGCCTCTCTAAAGCAACTTACAGTGTTAATTAAAATTATTTACCCATTTATACAGCTGGTGGCGTAGTGGTTAGAGCTGCTGCCTTTGGACCCAAAGGTCAAGGCTTTGAGTTTCACCCCTGGCTGTAGTACCTTTGAGCAAGATACTAAAATTGCTCTAGTAAAAACTACCCATCTGAATAACAGGGTAAATCATTGTAAGTTGCTTTGAAAAAAAGCCTCAGCTGCTGGAACAATACAAGGTAAGTAACTTGCTTAAGGGTACTACAGCTGGAGGCTGCATTCAAACCTGCCCCCTTTGGGTGTAAAGACACCAACCCTAACCCCAACATTACCAGCTGCCGTAGACAGAGGGGTCATAACAGAAGCACCAAGGCTGCGAGCTCGCCTACCCAGGAGGTATGGTGGCGTGGCATTGCCCGCTCCCAGCTGGCTCACACCCACCCTTTGTGGCTGCACTGCTGAAGCTTGGTGAGTGCGGACACCCTCATTAGCACTAAGGTGACAGATCAGTGGGACGAGACTGGGGGAGGGGATGGGCTGGTGGAGCTTCTGAAAGATGTGCCTGGGTGGTGGATGTGGGGCACGTTCATCTGGAGGCATGAGCAAGATGGCCCGGCTAAGGATGGGGGAAGGGAGGTTGGGGGGGCTGCCCAGCAATAAAGATGTAGATGCATCGGCCCACAGCGCTCACCCATCTCAGCTCTGCCGGAGGCTCGTTCTGCTGCTGACCAGCCAGAGCCAGGTTCCGTTACATGGCCAGATCGCAGCTCATCCCCCACAAGCTCCGCCCCTTCCGCCTCCATCGTTCCCCTAAACCTCTCACATTCTAACACACAACAGATTTTGGAGATCTGCATTTCCGGACACATATTAGCTATTTTTATTTTCCGTTACACGCAACGCATACATTCCGACATCAGAGCCCCAGTTTCGATGTTCTGCCAGAAGCGGCAGTCTGCACGCCACGAATAAGGCCGTGTTGCTAATGCTGTTTATAACTGGGGGCCAAAACAGAGAGCTTTTCAAACAATGCATTTACATTTAAAGCATCTCAGCCAAACATGAGCACGGGAACACGGCGGCGGCCCAACAAGGCAGCAGATCATCCCTACGGACCGTTTTCCACAGTACGGCGTGCAGAGTTCGCCTCACGCGCGATACGTACTGTTGCACACAAACCAATTTCCAGGGCGACGCAGCACCTCAGAGTGCCGCCGCACAGCGTGGTCAAAAGTCTGAACGGCAGCAGAGGAACTGCTATCCTTCAGCAAGGTTCTTAACCTGAATTGCTCAAGTAAACATAAGGAAGACGCTGGAGCTGCGAAACCATCAGCTATGTAGGTCACTTTAGAGCCTGCCAAGCAAATAAATAATGTAACGTAATAATGCGGTGTAAATTATAGACAAGCTTGCATTGGGACCCTGTCTAAACAATGATTCATAAATAGTCATGAGGTGCTTAAAGAGCTCTGGGAAGATTTTCTGTCTGGATGGGAGCCACTCCAGTTATGGGAACCTGCGATTGCCGAAATCGAAAGCGCGACTCACTCGACGGCTCATCACAACGTTCTCGGTTTTACTTGGACATCGAAGAGGAAAAGGGAAGACGCTGCCCACGTCCGTTGCACGGTACGGCTATCGTAATAATAAACAATCGTGTTCGAAATAACAACCGAAGGAGGTCTGTCCTCTCCGGTCATGACCAGCAATGTTTTCCTGGAGAATTACCAAAACAAAAGGTGGAGCAGCGGGAGGGCAGGGCTACACGAGCGACCCCGTGCCGACACAAACTGGATGACAAACGTGACCCAGTTGGGAGCGGCCGCATGGTTTCCAGCCACATGGGTTCCTGGCTGTCTGTGCGGGCCACACCCCCACCTCCCACACGCCCCCGCTCTCGCTCAGGCTGTCCCGCACTTACTTGAACTGGTGGTGCTCCCTGGAGCTGCGGATCTTGGAGGAGAAACGCTCGGCCAGCTTCTCCAGGCTGCGGGAGTACTCCAGCTGGATCTCGGCCTTGCGGCGGAAGAACTCCTGCAGGTCCTGCAGCAGCTGCAGGCGTGCCTCTGACTGCTGCTCCAGACATTTGAACTGCTCCACCAGCTGGTTGCGGATCTCTGCGGGCCGAAAACACACAGGTGCGGTCATTTTTTCATAGCCACTAGTGGACTTGGAGGTCAGACGTCTCCCTTCCGTACTGCGAGACGACAACGGCGAGCGTTGGGCTCCGGTTCTGTCACGGTCTCAGCTCATCGTTCGCAGGTGAATGATACTCTTCGCCGCAGACACGATGAGCACGATATCAACTGGGGTAAAGAGCACACATGGGAAGGAACCGGCCTCAGCACAGATGTCCTATACTGACTATACCAAGGAGCAGAGGTGTATTGACAGATGAGGAATTTCGATATCTTCTTCATCAGCTGGATTAGTTAAAGTAGGGGGCAAGGTAGAGTGTGGTCACCTTGCACTTGAAGGGCCTAGGTTCCAATCTTGCACCTTCTGTAGAACCCAAAGTCAAAGTCAAAGTACCTACCCTGAATTGATACAGTAAAAACTACCCAGTTGTACGCTGCATATGCTTAAGTCAAGAAAGAATGCATATGAACTGATATAAACCCGACGTTTTAAGTATCTTTGGAGAAAAGCATCAGCGAACTCAATAAACAACAACAACCATCTGTTTCAAAAGTACAGCACAAGCCAAAATAGGAGAGGAAATCTGACAAAACACCCAACTCATCTCCAAGTGTCGCACTGTGATTCACCGCTGCTTAAAGACAAGAGTCATTTTCAGTCATTTCCTTTAAGGTTTTGCAAACACAAACCAACTGCGATTTTTTTCAATTATTTTTATCCGTTGATGAAGCGCTAATAAATTTTTATAATTCCACTGAAGATGCCTAAATCGGATTACTTTTCAAGCACGATAAGTTTGTGCCAGAGTGGGAAAATGTCATTAAAAGTTAAGAAACATATGTAAGTCCCAGCCTCAACATCACTCACTCTTCCAGCATTACTGCCCCATACAATGTACACTTACACCGGAGTAAAGAGGAGTAAATTGGAGTAGCTGCTTTTAGCTCCCTGGATATATTTGACAGTTTGTATCTAAAGCAAAATCGCATTTAGCAAGAGAACAGTCTCAGCAGGAATGAGACACATACCATCCCTCCATTTTCTGCAGTGTGTCTTGGTCATTCAAGGTTTTGCTGACCCTAAAACAAGCACTGGGAAGCTGGGACATTCCAGCAGGTTCCCGACGCTCCACATGCGTGCAAACAGCAGCTCCGAGAGACAGACGTGTAATCCCACGCTCAGATGTCAATGATTAGGTATCACGATTCGTCGCCTTGGCTCTGGCTCTGCTGAAAACGCGGGACACCGGTCTCCCAACCTCCCAATTACAGCGGGATTTGCGAGAACAAAACTACAGCTTTGCCTGCTTTTGCAGTTGTGCCATTGAAATCAAGGCAGCTTCCATACAGTGATAGGGCAGCCAGCGTGTGCAGTTTGAAACAAAAGGTTTTGCACGCGGTCGGTTCTCCTGCACCACCAAACGTTGCCTTAACCGAAGGTTATCCGCGGGCTCCAATGACGGAAACTCGAGACGACGGGAGGAACGCACCAAGATCCTAAGTGGTCCTGGCACCTCGCCTTCGCCTGAAGCTCAGAAGGATTCATGTGCCTCCCTGCATCGTTGAGGTTCATGAAAGACGAATCCACAAAGCGTGGAACCCCTCTTGGAGAGTTCTTCACCCTACAGCTCTTGCCAACGTGTCACGCATGGGCCGAGCCCTTGCCACTTCCTCCAGATGCCTCGCTCTTGGTCCCTCTTCACACCTGGATGACTTTGCAGATCTAGACTCATGTTAAACCCAAGCTGAGATCATGCAACTGTGTGCAAACCTTCTTCCCAATGTCACACTTCACACAGCGACCTTTGGTTGAGTGAATTCATCAGTGAACGGGCTCAGTACAGTCATCTCCAAGACGGACCCCTTCGTGTTAAAAGAATTTACAGTTCCCACTGTTGCATTTAATACCCCGACATCAACTTTTGAGGCAATTCTTTCCATTTATAAGGACCAAGTATGGATTTGGTGAACCTTGTAAAAGCCGTGTGCTGCAAGACCCTTAAATTTACTTTTATTCATTTAATGGACTCTTTTCCCTTTCTTTCTGTGAACCTATACAGTATCATATTGCACAGCCCAAGTGCCGAGGCACCATTTCAGCTTGATCAGCGAGTGTGAATTTATTTGCATTGTTTTCATTGATTTCTTTTGTTTCTTAAATTTTGTTCCTTGCGGTAAAGGGTGAATTCATCATGTGTATTAATGTCTTGTTTGCAAGCGTACGGTACATAACAGCCAGGAAAGAGTTGGACACATGTAAGCAGCATTTTGATTTATTTTTTTCTGCAATGCCTACAACCGCTTGGCCCAAGTGGCGTCACGGTGAACCAGAGCCTAACCCGGAAACGCGGGACGTAGGGCCGGAGGAGGAGGGGACACATCCAGGACGGGACGCCAGTCCGCCGCAAGGCACCCCAAGCGAGACTCGAACCCCAGACCCACCACACAGCCGGCACTGGCCAAAACCACCGTGCCACAGCACTCCCCTCCATGCAGTATTTGAGTTATTTAATAAATGAAGGGACACTTCCACTGCGTTGTGTCATGATAAGTAACTCGGATGGCATTTACTTCGCAAAGTGGGGGAAGAGTGTTGACAGAGCGTTTTGAGAGCACAGTCAGGTTTGAGGTTCCTGCAAATAACACGGAACGCAGTGAAAACGAACAACAGACCACATGGCCCCTGTCACAGGCCAATTTGGTCGACAAGCTGTAGCAACATGACGCTAATTCTGCGTCACCTTGCAGAGTTCTCAACAGATCAGGAGGTTCCGTTCCAAGGCCTGTCGGGTGTAAATTAAAGTGCACATCGGCATCAAATATGAGCAAAGAGTCTGTTGTGTTCATACCAGAAACTGGATGGACGACCAGAAAGCTTGTAAAACAGAGGCTGTAAGAGAGAAGAGAAGGTAAAAGGATCTTGACTAATTGTTGGCAAAAGACTGCTGCCCACATAGTACCAGAAGATGGAAAACAGTGTAACTTACCGCGTCCATCAGCGTACGCTGTCGAGCCCCTCGTACAGCTGTCCTGAGACGCAGGACAAAGGAAAGTAACAGCAGCAAGTTCAGGGGCCGCAGGAAGCTTGGCGGTCATAACTAAAGCCTTATAATCAAAGGAGCAGGGTGTGAATCCTCTCTCTAGCTGTAGAATCCACGAGCAAGTCCACTGTCCCCTCCCCCCCAACAATATAGCACAAATAAAAAAAAAATCTCTCATTGTTCGGTACAGCTGCTTCTGTGCTCTTGTGCGGCATGAAAGTTAGAATTTGTGCAGTTTCTGTTTTTAAGGTAACAGCAATTACTTTTTCGGGATCTGGTTTCGCCCACCCCTGTTAAGCAAGCACAGTGATGTGAAACCAGGTGTATTCTTTACTTGTGTATTTGTGCTGTTTAAAACTTTGAATCATTTAAAGTATCATTCCACCTCTTTCACTTTTGAGACATTCATGATTATTGACAAGATGTGATCCTCCCCCAATACGGTGCTTGGACCCAGAACCAGGTATATTCTTTATTGCTGCTCTGGTTCCTGTTTGTGCCAACTGTCAAAATGGGTAAATCACTGTAAGTAGTTTAGTAGAGCACACGTAAGTTTGCAGGTTGCTTTGGACGGAAGAGTCACCTAAATTATAGCAAATAGAACAGAAAGCATAGTTAATAAAATAGTTAAAGTTAAGAGAAATGACAGAAGAGGGCACAATAAAGCCTTGTGTGATTTTCCTGCATCTAGCTATCATCATGCCATTCCTCAGATACCTCACACAGCCCAGAGACCAAAACCATCGCCAGTGAGCTGAGAGAAAAGTCCACTCCAGACATTCTTCACTTTCCACGTCTATCCAGTTTTCCCTCTTTCTCAGCTTCGTACCACGCCCGAAAACACTACCCTGACGCTCATCGATGGCAACACGGGGACAACTGACCGGGGATTTAACTCTTCTGGATTCGACCGCGTCGTGTAGCGAATCCAGAAGAGTTAAATCCCCAGTCAGCTGACACCAGCCGCGGAAGCCTATGGGTTTCGATAGGCAACACCGTGACTCCGTAAGAACATTGGGAAGCTAAGGAGTCCTGCAAACACACACCAGCGGGGAAAACGGGTTGCGTACTACAGCGCTTCTCACGTCTCCAAAAGCCTTGCAAAACACTCCCTGAATCAAGAATGATTTGAACTCCTTCCCATAACAACCACTCTGAAGTTTACTTTGCGGTTACAACCTCTGCGTTCCTCTTCGTTCGTAGCCAAAGAGGAATGCTGGGAATTTCGGTTGCCGGTGATGATCGCTCTACTGACCTTTTAGAACCGCGGTAAAAGCCCGTTGGTGACACACAAAGTTGGCTCTTACAAGATCTCCACCGAGGAGGCACTGAAAACAAACTTTTTGTGTATTTGTTTGTTTGTTTATAAATCTTCACCACCCAGTCGAAAACGGACCACTAAAACCGGCTACGTGTGCTTGATCGTACTGCCACTTCGCTGGTCTCTGCTTTCTTGCTTTTAGGCTTTTTAATGGGAGTTGCTTAGAAAATGCTAGAAAATGCTGGGGGCAACAGGTGACTTAGTGCACAGCGCTATCGCCTTGCACTCGCACCTGGGTTTTGAAACCCTCTTCCTGAACAGGGTACTTACACTGAACTGACACAGTAAAATTATCTGGCTGTATTAAAGGGTAAACTACAACTAGAAGTAGCTTAAAACATAAACCAAATATGAAAGTTGCTTGGAGAAAAGCATTAGCTAAATTAATTAGATAGATAGATAGATAGATAGATAGATAGATAGATAGATAGATAGATAGTCGCAATACACAATTATAGAAAAAAAGTGCAAGATCTGCTATGACTATGCTGCGAACCTGACGGTAAAGCGAAATTATGACAGCAGTGCAGCAATATGAGTGTTCGTAGAACGAAAAAACAAGTGGGGTGGAGCACGTCTCGGGATGAGAAATGAGCCATAAGACGGGGGGAGCGCAGCGGCGGCGGCGGCAAAATTACGGGGCACTTCACACGCAGACCTTTATCTTAAGGCCGTCATTTCTCCTTCCTTTTCTGTTATTTTAATTGAGAAACGCAGGAACCGAAAGCACCTTCCTCACCACCCACTCTTTCCGCATGGCTCCGTGTCTGGGTTTACGCGTTTATTTCAGAAACCGGAGCAAGGAGACCCACTCCGGCAGCAGAGCCAGCAGTCCTCACATTACCGGCTGGGACGACGGAGGAGACGCACCAACAGGCCTTAGGAGCACGCCCTTATATTACATCACTTCATCCAGCTGACGCGTTTCTCCAAAGCCTCTTACCCCGTTGCTTACAATTATTTACCCATTAATACAGCTGGGTAATTTTTACTGGAGCGATTTTTAGGGCAAGTACCTTGCTGTCTTTGGGTATGAAGGCAGCAGCTCTAACCGCTGCGCTACCAGCCGTGTACCTACAGCACGTATATCCATGCAGGTCCGGAGCATGCAAGACATTGAGGGATGAACAGCGTGTAAAGAGACAGACACGGTGAAGAAGGGTGCAGAACGTAACAGACAAGACCCGTATCACTTTTAAATATTCAACACGTGTACAATGTGTGCGTTATTGGTAAACCAGCATAACGCATTCATCACGACGCATTTGCGTAACCACAAGTACCGCCAGACGCCGGTCCCAAGGCACCAACGAAGCCATTTTAACACACGTTGCACGTGCAACTTTTTTATTTAGTCTGTAGGAAGATTTTATTCAATACTTAAATGTGTCATTCAGCTCAGAGGTCCGGCTTTTCAGAAACGCAGTCATGCGCCGCTTAATGACGTTTCGCTTAGCGACTGAGCGCATATACCGTGGTGCTCCCATAAGATTATAATGGAGCTGAAAAATTCTTATCGACCGGCGACGTTGCAGCGCAAAGTGTTCCTCACGTGTTCATGGTGCTGTTGCTGTAAAAGAACCTACCGCGCTGCCAGTCGTATGAAAGTATAGCACATGCAATTATGTACACTACGTAATACTTGATAATGATAATAAACACCTGTGTTACTGGTTTATGTGTTTATTATACAGTATTTTTTTATCATTTTACAGTGTACTCTTTCTACTTATAAAAGTTTACTGTAAAACAGTACTCTGTGTTACACCAGCAGCAGCAGCATCATAAATCTCGTGTTTACCGCGTCTCTTCACTGCATCACGGCTGTACCATCTAGGTTTGTATAAGTACGCTCTATGATGTTGGCACGACGACGAGATCACAAAAGCACACATTTCTCGGAACGTATCCCTGTCGTTAAGCGACGCACGTCTGTACGATGCACTTTATCATTTAATTTATTCTATTAACTCCTCATCCCTTTGTCTAAGGATCGTTTACATCAGTTAGTGCTGCTAATTCCGAAACACTTATGTTCTCAAATCGTTTCGCAGCCGGCGAGAGCGACGTGGCACGGGGCCCTCAGACACACAGGCCTCCCCTGTTATGGATGCATTTGGATGCACAGACTGCGCTTTGTCACACTCCACCCCTCTGTAGAAACACACTCGCTAGTATCTTCCTGAATGGCCTTGCTATGCGATGCGGATGAATGATGCGCTCCGAGAGCGGCCGCTCGGAACGAACCCCGCGGCAGCTCGGAAAATGGCACGTCGGGGAAGGAATGACCGACAGCGCACGCGTGTGCGGTTAAGGTGCTCTGACAGAAGCACGCACCAGTTTCACTGGTAGCGATAAAAATCCCACCGCTTTCCAAGTCAGTTACCAGCGAATCCAGAAACTGTACGTTTACTGGTGACGTTACATATCGGCAGAACCGTAAGTGCGATTATTTATCCCCCGAGACGTGACCTGGGGTTCCGCCTGGGACGGCAATGGCCCTCCGAATGTCTGTATGCTGCACACGGCAGGAGTGGCGACTCGAACCCGGGGCTTCCGACAGCAAGGAAATGACTCTAAAAGTCGCGGTATCTGCGCCTACTACATTCTTTTTATTTGTTTATCCAACAATTTTCTCCAGAGCCACTTATAATGTGAGGCTGCTTACAGTGGTGTACCCATTAATGCAGCTGGGTGATTTTTACTGAGGTAATTCAGAGTAAATACCGCGACGAAGGGCACCACACTGGGATTCGGACATCGACCCTTCAAACGTAAGGCTAGATGATTTGTGCATCTCGTCAAAGCACAATCAAGGTCTCGAGCACCGCACATCGTTTGCATACCAGTCGTACAAAAACATACGTGAAGCGCTGCTGTGATTAAGCTGAATTATAAAGCTGCCTACTCTTCGCAGGCGCATCCAACGTGCTCGTCGACTGCACCGTTAGAGAACTATTTCACCGGCTATCTTGCGGCGACCGTGTGAAGACTGTCTTCAGCATCGACTGAACGGCGGCGCTTCAGTGAAACGGCTCCCTGGGGTCAGGGGTCGGCCGACATACATCGTTTCACACGAAGGCCCCCAGCCCTACGCGGTAATTCAGGCTACGATGTGCTGAGATAGATGCTGAACGGCCTTCCCGTCTTCAAAAGCTGGAGAGCCTTGGAAAACAATTGCTGGAAATAGGAGACCCCCGAACATCCCGCAGCCCCGCAGCCCCACCTCCGCACCAGTCCACGGCCGAATGATATTGTGACATCTCTTTGCATGCGACCCCTAGGACGGAGCGCCGCTGCAAGGGAGGACTGGGTGATGGGCGGGTTTGTAGGAAAACGAGACCCTGGCCTTCACCGCTTCCCCCGAGAAATAATAAATCTCACTTAATCGGAGATGTTTTTATCTCTCCGTCTGTGGTTTCCTCCTTTGGTCGAGGAAGCAGCCAGCAGCTGGAGTACGCAGCTCGGCACAAGGCTGCACATTGTTCGCAGCTTTCCCCACCCAGGGTTACGGCTGCTGCTTCCCTGCAAGCAGATGAAGTTAAAAAAGAAAGAAAAGAAAAGAAAGAAGAAACGGTTTGGTTTATTTTCCTGCGCTCTTTTTTGACAGCCAGCCGAATCCCACACAGTCGCTCTCGGCAGCATGTTCTGCTTGCTAATGAGGCCTAGCGATCGCACACGGAGTCTATTTCCAGGCGCGTCACTTCATGAGGCAACTGATAAACAAACGAAAACACGGCGACGTTAACAAATCCCAGGAAACGATGCAACAGAAAAACCTCCAGAAAGGTTTATCGAAAAAGCTGAATTCCGACTCTTTCACGCCGGTCAAATAGACCATGTATTAAATATTATGAAATATGCTGGATTGTTAGCTTGGGTAGCGGATGACTGGGTGCCACACCCAATTGAGGACTGGACTGGATTATTTTCATCCAAAACCAAGTAGCTCTTTTTTGGGAAAAGCACGTTACCGATATCTGATCTGCTCCTTGTCCTTTAGTTTCAGCAGTGGACACACCACGCAGTTATGTCCAAGGTCACCGTTCGGCTGCAGTGCGGTCGTCACAAACCGTCCGCGTGCGCACCCTTTGTGCCCCCGGTCTCTTGCTTAACGTATGACCTTTGACAAATATCTGAACGTACGAAGGAGACGTCCTGCCCGTATTCACACGGTTGTTGACGATGGACGGACAAGGCAATGCACTTAACAGTAGATCCCAAAGTTTGGTGGCAGCATCCAACACAATGGGATTTGGGTAAAACCGCCGAAAGAGAGCAATCCTCCATCTGCATGAGAGGATGTTTAGTGTCCCACCCACCCTCGCAGCTCGTCTCGGCCCGGGACCCCAGCGGCAGGTTTGGAAATAAGCAACTTCGCTCGAGATGTGGCTTAACGTTGCGCAGCATCAGGCTACAGGCTCGAACGAAGAAACCGCAAACTTGGTAACCAAGTAACTTCCTAATTTCATTGTTCACAGAAGTGGAAAATCAGCTGCCATTAGATGATGATAATTGGCAGTATTATGCCACAGGAAATAAATGCAATTCCGTGAGGTCACACACTAGTCTTAATGACATGCCTCTTACAATAATTATATCCTTTGGAACCGAAAGGAAGCAGCACCATGAGGCGGTGGGTAGCGCTCTTCTCCCACAGGTCCTGGCCTCCGGTTTCAGATCTGGATTCGAATTGGTGCTCAGTCTGTGCAGAGTGTGTGTGTTCGAACCCCGTTCTTGTGCGTGTTCTCCATCGACGGAATAAGGCTAGGGTAAACCATCTCCGCACGGTCCCTTACCTTGAAAACCATGCAAACGGCCGCACTTAATCGACTTTGACTCAATGGCACTTTACCCTGCCCTTCAGAAAAATCACTGCTGCCATTGAAATACAGACCATGACCCTGTATCCTCCTTCACTCTTTGTATGAGGACACAAAGAGAGACAACAGTATCTGTGAAACACTGCGAAGCAGTGAATTGCACAGTCTCCCGAAGCTGTCAGGTCAGTAAAATAGATCATTAACCTCTACTGGTTTCACCATGAGGTTTACATTTACATTGAGAGTCCAGGGCCAGTGGATGAGAAACCGGAGGAGGCCAAAACTGTGCAGGGTCAGTGACAAGCAGGCAGTTTTATCGCAGCAAGATTATAGATGTGCTGAAAGCACTGTTGACAACAAGCCCCCCCCAACCCACCGAGAAGGGTTTTTTTTTTTTCCCCCTCATTCGCTGAGGGTCCCAGGCCAAGATTGCTGAGCAAGGAAAACTGTTAATATAGTGCCAACGCAGCACAGCCTAAGATATAATTTACCTAAATAATTTAGACAGTGTAGAGTACGGGTGTCCAAGGACCACAATCATTATTTTCAACTGATTCATAGTTGGTTCATAACTATCTTTGGTTCATATGGTTGAAAGTAACAAATTAACTGTGCTTCAGAATCACACGTCTGCATCTAAGTGCCTCTTTCTGTTGATGTAATGCTCACGCTGTATTTTCTCCGAGATTTACGTCGCTTTGGACAAAAGTAAAGAAACTGGTCTAATGGCTTCATAGGTAAAATAACAAGCAGCACACTGAATCTTAAATGTTGAAATTGAATAATTGCTTATTTTATTTAGGTGCCACTTGGGTTCGTGATTGCGTGTCTACAATCGTACTACAATGTGATCCAAAAGAATTTGCACTATTTATGGTAGCTATAGTACGATATACGTTAATAATTTTGCACATGCTCTTGCAGGTCACATATCGTGAAACAGCCAGTGTTAGACTCCCTAGTTTGGAGTTAAGACATGATCAGTCAGGGACATGTTTTCCATCTCTTGCCCATGCTTTAAAAATATTAACTAATGTAGGTTTGAAAATGCTACAGTTTAAGTAATTTAATTTCACAGTACTGGCCGTCTCAATTACCCCACTGCTGGAGGCCTGGAAAAGACAACAGGCTCATGAATACACAGCTGATTTTCCCCAGGCTGTTAGTGTGGAGTCTTTTTTTTTTTGCTTCTCCTGCACTCACCTGCTGGTAATATAATTAGCTTTCATGTAACAGCCTACGTGTTGAACAGTCAAATTAAATTAAATTACACTAAATTACAAGGTGAAGATACTGCATTACTCAGAGAAGCAAGCAATTGATTGTTTACGGACCATTACTGAAGCGTATTGGGAGTGTAGTGGAGCTTTAACTGTAAATGTGGTGGGGGGGGAATCGGTTGCTGATGACTTTTCGTGGAAGGAAAGAGTGAAAGACCGGATCATGACCTCAACTATCAATCCCCTCCTGGTAGCAGTTAAGCAAATGTATACATATCTTCATCATTTTTATATGTCATAAGTGCTCTCGGTCATCCATCCATCCATCCATCTTCCTGACCGCTTGTCCAGCTGGGGTCGCAGTCGCAGTAGGGAGAGCAGAGAAGCCCAGACATCCCTTTCCCTCTCAACTTCCTCCAGCTCAACCTGTGGGATCCCCAGCCGCTCCCAGGCCAACTGTGAGATATAATCTCTCCAGCGGGTCCTGGGCCGACCTCGGGGTCTCGTCCCAGTTGGCCGTACCTGGTACACCTCCAAAGGGAGGAACCCAGTGGGCATCCTTGCCAGATGCCCGAAACCACCTCAACTGGCTCTGCTCAATGCAGAGGAGTAGCGGCTCCACTCCGAGTTCCTCCGGGACGGCCGAACTCCTCACCCTGTCACGGAGAGCAATTACTCTCAGTCACTCAAATCTAATTCTTACCCGGTGTCTTTGGATCAATACGTATTATTGCAACACGGATGTCATAGTGCAGCTCTATCTGGGTAAAGGTGTTCATCACATCATTGAAGTGATCAAATTGTGTAGTTCTAAACCAAGACAACATTGCTTCATGACCTTTGGTCTTGAGGACTAAGAGGAATGTTCTTCCAATGCCTTCTGCAGATTACGGTAGTTACATTTTCATTTCACCCACCCACACCAGAGAAAAGGACTCTGACTGAGCCAGGGTAACATCAAGGCCATATTCCACAGAGAATCAGTGAGGCAGGGATTCAGGAAGCAGCCCCTATAATCTTGGTACCCACAACAGAAAGAGAGCCAAAGTGAGCTCTGAATCAAGGGGAAAATGCTAGACAAGTGCAATGAAGAAATCCCCTTTCCACAAACAATAACTGAGAAGACACAGTCAACGTTCAGAAAATTATGTTAAGATATTCTCACACTGACCAATTGAACTGCTGCACTGCACTTTACTCATTTCTGAAAACAAATTTGCTGCAATTAATGTGAAGAGCTGAACCTCTTAAGCCTGCAACGTGCTCTACCCATGATAACCATCATCCACTCAAAGCAAAAGGAGGAAGACATTGTGAAGTCCAACTGTTGCTTGTACACGTAGAGCACATGCTCTCAATAGCAAAGTGGCCCATATATCAAAAGCAAAGAGGGACAACTAGAGCGAACGCTGTTCTAGAACCAAGTTCCCTGGTCTCATTTCGGGAGGTGATGCCCCTGTTTCTCTGGATCTGTATCTCAGTTCTGAGGCTGGTGGACCTCTCCCTGTGCATTTATGGCTTAGTTCTGAAGCTACCATGGCTGCTGCTAGTGCTTCGCAACTTGGATATGAAGTTGACGTCCCTGTCACTCAGTTCTGCAGCTGGTACCTTTCCTGGGCCTCTGGGACTCAGACCTGAAGCTGATGTCCCTGTTCTTCTCTCCCTGGGACTCAATTCTGAAGCTGCTTATTGGTTTAAATCCCAAAGCTGATGCACCTGTGGCTCAGGTTCTGGGACTCGGTTCCGACTCTCTTTTTCTCATTTCCGAGTCAGTCCAAGACCAGTCTTTCCATCCACTTGTACAAGCGGCCGATATTCTCCGAGGAAATGATGGTGAAGTTCTTACTTTTGGCAAGGACACGATGTCCATACTCTTCCTTTCTTGGGATATAAACCTGTCACCTTCAAGTCAGAGTAGTTCCTCGAGCACTAAACCACTACGCTGACAGTACACTGCCACACACTCTTACACAAATCACATGAAAAAGGCTGCAGTGATGCAGCAATGCCAGCCAGACCTTGGCTATTGTAGTGTTACTATGAGTGAAGCAAAATAATTTCTTCCACTGTACTTGTCTCATTGAAACACTAATAAGCCCTTTCCTTCACTCGATGCTCATGTCAACATTGAAACCAAAGGCAATAGTGAAAACAGTCTGCAACAGCAGGACAGGGGGTGTCAACAGAACCTGCACTCAAAGGAGGACCACAAGGATGTTACATATGACTTTCACAGTGGCTGTATTAACAAGACGGCGCCATAATTCAGGCAGACAGTCCTCAACTTAGGCAAATAGACGGTTCTTCAACCCCTTACGTAAGTCAGGAGTTACGTATGTCAGATTCCCCCTCCTCCCCCACCATTCAACATCATCACATGCTCCTTTATACGTGCAGCATCCTTCGCTATCGAAGTCACAGTCGATGCGGCTAAACCTGGTTCCCGCGCTGTAGATGATAATCTTTGTCCACCTTCATACTTCCTTATTATTTTCAATTTCATCTCCAAATGGATTGTGCTTGCGAGATGCTTCTCGTTTTCCTTCAACTGCACATTTACCACCAGGCATCGTGAATAATGAAATGGGTTAAAAAAAAAAAAAAAAAACATATGGGAATAAAGCACCACACTATGGAGAGGCGATGCGTTTACGGCTCAAAACACGCAAGAACTGGGAAGATGCAGCTTCCTGCTTTGCCTGGATACGCCGACTTGCACTGAACATTTTTCAGCTCTTTTGCATAAGCACTGTCCGTAAATAATGTGTACGCCGGGAATTTTTTATGTAAATCCGGATTTACATAGTGCAAGTCAAATTTACGTCAGCAGAGGGGTGTCTGTACCAATGTGCCAAGCAACGGCAGCAGGAAATCCAAAGGGAAACACTACCCACTTAAAATGCCCAGACATATGGGCCCATAGTGAGCCATAGTGAGAAAGGCAATAGTGATCAGGCTGAGCTCTCCTTACTTTAGCCTGGCATAGTAAAGCAACACAAAGGACCCGCATCTCTGACCCAACCCCTTAAAAATGATTCCACAGGGATGCACTGCCCTAGTCTCGCTGGGTCTTTAGCGCTAGCACTTCTAGGTGTAGACCGAGTTAAGAAAAGAAAGCCTGTGGCACAGAAGAACTGGTTCAACCCTGAAGACGGTGCAGGCTCTCAAGAAGGAACAATAATGACAGAAATGGAACGGAGGAGCCATGGTGCTGAACACCAGTCTGTTCTGACCCATCCCACACCCGTCATCCTCAACCACATCCCGCTTATCCAGGCTTAAAGGGTTACAATCTACCCGCCTTATTCAATCTTCTTTCAGACTCAGACTCCGGCTCCTTTCTTCATGCCTCTTGGTCCTTGAGGACTAAAAGGGATGGTAACGTGATGCCCCATGCCGATAACGCCAACAGTGCTGTTGGCTAACGGTCATTTTCCTTTTCTTCTCTATTCCCGATTCACTGGTAATGTATCAGCGCTGAAGGAAAATATGTGTTGAAACAGATAACGTGTCCTTCCGTGATGCCACTTCCATGAAGTTACCACAGGGTGTTACACGTCACTTTGACAGCTTCTGTGTTGATAAGATGGCATAAAGCTCGAGCGTCCTGCATTGGCTCGTCCTCCTTATAACCTTCTTCCTCGATTCCTTTCCCTTATAACCTCACAGCTCATCTCCATTACGGTAGATCTTTCCTCAGCCGTCGGACCTCCTCTTCCCCCACGGAGTACAGCTCTCCTCTGGGCACGTGAGGACAGGCCCCGTGCCCTGCAGGTTAAATAAACTCTCACTTTGCTCACCACTGCGAAGAATGATCAATACAGCATAACTAGATATCCGCAGAAAATACATATAAAATACCATTTACTGTCTGGCTGGGAGGCGTTTATTAAGATTTATTTGCTTACAGCTTCACAGTGTTTGTGCATCAGCGGAAGAGGTAAAGCTCAGAACACTAACGTTTAGAAGATGAAAAATAAACCCAATTTATTATTTGTCAGGGTGGAGAAATTGTTGTATCTGAATATTAAGCACAGACAAACTGTAATACAAGCTAAACCATTTAGAGTGTGACAACACCAGATCGCTGTAATAACGGTCACATTTTTACCGAAATATTAGAAAGTTTTAGCAGATAGTATCATGTTTTGGAAACCATTTAGAAAAAAAATAAAACGTACAATCATTGCCTGTTTGTCACAACGAAGCAGCAAAGTGTCACCAGTATGAGGTACAGGTGTGAAATTCCTAATAGGACCAGAAATAACAATCTAAGCTACTGATGTCTTCTCACCACCGCAAGTTCAGTTTCAAACAGACCAGCTTGGAGCGAGGAGCCGTGTCCAGACACTAATCCGTGCTATTGATTTTTTCTCTTGTGTGCAATTATTACCGTTTCAGCTGGATACCCAAGCTTGATGCTCTGGGAAACCCAATGCCGCGCTACACTGGATGCACCCTTTTAAGCTCAACCACCAGGGAGGGGCAACAAAACAGCCACACTTGTATTCACACACATGTACAAATGTGCAGACAGGCACATGTACAGTGCACAATTACTTAGTATTTATTCATTTAGCTTACAACACTTTTATGCAAAGCAGCTTATAATCGGTTAAAATACACACACACACACACACACACACACACACACACACACACACACACACACTTTCCAAACCACTTGTCCCATACAGGGTCGCGGGGAACCGGAGCCTACCCGGCAACACAGGGCGTAAGGCCAGAGGGGGAGGGACACACCCAGGACGGGACACACCCAGGACGGGACGCCAGTCCGTCGCAAGGCACCCCAAGCGGGACTCGAACCCCAGACCCACTGGAGAGCAGGACCCGGTCCAACCCACTGCGCCACCGCACCCCCTCGGTTAAAATATTTACCCATTTATGCAGCTGAGTAAGTTTTACTCTATGGGTTCAGGGTGAGTACCTTGATCAAGGGCACAACAGCAGGTGGAGGAATTGAACCCTGGTTCTTTGTAAGGCGAAGGCTCTAATCGCTACGCCACCTGCTGCCCCCCCCCCCCCCCCCCACACACACACACACACACACACACACACACACACACACACACACACACACACACACACTCATGTACATCTGGATGTGTTTTAATGAAGTGAGGTAGCAGCAAGCCCATGATATTTAAGAAAGCAATAATACATTTAGAAAAGCAACATCTTTCAGCCACATTAAGATCGGTGACAGCAGAGGCAGCAAAGACACACTCGCAAAGCCATGGACGTGCTCACCAGTCCCTGGGGCTCGGCTCTGAGAGGTCAGCGCAGGGGTGGACGGCGCACGCGGCATCGCTTGCGACAACACGTTTATTCTGTCCGGAGGGCCCCCTCCCAGGGGGGCCGCGCTTTCGTTGTCATTATTGGAGTGGATCTCCATCCCAGCGTCTGTGGAAGCTCTATAAATACAGTACCGCAGCACCACATCCCGCCTCACCCCCCAGACCAAGCATTTAACATCTTTATATAAAGTTTGCGTCATGTTAAGAAATGTGTGAAAAAGGCACCAAATGTCATAATCAAAGTTGGATGCAAATGATAAAAAGAAAAGCACTGGAGTAAAGAAACACTAGTAGGTTTAAATATAACGGTAAGGGGTAAATGTGCCAAAGTCACGGCAGAGAAGGTAGCGAGCTCTTAGAGCTGCTGCCTCGGGAGATGGAGGACCCAGGTTCAAATCCAAGTTGCTGCTATAACATCCTGGATAAAGGTATTTGCCCTGAACTGCTCAAGTGAAAAAAGGATAAAAAAACAAAGTGAAGGTGGAAGGAGGCAGGAAGGAGACTCTACCCTTGGGGTATTGAATGGGGTCACCTTCTGGAAAAAAGTAAAGTGGATTTCCAACCCCTCCCCCCCCAAAAAAAAAAAAAAACCTGCAGCAATGTTAAGTTTAATTAAAATAATAAAATACAGAGCACCAAAGCACTTCAGCCGGTTTAAGACCCGAACTGCAGCAGCAGTCACAACGGCTGCTTCCCAGAAGCTCCTTTCACGGATGAACTCGGGTGCTCACGAGCCCCCGATGGCGGCGGAGCCACGGAAAGCAGCAGGCCTCTCATCTTCCTCGGACAAAAGAAGATCATCTGCGTCTCAAAAGTGCGATCAATTATTCATAGGACTCTCATGCCTAGAGGGAGCAGAGGATCCGAGTAAGACGAGACCACGGGCAGCCTCTCCGTTATGTTGGCTGGGTGGAAACCACAGTGCGTGCGTGCGCGCGGGGGGGGCACCCCGGCCGACAGCTCAGCCTTCGCCCTATCTTTCAAGCCCTGCACAGCGACTCTGTCTCTGCTGGCAAAATGTTTACAGGTTCCTCTCAGCAGTTCTGGTAATAAGCAGGACTTCACAGTGACCACATTTCACACACATACCTTAGACCTTTTAGGTAACACCCTTCACACGCGCTGAACGGAGAAAACTCTCCGTTAACCCTGAGATGGAGGCTACCGCCTGCGCTCTTTCTATCTGTCGAATTATATTCTGGTGCCGGCCGTACAGCACAATGCAGTTATCTTCCGGAGGAGAGCAATTCAGACCATCTGTGGTCCTCATCAGTGTCCAAACTAATAGCTTTTTTCATTAATTGCCATGATTCATTGGAACATGTGCTACATGGCCATGCATTATTGCTCATTAAGCAGGTGCAGACGTAATTAGGAGTCTATTAATGACTTTTCCTAAAGACCCTGTATCAGGCAGCAGGCCACGTCCGCATACACGTCCACACCCGCTCCAACGTCCACGCGCACTCCCTTCCAGGACAAACAGCCAAGGTTGGGGGGGAGGGGACCGAGCACCAGATGTGGCCAGTTCTACCATGAGAGCTTTAAAAATGAAAGTGAAAGTTGAAGTCAGGTTGGGGTCTTTTCAGGCTGGAGAGACTATCCTTCCTGAGCAGAAGTTTGAACTTGTGGGGAAGGGAGGGACTCAATGTGAATTAAGGAAACGGAGAGCTTTATGTTAAAGGTTTGATTTGTGTTCGTTGCTCTTGACCTTTACTTGACCCGCAGCAGTTGCCGATTCTACATTTGAGTTTCATTGTTTGATTACTGTTATTCAACAATTATGGGGAGAAGAAATAAACCACTGCGTAAATCCGCCCACCACTGCTCCCCACCTGGTCACTCCATGGATGTGACACACTCCCAAACTCACAACCATTAGTTCCTCAGAAACAGTGTTGGAGGATGAGAGGCACCTTCCTGTAAAAGAGGTTACGCTTTTAGAACTGTCCGGCAAAGGGGTACGGGAGGGAGGTTATGACAGTTTGCCAGTGGAACAGTTGCATACACTGTCTATGGAAAAATCGTGAGCGGGGGAATGTGCCAAAATAATCACAGCACTGTTCCTCCCGCTGTTCTGCAAATGGGTTCATCTTCTCACAACAGCGAGAGCTTCATGTTACACTGGGAGGGCTGTTCCACCCTGTGTGATGACTGACACTATTCTTACCATGCCATCCTAGCTGACCTTTCACCTTTCCTCTTAAAGCATCACGGACCAGCACAGTGCAGGCTATTGGGTCTGCATGCTGCATTATACAGAAAATATCTTATTTATACACACACACACACACACATATTGCATACTACTAAATACTAGCAACCAATCATTTGTCATCAGTCAGTGGATGACTTGGAGAAACACTGTAAAATAGTCACCCAGATGTGCTTCATACTTATTACTCTTTGTCCAGAAGAGAGATACAGCAAAACTACAGTACATGTGACTACTTCATAGAAGGGTGAGAGGACTGAAAATATTATCTTGCATCCCAAAAAAAGAATAGAGAAAAAAAAAAAATCATGAGAGCTTCCTCATCATTTCAGCTTTCTGCTTTATTTGAAGTCATATAAGCCTTTTCTACTGTGGTAGTCAGTGTTTACATATATGTATATATATATAAAATTTTTATTTCAATTAAGCATAGAAAAGAACTGAACTGGGTTGCAGCAATATTGATAATGAAACTGTATACAGAGATGCCAACAGATCCAGATGCAAGTAAATACCACACAGGGCAAAAGCAGTGCTACACAAAGAGTTCCAAAAAGTTGACCAAATTTATTATAAGCATCACGCAGGACAAATGTGAACTTGTCTTAGGAACGTCAGTTACACACCTGAGTCAACCACATAGCCTGTGTGCGAGTTCCCTATCTTAAAGAAAAACAAAATTTGGGCTGTCCAGTGAATTAAAGTGTTTTATTTATCATTTTAAAGATGTGATATTTAGAGCAGTACCCCTATGAGGTAGTCAGGGCACCCCACATCCAACCAAAAAGCCAAGCTAAAAGGAAGAAGCAGAAGGCAGTCAGTCATATGAACAGATTACGAAAGAGCCAATAATTACCTCTCTGGGGGAACTAGCAGTGTGATCCGTTCACTGAAAGCAATGACAGCCAAAGCATCCCGTAATACATCCTCTTATTTCGGAAAGAATTATAACAAGACAACGTGATGCAAAGGGAGAGCACCTTTCGGGGCTATTTTCAGCGCTTGCGCATCTTCCGGGATCTGGAAGCACAACACGAAGTACGAATGACATTAAGCCGTCGGAGAGCACAGGGACACGTTGTCCTACACCGCTTGTTTTCACAAGCCGCTTTATTCTCCTCTCTTTTCTCCACAAGTTAAGCCCTGGAAGGAAAGGTATCAGATCCCTGCTGACAGCACTGTGTATCCCATCTGCTCTCATTCTCCAGCACAAACACTGGAATCACACCAGTTTTTTTTTTTTCCCCCTTTTTGTTTTTAAATTCCCAAAACTCGTTTTCTTAGCAGTTTCTTTAATCCAAAGCGAATGGCACGTTCTGCCAAGTTCCAGTGCAGCTGGATGGTCAACAATGTAAGTGTGCTTTAGAAGCTGGGAAGAGACGCCATAACCTGAAGGTGTGTGACTTTCATCACGACGTTCCCCGCTGGCTCCCACATACGAAGGTGTTTTCATGGCCACCTTCATCTTCAATCACAGCTCAGGAGTCCGCTTTCCACTTGGCAAGGACGGCGCGCACATTCTTGAGCCGTTTCCAAACTCTCGACCCTCAAAGCCTTTTAAACGAATTTGAAACCACTGTGCTCAGCATTTAATGCCATTCCACAGCACCAAGTCTTTCCCTACAAAGGGAACTGAGCTGAAATGCTTATACAACAGCAGTAAATCTCAGGAAAGCCCAACGTCAACTGCTGGAACTCAACGGGTCTGTTTTATGTGAAGGACGTTTTGCCGTGGAATCAGACGTACTGAGAAATAAAAATGGATGGAAAGCTCTTGATGTGGGACCAAAACCACTTGTTAAACTCATTTAAGACCTTTCCATTCTTATTTTTCTCTTCTCCTTGTAGAAAGATTGACACCGTCAACCATGGACTGTCATACCTACTTTAGATTTGACGGAAAAAGTTACATTTCACCAAACACATTATATGAAGTTCTTTAGGAAAGAAAACGGTTCATGTGGTGATTCAACAGAAAACAAAACCACAGAATTATTTCACAGTTAATGCACTGTAGGCCACAGTATTTAACTGGCACTGCCTGAAATGAGCATTTCAACACTTTTATTGGGTCCAAGTCATATATGTTTTGTATGAGAGAATGTGGGGAAGCACAAAAGTCCAACTTTTGTCACCTTACCATGTTTTTGCAACTTTACCCTCCAACAAATACTGCATAAGATTAAATGTTTTCCAAAGTGACCTTCGAGGCACAAGCCATCATACTCAACAAAAGGCATCCAGACTCAACGGGGACAGCATCAAATGTTGCTGGAAATGTCGCGTGACTCAAAAGCAGGACCCAACGCACTTGTGGCCTGAACTAAGAACCCATGAAAGGAAAAGCACTTTCCAGCCAAACGAGCCTCCTGACCGCGGGTAACTTTTACTGCAGTGCTTCGAGGTAAACTCTTCACTCAAAGGAACTGGAGGAGGAAATGGGATTCAAACCCATGTCTTTCAAATCTAGAGACAGATGATCTAACCATTATGCTGGTTGCTGCCTAAGCTATTGCAACCTGAAGGTTGCTTGTTCAAGCCCTACTTCCCCACTATAGCTACAGTGGCACTGGTCAACGTATTCACCTCGAACTGCACCCGTAAAAATGCTCAGATTTATAAATGTTCTCCAATTCATTTTGCAACACAGCATAACAAATAATTAAACAATGTTAAAATAATTAGACTTAATTGCTGCAAAGCAGCACAAAATACTAATTGAGGTCAGTAGAACTGTGCACTCTGTTCTGGTGTGTCATGTTGAGCTGCTGTGCGTGAATTTCCCTGCAGAGATTAATAAAGTTTTATCTCTCTGCAATATGTATCCCTTACTGTATGTAACCATGGTGACAGTCCTTATACAACAAAGTCTGACGTAGCAAATGCAACTGTTGCTGCTTTTTAAAATCTTAAAGCTCCTTCCACATTTTTGTGGACCAGTTGAACCAATTTAAAAGGAGCACGAACTGCGAACTGTCCTGGGCAGAGACCGCACCGAAACGCGGTCTGCATTTTCGGCGAATGACAGCTTTGCTGTAGTTTCGGACGCATGTGTCCTCCCCTGCCGGACAACGTCATCTATACGAGGCTGCGATCAAAAATCATTCCTGAGCTCAGAAGACAAAAGAGGACCCAGAGAAATGACCAAACCTGCCGAACTGCTTCAAACCCATTTTTCACGTGCACTAAAACTACGCTTTTCAGGAAGAAGTTCCCCAAGCGAAGAGGTGCCTTCACACACCATTTACGTTTATTCATGACACTTTTGTCCAAATCAACTTACAATGTTAAGGTTACACTTATTTACCCATTGATACAGCTGGGTAATTTTACTGGAGCAATTTAGAGTAAGTACCTCGTTCAAGGGGACTACAGCCAGAGGTGGGGATCGAACCTACAACCTTTGGACCGCAAGGCAGCCGCTCTAACCACTACGTTACCATCTGTCACCAATATAGCAGAGTTCATTTACAGAGTACTTCCATTTGACTCAGAACAGTCCAGGGACAAATAAAATTCTCCCAAAGCAGAAATGGTGAAAACGCGCACTGTTCCCTCTCCGATAGGGTACCTCCAGACCTGAATTCGCATTTTGTCCAGTTTTATTCTAAGAAATCTGGATAACGGCAGGTGTTTCACACTAAAAACAGGAGGACAAAACAAGAAAACATCCTTCCTCTTGAAGGAAAATCTGTGCGGCTCGCGTTGGTCAGGAGTGCAGGGAAGCGAAAAATCCCAACAGCCTTTGCTGCCATAAACAAGAGTAAATCAAGAAACGCAGTAAAGTACAGATACATGACTGCACCCCTGAACTTTTCACTGAGATGCTTGTTAAGGCTGCAGTTTGTCACGAAGGACCAAGCGATACCCGTCCGCCTGCGCTCCTCTGAAGGCTCGGTCCTAACAAGCCCGGTTACGGACGCAAAACTGTTCCCCCCCCCCCCGGCCCCCCGCTCGTCCGTCCCAGCGGGACGGGGAGACGGTGACGGCAGCCGGAAGAAAAACTGCGGACGAATGCAATAAAAGGGCTCGTTTCAGAGACCTCGGCGCGAGAGGCGCGCCATGTGGCTGGAACACACGACTGAGCGCTGCACGCAGATTACAGGGGAAGAAAGGCTTCAACCGCTGCGAACGAGACAGTATTAAGCTGAGTCCAGCCAATCGTGATTAAAGAGAAGCAGCATGACCTGGCAGCCTGATGCTCAGAATTAAAAGAATATCAAGCTGAGATGGGGGGGGGGGGGTCACATAAATACACAGACTGTGCTAAGCAGCAACGAGATAAGCGCCGAGTCTTAATCGAGACTTTTTTAAATCTTATTGCGGACACCTGTCTTACAGTGGACTGGCGGTGTTTCCCGAACCTGCGTGACAGGTGACTTTCAGTTCAGGGCAGCAAGCGGCAACGTGATCAGGGGCCGTTGCTTTACAAAGCGAACGTTCTCGGTTCGAATCCCACCTCCTTCTGTAGAACCCTTGACCGTGGAACAAACCCTGCATTAATAGAGTAAAAAACAGGTAAACGTTTGCACGTTGCCTATTGATCAAACCTCACACTGCAAGTCAACTTGTGTAAAGATGCTCCCTGAATAAAGAGTAATAATGTAATATGGGATTAAGCCATGAAGCTCTTGACCAAACACTCTGGAGTCACTTTCAGGTGGAACATCTTGCTTACAGACTACAGATCCACTGATGATTTAAACCTTCGCCGACGTCTCGGTTTACCCCGTGCCCACGGCTCCAAACACAATACGGGCTTCACCGCTTTACTCTCCCCCTTAATTAACTCCTCCTAACATCATTAAAACACTCTTATGATGACATTTCACTCTGCATTGCAGAGTATCAAATGGCTCCAACTGGAACGAACTGGTTTCTACACACAAGGAACTCGATGGATCTCATTGTCACCCCCCGGCGGTGTAACAACAGGTCAGCCGTCTCCGTATCGGGTAACTGCAGCCAACCCCCCCCCCCCCCCCCCCCCGACCCCGCTGCCCCCCTGACCCAACCGTTCCAGAGAGGGGCAAGAAAAACCACTGGCAAGAAGGGAGACTCGCAAAGCCTGACCGCTCCCACTTGGTATCCAGCCGGTACTCTGGAATTACCATCAGGTCCTGCCCCCAGCGCCCCTCAGCTTATCCTCATCCACACACCCAACCATCGTCATCCTCGTCGCCGAGCGGCCCCCCAGTCTCCTACAGCCTGGGCTCCGTTCCATTTAAATGCAAATGAGGAGAGGGGCCCGAAAACAGGTGAAGGAGAGCCCGGATCCCCGAAGGGCCTCTCGGCCACTTGCGGTTTTTCCCCCGACCGCCACCCTGAAACGTGTTGCTTGTTATTCGAAGCATGACCGCAACACCCTTCCTTCTCAGCAGAACAAATAAACTTCCATTTGCGCCGCCTTTCACTTCAAGCACGATGGAGGAGCAGAGCTGCAAAGAAGCGAGAAACTACAGTATATCTGCCAAACCCCAAGAAAAAACAGAATACAGTCCTGTAGTCATTAGAATACATACGCTGGGTCTGTATTACCCCGTCTTTACTCTTTGAGACGAAAACGCCGATTCCTCAGCGTACGAATGTGCAGTTATTAGCGTGTTTCCAAAGGCCGTCACAAAATGACGCCCAGTATATTGCTGTCTGGGGGACCCGCACTGCAAACACACCAGGTTCATATTGCCAGAAGGCCTCTGCTGTGGGAAATAACCACATCTGCTGCAGTAAATCCGCAAAATTTGAAGATTTAACATTACAAACCGATCGGACAGTTGCTTATTAATTGTTAGAAACAACTTCTCCAAGTCAGGGTCACGATGGTTTAGAGCCTATCCCAGAAACACAGGAAAGTGAGAGTACACCTTTACGTAACTGGACTGGTGGTCAGTCTCACACATACTAGAGACACACTACGTGCAATTTAGAGTCACCATGTCACCTGAAACCCAAGACTGTGGGAGGAAACCAGAGCACCCAGCACTTGTGTGTTCCCTGCATTCCTTCTCCCTGTACACAGGGGTGTGTCCTACGGCGTGCGAACAAGCACAGCATTCACTGCCGGGGGGGGTGGTGACTCTGCCTACAGATGTTTCCTAAACGTTTTCTAATTCTACTCCCTTGGACCATTAAGGAAAACTGAAAACGTTCAGCAAGAGCCAGGAAAACAATCGTGTTGGGAATCGTCTGGAATTAACAATTCTCTTTCGAGAAGGAGGAAAAAAAAAAATAAAATCATTCTACAGTTAAGATTTCCCATCACAAGTTGCTGCAGCAGTAAATCTTCTACCAGTACAGAATTTTGAAGTTACTGCCGTATTGAGAATTAATCGCTTTCCTTCATTTCGCTCTTCCTGCTGACTCGCTATTGCGTGGCCAAAATCACACCACCTTCAAGTAATCCTGCTCTTGCTTTGATGAAATTATATATGCAGTAATTTTATTTTTGTATCGATCTGTAGTCATCAGCATGATTTCAAAGGCATTTCACATGTCAGTGAAAGGTCACCAAAAACGACAGTTATGCAATTAATATTTTCCAATTGTTTTCCTTACGTGAAGGGGGCACGGTGGCGCAGTGGGTTGGACCGGGTCCTGCTCTCCGGTGGGTTTGGGGTTCGAGTCCTGCTTGGGGTGCCGTCCTGGGTGTGTCCCCTCCCCCTCCGGCCTTGCGCCCTGTGTTGCTGGGTTAGGCTCCGGCTCACCGCGACCCCACTCGGGACAAGCTGTTTCAGACAATGCGTGTGTGTGTGTGTGTGTGTGTACGTGCGTCTATTTTCTAAGACGGGACTGCAGCAGAGAGAACACCACCTGTATTTACATGGCTCACTGCTCGGTATCACTAAAAGGCACCCAAGGAGAATAGGGAGTGTGGGACCACCTTGATCCAGCTTGATCTCGCAGTGTTTACAGCTCCTGTCTGGTTGGTTTCGTACATTTTATTTCAGTTTTTAACCGAACGACTCGGTATTTGCAAAGAGACTTTTTGTCCCGGTTACATTCACAAGCCGGAGAGCCAGCGTGCTCCTTCATCACAAACTTTCCAGAAACATCTCGGCGGGACGACATCCACCGCGCCGCGAGATGAAGGAAGTGTTAACCTTCACCGAAGAGCAGCAGCGTAGCTATCGGGCGGACGTTTTCAATTAGCGTGACGATCCGGAAAACAGCACGGGTGGGGGCGACGGAGAAGGATACGTGCGGAAGTCTCTTAAATATCAGCCGAGTAATAACCGGCATGATACCTCCGCGTGCCTTAATGCGAGCATTCATTACCTTCCGCCGACCATTAGGAGAGTGAAAATGACTCGTTCCGTGTGTATGTTGGGCAGCCCGCGCCATCCATCACTCTCGCGTTAATCAGCGGTGCTACCTAGTCGCGCCGCAGCCTGTCGGGACGTTACCCGGGAGCCCCCCGCCCACCCGCCCGCGACCCTCGCTCTCCCTCACAAACGCACATGCGAGCGAAAAGCAATAAGTCACGAAATGACAGCATGCAATTCCGGAGCTGAATCTCATTATCGGCGCTCTTCCCGCCGACCCCGAGGAACCAGAGCGTCGCCGTTATTGTTCACCAACCGTCAGACAAAAGACCTGGGGTTTAACAGCAGCCCCCAACCCGCCTCCAGGGCCCTCCTCCTACCCCGGGTCTTGGCATGAGACTGGCACGCGTTCCCGCATCTGGTAAAGAGCAATAAATCCCACGGAAATGTTAACGAACCGTCTACCGGCTTTCCTTCCGCTCCTCGACTCTCACGGCCCTTCACCCAAACGGGACCCCACCTGCATAACGGCACCCGAGCGGCTCTCGACCGGACTCGGCCTCGGCAACAGACACGGCTCCGACGTGCGCTACGAACGAGCTCCTTATTTCGTGTGAGCGTGAGGCCCTCAACCGTGACCTCTTACTGAGTCGGAGCGCTGGTCAAACACACCATATACGTACAACACGCAAACGTCAGGGCTGCCGAGGTGCTTCCAAACCTCCGGACTAAACGGAGTGTCGCTTCATTCGAGGCTCCTGCCGGTCAAAAGTTTGAGTGCGCCTGGGGAACCCGAGCAGTACCTGTACGGGACGAACCGGACGGAGAAGCGAAAGCAAAGCAACGCGAAGGCGTCCTGCATCTCTGGGAAGTGCTGCAGAAGAGCCGGGACGACACGGCGCCTCCTGCCTTTGCGGAAAATGTTCCGGAAGGTGTACTCGACCTCTTGACCGGTGGCTGCCGTGTAGCTGCCGCGGGAAACGCTACGAGATCTCGGCGGCGTTGGACCGAGATCAGGACAAACAGCGTCGGGATTCTACGGAACCAAGCTGCTCTTTACGCGGCAGGTCCGGAAGCGCCGTTCGTACCGCAGCCGAGTCGCACCGCAGAGCTCCCGCGGCCATCGTCGCACCCCATCAGAGCCGAGCGCGAAGAAGAGCCAGGGTCATATTTAGCCCCCTTCCCCGCTCCACGCGGCCATATGGCTCCGCTGCAATGCGTACCCAAGTGCCGCATTCTTTGGCCCGGGACGCTTCCCTTTTCTGAGCACGCGGCCAACTTCCCATTTAGCGCCGCTGACCACCGTTTCCCCCCTTCCTCCGCAGACTCCCTCTCGCCCACCTCCTGGTAGCTTTACGGTCACTTATTTGGCCATTTTCTACCAAAGCCTGTCTGCCGCTTCCTTCCCTTTATTATTCGTGCAAACAGCCTACATTATTCACAACACGTTGGAGGGCGTCACGTTAAACGTTCGCCCATCTATTCCCTCCCGTTCCCTGCGTTCTTCATGTCGGACCCTTTTTAATCGCAGCGCCGGCGCTCGCTCGTCGTTCCGGCACTTCGATCCCGGGCACGCGGCCGGAGACATCCACACACACAGTGGGTGGCTTACCCCGTCATCCCGTCGGGCCACGTACGCACTGCCAGTTCCACGGTCATTTGAGACATCGACACGCACACTTTGGTTCCTGCTGGCATATCAGAAAGACTCCCGGGGCGTCTGATAAACTGAATGTGACATTTGGCCAATCACTTTGTCAAAATGTGAGATTGGGGGGGGGGGGGACATAATCCCTAGTGCTTTCTAGTCTGGCCACACCACCGAATTTAATTAGATAAATTTAAAGAACGCTTCCTTTCGCTTACACCGCGCCGTGCAAGAGAGAAGAAAACGTAATACTTGTTTTAATGTATTATTCGAGCTGAAGGGCAGACTTCAAACTAGAGGATTAAATCCTCGGGCCGAGATCACAGCTAATGGGGCTCAGTATACGTGACTAAATCTGTCCGTATTTGCGTGCGCTAAAACTAAATAGCTGCTTCACGAAGCATTAAAGCTGTGACCAAACACAGGAAATAAATATATCTGAGTTGCCAGGCAGTGACACCACTTAAAACGTGTTCATCATCGCAACTGAGTTATTGGTCAGAACTGTACATATTATATATGCTGTACTGTACACACATTTACCGTCATTCATTTTACTGACGTCAGTGGAACTTACTCCGTTTCCTTCGAACCCTGAGCTCTTTACAGCGATTAACGCATTTACACAGCTGGTCACTTTTACTGTGTTAGTTCAGGGTAAGAACCTCAATCAAGGCGGTGGGATGTGAACCAACTACGTTCAGATTACAAAAGAGCAGGACTGTCCTCTATGTGACCTCATAAATTAATGTATAATTCATTCGCAACACTCGGAGACGTGTTTTCAGGTACGACCCAGGAGTAGCGCAACAGTGGAACATCTGACTTTTCGAGCGAGGTTACGTGGGCAGCCGTCGCACACGTCGGGCACCGCAGGCCTCAGCCAGAGACGGACCCCCGCTCGGGTTTGCCGTCACTCTGCAACGCGCCAGCGCGTCGCCCGCACCGCGTAAAGAAAGCAGCCGCCTCGGCGGGGGGGCCTTACACGCAGCTGCGTCCAGCGCAGAAAAGCACATTCGCGAAAGAACCCCACGAAGTTGCCAAATCTCAGAGCGCTTCATTAAAAAAAGAACGCTTTGCTGCTTTTCTTCTTGCTCTATTAGCAATTAAAAGCAGATTCAGTCACTGCATTAAGTGCATTAACCTCACAGCGCAGAGCTACAGAAATGATGTCCATCCAGTCGGCGCAGGAGTCCCATCGCGCGATCAAAGCACAAGTAACGCGACGAAAAAGGGCCGAGCGACGAGCCGGAACTGCGGCGTTTCCTGCCGGCGAGCGAGAGACGTCGACCAAAGCGTGGGGCTCTCGCCTGCGCAAACCACAGCGGATTGACAGCACGACCTCCTGAGCCCAGCGCGCGTTCACGTCGGATTTTACCATGCAAAAGCTCGTAGGAGAACAAACCTACTGTGCGGAGTTGCAGGTTCTCCCCATGTCTAGCGGTGATCCTCCAGGTGCTCTGGTTTCCTCCCACAGTGCAAAGACATGCGGTCCAGGTTCCTCCATAGCGTGTGAGTGACTGACAGACAGACAGAGAGAGTGTATGTGTTCCACTGATGTATGGATGAGTGACCCAGTGTATGTCACCGTGGTAAATGTAAATGTAACCAGCAGATAGGAGGAGGCTCAACTGCACGGCGTGTCTGTCCGAAGTCCAGCTCTGCCCTCAGGGTCGTTTCTGGTCGTGGAGGAGGAGGAGGCCCCCAGCTGAGCCACGCAGCCTCGTTTCAATGGCCACAGGCAGCAGCGCAGCCATTGTCCGGCACAAAGGCTTCGAACCCTATTCGGGGCCTCGTGGCGAACAGTCCGAGCGCGGTCTTACACGAGGCTCGCGACGCGAGACATACGCACGAGTCCGATCGCTTCTGAATAGCGCCGACCGTGCGAATAAACTCCAGTGGATTTCGTTTCCTTGCTTTATGCAAGGCTGTGCCATAGTAAATATTCCACCCAAAGCGTAAACAGGCCATGGGGTCAGTACGAGATGTTTCGAGATTTATGCTCACAGTTCTTAGCGTAACTTCTAAGCACCGTTACACACGTCGGGGAGAAAACTATGCTGCACGAACACGGTTCCCATCCTGATTTTTTCCCCAAAAGCAAAATCACGAGTTGCAATGAGTTCAAGCTTAATAATACAAATGTCCCTCATTTCACCGAGAGCCCAGATTCCGTAAAACCTCATATTTAGCTGCAATAATTAACCATTTGTGACATTTTTATCAACATCTCTATCAACTTCAAGCTACGTGAAAATTACAGTAATTAAAAACAGCTGAGAACAGAAATGCCTATTATTCAATTCCGATTGTTGGGCGATTCATTCGATGAACAAACGCGAGGTTTGTCAAACTTCTGGATCAACAGTAAGGAACACTGGAGCTGAGCTGTAAACACTGTGCAAGCGAGTTGAACGAAGGCACTTCACACTGGTGGCTGTTGAAACTCGGGTTACGTTTTCCCAGCAAACCGCAAATACTTTGTAAAGTGAGGAAACCGTATAAGTAAGTAATAAATAAATATCCTGGAAAATGTACATGTCTTTAGAAGTTCCTAACTGGAACTTCATAACACAAAGAAGTAACGCACAGACCTGGCGTCACGTTCACAATCAGCGCCCGCCAGAACGACCTGAACCCAACGAACCCGACGTCACGGAAGAAATCCCTTCACCTGACTTTACCAAATCTCCCACCTGGGAGCCTCACACAGGTACCAGACTGGCAGCTCCCTCAAACCACATGGGTTTCGAACCACACCGCTCTACCCCGTGCCTCAGGCGCCCAGCAAAGCGCCCGCAGTCCAGCGAGTCGTCATATTCACCAAAAGCACATGATCACCACAACCTGTCCAACAGATTTACTCACTTCATGTCACCATTTCAGCAAAAACCTGAAACACTTTTCAAAAGGGGCAGCTGGTAGTGTGGTGACTAAAGCGGCTACCTTCAGACCAAAAGGCTGCGGGTTCAAATCCCACCCCCAGCTGTAATAGCCCTAACCTACGGGTACTTTAACCTAAATCGCTCTGGTAAAATTACCCCGCTACATAAACGGGTAAACAGTCCACCACTGTAAGCTGCCTTGGAAAGAAGAATCAGCTAAAACAAATAAATGGAGGAGCTTGCGACACTCGAGGGCCCGCTTATCAATGTTTTTGGCTTGCTCATCAGCAATCACAAGTCTGAAATTCATATACAATTGCAAAAATATCAATGTTCCAATGAAAAACATTGAGATACAATTCTACGTACAATCTCGTCCTCATTTTATTTTACTCCGTTTTTCGTTCTTCATACAGTATATGGTGCAGGAAGCTTTAATGTAATAATAAACAAAGAAATATTATGCAAAGTAATACTGATGCCAAAAAGCTTTACGTCAGATGTTCTTACAGTAAAAGAAGCAGGTCTGCTCCTCCATACAGGGCCCTTTCGCGATGCTTTGTGCAAAGACGATCCCCAGACGGCTCCCTCAACGCGAAACCCCGAATGTGGTTTGGCAGCAGGAGACTCTTCATTGGCTGCGTTTAACCTACAGTAAATGTTTACTTTCAGGTATTTTCTCACCTTTGGGAATTGCTTTGCTTTCAAAGAACACAGTCTGCGTATTTGATGCAGGCAACTGTCATCGCCGGTGAGAAATGCATTACATCAGAAGACCATTACGGACGCTGACAACGTATTGTGAAATGGATTCTGCGTTCCGTACACGGAGTCCTAGAAAAGAGACGCACAATCGAAATATGTTCAAATATATATTCAAAATACACTGCAACAATGGAGATGAAAAGATTGCCATAGTGTTTAAGGAACTGGAATTGTAGCCAAAAGGTTGTAGGTTCAAATCCAATAAGGGAATTTTCTTCAAGCAATGTGCACTCATCCCCCGTTATCCCGTCCTAATTTGTTCCTGATAACGGGCTGAATATCGACACACGCAATTACTTATTCCATTATTTCGTACAGGGGAAAAAATCCAATTCCAAGTCGACCCCAAGTTCACCCCACAATCACCCTAAGTGATGTCAGATACCGTAAGGAGGAAACTGCGCAACACATTACAATAGAATAAATAGGAGCGTCGCATATAATGTAAGTTTAAGAAAATAAACATTTCATAAACTCACTGCGATAGTGTGCATGGGCCGGCTTTAGGGTGACAAAGGCTTCATGTCAGATTTAAATTAATGAATAACCAGAAAATTAAAGCTCAACTGGGCAAAACGGACGATGCAAATACGAACACGCGAGTACGCAAGTGCCGCATGGCAAATGAGAGAGTGGGTACCGCATTCCCACAATGCTGTGCGGTCCACAGTCTGTCTCACACAGCTGTTTGGCACAATTTTCAAATATGGTTTTGGTTTTTCACACCAGAGTAAATGTCGCAGACCGGGTTAATAAAAATCTGGACCGATTAACGATAAGCGGTGGTATGAATAATTTCAGAGCAGATAAGTGAAAAAGCGGGAGACCGAATCATGGAGGACAGGTGTACTGCAGCGACCCGTGCTACTGATAGGCTCTTCCTACAAGTAGGAACAAGAGTAAACTAAATATTGTAACGAACAAGAGGCTGCTTGGAAACGTGAATACTTGTGCAACCGGGGAGGGGTCTGCGAGGGATTGGAAGCGAATGAGCATCAGTAGGTTGCTGGGAAGGAAAGAGGACAGAAAAGACACAAGGTCATCGTGAACTGTGCAACAAGTCCTCACCGCTCACACGTGGGCAGTGCCATCAAAGGCAGTAGCACATTCATCACAACACGTGTTTATGTCGACTTCATTCTCTCCTGTTGGCGCAGAGACAAGATGCAATCCTGTGCTCCACAAAGGCGCAATAAAAAGCACCATAAATATGTAAACGAGAAGAATTAAGTCATGCGGTGGCTTTCCTCCTCGCGCTCCTTCTTATTCGTAGCATTTTAAAGAAATAACAAATAATTACGCGCAGAACTTCCACCACGAAGGTTCGGACTGTCTGACAGCAAAATAACACTAAACCAGATTTCGTCCTCCACGCTCGCAGAGGTGTCAGCAGGACGTACCGGGCCTCAGACAAAGATAATGAATTATTCATGCCGAGGACTGACAACGGTTCGGCACCATCCCAGGGGCTCAGCACAAATACCCAGTCAGCACCGGAGGAAACGATCCGATCCGTTAGGCTCGACGAACCTGGCAATCGCCACGGTGTCAAGAGCCGGCGCTTAGAGCGATGGGTGACAAAGCCTCCATGGGCATCTCCGCAGGCCGAGCACGCCTGGCACCCCCAGCTTCGGGACGGGGGACACAACGCACGCCATTGACCCTACTAACCGCCCTTACTGCCGACCTCTCCAGATCCGCAGAGCCAATCCCCAGACAGAGCTGCACTCTGTCATCATTGTAACGCACCAGAACGGACAGGCATCTTCACCCACCCACCTCCAAGCTTCTCGTTCCTCCCTTTCTTGAAGACGAACCCCTGAGCGACGCTTACGATCAAAGTCAAAGGTGGTGTTTTCACAGGCGGATGCTTTCTTTCTTTCCTCGACCCATCTGTGTTGCTTCCACTTGTGAGCAGTGCCTCGGCGGGAGCCAGTCAGCCCTTATTATCCTCCCCACCTCATTAGCATGACGCCGGGCTCCAGTCTGTCCTCTGATCACGCGTTTAGACGAGCGCGTTGTGTCATTTTCCAGGGAATATTCAGTCGTCACAGGGTCCAAGCGATACTGCCACTAGCTGGAAGTCGCTCCCTGTCTTTTGGAGATCAAGATGTGTCCCTGGATAATCTGTCTGTCTGTCTGTCTGTCTGTCTGTGTGTGTGTGTGTGTGTGTGTGTGTGTGTGTGTGTGTGTGTGTGTGTGTGTGTGTGTGTGTGTGTGTGGGGGGGGGGGGGGTTGGCGCACTACACAGTTAATTCTTGCAGCAAAAGTTTACATTTTTTTCCAGCCCTTCACACTACACAAAAACAGGGCACTAAAAGGGACCTTTCCAGGGTCTACATGAACCAGATGAAATGAAGCACATGGAATGGGAAGCGTGGCCGGGGGGTGTCAGGGGGATGTTGGCTGGGGGTCCCTGCATTGAGCACCATGACAGCGGTCCCCTGCAGCCCCCCGCCGCCATCGCATCGCACTTCATACACATACATTTCATTAACAGTGCGCTAAAAGCGCACTGGCATCTCTACCTATTGATTTGATGCTGGTTAAAAAAAAAAAAAAAAAAAAGAAAAGAAATCAAAAGAGGCCCCGATGAAGGACAGACCCTAGCACCCTAGCACCCCAGCACCCCAGCACCCCCAACCCCAACCCCAACCCCAACCCCACGGAGCTCCACCTGATCCTGCAGCAGCAGCAGCAGCACCAGAAGCGCCCCTGCAGAGCCTGGCTGCGGACGGACGGGCTCCTCCGTGAACGGGCACCACCCCCCCGCAAGGAGACACTTCACTTCCCACAAGAGTAGAGCTGCAACACCCACCTTTCACCTGGGTCTCGTACTCCGCTATGATCTCCTTGTCCTTCTTGAATTTGGTCTGCGATGACATGATGATGATGATGATGATGATGATGTTTGCTCTCCGATCAGATCGCCTTTCTCTTTCTGCTCTTCCTTCCTTCTCTCTCTCTCTCTCTCTCTCTCTCTCTCTCTCTCTCTCTTTCCTCCTCTTCGCCCTCGGCCGATGATGTTGCGCAATCCACGGTAAACAAAGCGGACGGAATGCGGCGGGCCGCGCGCGCTCACACGAGCTCCGCTCTGGATGCCCACCTGCAGTGAGGCTGAAGGGGGGAGGGGGGGTGAACGTATGTATGCGCGCGTGCGTCTGTTTAATTTCTCCGATATACACACAGGTGCCGGCAAGTCAAACACCACGGGAAGAATCGGGGCTCCGCCTTCCCAGCCACAGCATGTCTTCCACGGACGCCTTTATGATCCACGAAACGCCACGGATCGCCGAAGCTCCCACGTAATATTTCCTCCCATTCCACGCGCGATCTTTCGATTCTTCTCCGGCGAGAGTGCGAAGGAGCTGCGACAGCCGACGTTGTACGGCCGCCGTGGATGTGCACGGTCTGCGGGAGGAGATGAACTGACGGCACACCGGACCCCTCCCACTGCGCAATGCCCCGCCCGTCGCCCCGCCCAGCCCGACCCATGCCCCGCCCGACGCCCCGCCCCTTCCCGCCCATGCCCCGCCCATGCCCCGCCCGCGCTGTGCGCTTTGAATAATGACGCTGTGATTAGAGCGGGCAGCTCGGCTCCGGGTGCAAAGCTGCGCCGAAGTCGTGCATCTTAAAAAGATGTTAAACGTTCCGGGAGGGGCAGCGTAGGACAGACCTGTAATCATCCTTTACTCTTCATTTTTCTGACGCTTTTCTGTAAAGCAAAAAAAAAACTCAATGTACTTTTTTCAAGGTACTGACAATATTCACTAATTTATACAGCTGCTCAAAAGCACTACTGCAAGAACAGGGGTTTGGACCCAGACTCTTAGGTTGCAGGATATCAGCTCTCACAACTAGCCCACGTGCTTCAATCCTGCAACCCTGTGATGACTGTTGACACCACATGTTCATGTTGTCCCATTTTGAGCTGATTAGTAGGGACACAACAGGAGGCTGCTCTTTTTCTCTACCTTCATTATTATCGTAACATATTCACTTGAATGACACTTTTCTCTTAAGCTGCTTACAGGGCTTCACCCATTTATACAGCTGGGAATTTTTTTTATCAATTCAGGGTCCATCAGCTGCAAGTTGAGATCTCGAACTACTGCGCCACCTGCTGGTCTCTTGGTGAAGTTGTTGTCTTGTTGGCAGTGTGTTCGGGGCGGTTGCCGTTACCATCTATGAAATAGTTTGAGTCTGAGGAAAGAAAGGGAATAATAAACAGTAGAGAATAAAATCCTGCCTCATCGGGGGCTTCTGATGACAACCATAACGCACCCAACCCCCTCCCCGTGAAGGCAGGAGGGTGGGTAAGGAAGTGGGCAAGCAGTGACAGGCCCCAGACGCAGACATCATCATCATGAGAGACCTATTGCAGTCTGATTACAGGTCTCCAACGGTCCAGCAGAGCGTTAATATTTAATTGGATGACAGACACGAGTGCTCCATAGTGCTCCATGGGCTACACTTCACATGAGTTACTGTCTTTAATCAGGGCAACACAGCGAAATGCCGGAGTGCCTTCTTTTTTTTAACAGAGCCGTGGCATGGTGGAAAAAACAGCATTTACAAAAGCTGGTCAGATGGTGGCATGGCAGTTTATAAAGTTAATTAAATTTACATATATACATAGATATATTTAATGCATTCTTATAGAATTTCAAGGTTCTCTGTTAGCACCGTTCCTGAATTATTGCTTTTTTCAAGATATTCACCTGAGTGTTCGGGTTAAATTTATGGTTTTAAGGCACCCGAGTAAAGCACAGACAGATATAAGAAATTGCTGGTCCGAACAAGACAACAGGCACAACATTTTAAATGATCTGAAGCAAAAGCTCGTGAAGAAAGATAAATCATGTTCACCCTGGAATTTAGATTTACGTGTATTCACTTAGCAGACACTTTTCTCCTCTCTAAGAAAAATACAAAGAGCGCATCACATCGACAGAAGTGGGTTGGATGCAGACACGAGATTCTAGAGTTAATTTGTCACATCCCACCGTATGAACCAGTGTACGACACACGAGCAGCTGCAGAAAGGCTTATCCATCCATCAGTTTCCATCTTGCGTGGAATTCCTTAAAAATATGGCTGATTTCTAAGTCAGCGACACTATTTAGAGAAAATCTTCAGAAAAACGTTTGTGTTTTGCTGAGGTTTGACAAAGCTCCACATAGACAGAGGCAAATGTTGTTTCATTTTCATTATTTTCTACATAAATACTGAGGTTTTCAAAAATGATACGGTTAATTTATGTTTACCAATAAAAATGACATTGAGCATTATGTCCAGAAGCACTGTTTAAATTCCATCCCGAAGCACACCAGAATATTCTTCTGTTGATACAGCACGGAAGCCCCACATTGTCTGGAATTAGAAAAACCACCTTTTAGTTGTGACTCGAGGCTCTGGGATTGGGACATGGGGTTATTGCTAGAAATTGTGGCCAGGATAAGAACAACTTACTCTTCAGCAAGATTCTGTCAGCTGTTTGTGCACCCAATAAAAAAATATTAAATTTCCTTTTGTTTCCTCCGAAAACCCACAGATGCAGCTGAATTAGGAGGCCCTACAGAAAAAAGCAGCTTCAGGTTTCAGGGACTCAAAGAGTCTCTCGGAGGTCTTACCGGATGGGGAACCCCGATATTTGCCCTCCGAGAGAAGAAAAGAAATAGAAAAACGAGAAGTAGCACGTTTTCAGTACGTTCCCCTCGTCAAGTTTTCATGGCATTCACTGAACATGTTAAGTATGATCTGTGTGAATCTCCAACAGCGTGTGAAGGAGCACACTTCTGTCTTCTTCAGACATTTCAGTTAGAATGAATCCCCCAGACTGATAAATGCTTAAATAGAACCGTAAATATCTTGCATATTATGCATTGCCATGGTAACGTCGCCCCTCCAGCCGTGCTAACTCGCATTATTTCCATGGCAGTGGACCCCCCACCATAACTCCAGTGGCAAATATACTGCTTGCACAGACATGGAGAGCAACAAAGTGGGAGAGCGTTTGTGCAGGAGAAAGAGGAAAGAGGAATTCCTCTGCCCAACGGCCGCCCAGCCCTCATGCGTGCATGGGTTCAAACACATTGCAGTTTCGGGTGCCATTGACGTGGCCATTGAATGCAAAAAATGTACATTTTAAAACCACGCTGGGCATTTGATACCATCAATGGAATCTTGTGAGGTTTGGTGAGGTGGCAGAGGTTGGTTACCAATACTGTTCTGATGCACCTTGCGAGGTTCGAGCTGTGCTTTCGCCTCAAAGATAAGGAGGTGACCTACTTCCGCGTGAGTGTGCCGACCTCCTAGAGTGACAAAGGGTGATTCGCTCTGGCTGGTGTACACTCTCCAGTGCCTTCTGGCAACATATGCATGACCACAGCATTTTCACTGTCATGCACCCAGCTCTTGTGTGGCTCCTGTTGGTTCTCATGTGCATGAACATGGCTGAACAGACCCATTGGATCAAATTTGGGGTTGCATGTACCCTCTACCAAGTCCATCGTCCATGGCTAAAATCATGCTGATGTCAATAGTTTTTCCACTTGCATTTTTGTATGTATGGGGCTCAACTCTTTGTAGCCTCTTCTGTATGCTTTTTTCGTGCCCACCCATCAGGGGGCTTTTTATGCTGTCCTAGGTAACATTCAACATCAGCAGCATAGAAAGGTCATTTGATATAGTCATCCCTTGATTTACAATCTCTCTCTGTTAGAAATTTTGGTATAATGGCTCTTGGCTTTTGATACCCAATTTTCGATTTACGAAACAAAAATCAATACAATGAAATTTATCCAAAGGTGGGTGCGGTGGCGCAGCAGGTTTGGCTGGGTCATTCTTTCCGGTGGGTCTGGGGTTCGAGTCGTGCTTGGGGTGCCTTGCGGCGGACTGGCGTCTTGTCCAGATGTGTGTCCCCTCCCCCTCCAGCCTTGCACCCTGTGTTGCCGGGTTAGACTCCGGCTCACCACAACCCCGCTCGGGACAAGCAGCTTCAGTCAGTGTGTGTGTGTGTGTGTGTCACTTGAGTGAAGCGGAAGCACAATGATGTACTATAGTTAGTGCATATGCATTCACATCTGGAATGTGTGAGTTTAGCTTTAGAGTAGGGCATTATGGGAAGTGTATGAAATTCTAAAGGAGTGTCATCTTGGATGCCTTATTTAATAACAAGATTGCAGAGACAACAGAGCCATTAACAGTTTAGCTGACAGATTTTTTGGTATGGATGTGCATTTTAGCAACATCGTGCAGTTCTAGAAAGTTCTTCACAATAAACACAACATGCTCAGTGGCTCCTTGCTTGCCCTGTTGCTCATCATGTGGAAAAACTGATCGATTACAAAGAAATGTGGGAATTACCCTGCAGAAGTAACTCCTCTCTGGGGTTTTTGACAGAGACAGAAAAGCAGCCTGGGTTTTCCAAACATGGTCTGGAAGCAGGACAGCAAAGGTATCAGGTATAAGGCACTTTATTTTGTGTTTTGCTTTCTGAGATGTACATCACTTTAGAGAGAATCATCTGCTAATTGAATAAATGTAAATGTAAGTGTTTATAAGTTATAAGTTCATAAAATCTGAGAAAGCTGTGTTGGGGTTTTCAAGTGCGCTGAGGACGCATTATTAATTTTTTCATTTAAAGTAATGGGAAACAAGTATTTTGGTATCTGAAATTTCAATATCAGCACCATTTTCAGCTGTGACTTTTCTGAAGTGGAGCACTTATTGAAAAAAGAAAAACCATTGACTCTACCATGTCAACATTTTGCTACAGCAAATGAAGAATCTACACCAAGTTCCCGTAGCTAGTGGTCCATGTATATTCTAAGTCCATCGTTCTATTAAAAATCCAACAGATTACACCATTGACTTGCATATAGACTTTGCCAATCTGGGTAAAGAGGACTAAAGAGCAGAAGCATGTTGACTGATATGTTGATCTTGAAATGTCTCAAGCCTCAGCAAAAAGTGACACGATCTTGGTGATTTTTCATCATTATGTTCTGTTAATTGCCTTTTCATTCATTTTGAATAGATTGTATCTCGGCGTCATTTGTTTCTTGATAGATGCCTTTTCCATCATTGGTAAAAAGATGAGTCACATTTCATTGTGGGGATGGCACTCTCCTCGCAGGATCCTCTCATGCTCATGTGGTCCTGATGCAATACGGCAGCTGGAAAAGTGTGTCATGTGTTGGCTGCAGAGCTGCAGGAAGGGGGTATCATTAAAAGCAGCCTCTGAAGTGCCCGTTGCCAGCGACTCGGGAGGGCGTGAGAGCAGAAGGATAAACCTGACAGCTCCCATCAGCCTGGTGTTTGGGCTTGCTTTTTGACCGCCTGGGGGGAACTTAACGGCAGAAGTAACAGAAACAATAGCATACTATCCCCAATGGGCACACCCTCTCCTGGAGCCGCTATAAAGTAAACCCATGATGAAATGTACTGAATCACAATGAACACATTATTAGGTCAGCTGGTGAACTTGAGTGTTGTACTGTGATGTGCCATGAAATCTGTACTCCAGTCAGTCCATAACAGATAACATATTAGTGGAGCTCATTAAAAAAGTACGGATGAACAGATTTTGGGAATAAATCAGAAAATCGGTTGGGTTGTACATTTCACGGAAAATATAACACTTGACTTTTCAGTACGACACTTTGTGTTGATTGTTTTGTTCATTAGGCCAAAACTGCATCTTTAATTTTCTTAAACATCATGCTGGCAAATGATAAATTAAAATAGCAGTAAAAAGTTGCACTGCCTGTAGTGTATTTTTCTCACCATTCATACCGATGGGCTCCTGGATCTGTGATTTGCAGTAAAATTCAAAGATAAACCTGGTATGTTCCATGTTTCTAAAGACTGAGCTTGTCAGATTTGCCACTACAAATTAAAGTTCAGCAAGGCTTCTTTCATTCAAGAAGTACACTGTGACACAAGTACATATATGTGCTTATATGGAAGCAAAAACTTTTTTTTTCCCTTTAAAAGTTGAAACTCGGAAGCATGTTGCCTGTCTGCATACACAACAAATGTTTTCCAAGGTTTTTTCCACTCTTATCTGCGGGGTTGTCTGTGTGGCTGCTGCATCTCTCACGATGGAGAAGGTAAAAATAGGTTGAGTCGCTCCCTCCCAGTCTTTTGCTGTCTCAAGACATTTTCTGGATGATGAACTCCAGCCTGAGGAGAAACTGCGTTGAGGTTCAGGAGGAGAAAAACACCCTCTGGAATTCTAAATGGCTCCCAGCAGCAAGAGGGCTTCTTGGTTGTATAATCCTTACCCCTGCGCCGGTTCCAGTGTGCACGTGGCGCAGACCGCTGCACCGTTACATCCCCTTTGGAGGACCTGAGGCACTTTAGATTGGCTGAGCAGAAGCTGAAAGATTCCGAGATCTGTCAGAATCTGAATCCAATCCTCAGGTGTCATCCTTTCGAAGACCCCTACTGAAGTATGTGGTAGAACTACTTTGGTGCAAATCTATCTATCTATCTATCTCTGTGGTTGGACAAATTACAGTTACATTAATTACACATGTGAATGACAGAGAGAGTGTGTTCCGCTGATGTATGGATGAGTGAGCCATTGTAATTAGTGTGTCTAGCAGTGTAAGTCACCGCGGTGAATAAGGTGTGTGGGCTGATAGTAACACTACATCGAGTTCATTGGGAGTCGCCCTGGAGAAAAGTGTTTGCTAAAGAAATACATGTAAATGTAAAATGTAAATCTATCTATTGTGCATCAATAATTACTTGTCTGATTCAGGGTCGTGAGGGTCCAGAGCCTATCCCAGAAGCATAAAATGTAACACACGGTACACCTTGGACCACATGTTAGTCCATCACAAAGCCACCCAGAAAATACCCCAGACTCGGTTTTCCTCTAACTCAACAAAGAAGAAAAGAAGAAAGCTGAGGTCTCACTTCTTTATAATAAAACATGATGTTGAGAGACTTTTAAAGCTCACATCTGATTTGTTACAGGGTGTGTTGCTCTTGTTCTTTCATGAGCTTTTCATCAAGAGGAGCCGTGAGCTGTAAGCGCAGTCCCTGATAAAACCTGGGTTCTGAGGCTTTCTGAGTTGAGGATGGCTTTCCGTCTTGAGCCGCTGATGCGCCACCACCATCCCCCCACCACAACGGGTTTTCGGCAAGCGGAGCAGAAGCAACGAAATCCTTTGGGGTGGCCTCTGCAGCACTCGGGTGGATTTTTTTCCTCCTTTGTACTCAACAAAAGTCAGCAGGGCCCAGCTCCCCTCTCCCTCGCATTGCTCGGCGTCTCAGGGAGAGAGCCTGGGAAACTATGACTTCACTGTTTTCACGGCACAAAGGTCCATTGTCTCCCTTCTTCAGTATTTCACTCTGAAGGCCCGAGTGGGAGGCTGTGTTCGCCTCCACCAGGCCGAGGCACAGGGAAAACAATGTCCAACCGGGGATTCTGTGTGGACGGCCGCAGAAAAAGAAATTAGAATAATACTGAAAAAGAAAAAAAACATTGGTCAGTGGTGAAGAATCTGGTATCTTAAAAATTCCCTCAATGCGAAAATGAGGTTAGACCCTTTGGTTTGAGAGAACAGTGAGCGTATGCTTCCCCTTTAAGACTTTTTTATTAGTCACCATAATATGCCAACCAACTGTTATTTTTACTTTTGAATTTCAACTATGAAAAATTCTCATTTAATTAAAAAAGCTTTGTCTGGGAAGACCCATACAGTGTCAGAACATCTGCTCTGCAGGCAGTTCAATTCCCGCATAACTCTGTGTTGCATGGAATTAATTCCATTACAGGATATTTTTATAGTTTTTGAACGATGTCACACAGACCAGTCAATAAATTAGCTTTGACAAAACAATGGTGTAGATGAGAAAAAGATCTATTATGTGAGTGCAGAGGTCAGAGGGGTGAGATGGTGTGAATAAGCAGCTGCCCCCAATTCCTCAGCGATCGGTAGGAACCTTCACCAGTGCCTTGGACTTGTTGGAGCGGTTTAGGAATGCAAAGATCCTGATGGATTGCTGGATAGAGAAGATCTGAATCAGCATCATGGGCTGTCAACCATCAGATAATCCGTGGAAAATTGCCTTCGATCCAGTACACTCGACAGTTAAGGGGACTCACTTAGGAACATAATGGCTTGACTGCGCTTGAGGACCATCTGTCTGACAGCTTATGCAAATCGCCTGGGAAGCTACGTCACATATAAATACAGTCTGCAGTGAATTTGTGGAACTTCTTGTTGTACCTTCATCCTTCAACCGTTGAATGGAACAAAGCTCATTTGACCACATATTTATTTAGGGGACACTGACATTTCTGTATTTGGCAAAAGTGTGTTTCGCTAACAGAGGGCAAAAGAGATTCATATAAAGACTTCTCTCCAGAACAAAGTGGCCGTATGAAGCTACTTACACTGATTTACTCATTCGTATAGCTGGGTAATTCTTACTGGAGTACTTTAGGCTTAAGTACCTTGATCAGTGGTGCTATAACAGCAGGAAGTGGGATTCCAACCTGCAGCCTCTGAGAGTAGAAGCCATGGTGCCAAAGCTTACACCCCCTGCTCCCCTTTGTGTACTTGGATGACATATTCTGATTATTGCCTATGGTTTACTTTTATTCATTTAGCAACTTACAATGTTAAGGTTACAGTTGGTACAAGCTTAGAATTATTTACCCATTTATACAGCTGGGTGATTTTACTGGAGCAATTTAGGGTTAGTACGTTGCTCAAGGGTACTACAGCCAGAAGCAGGCATCAAACCTGCAACCTGTTGGATCCCAAGGCAGCAGCTCTAACCACCACGCTACCAGCTGTCCCTGTAGTTGCTGCAAGACAGCGATAAAGTGCCGTGTTTTTAGCTAATTTTGCGCTACATCATGTAGGAGTTCATTGGGTTTTGACGTTTTCCAAATGCTGCCCTACTACCAGTACACAGCGGATGGTAAAGCACACAGAACAGAGAGCACGGCCCGAGACTTGTGTTTCAGTAACTGAGATCGGAGCAGCACTGACTCATTTTCTGGAACTGTGAAACCGGAGCTGTGTGTGTCCACTGGCACAACAGGAACCCCCTCACTCGTTCTTGTCCTGGCAGCACATCTGGGCCTAAGATGACACACATAATGTTATTTGACCCTCCTTTAACCTCCTTCATAATTGCACTTGCTCGGTATGAAATCATTGCCTCGCTTCGGTATTGGAAAACACTAAGAATTCTTACTCTCATGATGTATTTGATACATGTTTTATGTAATTTTAGTCTTCAGTTTGGTTTATTTTTCTGGCAGAATGAAAACAGGCATTTATACACACATACACACACAGATGTTGAATCCAGATCATCTAAAACCACACCTATAGACCTTCAAGTCTTTCAGAAATCCTAAATATTTCCTGCATCGCAAACTTGGCCGTGGAGTTTCTCTTGCAGTTCACATCTGGCATTCAGCTGCTCTCTGGTGTGTGTCTGTCGAGGCTCTAAAGTGAACGCACTTTTGACTTACTGACTTCACTCTTCTAATTCGGTCAAAGGGCCCTCGTGATTCGAGCAAGTAATGCGAAACCTTCCTCGAAATTTCAACGAAAAGGGGCCATTTCTGGGCTGGTGAAAAATGATGGTGAGGTTGTCAGTGACATCCCAACACTCGCTGATGTGAACATCCATGTGCATCTTCCTCGCACCAAGAGTACAGCGTATGAAATATTTATTAGTTTAAAGAAGCACAGTCACTTAGTCCAGTTCCGCCCTTTTTTGCCACATATATTACAGAAGTAGGTGGATATAGAAGTGGTAGGGATTATATGTTTTCACTCTTATGAATTAGAAAATTCATCCATTTCTGCCCAGCTGAGTCATAATTAACCCGATCATTTAATTTGTTGCCCTCTGGTGGACTGGTGTCCCATCCAGGATGTATCCTGCCTCACACCATGTGTTCTGGGATAAGTTCAGACTCACTGTATCCCTGAATTGGACAAGTAGTTAATGGTGAATGAATGAATGAATGAATGAATGAATGAATAGGATGTTTATTTTGTGTAGCGCCCTTGTTCAAATGGACAAACCAACCTAGACTACAAATTGAGCTGAAAACTCCACATGAGAGCCTGCTGTAACAATGTGCTGAGCTCATATTCATCAGAGATGAAAAGGGACATTTCAGTTAATATCAGTAATTCTCTAAACCTGAGGACCTCATCCTTCAGAGAGTAAAATAAAGTTCTTTGGATTTTTCATTTGAGATGGTAAGTATTTGCATAACAAAGTAGCATTTTTAAAATTTCTGACTAAGGAAGCTCAAATATTGCAGGAAGATCGGTCAGAAACCCGTGTATCATCTTCTCAGACTTACTAAAAAGGTGCCGACAAATCCTCAGGTTTCCATCTTACGAAAGGAGATCTTCTCTGTCACAGAGGACCACTATAACCAGTGGCTTTGAAAAGGAGTAAATCTGCCACTGAGAGACCCCTTTGTGAAAACATCCTTTTCTAGCTGCTGAATGAGGTCACCATTAAAATGCTTTTCTATAAATGCAACCAGACTCAGAGATTATGGCAAAGCAACGAGTAGAAAAGGGAGAATGTGGAAGGATCCTTCCGCAGCATTAAAGGGTCTCGTTTTAACATGAAAACCCACCCCCTACCAACAACCACTTCATGAAACCAATCAGTCCCTACCCTCAACTGCTCCACCCAACCGACCCTTCTCGTCAACCACTGCACTCAACCACAAACCCCTACTTCCAACCACCTCACCCAACCTACAAGCTCTTACCCTCGACCACTACCCCTAACTGACCAACTCCTCTCCTGAACCACTACGCTCAACCACCTCTCCCCACCTACCAGCCCCTACCCTCAACCACTCCACACAAAGTATGGATACCCTCAACTACCATACTGAACCAATCAGTCACTCCCCCAGCAACCCCACTCAACCAAGTAGTCAATACCCTCAACCACCCCACCCAGCCTTTACCCTTAACCACTACATTGAACCACGCACATCTACCCACAACTGCCTCACTCAACCAGCCAGCCTCCACCCACAACTATCCCACCCAACAAACTATTGCTCAGTGGAGAGGGGCTGTGGGAGTCTTAAGTCCTCATGAGGCTACCTCTGGCTTCACGGTTGGGAGCATAGAAAAGGGATGGGGGCAGGCATCAGTGTTTTCAGTGAAGGAGCGACCAAGATAGTCGCCTTTAAGGGACATATTGAAAAATGAGTCACCACGTTTGGTGGAACTGCAGGTTCTATGAGTATATCCTGAGTATAAGTTTGTGGTGCGACTATCTTCACATTTCAATGAGTTTCATGTGAGGAAAACTGGAATGTGGAATTCCTTTAAGTGCGTGAATATGAATGGAATTTGAGAAGATTATTCCACGTGCAGTTTGCCTCTGTTGTAGGAAATATCATCTCCTGAGCCTTGTTGGCACTGCTGAACCACACGCTGAAAACTCAATGTGTCTGAATGCAAGGATGGTCTATTCAAAAGTGATTACTAAATTACCAGAGGGATAATCAAGCACAGATTTATTGTTTCTCTCTTCTGTGTGTCAATATATACAAGACGCACCTCTCCCATGCGGTAAATATGTTTCAATGAAATATGACAACATGAACACAGTCAGGTTTTTTTGGCTGTTGTGAAGATGCAACATTCAAATATCCGCCCCCTGCCACCTGTCAGGGGGTAGAGCGCCACTCCTTGGCACCAATGCGCATTGACAGGGTTCTCCAGCTCCGAGCTCCAGGACTCAGAGTAAAATCCATTTTTCTGGTGGCTTGCAAACTGAGTCTCTGGCATGTAGCGCTGTGCCTCAGTCATGCTTTTAGTGCGATTTCATTTTTCCAGCCTCTATTCATATTTTAGAGGGCAACGCAATCTTTGTATTTTCTGTGTTGTGTTCAGAGTTTTTGATGGAGATGGTTCACTGTTATGGCAATGACCAAATGCCTTGGAAACAATGTGAGTGGTCGCAATGAGACGGATCCGACTGATGGCACTTCCATCGTCCACATCATATATATTTATGTACATACATATACACATCTGACTGCATATGTGTATGAGGATAACAACATCTTGGAAGTTGGGGACTATAAAAGAGAACAAAGGACAACTACGTTCTCACACTTCCTATAAAGCAACCAGATGACAGAAGCTCCACCTAGACCTCATTTATAGAGATGCTATTTGCCACTGCAATACAAGACAGATTTGATCATTGTCTGTCTTACACAAGCGGCCCAGTTCACTTGACATGAATGTGTCACTAATGATGATGGAAACTAGAGGAGATCACGGGATTCTTGGTACCAGACTTAGAATCACTGTATAGACGAAATCTGAACATGAAGTATGGCGTTCATGGGCTGACCAGGGAGCAAGGTAGGGTACACCCAGGACAGGATGCCAGTCCATCACAGGGGAATCACATACTCATTCAGTCACACACACACACACACACACACACTAAGGGCAGAGTGACCAATTCACCTGAAATACATGTAGTTCTTATTCTTCAGCTGCATAAACAAATACATATTGCTTTCTGGCTACACATGTGACACGTCACTTTGTCCTCCAGCCACTTCCAAAGTCAAACAATGATTTGTCTCGAGGACTTAGTGGCCAGAGAAGAGAGAACTTTGTGCAGCAGACATCCGTCCATCTGTCTATCTCTCTCCTGATCACAGACACAACGTGAGCCATTAAAAGCGAAGGTTTCCTTGCTGAAGGACTTCTATCAAATTCATGCTGAATTGCGCTACTCCTCTATTCTCGTGGATGTTTTTTTTTAAATGGGAGTGAAAGTGGTCACATGTGTGCTCCTCTTGGCAGGCAGACTGGTGTTTCTCGGGGTAAACAGAGCGGCGGATCTTACAGGCGGCCCCTCCAGCCTCCTTCCAGCTGGGAGCAACAAAACAATCCCATCTGGGCCACAGAGCTCCGGTCATGTGAGTCCAGCCTGTTGTTGTCTTTGTTTTTTTTTTTTTAAAAAAAATCTTGACTCTTACTTCCCCACTCATACCGAAACAGGCAGCCCTGGAAACAGAGAGTCCCACCCTGCATACAGCCACAGCTTCATCACAACTGTTCTTAAACAAAAGACCATTCGGGGGGAGAGTGTGTGTGTGTGTGTGCGTCTGTGTGTGGTGGGCATTATAACTCCTGCTCATCTGGCTCCTCTTCAGTAGATTTGGCACTGTGGCCGCTTGTTTTGGAAGCCTTTGAAGCTTCTCCCCCCTTCTTTTAATTTTCCACTTTGCCGTTTGAGAGAAAATTGATGCCAGCCTGCAAAGCAAAACAAACATATAATTAAAGAAAGGGCTCAGCGGCCGTCGGTATCGGGAGACACTGCGTCGTGTGCTGATCGTGTCTCCGCAGAATGACGGAGACACTAGGGACACGGTCAGGCAGTCGGTCCAAGCCTGGGGGCACAGCAGACACGTGTGACCTAAAACCCCACTGACCGACATGCCGAATACATCATCTATACCTTTCAGAGACAACGCGCTTTTCAATTTGATGTAAAATGGTAGGTAGGCAGGGGGGGTTGGAACAGGTCCTGCTCTCCAGTGGGTCTGGGGTTCAAGTCCCGCTTGGGGTGCCTTGCGACGGACTGGCGTCCCGTCCTGGGTGTGTCCCCTCCCCCTCCGGCCTTACGCCCTGTGTGTTGCCGGGTAGGCTCCGGTTCCCCGCGACCCCGTATGGGACAAGCGGTTCAGAAAATGTGTGTGTCGTAGGTAGGCTGACTACTCGTAACCATTTGGCAAAGAAATGTTTTTTAGCGCTGTGGACGACACCAGAAGTTCACTCTGTAAACATGCGAATGACCGAAGTGTTTAAATTTCTCCCACCTGAAAAAGTGACATTTGATTTGGACGGCCAGTCTAATGAATTCTGGAACATCTGGACAGCCTTCTGGAAGTTATTAGAAAGTGCTACAAGATCACACCTGACAATTTGTAACCTTTGGATACTGAGCCCTCACGCTACGCTTTGTTGACATATTGGCATTTTCTCGGTGTTCTCTCTCTCTCTCTCCGTATGCTGTTGTGACCCTGTGCTGCTCATATAAGCAATAAGAAAAGTAATAATAATTGGATTGACTCTGATCCAGTATGTGTTTGTCTGGGTTCAGTTATCCATCTAATTCCCCTTAGCCAAACAGGCCTGGAGCCAAAAAAAATTCCAGTTGTCAAGGTACGTCGGATTGACTGGGACCAGAGTGTTTACAAAACAAACCCCTCCAAAGAAATCTATGGAACTGTGCTGCCGTTGCGTGTTGCAGTGTCACACCCTCAGGAATCTACAGGAATCTAATGTGGCACCACTTTCACAACAACACAACAGCAGCATGATCTCCGATCGCGCATTTCCATACTGTCCAGGACAAACTGTGCTTTTCACTCGAACATCACGGTTCCCACGTGGAAATTTGTGCACATTTGCATGAGTCCATTTGCATGTAGACGGACGAAAAGGCGGAGGCTCCCAACTTGCTATCAGTGAATAAACAGCACGGTGAGCGTTGCGCACCCGTTATTTAGTGGGCGGTGCTTCACAAGTTACACTGACTCCCTCTTGCTGTGACAGGGACACGTTTTTGGAGCAGATGGCTGTACCCCCCGTGGACTGTACTGGTCAAGGTTGGGGAAGCACATCACTTCCTGCCAGGGGCCAACGAAGACGTGTGCAGACATCGATCCTCCGCAGAGGGCCCTGCAGACACACTTTGCAAGAGAATATCTCAGGAAGGTCCCAACTGCGAAACTTTGTGAGTCTTCGCAGAAAGCCGGAACACGGAGTAAAGCAGCTTCGGGAAAATGTCAGTCAAAGTTTCTCTAAAAAGGTCAACGGGTCAGAGTGCCTATCTGAAGTTAGCTGACATTTCTTCAAATGTGACTTTTTTAATGGGACATAAAGAGGCACAACAGGGTGTAATCAAATATTAAGCAGAGCTGGGTAGAATACGTATTTATGTTTGTTTATTTCGCTCACACTATCCTCCAAAGCAGCTTACAATGATTCACCCATTTATACAACTGGGTCATTTTAACTGTAGTAAGGTGGGATTCAAACCCGGGTCTGTTGAGCCAAAAGGCAGCAGCTCTAACCACTGCGCCCCCTGCTGCCTCGCTATGGGTGGCTTTAAATGTTCAACAGAACCGCAGCTTCTAGTAACTTCTTTGGGGAAAAACTTTGAATGATCTCAGCTACAGCGCCATCAGATAACCATCGTGCTGTAACGGGTTTCTGTTACTGTGGTAAAAGAAGTGATTGTCACACATATGAATGTTTATCCTGTAAAGTGCAGGAATGTCACTTCATATTTTATTCTTTGCTGCTGCAGTCATATAGAGCGCCTAAAACCTGCCTTGTGCATATAGTCTCATTTGCTCTGTACTGAATTTCATCTAGTTCTCGCTGATTTTATGAGCTATAACTGCCCCCACCGAGGAAAAGAAAGGCTCTTCTGCTTTAAAACGGAGAATTTCCAAATCCTTTTTCGAAAAACTTTAATCTCTATTCACTTGAAACATGTATCATCATGTCATGTACTAATATCCAGTTTGCTTCTGTGACTTCCGTCACTAAATCATTTAACGTTTCACAGAGACGCAGATTAAAATTACTTACAGTGTCGCGATTAGAACGAGAGGCATTTCAACGACTTACATCCGACAGACAAAGGTAAATTACAGTTTTTACTGTAAAGGGTTATACTCTAACGGTGAGCTTCTCGCGCCCTCTACTGGCCGCAGTCTGACTGCCAATTCACCGAGGTGCTGTGAACCGGAAGTGTTGGTGGAAATGTGTCGTACACGAAACACCGCAGCTCACATTATCCTTGTTCAAATACGATGGGATTTTACGTTCGAAACGTGATCTGATGTACCGAGGGGTAATGAGAGCTTTCATTCATATTTCTCCTGACATCTGCTTAGTGGCTCTGTTCCGTAACCCGGAAGTATATTTCGCGCCACAACTCATGGAACGCGCGTTACTTAGAGATACACACTGTACATAGCGAGACCCCACAGCAGCGTCGTCCGCCATATTGGAAAACTTACTCACCTTGTACAGAAAAATACAAGATGCACTGAACCTTTCTCCGAAAAAGTCTTCCAAGTTCTGTCTCGGACAGTTCTCAACCTATTTCCATGAAATATATATAAAGCTAAACATTTTCAGTTGATCAAACCCGCCATCATCTACTACTGCCTGTATCTGTATCCGCTCTGTTACTATTCATTGCACCGTAAGTGTACTCTGTATTTGTATCCCCCCTGTTATTACTCAGGAATCCCACTGTTAGAACGAGACGACGTAGTAAGCAGAGACGCTAGCTAAGTTACGTCTTGTCAGTCCTGAATCATGACTTTCACTTACTACTGTTTTTAGAAGTTAGAAAAGCAAAGTGTTTAGACTTTACTCTTTGGATTGAGCTTTCCAGTTCCAATCAGAAACGTCTGCTAAATGAATAAATGTAAATGTCTGACCACCACAACATTGTCGCCGCGCCGTTACTCTGCCGCCCACAATAACCCGGAAGTATATTTCTTGGAGTGGGTTACAGTGGCGCCTTCTATGCCGTTCCCCCACATCGCTGAGCTCGTCGTGTGTCCCGTGACCCGGAAGTACATTTCTCCATGTGGCCCGAGCTTGTTCGTGTATTGGTGCCGGTTTGCAGTTATACGAACTAAGACAGTTGTGATATTATTAGTTAATGTTCACGGCGTCCGCTTTGCCACATCTTGTCACTTTCACGTACGGAAGAAGGTAACAGTCAGTGCCAAAAATATAAACTTTTTTTCTCGTGTTAAAAACTGTCTCCTTCCTTGTTTGCTGGGTGACGTCTGACTCTCTCTGTCTGTGTGAAAAAATTGGCGTCGTCGTTATGAACCGCTTCATCATCAGTTTCAATGAGCTCACAACGGGGATCATAAAATGGGATTTAAACGTAGCAAAAGCAGCTGCTCATGACCGTGTGCTGTCAGTGTGTTGACACCTCCCGGGAACAGCGAGTGATTGAAACGATGAGTTCTGTCCCGCAGCTTTTTGCGGTGTGTTTTGTTGTCGTTTCTCGATCATCATCATCATCATCATGTCCTGCAGGCCATTCACTTCCTCTCTTTGTGTGTGTGTGTGTGTGTGTGTGTGTGTGTGTGTGTGTGTGTGCGCGCGCGCGCTCCAGCAATGTCTGCCAGGCACGGTGAGCAGACCCTCGAGGACCCGGAGCTGCAGTGTTGTGGACACGACCGTGGTCCAGTTACGGTCACAATGGGGGCCACGGTGCCCACGGGCTTCGAACACTGCGCTGCCGAGGAGGTCCGAGAGAAACTCGGCGCTGAGGCGAAAATCAGCAAGGACCGTGGTAGAATATACTTCCAGATGAGCTCCGACAGCCTTCCCCTGGTAAGACCGCAGAAATCGAGCGAACACAGTAAAATCGCTCCAGAGATGTGTCCCGCTTCTGGACGATTCTTCTCTTCCAAATGCCTGTGCTCATGTATGGTTTGAGGAGTCAGGTAACCATGGTAACGCTGCATGTCAGCTTGGATAGAGGTGTAAACAAGGAGAATTTTTTTTTTTCTCTCCAATGCAGGGCAGCAGTGGTCCAGAGCCTATCCTGGACAACACACACACACACAGCATCTCCTCACCAAAATGTCAGCACCTGTCTGTATATTTCATGCAGCTGAGATCATTGTTACTCTAATCAGTTGTGTTGGCGAGTCACTGTGTGAGGTAAGCAATATGCTTGACAGTGACTCAGCAGTGACTCTTCTCACATTTTTAATCCTTTCACAGTAACTCTTTGCCTTGTGTGCATCTCTGAGTGTTTCTCCAACCAAAGCGAACGACATCATGTTCAAACCTGCTCGCACTTGTTGCCTTTTGAAAGAAAGGTGGCCTTTTATGACATAACCGGGACTTTGGAATTGTGATAGTTTCAGTGGTGTTGCGCAGAAACAAGGTGGCTCTTTTGTTAGGCATGTCTTGTATCAATAAAAAACAGAGAAACTCCAGTAGATTTCCTCTGTTTACTCTGCTCACGCCCCCACCCCTCAGTGGTAACTGCTCAGTGACTCAGTGCCATGAGTAAATTGCTATGATTTCACAGTATTGTGGTGATGTCATAGAGTAATGTTGAACTGAAACAGCAGAGGCCTCATCTGGCATTTTTTTTTAAAAAACTAATTCAAACATTACGTTGCATTTTCTGTCTGTTCTGCTCCAGGTGCATCAGCTGAGGTCGGTCGACAACTTATTTGTCGTGGTTAAGGAGTATGTGGACTACCAGTTCAAAGATTCAAAGGTTAGTAAGCTTTGGAAAAGGGATTAATACTCCCTTGACAACTTTCCCATGTTTTCCCATGACATACCTGTCCCTGGCGCTGAAACCGACCGTACAGATTCTGCAGGCTGTTGTTTTAACGCTGTGTATAAACGGGTGGTTTAAAAATAGTGATGATGATTCTGCACCTTATTATTTTCATTGATTGGAAGTTTACCTACAAAGTTTGTATCCAGGTGACAATATTAAGGGGTGGGGGGTGTTGCACAGTGCCAGTAGACCCGCTGTGTAAGATGTTTTATTAAGAGCCTGTGTTACTGGCACTTTAATGCACGCCATCGCATGCCGGTAAAAGTGTGAGATCAATACGCAGTTCTCTTATTTTAACAACAGGAGGAGACGCTCAAGGATTTGCAGGATCTGGCCTCGAAGCTCCCATGGACGAACCCACTGGAGGTTTGGAAACTGAACAATGTGCTGAAGAAGAGGAGGTGGCGGCGGAGAGGGGCGAATGTCTCCAGGCCGAACCCCAGCAGCGATGGCGCCAAAGAGGGGACGCAGGAGGGCGCTGCAGACACGGAGACACAGAGCCTCGAAGCAGAGCCCGAGCAGCCTGGCAGAGTGGAGGAGGACTATGAGGACAACCAGGGACAGCAGGACAAGGGTTCTGCAGAAACGGGGGCTGAGGGCACCCCTGGAGTGCTCAAGTTTCGGGTGACGTGCAACCGGGCCGGCGACAAGCACAGCTTCACTTCTAACGAAGCCGCGAGGGACTTTGGCGGAGCCGTGCAGGAGTTCTTCCAGTGGAAGGCAGACATGACCAAGTTTGATGTGGAGGTAATGCTGCGGCAGGTTGTCTCAACATGTGTCCCGTGTGTGCAGGCTCAAGTGACATCTCGTCCGTCTGCCAGACACAACAGTCGCTTCAGCGAAATGTTGCATGTCTGGCAGGCAGGGTGACGACGGCTTGGCGGTAATGCTGTGTAAACATTTTGCCTGGCAACCGGTGCAGTCGCTAAGCACCGCTCCGTGCCTGATCGGCGGCTCAGGAGTGCTCTGACATACCCTGCAGGTTCTCTTGAACATCCACAACAACGAGGTGGTGATCGGCGTTGCGCTCACAGAGGAGAGCCTCCATCGCAGAAACATCTCGCACTTTGGGCCCACCACTCTGCGCTCCACGCTGGCCTACGGCATGCTCAGGTGACCCGCGGCATCACCCTTGGACCTCAAAGGCCAACTTTTCCTTTTCAGTTAAAAACCAAACCAGCACCTCTTTTATTTGAAACACTTGTTGGGTTTTTCTGTTGAGTGTTTTGTAGTGAGGGGGTGAAACGATGCAGCACAGGTGGCAGCGAGGCAGAATGTAAAAGCCTCTGGAGAAGAGAAGTCATCCTGGGTTACCTTGGTATTTCTTAGCCTGATATACATATTGAACAACGGAGGCTGGTGGCGTAGCAGTTAGAGCCACCATCTTGCATTTGAAGGACTAGGGTTCGAATCCCACCCGCTGCTGTATTACCCTTGATTCAGGTACTTTTCCTGAATTGATACAGCAAAAGTTACCCAGCTGTATAAATGGGTAAATTGATGTAAACAGCTTAACAGTGTAAATTGCTTTGGAAAAAAGTGTCAAGTAAATTATTTAATTTAGATTAATTAATTAATAACAATAAGGTGCACTGAAGTGCCACAAGTGGCTCCTCTAGAGGTTAGAGGTGTCGCCTGCATTCCTGCACAGGCACTTGTGTTTTACATAAAGAAACAGAGTAATGAACAATGAGTCCATTCATCGTGATTTAAAGGAACGTGTCACAAGATTTATCAGGATAAAGCGGGACAACGACAGCATGTTGATTCGTCACGCTGATGAGGTGCTTCATGTTGCTTCATGTCAGTACCCTCTGTTGATTTAATTGAGTCACTAACTGTCCCTTTCACTGCAGAGTGTGAAGTGCTGTATGTTTCTTTCACTCTTTACCTTCAGGCTTTGCAAGCCACAGGTGTCTGACGTGATAATTGACCCAATGTGTGGAACCGGAGCCATACCCCTCGAGGTGTGAGAGCGCAAGACGTGTATATACATGTTGGTTACGTTGCCTGGATTTTTTTTTCTATGCTTCCGTTAACCGTACCAAGAGTAATGTACACACAGAATGTCCGCGAGGTACTGTCAGTGGTTAATATCGAAGGTCCTGCTTTGTTGTCTCTTCATGCAGCTACCAAGTGACATAACTGCTGATTTTTTTTCAATCCACCAGGGGGCCCTTGAGTGGAAGCATTCTTACTACCTGGCTGGAGACAACAACGACCAGGCGGTGAACCGCACAGTCAACAACGTCGCTCACATCCACAGGAAGAGACAGGAGAAAGGCTGGTGAGGCCCCAGACTGCGCTTCGCTCCCCAGTCAAACATCCATTAAAATGCACAATGTGCAATTTTGGAATTTCTTGACACCCTTCCGGGATTTGATAGATGGCACTGTGTGATCATACCTGCTAAAAATTTCCACCTGTAGGCCTTCTATTAAGGAAGTTGGCAGCTTTGCAAACTCTCCATGTTTCCAACTCAGTGCGGTTTATGAATGTAATAAATAAATTGAGAGAGAAAAAAGGTTTGAACACATTTGTCACACACATCCAGTAAATGGCGCTAATGCGTCCGGGTGCTAATGCTTTTTATGTTTTGAGCACAGTGGACCGTGGGGTCTGCCCATAGACACGGTGCAGTGGAATCTGTGTCGTTTGCCGCTGAAGACGGCTTCTGTGGACATCATCATCACCGACATGCCCTTCGGGAAGAGGTGATCTGCAGGGCGCGTTCCTGAGTCAAACCTTTGCTTAGATAGCAATGACCTGTATAGAGAGTCACTGTAGCGTTTATTTGTGAATTCACTGCAGCGCAATGTCAGGAAAAAAACTGCAGGAAACAGTAATGTTTGTTACTAGTGCTCATGAATTTGGTCGGCTTTCGAGCCCAGGATTATGTGAAGGAATTATTGCAACAGAAGAAAACATTGCAACTTGCCTATGTCGTATTTTGACTGAAAGAAACGTTCGCTCAAACAGATGCTCTCAGGGGGCAGCAGGTGACGCAGTGGTTATAGCTGCTGCCTTTGGTTTAAATCCCACTTCCTGCTGTAGTACCCTTGAGAAAGGTACTTACCCTAAGTTGCCCCAGTACAATTGCTTCGCTGTGTAAATGGCTAATTTTGATAGCTTAACATTGTAATTCCTTTGGGGAAAAGTATCCAGTAAATTAATACATGTAATATGGTAAGAATTATTATAAGCAAAAAGTAACACTTGAACTTCACAGGAATAGTTTTAACAATTATAATTGAATAATATTTAACATGGCAGGATTTTGTAATCTTTTTTTGTACAGTTTCAAATGTTTTTTTGGAAGGGAACATGGAATATAAAAATATTCCTTGTGGGTTTTGTTGTCCGCTTGTAACTTCTACGTAATGTGCTGACTGTACGTATTGTTGTGTCTGCTTATTTGCCTCATTTGTTCCTGAAGGATGGGCTCAAAAAAGAGGAACTGGGACTTGTACCCCTCGTGTTTGAGGGAAATGGCCCGTGTTTGTCGACCCGGGACTGGCAAGGCCGTGCTGTTGACGCAGGACAAAAAATGCTTTGCCAAGGTACTGGATGATGCTCTCAATTTCCTGTGCGCCCGGCAGCGTCGACTGGGTGTGCGGTGGATACGGCTCGAAATTCCCATGAAAACTGTCGTGCTTGTTGGGTGGGATGGATAATGAGTCAGACTTGTGAGCTGGAACTTTGGACTTAAAATAAAAAAAGCAGGAAACCAGTGGCTTTTTGAGTGTCTCAAAAAAAAAAAAAGTAAAAGAAGAGGTTCAAGCAAATAAGTATCTGGTCAAAGGCTAATTCTTGCAGATACTTTTCGAATTACCTAGACTGTGCAGACTGTGGAGTAAATATCAGATCTGACATAAGAGGGCAGAATTTCCATTTGAAAAAAGTTGGGCCAGAAGGAGTTCGGCAGGGATGGGAAGGTGAACTTCGGTCTTCTGTGATCATTACCAAATCGTCTACAGCTTTGTCAGATTTGGGTGTCGTAGTGATAAGTGAGACGTATCAGTATTTCTCCAGTGAGGTTCCATGAGTACAAGGTATCCGTTTTCAAGAGCTCAAGGATCAGGGATCGGTTCCAGGTGTTGGAAGCAGCAAGATGATCAATAATAAGCGTGTGGTGGGTAACTGCGGTCCAGAGTCTATCGTGGAGGAATGTCGAGTGAGACATGGTTCATCCTGCATGGGACCCCAGTCCATCACGGGGCAGGAAGGAAGTTTTATGTCGAAAAGTAAATGTCTCTGTTGGAAATAGAGCTGTTTTGTTTTCACTTTCAGGCTTTGTCCAGGATGGGGGGGCTGTGGCGCAAGTCCCACACAGTGTGGGTGAACATCGGTGGGCTCCACGCTGGCGTGTATCTTCTCAAAAGGGTGGCGTCTGCTTTTGGGGAGACCCCCGAAGACACTGACGAGAGAAGAGACCCTCGAGGCGCCGAGACGGCCGGGGAAGAGAAAGAGGAAAATTAACGGAAATTAGCAGGAAGTCCTCCCTTGTGGTGCAGAGCAATATTGACAATATTGACAATATTTACAATGCAGAACAATATTAAGAGTGTCCGGTTTTCTTACATGTGGAATTCAGGTGGATGAACCCCGAGCTGAAAAAATTCAGTGTGAAGATCATTTCTGTTGTAAGTTATTTCAAGCTGTCAAAATTATGGTCTTAGAAAAAAATGCCAACAGTCTGTTTTCTTTCCACTTAACTGCTGTCGTTTGGAAAATTAAATGTTCTAAACCCAGATTTTGGAGTATTGGTACTTTTTTATTTAGCAAAACTAATTTGTGGGCTCTGACATTCTGCATTTTTATTTGGGCAGGGGCATGCTGTTCAAACTGACTCTTCTTTGTATTTAATTTCAGCAAAAACACATGTTAGGTGTCCTGTCCATTTGCGTTTGGGGTTTGAAATGTTTCTAGGAGAGATCAATACAGGTGTATCAATAAGGGAAAGAGGGCGAGAAATAGTTGCAGTGCTTCTCCCTGCAGTCACTCTCTCTCTGTCTGCTTCACTGCAGTGGTGCCTCTAGTTCACAGGCAGGAGGGGGTTCGAATCCCACTGCCTGCTGTGGTGCCCTTAATAGAGGCTCTTATCTGGAGGTGGCTTTGGCCGAAAATGTCCTTTAAATAATAGTTAATAATAATAGTAATAATAACAGTGTTATGTGAGTCACGTCACTGACGTAATTAAGCTCGGAAAACGTGTTTTAGGCGAGTATGATCGAACACACACACACACGTGCGGGATGGGGTGTGTATTCCGTCACGTCTCATCGAAATTTTTTTTTTTTTTTTAATGTGACAAACGACGCAAGAAAGAAAAGCGGGATGGAGATCAACACCCCTTTTCACGCCCCTCGTCCTCATGATATAAGGAGGGACCGCGAGCGCGCACACAGACACGGACACACACACACACACGTGGGCGCGCAGACAGACAGACAGAGCCGATCAGGTGTGTGAGACCGAGATGTGGACCGCGCAGCTTCTCTTCTCCTGCCTGCTGCTGCTACTCCTCTTCGTCTTCATCCTCCTCCTCTCCGGACGGACCAGGTGAGCCCCGTCCCCCGTCCGCCACCACCCCACCGGCACTTTGTTACTCTTCATTTACCTCTCCGCTTTGCCCACTTTCCGCAATTACTCTTTACCCACCCCGGTAACTTTTACTCCATCAGTTCAGTCCCGCTTCCTCCACCGCGGCGTCACTGCACGAGGTGGGATTCGAAGCAACAACCTTCGGGTCCCGTCTAAGTTATTTGCTCCATTGAGCGTTTCGGGATTCTTGTGCGCTTCTTGACTCGGTCATTTATATTATTGTCGTTATTGACTCTTTTTGCTCTTCCGAACAGACAGTGTGCGTCTGAAACACACACACTGCACGTTCAAAGATGATGTACCTGCGCAGTTACCATAGCAACTGCTCCACGCTGTGGTGCTGTGGTGGAAAAGTGAATATACTCTAGTAAAAGCAAGAGTAAAGAGTAAAGGAGGGGGTACACACTCGTTTGGAGGCTTGGAGTGTGTTTCACTTGCTTCATTTAATCTATTGACAGACATCATTTCCAAAATGTTCTATATCACACTGTATGATTTGTAACCTTTACATATATAATGTATTAATCTGAGTTAATATCCATCCTATCCTATCCTAATATTGGCTACTGGGTACCGAACAGGGGCAGTGTACTGGTACTGGTAATGGTACTGGTAATGGTACTGGGGGTCTCTCCTCCATCATTGTCCCTGGCTGTTGCTCCAGACTTTGACACAAGAGCTTCACTTTGTCCTCAGATGTGATCTGTGATACAACTGAGAAAAGTAACAAACTAACTGTGCTTCGAATCCCGTGCCTGCATCCAACTCTCTCCTTCCGTCGAAGTGATGAACCCCTTGTGTTTTTTCTGAGCCGTACTTCGCTTTGGGGAAAAGCATCTGAGAAATGACTGCACGTAAATGTACCTGTAGTTAATAATTAATAGTAATAACAAACTTTATCAACTATATTATTATTAATTATTACCAATTACCTGTAGCAGGTTATGATTTACCCTGTTTACCCTACGCTTTGGGAATGTAGCAGGTCAACAACAGCACAGCACAAAGTCTTATTATAGACACGTTTTGGCTCAGGTACCCATGTGAATATAGTGCAGCGCCAGGAATTTCCCCTCAGGCTCCAGCACTCAGAATGAAGCACTAGGAAATAACACACGATCCATATTTCCATTTCCCTGAAACAGTGATTTAATTTAGATAAGCCTGGCATGGGAGCGCCACGGCTCAGGCTGTCTCGGGTTCTCGGCCGCGTGTTCCCCCTGGGTTTGTGTGGGTTACTGCGGGTCCTCCGGTGATCCAAGAACACAGTGTCTCAACGAATTTATGACCCTCATAAATTACCCCAGTGGAAAGGTTGAGTTCTGTGACCCGTCCAGGACATGTTCCCAAATCCCGGGACGCCATCCCAACGTGACCTTCACCAGATAATTACTGAAAACAGATGAGCAGATAAATGAGGCTGTGGCCCAGCTCAGTGTTGTCAGTAAAACTTAATTCCCTGTTTCCAATAATTGTCTCCAACTTGTATCGTGTGCAACGAGAAGGAATTTTAGAAATTGCAATCTTTAAAAAAATTTTTTAATAATAAGCAGTTTTGTTAGAAAACTGAAGATCTGCCGCCTTATATATGATGTAAACGCTGTCTGATTCATCGCTGCTCTGTGTCTTTGAAAGTTTGTCGGTGACGTTTTCTAGGAAACGTCTGTTGTCTGTTTTTTCCCTTAGCCAACTTCAATTTTGAAAATAAGTTCAGTTTTCAGCCCGTTTTCTGTCATCCAAGTACACTACAAATTTGTGTTCTGCACATATATAATCTTCACGTGTTTTATGATTACATAAAAAATTTATATTCAATGTTATGATGATAAGGGGGGTGCAGTGGCGCAGTGGGTTGGACCACAGTCCTGCTCTCTGGTGGGTCTGGGGTTCGAGTCCCACTTAGGGTGCCTTGCGACGGACTGGCGTCCCGTCCTGGGTGCGTCCCCTCCCCCTCCGGCCTTACGCCCTGTGTTGCCGGGTTAGGCTCCGGTTCCCTGCGACCCCGTATGGGACAAGCGGTTCTGAAAATGTGCGTGATGATGATTAATAATAATAATATGCTACTTACAATGGTTTACCCATTTGCATAATTATCTTACACAAGAAGAGTACAGCGGCAGGTAGGATTCAAACATGAAACCTTCTGATCCAAAGGTTGTCTGGGACTATTTGAAGCTTTTTGTTTCTTAACAGTGAAAGTGTGTAGTTTTCCATGTTTGACTGCTATTTTTTGGGAGTAACAGTGTGAAAGCAGCTTGTTGCTCACTTTGTAATCGCACATTTGCTGTGTGGAATCCACAGCGATCGGAGAACTTGATGTAGAAGCGTTGCCATCATCACCGAGGGTCACGTGTGATGATGAAATGTGCTCATTTGTAGCACCAAAGAGCATAACAATCATACGACCCTGGTGATGCTTCTTGGATATGTTGGATATGAATGTTATGGAAGGAGGTAAAAGATGAAAGTACAAGTCACTCGGTCCCTTTCATTAACCCCTTGTCCTTGTCAGGGTCACAGTGGTCCGGAACCTGTCCGGGGGGGTGAATGATGTTGGTAAATGTGTGGAATGACTGTAAAAGTGCACGTGTGGAATCGCCATCTTTTCTGTCGTACCTGCAGATCGAAGAGAGAACCGCCGTTAGACAAGGGCCGGATTCCGTGGCTGGGACACGCCCTCGAGTTCGGAAAAGATGCCGCCAAGTTTCTGACACGAATGAAGGAGAAACACGGCGACATTTTCACGGTAACTTTGCGGCTTCTTCCAAATCGCAACGTGCGCGCAATATGCGCCGGGGGCGTTTAGCACTTGACAAATCTCAGCTGGAGAGCGGAGCGGCGCGCAGGTGGGGCTGCCGCACTTTTCTCGGCAGAAGAAGAGAAACTTTTCGAGAGAAGAAAATGTTCAGTGCAGAAGTGGCCTCTGCGTGACCTCTCGCGGCGTCACGCATCTCGTCCACGTCGTGGGCGATCTCGTCGGACAGGTTCGGCCTGCCGTTGCGCGGAATAAGGAGGAGAGGCGTTCGACCCCGAAGGAGCACGGCAACGAAGCGCCGGCGTCCTAAGTAACTAACGCTCTTTGTCCTCCAGGTGCGGGTGGCGGGTCGCTACGTCACCGTGCTGCTGGATCCGCACTCCTATGACGACGTGCTCCACAACTCCACCTCCCTGGACTTCAGCCGCTACGCCCAGGTGCTCATGGAGCGGATCTTCCACCTGCGCCTGCCGCAGTACAACCCCGCTGCCGAGAGGGCCGCCATGCACAAGTACGTCGCCCCCGGCCGATTTCTGGGAATTGTGCGCTTTCGCGCGCGGCAGTAGCAATAAAGTCTGGAGTAAATTCGGGAATTTCCCCTTAACTTAGCTTTTTACGTTTCTTATTCGGAAAGGATTTGCTACTTTCCACGCAGCAGGACCATGTAGAATAAAGCCTCAATTTACAATCGGTCAACTTGCGAACGTTCGGAAATATGAAGAGATCGGGGAGTCGCAGCAGTTCCTCTTGTTGCTGTTTGACTGGAAAACAAGAATTGTAAAGGGGCCGCAGGCGGCGTAATGGTCTGGGGAGGTGCCCAGGTCATGGGTTCGCATCCCACGTACTGTTGTGACCTATGCCGTAGTATAGCTTGTTGTGACTTATGCCATATACCTTGAGCAAGGTATTTACCCAGAAGAGATAAAGTAAAAATTACTGTATAACTGTATAAGTCGGTAAATAATTATAAGTAGCCTGACGCTGTAATTTGCTGCGCAGAAAAGCTTCGGCCGAATGAGTAAATGTCACAAAAAAGGTGAAACGAGGTAAAAAGAATGTCATCAAACATCACCACTACTTTTCTCATAGATCCTTGTTCTCTTTGCATCTGAGGAGTAAATGTCCACGCTTGTTTCTCCAAATATCTGTTCACCACCCTTCTGTGTGCGTGTGAGTGTGCGTGTGTGTGTGCGTGCGCACGTCCACCCTTTGCACAGCTGACTGGATGCAAAAAACTTCCTTTTTCATCCTGAACTGCACAAGTTCTTTCTTATCACGACAACCAAGATTTTATCACTGTAAATAGAAAAAACGTCGGTGTAACTAAGGTTGGCACAGTGAATGTTGCTGTGGACCAGCGATGAAGTCAAAGGTCAAATTCCAGCGAGGGGCCGGGATAGACGCTCCGGCAAATACAGAGTACAAATATGGCGCTGCGTGCTGTGGGCAAACGGGGTAAATAACCCTCTACAAAGAAAGAGTGAGTGAGTGACGGAGCGCCGGGGTCGGGAGGACACGGTAAGAGTGACTCTTGTCCACCTTCTCAGGCATTTCCACGGGGAGAGTCTGGCTCGTCTGAACGCCACCATGTACCGCAACCTCCGGGGCCTGCTGGAGTCCGACACGCTCCCCGACCCGACGCGCTGGAAGCAGGACGGCCTGTTCAACTTCAGCTACGGCCTGCTCTTCAGGTTCTCCGTCTGCGTTACACACCCTGCATAAACAGTTTACAAACACATCTTTAACGGGACCATTGTTTGTAAACATACGGGGGCGATACTTGGTGGGGGGGGGGGTCACATAGCACGAGGCCTAAAAGGGTGGGACGTTATTCCAGCCTCCAACTCCTACCCGCACCAGCATGCACCTACTGACATGCAAACATGTCGCCTGGTCCATTTCATCTTGTCCGGTGTGTGTGTGTGTGGACTGATATCCACATCGGCAGGAAGATACAAACTTTACGGATACCAAAATATTCTGTGCTACCAAACATGAAAATGTATATGGGAAACTTGGCTTCTTTATTTTTATCAGTTAATGTGTCATTACATTTGTGTTTTCATTATTTGGGCTTGTATTTTTTAATATAGATAGCTAAATAGATAGGTGGATAGATAATTCAGAAGCAGATAACAGAGTCCACACCGCCAGCCACAGTAAATCACTGCGCTGACCTCTGACCCCACTCCTTCTACAGGGCCGGGTATCTCACCCTGTTTGGAGCGAGACACAACAACAAAAACGGGCCGACTGACATCTACAACGCGTTCAGGACGTTCGATGGCCTCCTGACAAAAATGGCTCGGACGACCCTCAAGCCAGGTACGGGTGCGAGAAACGGCGATGCCGCAGGATGACTGTTAGGTGAACCGATTACCGGAGACCTGACTAATCCCCAGCGTCTCAAATCAATTTCTTTGCTCTGGACTTTTCGGGATTACACCACATACTTCAGTGTGATGCAAGAACGTTTCAAACAATTTGCAACATCATATTAGTCACGTCATGATCATGTCGTTACATTTGATACAAGCAGAAATACTATCAGGTTCCTGTATATTTTTACACTCTGCATATATCCAAAGGTTTGAACTTAAAAAAGAAGATTTTTTATATGTATATATAAATTGCATGGCGGTTGACCAAAAAACAACTTTCACCACTTTTTCAGTGTGTTGTGGACTGAAGTGACATTGCTGTATAATAGCAGTGATCAGTGCTCATCTCACATCTCACTGCTCTCCCATCTGTGTCTTTCATCACACCTGTGCGGCACCACCTCTGCCCCGCTCTCATCTGATCCCGACACGCCCGGTTCCCCTCTGCCCTCATGACTCGCTTCTCCATCACCCTTTATTCACAACACCTGACCCTTGTTTCTGCGGTCCCGCCCTCAACAGAGGAGAAGCGGGAGGCCGAGTCGGTGCGGAAGCGCCTCTGGAGCCTCCTCTCCCCGGCCCGGCCAGGCGAGGGGGCGGCACCCAGCGCTTGGCTGCAGGGCTACCTGAAACACCTCGAGGAGGACGGTGCGGACAGGGATACGTGCACGCGGGCTTTGCTCCTGCAGCTCTGGGCCACGCAGGTGAATCCCCACCCCGCGCCCACGCCCGCCACGCACGCCTCATTCGTACTGCTCAAGCGGTGCCGACTCCAGGGTCACACGGAGCGTTACGGTTCAATTCAATTCGGTTTATTTTCATAGGGCTCTTCTCACGCAGTGACGCAGAGCACTTGAACACAGGCAGTAGGCAAAGAAACAAATACAGCAGATATAATGGTGCTAAGAATGAGCCTTTGTTTTCATTGTGTGCGGGAATTCCGCTCCTGCGGAATGCACGTGACACGCGTCGCTGGCCACCTTGTGACGACTGCCATGAGCCAAATGACAGAGTTTAGCGCACGCTGTGGCACATGTTCACGTACCAGCTCTGAACCACATTCCCTGCATGGACCTGCTCCGCCTTCATATGATGTTTCGCAACATCGCGGCTTCGCTTCCTTTGAGTGGATGAAGGTACATGAATCGACCTCAATGGGAGATGACGCGCTGTCTTTTAGCTTCGCCGTCTCCCGGTCGGCCACGTTGGCCGAGGTTTTCTGGCTGGCTCCCGTTGGCCCGTGCTGGGAAAAAACACACGCAAACACATACGCTCTCGCTCTCCAAGCACGGGCGCAGTACCTCAGTCAACCACTCGAGTACGATGTTGCCTTGCCTCATTTCACTCCGCAATACCCATCTTGGTCAAACTCGCAGAAGAAGAAATGAGACTCCGGGAGCAAAGGTGTGAGTCTCTAAACTAAGAGTGCGGCATCTTTCAAAGTCTCCACAGATGAAGGAAGAGGTGAATTTGCTGCTCCACTGCTGTAATGACACTTTAGGCCTGCTTTCTCTCAGCGACATGGACATTAGGGAGTGGTTAATTTTTTATTTGCTTAGCGTAGCCATATCCGGAAAGACTTTGCGTAACCCGAAACTCTGGCCATTATCAACTTATAAAGTTGTACATTAGCCAACATCTTTTAATTTAAATATATTTTCCAAATGTTCAAATGTTTGTACTGAGCTGTGTCTCAGTTAGTCAGCCTTCTTCAATAAAATTCCTATCCAAGTCCAATAAAAATGTGGGCGTGTGACAAATGGCCATATTTCATAGGTTTTAACGACCGTTTTATCGAGATATTCTGAACCCACCCACTGATACGGGCATTTTTTTTCCAATACAAATCACGAGGTCACCGTGCTGACGTCCTGCGTCTGTTTCTGTTGCTAGGGTAACGTCGGTCCCGCCGCGTTCTGGCTCCTGGGGTTCCTCCTGACCAACCCTGAGGCCATGAAGGCGGTGAAGAAAGAGTTCTCCGACATCCCGGTGGCAGCAGACGTGCCCGAGAACCTGATTTTGGAGAAGTTGCAGTGCACCCCTGTGTTTGGTGAGTCTGAGCTGGGAGCCTCCAAGACTAGGAGGCCTCGGGACGGTCTTATTCCTGCACATCCTACTGAGCACAAACGAGGCTTTGCTTTGAAAGAGACGCTTTCATGTCTTGGTAATTTATTCCGCTAATAATTTATATGCTCAGCCAAGTATGGAGAGAAGAAGTGAGGGTGGCATTTTCATGCTGTGTTTGAAATGACAAGATGGATTGATGTGATTAAAGTTCAGGGCAGTGGAGCAGAAGGTGGCGAGGGTGGAGCTCTTCCAGGTATTTCCGGGTTATAATCAGGCCTGGACCTGTGAGCCAATGACCAAATTACTCAGCTGTAGTCCAGATGCTGTATGGAGAGTGATTCAAACCAATTTTCAAATAATTAGCATAATTAGGTGAGTTCTACAAGACTTCGAAAAATAGAACTTGTTTGCTTCTGCCCTGAACCTGCTGTATCAGGCAGGTGTTGCGATCATATTTGATGTTTCATATTTAAAAGGTAATTTTTCCATAGACTAAGTGCTCCTCTAGCTTCACACTGGATGCAGGACACAGGATGTCCAGTGTAGATGTCACGTACAAGCTGCTTCTTAGTGCTTTTTTTTTTTTCAAGTTATAAAGCATTGCTTACTTAAGAAGGGACTTCTAGGCTTTGCTAAGGGTAAAATGTCAGGACACATTGACACACAGTGTGTGAGTCACAAGTGCAGCCCCTTAAACACTCTGCACAGAGATCTTTCAGAAAGTGCAGTGAACTCTGACATGTATCGCACAAAGCAACTGATGACGGCGCTCTGACGCCCTGCTGAGCCGCTTCTATCTCGTCCGCCTCCAGACAGCACGCTGAGCGAAACGCTGAGGCTCACCGCCGCCCCCTTCGTCACCCGGGAGGTGCTGACGGGCACCACGCTGCACATGGCGAACGGGCAGGAATACGACTTCCGACAAGGGGACCGCGTGTGCCTGTTCCCCTTCCTCAGCCCCCAGATGGACCCCGAAATCCACCGTGAGCCAGAGGTGGGTGTCCTCCGCGCCTCATCGGGAACATCCAGGCCCCATCAACCGAAGAGCATATTGGAACAGATTGAGTGCTATCATAACAACTGCTCAGATGTTCCAATACATGGCAGATTAGGTACTGAGAATCCAGGCACGTTAAAATTCGTCACGATGCCGTTTGTGCTGTCACAGCAACACGGCGAACAGGCAGTTCACGGCTGTGTCGTGCACTTGTCTACAATTGCACTTCCACTGTTTACACAGAGTTGTTAATACCCTGGGGAAAATCACTAGAAATAATGGTCAGTGATGACGCCGTAGTAATCTTGTCCTTTTATAAACCAGGGTTTGGCACTGCAGGTGGTGCTCCGCGTTGGCTGGCGTCGGTCTGGCTGATTGTTCACCTCGTAACTTTCGTCACGCGAGCGCATGTCTTTTCTCCTTTCTGAGCAGAAGTTCAAGTTTGACCGGTTCTTGAACGTGGATGGGACGGAGAAGAGGGATTTTTTCAAAGGTGGGCGGAGGCTCAAGTATTACACCATGCCGTGGGGAGCCGGAAGGAATGCCTGCGTGGGCAGACACTTCGCCATCAGCGCCATAAAGCAGTGAGTGTCTTCACGCGACCCCGGGGACCTGGGCCGCCCAGTTAGCCGACAGTAATTGATTATCCCGTTGAAGGGAAATCCCTCTAGAGTGCAGGAAAAAGACATTTTACCCACACGGAGGGTGGGGTCACCCTCAACTGCACACTCTGAAGTGACCTTCATACTTGACGGTTATGTCCCATCACGATTCAGCCGACATGATCTTTACAGTCACCTACTCTGGCTCCCCAGAGGTTATGGCTTATGGAAAAGCTGCATTATTTCACTGAAGTAAAAGTCCGAGTGACGAAAGTATGTTATCTGCTCAGCTTCCTTTTCCAAGGATATCGAAATCACAGGTATAATCATCCATTCACACATCCATTATTATTTACTGCTTGTCCAGTGCATCACAAGTACACACTAAGTGCAGTCTGAAGTCACCAGTTCACCTGAAACACATCTTTGGACTGTGGGAGGAAGCCCGTGTGAACATGAGGACAACGCGCAAACTCCACATGGAGCGAAATGGATTTAAACTTACCTGCAAACCCTTAGCCCTAGAGATGTGATGCACCAGCGCTATCCTCTGTGCCACCGTGCCTCGTTTGTAATAATGTCACTTGACAATCGTCTCTCCTTTTCTCCGTGATGTTCAGGTTCGTGTTCTTGGTGCTGAGCCGTTTGGACCTGGAACTGTGTGACCCAGAATCGGTTTTGCCGGCAGTCAACGCAAGTCGCTACGGGTTTGGGATGTTGCAGCCAGATGGAGACGTGCTCATCCGTTATAAGTTGAGAGACCTATTATAGGGTTTGTAAATGAGACAACTGTGATTATGTCAATGACATTGGTATGAAAACCACTTATTTATTTTGCAGTATTACAGTATGTTTTAATATATATATTAAACTAATGTGTCATTTGTAAATGTTTTTTTCTGTTTTCACCCACAAAGTTGTGTTGTGAAAGAATTGTTTGATAACTTTCATCTGCAGACTGTCTTTGTCCACGTGTAAATAAAGCCTACACGTTTTCTAATATACAGTGGGCCTCTGTCATTGTTCATACTTTCCACAACCACATAAGAATATGGAGGATGTTTTCTCTCCTCTTTTTTTGCATCATGTGTTATAATAATGAAGTGCATCCAAGTTCCTCAATAGTCCAACAAATCGCACCCGACTCGTGCGCCTTTGATGCTGATTTAGAGCGCTGCACTCAAGTGGGGCCTGTTTGGAACGAGTGAGGCGCTGCTGCTAGTTTAAACACTTGCTGACTGCTCATTAATAATGTGCGTCGCGCGCTAAACAAAGTGCTGCTCCGCTCCGCTCCAGGGAACATGAGTGCGAAGCGCAGATTGATGTCCTCTCGCGCCGGCTCGCGCGGCACCCAGGAGGGCATCGCCTCGCACCTCGGGCTCCTCACCTCGGGGATGTGTTTCTGCGCAGGAAGCCGCACTCAGAGCGTGTGTGTGCATCAGTGGTGTGCGGGTGCGCGTGCGGGTGCGGGTGCGGGTGCCGGACAGCCATGCTTCCCCTGCGGGTCGCAGAGAAGAGGAGTGGCAGCGCTCGTGGTAAGGCGCCCTTCGCCATCGTCGTCGTCCTCCTCCTCCTCCTCCTCCTCCTCGCTCCATCGGGGGTCTGCCGCTGACAGCACCGCAGAAGCGCTCCATATCCACACTGGTTGCGATATTATTATGTATACATATCATATTATGTCTCCAGCTGGTCCTGATGGCGCTCTTTTTTCTTGTTGCAGCGCACGTGCAGGGTTTTGCAGCTTTTCGTTGCGCGTGTAGTGAGGAGAGCGCTGAGAAAAGGCGAGGACAGTGAACACTTGGAGTGGCTTTTGGCGCTTTAACGATGCATTAATCTGCCCAAAGGCATCTGGCTTCTTCCTGCGGGAAATACGCGACCGCGGCACTCACACATGTGGACCCCACGCGTGCGTTGCCGCGCGCGCAGTCCTTTTCCGGGGTCCAAAGCTCCCCGAGAAACAGAAACACACCCTTGACAAAGAGCCGACTGTAGAGATGACAGTATTTAGACGTGTTTCCGAAATGTCTCTTCTGTTCAGCAGCTCCGACACGGGCACGGGCGCGCGCGCGCGCGCACACGAGTTGCCTTCATACTAAGAAACCACTATGTAAATTACTACTGACTGCACTTCTCGTGGCCAAAGTAAATAAACCCCCCCCCCCCACTGGAAGTATTCCCAGCCTCGAGCCGCAGAGCCCTGCAGAAACAGCCTTTTATCACATAAATTAACGTCAAAAGTGCAAACATTACTCCCCTTTCCCGTTGAAAGGGAATCCGTAAAAAAAAAAAAAGGAACCGGGGGGCCTTGACTTTTATACAAACACTCCTTCTCTAATCTCTTCTTGAACATTTGTTTCACTGAGTGCTGCTATTTATTAACTGCGCTTTATACATCAATATCTCATGCACTAATAAGGCGATGTATTGCGTTTAAGGTTGTAAACAAACTATTATTATTATTATTATTATTATTATTATTATGCTGTATCCTAATGGAACGCATGAAAAAGAACTGAAGGGTCCAGAACACACTTAACACACTTCTTTAGTGGGATTTTTGGAATTGCCATTCTTGCTCAGAAACTTAGAATTGTATGATTTAAATGTCATTTAGCATGTAAATCACTGACATATGACGCTGATTTTTTTTTAAATAAATTGATGACATTTCCGCTTTTGCCGCAAGTGATTTGCATTTTGTCACATATTTCATATTTTTATCTTTCTAGAACTGCTCATTATTTTTATCCCTTGCCAAGTGCGTGGGGGGCAACGATTAATTCGCGTGAGCAGGGCACTTTTTCGTTTTAATAGGGACAGAAGTTCTTGACAGGTCCGCACGCGGGAGACCTGCTGCTGCGCGCGCAGCCGAACGTGCGGAGCGTCCACGACCCGGGTTGCAAGGGTTAAACCGGCTTCTCGTGGCTCCGGATTGGGTTGGTGGAGCCGCCACCAGCAGCTCACCCCCCCCCCCCCCCATCCACCTCTCCATCTCCTAACCCACACCCCCCCCCAACCCCCCGCCCCAGCAGAACCCCTCCGGTTTGTCACCCTCTTCGCACGAGCACGAGCTGCACGAGCACCCGGGACTGCAAATCCAAGGCAACTGGACTGAACTTGTTGATCGTCTCCATTAAAAAATACAGGAGAGCAGGAGAAGGTGGGATTGGGGGGCGGGGGGAGGGGGGGACCGTCTCTCTCATCCCGGGTTCAACATCATGTCTGAGGAGGCGCGGTGGACGGGCGAGAGGATGAGGACGAGGATGAGGATGAGGATGAGGATGAGGCACTGACCATCTCCCCCGTGCTCCGCTGGAGAGGCTCAGAGTCTCCTGGCCGAGTCCGATCGGAAAGAAGCAGGTACGTTCTCGCGCTGTGACCGTGCATCTGCTATGAAAGGTGGGCTATAAATATTTTTCTGTTCCCTCCCTGCACCGCCTGCGTGGACGGAGGCAGTTGGATGGAGTTGCGCTCCGGTGCCACACTGTGACTGTGTTGCACAATCACTTCCATCCAGTTGTTCGCGTGGACTTATAAATACATTACTGTGATAGCTCTGTTCCTGCGCATGGAGCATAATAATTCGGCGTTTCCCGAGTGCGGTGGATGTGCACATCCAGGCGGTGTTTTTAAAGGGAACGTGGTTCGTGTCTCGCGGGAAAGTACTTTCTAATTCGCCCGCAACCGGCTCGCCGTGTTTTGCTCTTATTGTTACGCGTGGAAGTGAACATAACTCGTGCGGTACGCGGATTATAAACTCATAACAGTCACAGTGGTGATTTTGGCATGGAACTAGAGTACCGTACCCCCTCTGCTCTGTAGTCCCTCTGCCTTTGCATACTGTGTGTTGAATATATGGTTGTTCTTGTAGGAGCGAGTGAAGCCACACTGAGTTATTATAGTAACTCTGTTTCGAACCGCTAATCGTCATTAATAAAGAGGCAAAAGTGCATTGAATGAGGAATCTGCGACGGGCGGCTTTTCTCAAGTTTGCTTATTTGATCTTAATTTGACTTAATTTGAGTTGGTCCAATGATGACGTCCAACGTGATGTTTTCAGGTAAATGCGCCGTGTTTCCATCGTGCGGTTTTTGAAGGTATCTGAAACACACCCGCTAATTTGATGTTAGCCGGGTCATTCATTATCTCTTTAGGAGAGATCAGTCCAAGAGCACCTTCGCTTGCAGAGGTTCTGCAGGTCTCCCCGCGCGGTGGCAGGGCTGGCAGCTCTTTAGGAACCCGGACAAGTTCTCCTGTTTCAGTAATGAACATGACGGAGGCTGTGGAGAAGTGATGGTCGACAGGAGCTCCGGAGAGGCAGTTTCAGCACCGCAAACCGGACAGCGCTCCGCCAGGAGCCCGGTCACACTGGCCCCACCACACAGAGACACAGACACAAATACACACACACACACACACAGGAGCAAAGCCACTGGGCCTTCTTAGCACAGATTAAATTATCTATTTGCTCCCCCGATTAGTGGATAAACCAGGTGACATTGCGCGAGAAACGCTCCTTCCCCCTGCGCTCTAGGTCATCTGGCTTCGGCCACCGCTTCAGAGGAGTGTCCCTCATGTTTCCCCTCTCTCTGTCCGCCCTCGTGAAGCCGCAGGGATGGAGGACCCCGCAGCCACATGTAGAGGGTAGATCTCCACCGGGACTGGGTCTTCTGGACTGACCGAGCTCGGCGGACTCCCTCCGTGCCCGTCCACGCGTGGAGCGCGACGCATTCGGCGAGGATGAATAAAGCGGGGGGGAGGTCGACCTCGTCGCTGCCCCCGGAGCCGGTGGAGATCATCCGGAGCAAGGCGGGCTCCCGCCGCGTGCGCCTCAACGTGGGGGGTCTCCTGCACGAGGTGCTGTGGCGGACGCTGGACCGGCTGCCCCGCACGCGCCTCGGCAAGCTGCGGGACTGCAACACGCACGACTCGCTCATGGAGATCTGCGACGACTACTGCCTGGAGGAGAACGAGTACTTCTTCGACAGGCACCCGGGCGCCTTCACCTCCATCCTGAACTTCTACCGCACGGGGAAGCTGCACATGATGGAGGAGATGTGCGCGCTCTCCTTCAGCCAGGAGCTCGACTACTGGGGCATCGACGAGATCTACCTGGAGTCGTGCTGCCAGGCGCGCTACCACCAGAAGAAGGAGCAGATGAACGAGGAACTGAAGCGCGAGGCGGAGACGCTGCGCGAGCGCGAGGGCGAGGAGTTCGACACCACGTGCTGCGCGGAGAAGCGCAAGAAGCTGTGGGACCTGCTGGAGAAGCCGAGCTCGTCCCTCGCGGCCAAGGTGGGTCGGCTGGTGTCGCGCAGCAGCTCGCACGCACGCACGCACGTACGCACACACACAACTGGGGAATCCCATGGTGTGCACTTCTTGGACCATCACAGAACTGCCACTAATGCTCCTTTCAAGCAGCTTGTGGAATAACTGGACTATGAAATCCACTTATGTATGTAATAGGGCAGTCACCTTGAACCTTTTAATTCACAATAAAATAAATCTGCAGTGAGAAAAAAGTCAGTTCAGATAAATCATTGTTATGTTTCCCTGGAAGTTATTTTTCAGCACTATGATTACCAACCGTCAGGCTAATATTACTAGTACTATTACAACCATTTAATTACTACTAGTACAGTTAGTTACTATTATTATTATTAGTAGTAGTAATAGTAGTATTCAACCTGCAGTAGGCAACCAATTAACTTATTTAATATATTAACATGCAATATGTTAACAGGTCATGGGTTACCCAGTAGTTTACTGGAGTGGTCTGTTGCCTTATAATGTGAAGGTGGCTCTGCTGCACAGGTAGATTAATCATTAGAAATTTGCTTAATGAACACTATAAGTCACCTTGGAGAAAAAGCACCAGCTCAATAAATAAATGTTACTGTACACAAAAAAGGGTGAGAACAAAGAGAAACAGCTATACGCTTCAGAACAGAGGGAAGGTGCAATGTTGAAGCCCTGCAGAACTTCCTGCTCACGCTGCCACTGCCCTTAGCTCAGCCCTGAACGAGGCGTAGCGCCATAGTGATGATTAGGGAGACCGTGGTTGTCACATAACACAATCACTGCCTTTTAGTATAAAAGGTCACTTTGGACGTTTCCCTGCCACATAGGGCTCTCAGGAACCTTGAGACTGGCAGTCGCACATCAGTGGACCGGGTAATTCACCTGAGAAAAAGTGTAAGCACTTAAACACTCAAAAGGTTAAACCATTTCAAGGGCCGGTGAAGGGGAGCTATTCTTGTGTGGCAGCGATCGGGGCAAGAAGAAGACGGCAGAGTTCGGCCAAAATGAAAACAGCACCGGAGCTGTGGGAGCGACCGCGAACAGACTTTTTTAGGTCGGAGACACGGATAAAAGTGGCATTGCAGAGTCATAATTCATCATCTGTCTCTTTCAAAGCCTTATTTAGGAAACAACCTAACAAGGCCAAGATGGTCAGATGTATTAGGGGCTTTTTACAGGTGATGGAGAACAAGGGCATACGTACGAAAGGACCTGTACCCAAGTGACTTCAACAGTCAGCAGAGAGATTTAGCTCACTGTCGCCCTGTGTTCGTGAAGAAGTACTAAACAAGATGGTCAAAATGACACGCAATGGTCACCATTAGGGGAACTTTGCATCACTAGACAGAAATATTGCAGCACCGCACACCTGATATGAGTAACAAATTAGTCTTTAAAATGCCCCTTGTAATAGTGCCATGTGCTGTAACCCTCTCCAGGTGAATGAATGGAAATAGTCCACATTATTTTCTTTTGAGACAGAGTAGCACGGATGATGTGCAAAAGATTTGCAGGAAAAAAGACTGCAGCTTGAGTGTTCAATCTTTAAATGTCTATCCGGTTACATAGAAATATGTTCAAACGTGTACTTCAAATGGACCGAGCGTGCTGTTGCATGAAACTTCAAACCTGTCTAGATTCCTATTTACACAAGCACTTGATGAATGAGCGGCTAGTCACCGTGGCAACACTCTGTCCAAAACATTGTCTGTCCCCTGCCGGGAAACTTATGATGCGTGCATTAAAGCAGAGTACAGCATAAACTGCAGAAAGGGCCACTTCATTCATTGATTTTTCTTGTAAAATGAGAAACTGCGTTGCGATTAGCCGTTTCCAAAAAAGGGAACTGATGGGCTTTTTTCACTGTGAGAATTACATTTACTTGTCTCTTCACTACTGTTTTCACATATATTTATTTAAGTAGGGGAGATGCTCTCACGTTCAACTCAACAAAAGGATTTATTTCAGCGGTAATAAAAGGTCTCATTGCTGACAATTAAAGCAGGCAAGTGATGTGACACATGTTGTTGAGTCCATTCCAGTGATCCAGTGAGCAGCTCTGATTCTTACTTTTGATGGCATTTATTTTCAGATCATTGCCTGTTTTCATTTGCATTCATAACTACTGCCATCATGGACTGGCTGTAGCTGTGAGGTATAAATCAAGTAAAGCAGGTGTCTCTCCTTGACTTTTTAAATGTGCAGTTGATCTGCAATTAGAAGGTTCCCATTTGAAATCCTTGAAAGGTTCTCATTCTGCTGTCTGTGTTCTCATCACGGAGATTAGTGTAATTCATTTATTTATGAATGTATACCTTAAAGGACATTTGTCCTGAACCTGTCTGTGTTGAGAAGGGAAAATAGTAGATATTTCCATCAGTGAGCTTTGAAAGGGCAAGTCAGGTTCCAAGTGCTTGGAGTCAGAGGGTCTGCTTTAGTCGAAGGTTATTGATTGTGAGCATTTGGAGATGAATGCCCAGAGTGAGGTGAGTCAGGTTTCAGCAGAAAAATCTGGTTTCAGTTTTATCTGCATTAAGCAGAGGTCTTAAAATGCCAGGGGAAGAAATCATTTGGATGGAGACAAAGATAATGCGTGTGCCTTTTTGCTGCGTTAATGACATGGGGATGTTTTACATAGCTGTGCAGAGGATTGTCCTGTCGGTACAGATGTGAGCAGCTTTACCTGTGGGAGGAGCACCAGTTGCAAGGGCAAGGCGTGGGGGGCAGGGGGCTGGAGTTTGGCACGCTCTCAATTGATTTGACACCGCAGATTGTGATGTGACATATGAAGCTCCTCTTTCAAAGCATCCTTTACAGGGTGGGAGTGTATAGCGAGAGGTTTTATCCAACGTGGATATTTTTTAGTTGAGCATTTAATCTTAACTTAATGTGAGAAGAGCAGTTTTTATCACAGAGCTCAAGAGCCCAGTGAGGAGCTGGTGAGTTCAGTTGCTCATGAACTCTGGAAGCCCCTGTTGTCTCAGGAGAACGAAATGACCATCGGTGTCAAACAGCCTTGATGAACTTGGCCTACCCTCACACAGCATTGTTCTGGGGCAGCAAACTGGGCCAGGGAGGCTAGTTTCCAGAGAATCTATATCTCATTGCCAGAGTAACACCCCTGGGATGTAGTGTTTCCAGGGTAAGAAAAAGTCACAGATTTGATGATGGTGAAATGTGAAACGTTTTCAGGTACTTTGTTCTTATCCTCTGGGTAATATCTGTCATGCTTTCGAGCATCAGATGAGAAGATGAGGACATGTGGAAGCACATGCTACCATGACTGACAGGATATTAACCGTCAGGAAACCCTGACGTCGAAGACAACTGCTTTGCAATAACACCAGCTGGTGTGTGGAAACACACACACACACACACACACACACACACACGCTTTCTCTCTCTCTATGAATATAAATATATATATGCTGCAGAAATATACAGTATATGTATCTACAGCATGTATACATACAGTATATGTAATATACAGTATAAGGTACAGTATAGATACATTACATTATATACACACATATATATGCGTGCTTCAGCGTGTGCGAATCTTTATTAATCTCTGTTCATCTCTTAATATATTAAGCTTTTACAAAATAGAGGGACGGTGTGGGGGTGCAGTGGCACAGTGGCACAATGGTGTGAACCAGGTCCTGCTCTCTGGTGGGTCTGGGGTTCAAGTCCCGCTTAGGGTGCCTTGTAGCGGACTGGCATCCCGTCCTGGGTGTGTCCCCTCCCCCTCCAGCCTTACACCCTGTGTTACCAGGTTAAGCTCTGGCTCCCCACAATCCCGTATGGGAGAAGTGGTTCAGACAGAGTGCGTGCGTGCGAGCTTTTTCAAAATAATTGCTGCAAGTTGCAAGTCCAGCCAGCAGGTAGCATGGTGATTAAAGTTGTCTCTTTCATCCAAAGGATCCTCGTTTAAATCTTGCCCCTAATTAGCACCCTTGAGCAACGTACTTTCCCTAAATATGTAAAAGTTGTGCAGCTCTGTAAACTGGTACATCACTGTAAGTAGCTCAGTATAGTAAATGTAACACAATAAGTTGCCTTGAGAACCCAGCCGCCACTTTTTAACATGATACCATTGTATATCATGCTATTATTACATCATACATTATGTGTGTGCATGTCCACATATTGACCAGTGCTCTCTTTAACTGTGCTTGGTGTACTTCCTATTATGAGCAATGGTGTCCTGTCACCTGAGACGAGTCCATTGTGGTTTGGGTTCGAATGAAGTCATCAGGTTTACCGTGCGTGGACACTGACGGTCACGGGATGTCAATTTCCTCTTCGACTTCCTTTGTGCCGAATGGCTTGAGCGGGTTTGTCTGGAGCACAAGTTCCTTGTGTTGTTCATCCGCCTGGAATCAGCAGCATCACGTTGCCAAACCGCAGCGCTGCTGATGTATACTTACAACCCACTTTATGTCAAGTCAACGGGAGCTTTTTGGAGAAATGCACTGCGGCATATTTCAGATCAATATGGTTAAGTTCTAAAACAGCGAAATGAGGCATCATTATTGCAATGGTCCGTAATGTATTGCAATAAAATGTTTGCTGGCTGTACGATCCACTTTGAATTGAGTGTATTTAAATGCAAGCTGTAATTCACTGTGAATACTTCTTAAATCAGGATAGAATCTTAATTTTGACCGTTTTCCACGTGCGAGTCTAGAGTTTAAAACTCAGATGCAACTCCAGTGAAAGGAGTCTGAAGCCTTTTTCAATCGTTTTTTGAGGCCACTTACATCACCTTTAATGTTATAGTTTCTCATGTAGCCAAAAAGCCTCCTCAGAAATATCCAAATGATCACGAGCAGGGCCTGGCACAATTAGGAGCATCGATGTATTTACAGCACATTTTCATCGGTAAACATTTTCTCTGCCAAACAGACCTCACGAAAAAGGCAGTCTCTTGCATTTGCGCAGACGCATGCATCAATACGTAATTAGCTTAAAAGGAAGGAATAAAACAACTTCCCAGAGCACAGAGCGCCTATTTTGTTTCTTTATCAGCTCCAACGTGTATGATGAATGCTGCCAAAGACATATATATATGTATATATTTCTTTATCTTTATAGACACACTGGAACTAAAGTGCAGTTAGAGATGTTTGGATAGAGAAGACAGCCACAGGGTTACTGTAATGTAATAGAAGTAGGACTCGGTTGCAGTAAGTAATATACTGTGCTTTTATGGCCGAGTCCCTGCTCCGAATTGTCCGGTGATGGGAACCCCCACAATGAAGCAGACGTGTTTGTCTGTTCCATTTGGACGAAGCAGATTGCGTTTGAGGACATGCGCAAACAGACGAAAGCCTGGATACCACAGGTGTCAAACAGAACGAAGGAAGTGGTTACCTGGCAACATCAATATGTATTTAAAAAAACACCAAGACGGTTTGAGGACAAACAAGGTGGACGAGAGCAGTCAGATGTGGGGGTGGGCAGCTGGTTCGACAAAACAGGGTCATCTCAGACTGTTGTGCTTGTGTGGGGAGGGCCCTGCCCCTCAGGTGACCCATCGGTGGAGCGCTGAGAACAGGCGCCCAGCCCCGCCTCCCCACACCTTCAGCTAAATGTCAGGAAAATGTCACATTAATTATTTGTAAGGAGACTCCTCGTGTCTTTGCATTTTTGAAGACCAGCGTTCCTGACTCTTACTCTTTTACAAGACTGCTTGGGCTGTCTATAGCGGCCCCTGCTTTACGGTACCGGGCCGTCAAAGACAAAGTGAGGAACGTGTCGGCATCTTTTCCACCGAGTGACCCTGCCGCACCGGCCGGACAACATGATGCATCGCGGCCGTGCATTTGTCGGCTGCTTTTCTGCTGTGCTCAAGCCCTACGATTCACAGTGTCTTGCTCTGGGGTATGGAGGGGATGTCCTACTTTCATCAAAAGCCCCTGCATACTTATTTGTGTAAAATGTGGAGCAGAACATTAGCATCGAAGTCCACGGGTGTGGGCACGCAGAAGAGAAAGCGTCATTGATACTTTAGAACGGAGGCGTGAAGCTGAGAGATACCTTTTCCTTGGGAAATCTCAAGGTGAGGCCGTGTAATTGAGTCCTCCGGCAAACGCCCACAAACTTCGGACCTGTTTGTATCTGCTCTTCACAGGAGAAGCAAATCAGTTTGCTTGTAAAGGAACTTGGGTAAGGTTAGGGTACAGTAAGTGCCCTTAAGCAAAGCTGATGCTGAGCAGCCACTTACACACTTTTTACAGGAAGGGAGGGTACGTTACCACCGCCTTCGCTCTATGGGAAGAAGCCCACACGAACACGAGGAGGACATGCAAACTCCCTCCTGCGCCCAAACACGCAGCCCAGGCACTGCCACACATCGCCAGTTTGCAAAGGCACTGCTTACTCCTTTATAGGAGGTGGCCACGCCACATATGAGGGTCACTCAGAAAGTATCCGCAATAATCTTGTAATACTCTTGGGAACAGAGGTTATTGCAGATGCTTTTTGACTAAATCTCGTAAACGAAGGAACACATTCTTGCCATTACCTTGCCTGCCTCCAGGACCCATACAAATATGTAATGTGGATGGTGCACATTGTCCCGGTTACTGAACTAAAGGGCAAACAAGGGGCATTCGATCACATGAGAAAAACACAGTGGTTAAAAGGATCATGTCACTGACTGCCTAAGTGTCCTTATTGTGTTTATTGTTCACCTTAGAAGTACGCAGTGTTTGTGTAGGAGGGGGTTGTTGGCTATTGCTGGAAGGCGTGGCTAGGCAGACAGAACTGGCCCGGTAAGGTCTGCTGGCCCATGAAAAAGTGTACTTTCCCATGTTTCATCAAAGGGCAAAATGGTGGAGGGGAAGGGCACCCAGGTGTGTCTCCTGCCCCAACGTGTCAATTCCCAGCCAGGGTTTTGACACTATGACCTTCTGGAGAAAACACCCTCAAATTTACAGGAAGCCAGCAGAAGGCTTGCTGGAGCTCCTCCACCCACAGTGTCAGAGTCATGTTTCTGGAGGGTTCAGTCTAGCCGGGAGCAGAGAATACACTGTGTGCTGAGCACTCGGTGAGATAATATAACACATAAGACCAAGACAATGAAGCCACAACAGACCACCAGGTCTTCCAGCTTTTAAGGAATCCTGAGTGGAAGGTGGACGGAATGTTGGAGCAGTGGATAATATCGGTGTATCGCAGCTCCTGGGCCGAAGGTTTGGGCATGGGTTCGACTCTTGCTCAGTCTGTGTAGAGTTCAAGTATTTTTCCCCATATTTCCACGGGATTCCTCCCACAGTCCAGAGGTGTGTGTTTCGGGTGGGGTGGACACTCCTCATTGCCTGTGTGTAAGTGGATGAGTGTGCGATTGCTCCACAATGCACTGGTATCCCCTCTAGGAGGTACCCTGCCTCACACCCTGTCTTTCCGGGATATGCCCTTTACCACCGGGACCATTGGTGGAGAAGTGGCTGCTTCAGAAGTCTTGTTTCAGTTCAATTTACTCTGTTTCAGGGAATTGAGCATCTCTGTATGTGTCTCAAGTGAAGCAAGCAGGAGATAAATCATGTTTAACAGCATGTCAAGGGAAGCTGCCCTGCCGTCTCCCATCGGCTTCTTCCATCACTCCCCCCCCCCCCTTATTCTCATGGGGATTGAGGACCTCTGAGGAGGCACCCAGTTATGAGGAGCGTCGTGGCATGATCAAAATATGCAGCCCACACGGCTGATTCCACACCTCCTCTGATCCCGAAAATCATTCGCAAGCCCCAAAGGAGCTTCGCAAAACAAACAAACAACAACCAACAAGGAAGGGAAGGAAAAAGCAGGAAGAGGCAGCTCCGTCTCTCCGGGGCAGGCGGCACAGCCGGCACAGCGGGTGCAGCATGCAGTCGTGCTGATTACGGCGCTGTCGACTAGTTGTGCGTTTGAGGCGCTCGGCTACAAATTCCAATTATCTCTACACACCGTGCATCAGATTGAGAGTTACCGCGAGCCCTTTTAGAAACGGTTTGCAAATCCACATCCGGCAAACAGTACTTGTTCCGAAACATTTTAGTTGAGGTGCATAAAACATAAAAAGGACAACTGAGCAAATTCCAGCCGTTTAACGGGAATTCTTGGATACAAGTATGGTTCAGATGTTTGAGTCAAAAAGCACCTTGACCAAGTGCATCGGTTCACATGGAAAGAGAAGGATGGCCATCCTGGGATGCGATGACATAGTGGTCAAGGAGTTGGACTCGGAAAACAGTGGGGCTTCCCCAGCACAGGCCTCAGTCTTCATTGCGTGTTGAATTTTAAGAGCATATATAAGCACAATTAATATTGCATTTCTATGTTCTTCAAGCGCACATATATGGGTTAGGGTTGAATATGCAAAGTAGTTTGAAATGTTGTCTTGAAGCCTTCTGCAACAGGTGGTATAGTTGCTACAGCTGCTGCCTTTAGGCGTGGAGGTCCTAGGTTTGAGCTCCAGCTTCTACTGTGGTACCCCTGAGCACAGAATTTACCTTAAAATTGTTCTCTTGGGTAAGTTAGTTGGTTGCGAAAATGGGTGTATAATTGTATCTAGCTGAACACTGTAAGATGCTTTGGGAAAATGCGTCATCTCTGTAAACATATATATACCGATGAAATATATGTGTGTGGGTGTGTGTTCTTCAGCCAGTGTATGTCTATTGTTGTTGAGAAGCTGCTGAAGGATCTACAAGAAAACCATGAAATCCTAACACCCCACAGGGCACGTGAAGACGTTGTGCAAGAGCACAAGATGTGCCCTGTAGGAAATGTGCTTTCGCACACTGGCATCTTGACTAAGTGCATGAAGCCACACTGCTGCTGTTAATGTAACTTGGGAAGAACTTCCTGGGACTGGCTAGTAAGAGTCGAGGAAGGAATTTTTATACAGTACGAAGTGTACCCACAGCTCCACGTGCACCCAGCTCCTGGAGCGCTTTGCCATCACTCCATCGTTCTCCTCATAAGCTTCTTATCGGGAAAGTTGACTGCAGAGGAATCGCTGCTTAAATATAGTTCACAACGGTTATCTGCGCAGCTGTAGATGCTTCGTGGAGCGCAGTGAATTGTCGGTTGTCAGCTGAGTCACTGAAAACAGAGTGTCAAATCAGTTTTGACAGGACACCACAGTGGGGAAAGCGTTCCGTTTCCATGGTGACTAAGTAAATGTTCTTTCTTAGTGCTGTGATGAAGAGCTGGTGGAGGATGACAGCAGTTGGAGGGAAACAACATTTTCATACCCGACCCTGACGTTCGCCCAAGCGAAAGTCACTTTTCTCCAAAGCAACTTCCAACAAAATCTATGTAGTGTTATCAGCCCACACACCTTATTCACCGTGGTGACTTACACTGCTAGATACACTATTTACACTGGGTCACTCATCCATACATCAGTGGAACACACACTCTCTCTCTCTCTGTCACTCACACACTATGGGTGAACCTGAACAGCATGTCTTTGGACTGTGGGAGGAAATCAGAGCACCCCCTGAGGAGAACATGCAAACTCCTCACCAACTGAGCAGGGATCAAACCCATGTCCTCTCGAACCACCCAGGCGTTATGAGACAGCAGCACTATGCGCTGTGCCACCATGCCAGTTGTGCATAGATTAGAGTCATTGCATTAGTGTCAGTGTAAAACCCCCAGAATGAGAAAAAAGCTTTGATAATCTAATCATGGCTCTATATCTGTAATGTGACTCTATAGCTAAACTCTTTAGCTCTTTGTCTGTTGGTGCACTTTCGCATCCCTCAAGTTGTACATCGTTCGGATAGAAGCGCCTGCTACATGATTAAAAGTAAATGTAGGAGAAGTGTTTCTGAGTGTGACCGAGTGTGTGTGTGTGTGTGTGTGTGTGTGTGTGTGTGTGTGCTGACGACGCTAAGCCCAGCAGGGCAGGCGCACTCTACCAGAAGCTGTAAATCTGCACTACGACTTCCCCTTCACTTTGCTGATTCAGTTGCCGTATATCTGACTCGGGGCTCGGAGAAACGGTACTTTACAGATGGATGGGAGTTGCACGAGTGCTTTCTATCTCCCCCCATCTCCTCGACTCTCAGCTCTCTCATTAGAAGCACCACGATGACCCGGCCGCAGCTCCGTCCTCAACGTCCTTACCGTCCCGCGTGTTGCTGGCCATCGGGTCACAAGTGTCACACGATCGTAATTTCGCTCCACGCCGATTGATACAGTTTCAAAGGCATTTCCCACCTTCTCACCATTTAAATCCTTGTAATCCACAGTCCGAAACATAACGCTCCCTCATGAAAACTGGCACTTAAAGTGTAAAAACAGTCATGCTGAGTTTTGAATATGAGAATGAGTTTCCTGTGAGGTGGAGGACCCCGGACCCGGTGCCTTATTGATTGTTAGCATGTCTTTTACACCATTTTGATTTGTTACACACTGGTATACAAGTAATTTGGAGTCCTAGTGGAGAGATTTCCAATCAATCATGTAAATGTCGTTGGCGCAGCTCCGAAGTGAGACATGAATAGTTTATGAAGCAGGTGGTCTTACAGTACTGAGCATTCAGTCATGTTTTCTAGAACTGTGTTCACTTCATGACTGACATTTCGGTACCGTGTTTATGAAATCACAAAATTACATTTTCACTTAATGCCAGGATGTATGAATTGGGCAGTGTGGTGGTTAGAGCTGTCATTAACTAACAGTCATTAACTAAGTCACCCTGACAAAGGTGTCAGCTAAGTAATAATAACAACAACAACAGCAATAATAATAATAATAATAATAATGATTAGCTTATCCATTTCAGAACATTTAGGGGTCATAAGCAACATCCTACTTGCCTCCCCAGGGAGACTTTAAGGAATTAATATTTTTTCATTCAATTTTGATCAGTGAAATCTTTTAATAAATATTGCAGAAGTGTAAGACACAAGGCCAGGGTGAGTACACCAGCCTGTTTTAGAGTAGCCACACACACACTGTCCATAGCCGCTTGTCCCGAGTGGGGGTGACGGCAAACTGCAGCCTAACCCGCCAACACAAGACGCAAGGCTGGAGGGGACACACCCCGGATGGGATGCCAGTCTACCTGAAGGCACCCCAAGCAGGACTCGACCCCCAGACCGGCCACACAGCGGGCCCCGGCCAAACCTGCTGGGCCACCGCGCCCCCCGGTACACCCACTTACTATTCACCCAATTTAGCATCACCAGTTCACCTGAACTGCATGTCTTTAGACTGTGGGAGGAAACCAGAGTACCCGGAGGAAATCCGTGCAGAGACAGGGAGAATGTGAAAACTCCACACAAACTGAGCAAGGATCAAACCCATATTTTCTCACACATGCAGGTGCGGTAAGGCAGCAGTACTAGTTGCTGCCCCACCATGCTGCCCCGTGGTAAATGCAATGTAAAAAACCAATAACCACTGACTAAATCCTGTAACAAAATAAACTATAACAAAATCCTTTGAGATTCTGAAGAAGAGCAATAAAGCAAAATAACAAAAACTCTTTTAAATTTTTGAATAACGAAAACTCGACTTTTTCGTGAAAAGGCAATAAGGGAAAATTATTGGGGGGGGGGAACACCATATGTGGGCCTCTGGTGGCTTCCGGGCCTTAAGCAACTGCTGGTACTGTGTATAGAAGGACATGGCCCGGATGACGAGGACCTTCCTGCTTAGGATCCCCAAAAATCTTGACCAGACTGTTTTGAAAAATTCCTGAAAGAACCTAGTGGAGGAGATACTTGTTCCAGGAAGGTTTGTGTTGGAGAAGTCAGCCCATCACTGTCTTGGCAACACTGCAGATGATAAAGGAACAGCCTCCCTCATGAATGAAGGTGTGTTGATCCTAGAAGTAGTTCAGTTTTGCCCACTGCCACTTCACGATTGGTCTTTTTGAATAACAACACGACTGACTTGCTGAACATCTGCGTGTACGTGTGTGTGTGTGTGTGTGTGTGTGTGTGTGTGTGTGTGTGTGTGTGTGTGTGTGTGTAGGCCCTACCCATCTGAGCCATGCCATATTCCACGGTTCATTGGTTTTCAATGATTGCTGCACATGGGGGGCACGGGCAGGTGGGTGTTCCCTTATTAGGAGGCAGCGTCAGCGAGGTCTACCTTCCCCGTTCAGATGAGGCCTGTAATCAAGTTCTGCACGTGACTTGGAAAATGTGACAGACAGTAATGTAAATTGAAAAGAGCACCGAGGGGCCATTAAAATTCATAGCAGACAGTGTGATGCGAGATCAGGACTGGCTGTTTTCTAAACTGTGTTTTTAGTTGGGACCATAAAAAAGGAGCAAAAGGGACTAAGCAGAGTTAATACTGGAATACAGCACTCAAATGCGGTCAGTAAATCGGAAAAAACACCAACCACTGGGAGGTATTTTACCCCTGTATGTTGGACTAATGCCATGTTTCACTAGGTTCCTTCCTCGGGACTGAGAGTCGGAGACCAATGGAGCACTTGACCCGACATCAACGTCACCTTGGGCAAAGGAATCAGAAAAATTTAGAATAATTAATTTGAACAATTTAACATTAATTCATTAATAAATGGGGACACAATGTGTCCATATATAGGGCTAACAGCTTAGTGGTTGGGGGAAGTGGTGGCGTGGTGTAGCATGGCGGGTTTGCTCGGTACCCACTGTGTGGCGAGTCTGGGGGTCGAGCCCTGCTTGGGGTGCCTTGTGATGGACCGGTGTCCCGTCCAGGGTGTGACCCCTCCCCCCCCTTGGCCTTGTGCCCTGTGTTGTTGGGATAGGCTCCGGCTCAAGCGGTCGTTGACATTGGTTGGTTACTGGTTAGAACTACAGCCTTGCAATCAAATGAGCTGGGATCAAGCTGCTCACCCTGAACTGATACAGTAAAAATTACTCTGCTGGATATATGGGTAAACCACTGTTAGTAGCTTGGTGAGCACACCTTGCAGTGTTATTAATTAGAAAATAAGAACAATAGTGAGACTGTTTGAAAAAGTTCCAGAAGAAATAGACAAGGCTGGATCCAGATCTGTTGGCGATTCTCCCCAAAGACAATGAAAGACCAGCACACCTCATTTGCTTTGTTTCCAGTAGCAAAGTCGGGGGGTTTTGAGGGGCGCTGGGGGGGGCTGGGGTGGTTTGAAGTGCACGCTCTTACAAACCAAATTAATTAGGTGGACAGCGGGGGGCCATTTCACACCTAGCGCCACAAACTGAGCCACAAGTGGAAATTTCCTCAGGAGCCCAATGACGTTTCTAAAAAAAAAAAGAGTTACAAACGACTGGAACAAACGATCAAGATTTGTAGAGGAGACGAAAACTCTGGAGTCCCTCAAGGCTCACTGTGACGTGGGTATAAATTCAATTAGCGGAGAAACATGCCAGTATCATAGGGCGGCTTGTTCTCATCATCACGCTTTCCACAATTTACCATGCTTGTGAAAACAGAGTGAAATATATAGTGCTTCGAGGTGCTTTGAGGACAGTTCCAACAGCAGTAATTGTTGAGAGGAGGAAGCAGCGGAAAAGGAGCGCCACTTGAACAATGTCGTAAGGTGTCGGAAATATCCGATATGTTTCGGCTGCTGTGCCAGTGAAAGTGAGCAATTCTTTTTCCACAGCATTAGTGACGAAGGAATGATACTTGCCGACTGCATCCTTCATTGATGTAGCTCATCCTGTAGAATGAGTTCCTTTCACGGTGTGAGTGGGAGAACAGGACGATTAGCGCACCATCGCACCATACCCAAGATAGCTTAATGATCGCCTGCTAAAATTGGGAGCGTGAGTAAGTACAAATAATGGCGTCCAATTAAAAAGTGTCACTTGTGACACTTGAGAAGTGGCAAGGTGTGCACACGGGCGACGCTGAAGTGCGATTCTGCAGGGGGGCGGGCGGCCGGCTGGGTTTTGTCCGGGCCCGGAAGTCTGCGTGGGGCACGGGCACCGGAGACGGTCTGTTGGTGTGTTCCCTTGTTGCCACGGAGACACTTAATCTCCGTAAGCTCGTTACTTAGAGGAGGAGGGCACTGAGTCAGCCCAGCCGGGACGCGTGCTGCACATCGAGTGTGGGGGGAGACGGGGTGCTGTCATGCATCTCCATCTCCATCCCCATCTTCTCTCCATGCCTTTTCCATCACGTGCTGAGAGGAGTTCCCAGCTCCTCCAGTCCACTTTCAGAGCCCTCGCACCCTTGATCCATTATTCAGAGGGGGGCTGTCATCAGGAGTAGCATTTATCAGTGAGCCGGGGAGGGGGGGCTGTAGGGTAAAAGTGGGACAGAGGGACATGGGAGAACTCAGGGTCAGGGGACAGAGGAGTGTGAGGGTCACAGCTACAGGGGAAGAGTGTGAGATCTACAGGGGGAGGAGTGTGAGATCTACAGGGGAAGAGTGTGAGATCAAAAGGGGGAGGAGTGTGAGATCTACGGGGGAAGAGTGTGAGATCTACAGGGGGAACAGTGTGAGATCTAAGGGGAAGGAGTCTGAGATCTACAGGGGAACAGTGTGAGATGTATAGGGGAAGAGTGTGAGATGTATGGAGGGAGAGTGTGAGATCTACAGGGGGAGGAGTCTGAGATCTACAGGGGAAGAGTGTGAGATCTACAGGGGAAGGAGTCTGAGATCTACAGGGGAACAGTGTGAGATGTATAGGGGAAGAGTGTGAGATGTATGGAGGGAGAGTGTGAGATCTACAGGGGGAGGAGTCTGAGATCTACAGGGGAAGAGTGTGAGATCTACAGGGGAAGAGTGTGAGATCTACAAGGGAACCGTGCTGGAGGGAATTCAGAGCCAGAGCCACTTAGTCCTGTACACAGGTGCATTTGCGACAGGTACAACTGGAGTCTCCGGGAGCTTTTCCCAGCGGGACCCCAAATTCCCACAGTGCCGCAGCTTCTGGACAAGGGGGCTGCCGTTGTCCCACTGAAATGTGAAGCGGTCCAGTGCGGCGCTCCAGGCAGCAGCAGGAGAGATGAATATAGCACAGGAGAGGCCACCGCGAGCGCGTCTCAAGGACAGGTGTCCTTACCCTCCTGGAGGAACCAGAGCGGTGGGCGGAGTCGGCTGCTGCACGGCCACGGTCTCAGGTGGTGAGGGCTGTTATTTTTACTCAGTTGAGCTTTTTCTCTGCTTTCAATGTATGTGTCAAGATTCCAACAGAGTATTAAATATGTTTGCAGATATGGGAAGATATGTGACTCCTGACAGTCTTTGGATTATGATCCAGATTGAAAATGTGGTTTCAATTAATGTTTTCTGTAACATGAAGGTAACGGTCAGTATCTGGTCTTAATGACCGTGTGAGAAAGTGGTTTTTGTCCGTTTTCTTTTTAGATGTTCACAATTTCATTGTTCTGAGGTCTTCGTTCTAACCTATTTTGCGGTGCTTAAAGCCTTTAAGGAGTTCTTTGAACATTTTGCGTTGAGTGATTCAGATACTTTGTTGATACTTAGGAAATTTTGGAGAGAAAGGTGGAGATCTCAGGTGGAGATGAACCTTTTGGTAATTCCACCCCCGACTCGTTTTCACATTTTACTCCAGTGGCTGCAGCTCGTTTTTTACATGCATCTTTTATTTCACATTTGCCTGTTGTTGGCGACTGTGTTGTGTCGTGTGAAATGAAATGTAACACAATACGTGCAGCAATAATTCAGCTTTTCCCCATGTCGGCGCTGGCTCATTAAGCCACCTGCGCTTCAGCACTAAAGCAATAATGCTCTTCAGTTGTGCCAGAGCACAGCTGCCAATCTGCCAGCAGCAATTACGTGAAATGGATAGGGAAGAGAGCACTGGAAAGGCCCGTGTCGGAGCGGTCGACAGGTTCAATTAATAAAAAATCGTAACTGGCGTCGTTGCTTTCGCACGCTCTTATATGCGATTCAGCCTCGGAAGCAAAGTGTAAAAAAAGAACAGCTGCCAGAGACGTGCGAACTCCTTCAGGTAGGGCATCCGTTCGGAAAGCACCGGCATATTGAAGAAGGCATTTCTGCTCCAGGCGGGAGGCGAGCTGTCAGGTGTAAGTGATGAGCTGCGAACGGCAGAGCGGCGCAGGGTGCCGACGCCCTCCTCCGGGAGCCGGTTCGCTCCGTAAACACCTCCCGCCAAACCCGTCTCTTCCTCTTCACCTCAGGCTCCATCTCGCTCCCTTCCTCTTCTTGCTGAGGAAGCCCAACACAGCGCCGTGGACATCCCCGTCCACATGGTGTCGGAACGTCGCAAAACTGTGCAGTGGATATTGGATTTCATTGGGGGCAGAATATTACATTGATTCATGTATCTGACACTTTTCTCCAAAGTGACTTGCACCGGGAGCAGCGGGTTTGGCCGGGTCCCGCCGTGTGGTGGGTCTGGGGTTCGAGTCCTGCTCGGGGTGCCTTGCGGCGGACTGGTGTCCCGTCCAGGGTGTGTCCTCTCCCCCTCCAGCCTGTTGCCGGGTTAGGCTCCGGTTTGCCGCGACCCCGCTCGGGACAAGCGGTTAAAGACATTGTGTGTATGTGACTTACACTGTTATTCTACCTGCAATTATTTACCTCTTCATACAGCTGGATAATTTTTACTGGAACAGTTTTAGGGTAAGTAACACTTTGCTCAACAGTCCTACAGCTGCAGCTGGGAATCAAACTCACGACTCTTGGGTCCAATGGCAGCAACTCTAACCGCTCCGCTACCAGCTTTCCCCGATCGCCATATCACACACTTCCATTGCTTGTTAAAAGAGCAAAAATTTTTGCGCAGCGTTGAGAATGATGAGTGATGAGACAAAACATATAGCGCACATACGGCTGGTGTCGTGGGAAATTTCCATTTCCATTTCCATTTATTATTCAAATGAACCATTCATACAAATGAAAGGCTTTTTATATGTCTAGGCTGTCATTTTTAGTCAATGTTCAGTTTTAATGCTGGTATTTACAAGTTGCTGACTTTGTGCCCTAAGTGGCCGTAACGTCTGAAATAGACGCCCCGCTGCATTTACCATTTATTTGATGTCTGTTTACATTTCTCTAAAAGTCAAACCTAATTTAAAAAATGGTGAAATATTTAATATGTGTTTGCGAGTGGAATAAAGAGATTGTTAAAACAAAAGCTTTTTATAGGCTCCGTTTCCATGCAGAATGAGGTTTGCCGCACGCGGTGGCGCCGGCAGAGGTGAGAAGATAATAGAAAACCGGAGGACTGTGGGATTGGAGGAAGTTGCCATTAAAACCCTTATTGTTCGGAGAACAAAACATGCTGTTTTCCAGGTGGCGTGGCGCCTGCTCGCGAATGTGCCGGAAAGGGCGACGTGCGTACGCCGTGTTTGCACCGTAAGTGAGGGCTGATTTAGGTGATGCTCTAAAAGTACTCGGGTTCAAGAGACATTTCCTTGGCACTCTGGGGAAAGATCACCTACATCCAGCTCACTAGGCCGAAATTCACCCGGCAAGGTCACTACCGCAGTCCAGGACCGAAGAAACTTAAAGTAACAAGGAACACGATCCCCTCTTTACCCTGGTTGTGTTTGTGGGGACAGCTGGCCAGATGTGTCCCGCTGCAACCACGGTCTACAGTTTTCTTCTGAAACAGAGTGGTGTGCCCACGGGCGGGGGTTTGGGCGGGGGCGACGCAAACGCTCCGCTCAATTGATCAGCTGGATTCCCATTCACCTACTCCGGCTGAACGGCAGCGGTTGCCATGGAGACAAGCGCACGTTTCTTCAGGCCCGCGATTGGCTGGCTTGAGGGAAACCGGCAGTTGGTAGGGTTCTCCAGCTGATACATGAATTGACGCCGTCCCTTCCCTCCCATCGTTAACCCTTCTGGAATCAGCTGTTCCAGGGGAAGGTGTGCAGATCACGGCAAGGGCACAAGGTAGCTGGAGAACCAGAATTACTTTTGAAGAGTTGAGTCAAAGTGCTGTACTGGCACTCAGAGTGGAAGTTTTTTGGAATGAACAAAGTGAGATGGGAACGGTGGAATTCCTCGCTGTGATCTACATTCAGAGAGAATCTCTGCAGCTTTGATAAGATATTAAGTGGCGATGTCCTGAGAGACAGTTCTGGAAGGCAGGGAGGACAGGAAACTGATCCTCTCATTCCTCCTGGGTGGGAAATTGTGAAAAGTCGCACTGTCATCCAGCCTTGGAGGTCGAGACGCTCAAAGAGGCCCTCAGCGTGAGAGGCATCAATGAGGCTCCGCTACTCCATCCCTGGAGGCTGCTGCTATAAATACATGCACGCAAACATCCTTCACACACGTAAGCGTGCACAGGAAATACTTGAGTTTGGTGTGGGCGGACAGATGTCAAAGCACCTGGACGTGCACCTCTCTGCTACTCTGCTGGTGCCTGGTCTGCAGAAGATGTAGCATGGCGCTCGGGTTGAGGGGCGTGTGAAAAGAGAGCAGATTGAGAGGTTAAGATGCAACAGCGCCTCTGCGTGACACACACCTGTGTCTCAGAGGAGCGGGAAAGGGGACGTTCATTGGGGAGCAGAGGAAGATGCCGACTCCTGAGCTTCTGCTGCTTGGTGCTCATGGAGACCTTCAAGCTGAGGGACTTGGTGTGGATCGGACATGGACTCCATGTGGATAATGGGGTTGGAAACATACGGAAAAATGGACGGGAAGAGGAGACAGAACGGAAGAGGGCAAAGGACAGAAACGGGAGCAGAAATAGGAACATGAATGCATTCAGTGCTATTAAAGATCCAATAACATAGGGCACTTTGGGTGTGTGTGTGTGTGTGTGTGTGTGTGTGTGTGTGTGTGTGTGCGCGCAATGGAGGGAGGGTAAGAGACCAAACGTCTTTTCTAGGTCAGTGCAGGAAGGCAGTGCTGTATCTGGTTCAGCAGCTATTTAAAACTTGCTATGTAAAAATATGTCTCTATTTTTATGTTTTTCAGCCACAGAGCAGCCAGAGGATCGTTTTACAATATAAACTCTGCATTCGCATTTTTACTCCACTTTCACGGCGGCAAGCGATTAGAGATAAGGTTTTCAGCATATTCATCTTGCTCTTATTCAAAAATCCTCCTTGATCTTTTAATAAGGAAAGGAGAATGTGTGTAAGCCATGCGGCTCCCCTGAGAAAAACTATCGATAAGGTGCAGTTATGAATGTGACCTGAGTGATGGGAAGGCTGAGGTCGCTTTGTGCTCCCCATCACTGTTGTGCCTATTGTGTAATTCGATATACTAATAAACTTTACCGCTTTAAAGGCTTCACCACACGGGGCTTTAAGTTGCTCCAGACGGAGTTTCCTGTTGTGACCTGAATGTACCCTGTTTATGGGTTGTACAGTTTTAATGTACAGTGTTTATGGAGTGTGTGGAGTGCCGGGCCCCTGTCTCCTGGGATTTGTTTTGCAACAGACAGCTCTGCAGCTCCAGGGATAGGGTTGTATGTGCTCAACATCTCCCAGGGTGTTCCTGGGGTCTGCCCACATGTCCACCAGGTGTCGGGTACTCTACTGGTGCAGCCGCAAGGCGAGAAGGCCCTTGCACTGCAGTTCCAGGTCGTGCTGGAAGGAATGCGCCCCGGGAAGGACTTCTTCTCTAAGCCCTTGCTCTGCTTTGCAGATGTAGCCAGAGTTTTTGCAGCGCTTCCCAAAGCAGCACTCCCTCCCTGCAGCCATGATGAGCGTAAGTGGGCCAGCGTCGGAGCGAGCTGGGAGGGGCTCTGGTTCTCGCACCGCTCCCACACGGTCCACTGAAATACCTAGAGACCAGAGCGGGGCACAGGCGCTGTTAGCGGAGCATGTGCACGTCCTCCCCCGTCCATCTCCAGCTCTCCACCTCTGACATAAAGCAGCACCTTTTCATAATCGCCGTGATGATGATCATAATTCTCCGCCGACCTCCCTCTTTTTTCCGTTCCCTGCAGCGCCGAGCTACAGCACGAGTTGTAGCCAAAAATATAGTGGCCATAAATAAACACTGCTGACTCAGAGCAGGGTCTTAAATATTGCTGCTTAGACAAATACTGCGTACAGAGTGGGATAAATACAGATATTGATCTGATATTGTGCTTTATGAACTGGCCGAACTCTTCGTCTGGCCTCGGCGTTAAGTGCGGTCGCCGGTGTTCTGCGTTTACATACGCTGGTGTCATTGGTGGCATCGTGGCGCAGAGACCCGCTGTAGCCCGAGCGGCGAGACATCGGTTCGAGAGGCTGCGCGGCGCCTTCGAAAGTTACCGTTCCGTGAGTCAATTCTGGGAGGACGCTTTTGGATGCCGACGTGCGGAAAACTCGGTCTAAGAGGACAGGATGGTCATTCACACCCCCGATGCAGTATCCTTGAAGGGTCAGGAGTGATGGCAAAGGGACGAGGGATTCTGTCTCCACTGCGTCCCATTAAACTTGGGGACTTTGTTGTCTCTGGCCCCTGGGGCCTCCCTTAATGGCACAGCCAAGTACTAGTGCTGTCGCCACGGTGATGGAATGACCATGACTGGCTGTCCCGGGGGTGATGCGAGGGGAGGACTGTAACGCTGAGGAGGATGCTTCTCTAATGCTATGGTCTTTATCTTTTTAGCGTTTTTAAATAGAGGAGTTTTATGTTCATTTGGCAGCTGCTTTTCTCCAGAACAACATACAATAATTATTAACCAATATTAATTGACACGTTTGTCCAAGACAGCTTACAGTGCTGAATACAGTACAGTGAAGTCCCTGCAGTCATTCTCCCATTTTTACAGCAGAGCCATGGTCTCTCACTCACTGACACACACACACACACACACACACACACACACACACACACACCGGAAGGGCAATTTAGAGTCCCCGATTCACCTGAAGCACATGTCTCTGGACTATGAGAGGAAACCCACTCTAACATGGAAAGAACATGCAACGCGGATCGAGCCGGATTCGAACCTGCATCCAAATGCCCTAGTACTGTGAGGCACCTGCACTATTACTGCTTTGCTCGGCCAAACTGTGTATGTCGCTAGTAGTTAGATGTTTTTAGAAGCAATTCGGGTTAATCACCTATTCCTACAGTAGGGTCCCTTCTGGGATCTGAAGACCTCGCCTGGGACGTAGAACCTTCCGGACACAAGTTCACTTGTGTAAACCCTACAAACCTCAGCTGGTGCCTGGAAAGTGGGAAATGACTGTCATTAAGGCCATTGCCAAAATTAGGAAGCCAGAGAAGGAGGGCACTCGTCAAGCCCATAATTGGAGGGGAACACTGTGGGCATCGACGTGACCTTGTCACCAGGGACTCGGCTTTGCATAACAAACACCGCACACCTCTGTAGAAGTTCCCTTAGTTTTATACATATTCCAGGATTGAAGAGATATGAATATGCAGAGGTGACCCCTTTTAATCCATCGTTTCCCCAACTGGAATTACTGTTGATCCCAGTTGACACCAATATGTATTGGGAAGTTCTTACAGTTTAAGAAACTACTTAGAAATGCAGTTTGACCTGAGTAATTAAGTGCACATTTAAAGAGAAAACTTTATATATGAGAAACAGACACTTGGCAATTTGTATATTATAATTTACTGTAAATTAACTGGAGTACTTAATTATGTTGCCAGCTTGCCAGCCCTTGTTTTCCAACTAGAGTTAATGTGATTGTAACGCAGAATCATTGGACTCGGGGCTAGACATTGATCTCTCTTAAATATCCAGCCTCCTGTGGCTGCGGCATACTAAATGACCTGTTTGGCCTTGGCAGACACGGACAACGTGAATTAAACAAATGAACTGAACTAATATTTAACCACAGGACAGCGAGAATCTGGGCCAGAAGGCTGCGGGTTTCGATCTCGACATTCGCGCTGCTGATGTACTTTGAACGCACGTGCGGTTAAGAAAAATACCAATAAGTATTGGTGAGCCACCAGTGAAAAAAATGTGGGAAAAATTAAAGCTGTAGAAATAACTAATGAGATAAAACCTGGCAGAAGACACAAGAGTGTCGGAAGGTGAAGGTGATGGGAGTCGGTGCGTACTGGACCGGTAGGTGTGACCTTCTGATAGCGGAAAAGGGCTCGGGTGGCTAAACTGACCTTCGATGCGGAAGATGACGTTACCTTGGAGCAGCATGTGTGACCTTGTGTTAATGGAACGACACCAACTTTTTCAGCGATCCGATGTGTACGACGCACGGTTGATTGCCTTCGTGTTACCTATGTATTTCTGCAAAGATTATCCAACAGAAGATGAAACATAATAAAGCAGCAGATAGTGTGAAATTCAGCAGTGTCGACCCAGGTGTGAATCCTTGTCTCTGCTCTTATACCCTTGATCGGGGTACTTATTCTGAATTCCCAACTGTATAAATGAGTGAATAATGTTAAGAACCTTAAATCAGTGCAAGTCACCTTGGAGAGAGACGTCAGATCATTAGATGTCAATGCAGAGTAAATTAACTGCATTTTATTATAGAGGATCAAAACTCTACAATGTAAAAGTGGTTTTGTCCACCCAAAGCAATAAGAAAACAAGAGTAGCTTGGCTCACATACTTCCCCGTCAGTTGCTTTGCACTAGAGCATCACGTGAACGTGAATAAAATGACGGTGGTTCCCGTGCTTGGATTTTAAACAGGAACCTTTTCCCCAGGAGTCCAGCACCTTAAGCGATACTCCCCCTAGTGCCCGCGTCTTTCCACTCTTGCTCTGTCTTGTCTGTATTGTCGTCCCCTGCTGAGACAACCGTTCGTCCCCCCCGTCAGGAACCGTACGCCGAATGCCCCCCTGCAGTGCCGGAACTGCTGCGCGGGGTTTGTAAACAAGCCGCGGCTCCCTGTGGGCTCGGCAGGCAGACGGGCCTGAGGGTCCGCCGGTCGATTCAACGATCCTTCCGCACGACCGTTCGGGAACCGCAGGCCTATGTGCCGGTAGTATGAGCCATGCAGCCGCGTGCGTGTTTGCGTGTGCATTCGCGGCGGGGGGAGGAGAGCGCATCAGCCGGGCCGGGGCTCTCCATGTAAGGAAGGGGACGTCTCGGAGCGGGATTCCTGACTGACGGCCTGTTTACACGGAGCCTGATGGATGCGGGCGGCATGTGGAGTGTCACACGCCCTCTGGCGTGTGTTTATGTATTTTAAGAGAGGGGATTCCACTTTCAGCCCTGCGACGGCGGGTCGCACGAGTGGTGCTGAAGTTCGGGCTCGGCACCACCACCCCCCCCGCACAGCCCTGATTCGATTTTGCTGCTGCTAAATTATTAAACGTTAAAAACTATTTATACTTCTTTCTCATCTGGCTTTATCTCGCTTGCTCGCTCTGGAGCTGTTCGAGGGGTGTTGGCGTTGTGCACGCTGCGCCGTATCTCACCCTTGGGTTTCGCTGGCAGATGATCCCTTGCACCGCTCGTCCGATGCGGCGATGACGTACTGTGGGTGCGGGACGGGCAGCGGGGCATCCCGCCACGGTGAGCCACGGGACACCCGCCAACCTGCTTTCTTTGCCCGCTGATGAAGTCGTGGCGACCGGGGGAATCTTTGGTGGGGGTGGAGGGGGTCAGCCACGGTTTTAAAAACACTCAGAGATGCCGCTTTTCCGCAGGCTGTTGTTTCTTTGTCCCTGGAACCCTTCTTCCAGGACAGAAGGAGTTTCAGGTTCTGCCTGAACCACAGGTATTAATTATTTAAACCGAAGCCTGGTTTGAGGGAGAAATTAAATCTCCTGCTTTCTTCTCTGGGGTTTCAAGCACACAGGGGAGGGCAGCTTGCAAGCAGAGCCTTAAAGATCCAGTGCTTTGCTGCTCCATCACTGCGGTGCTCAGCAGTCAATGTCTCCATCGTGGCCCCAAGACCACCGCTGCAGGACAGCAGCTCTCAGTATTCATACCCACTTTCCTTTCGAATGTGTTCTACCCATAACGCTTTTCATCGAGGGTGGAGAACTAAACCCCTCCTGTCTGAATCTCACGGGACCACGGATGAAGAAACAAGGAGTGTCCCCGTCCCTTGTTATGCACGTCTCCCTCCCACGGTTCATGTCATTTCTCGATCTTTCCATCTTCCCTCCGCTTTCGTGTTGCTTTGTCTTTGCGAATGCCTTCATCTTGGCCATCCAAAAAAAGAGCCTTGTGTCACTATGGCAACCTTGCAGCAGACGCATGGCTGTTTTCCTAGGAACTCGCTTGTGAGTGTGTGTGTTTGTGTGTGTGTGTGTGTGTGTGTGTGTGTGTGTGTGTGTGTGTGTGTGTGTGCGTACCTGTCTTTTAATGTGTTTTCCTTTTTTCCATTCATTTCCTTGGTTGTACAATAACCTGTTTTTTGTTTTTAGTTCATCAACGTTTTCTTCTGAATGAGCAGACGGTACAAAAGGATCTCTTGACCGATGCGTTAACTGAAACATGATCCACATCTCCATGCAGTTCAGCTTCCTGCAGCTGACGATTAGGAGACCTTTGTGTTTTTGTGTAGCAAGGTCTCCCTTCCTCATTGTCCCAGATGTATGATGGTTCTATTGGGACTTGGTGGAGCAGCAGGTAGCGCTGGTGCCTCACAGATCTTGAGCTGCGGGTTTGGGGCCTTAAGTTTGAAACCAGTTGAGTGTGTGGAGTTTGCACATTCTCACCATGTTTATGCGGAATGTCCTCTGAGTGCTCTGGTTTCCTCCCACGGTCCACAGACATGACATGTCATTCAGGTGAACTGGTTTGAAGGGTTGCCATGAGTTGACTTTGAGCAGACAGCGATAACCCTACTTGTTGAGACTGAGGTGTACAGAAGAGTAAGAAAGGAACGGTGAGGATCTGGGCACTGGGCATAAGCTGTTGGATTTTGTGCTCAGTGCCAACAGAAAACACAGCCAAAATAAGGGACAAACCCAAACTGGCAATACGAGTCCCACTACAGTGTGTGAAGCAACTGGACTGTGAGGCTTGGATGGGTCCAGGATGTGATGGATGTCACACTGGTGTTTCAGTTAGCACTGGATACGATGCAGTGACACCATAGCAACTGCCCACTCAACTACATGGCACAGACTGCAGACCATCTGTTAACATCTGGACATCCGTCTGACTGCTGACCCTCTATGTCATACAGGGGTTCCCTCACAGAGAAGCACTGTAGCTCCTGTAAGTGTGCAGTGCAGCAGGACCGCACTAGTGTTACAGGAAATGTTTTCTAGAATGTTCCGAGTAAGCCGATCCCTTTTTATTGTCTCCTAAGTGAGCGCTAATAAGGAAAAGGACCAGTTTTTTTACAGCACCATCTGCACAAAAAAAAAAAATAAACGAAACGGGATCTCTTTTCATATTTTTACAGTCCCTGCCAAGAATGAGCTGTTCGTCTTTAAAGGTTATATCCCTCTAAACTGTTTCTGGTAAATGCCAGACTGCAACTCTGTCCAACTTATTTCTTTTGCATGTTGTTCTTCTTGTCGCTTTGTGATTTCCTTTCAGGCCAACAGCATCCCTCGCAGTGCCACCCGTGAGCCAAAATAAACATTAAAGTGCATTTTTTGTTTTCATATTAAACCTCTCTGGGTTTGTAACAGGAGCAAGACGCCTCGACGAGAGAAGCTTCGGCTTCTGTTTCCCCCCCTCTCCTCCATATCTGGTGTCTCTACACTTGGTAATTATTTAAAAAGCTGCTTTTCAAAATTTCATTGAGTGTTTGAGGAAAAATGGGTCGCCTGTAAAGGTTGTTTTTTTCTCCACCCGCCTACACCACCCCCCGCAGTGTGCCTCCACCCCAGGGCTGCCATTCCCAGCACATACACACACATCCTCTCGCACATGTGAATTTCAGCACAGAACCCCTAAAAACATACATGTGGGATGTAACATATACATACAAAGGCCTTAGAGGACAGTGTTTGGAGCTACAGCCCTGGAATCAAAGGACCTAGATTGGAATCCCACCTTCTGCTGTAAAACCTTTTGATCAAGGTACTTGATACAGTAAAAATTACCCAGATGTATAAATGGGTAAACTGTGGTACGGGGCTTCGTGTACAAACCTTACAGTGTGAATCTTTTTTGAGAAAGGCATTAACTAAAGAAATAAATTAAATAATAATAATAATAATAATAATAATAATAATAATATGCTATGCACTTGTGAAGCATTTAAGCAGTCCCATTCACACACACCATTCATACACACCACTTGCTTTTCATCAAGGTACTTAACCTGAACTGATACTGTAAAAATTACCGGCTGTATAAATGGGTAAATCGCTATAAGTAGCGTAACATTGTAAGTCGCTTTGGAGAATAGTGTCAGCTGAAATGAATAAATGTATATTTCACTGGAAAAACTCATGTTCAGTACCTTTCGCAAGGACGCAGCGGCAGGGCCCGTTCTGAGACCTTCGGATCACTGATTCAAGCATTTTGCCGCTATGCAACCTACTGGCCGCAGCGCTCTGCCCGTCTGTCCCAATACGCATTGTGGCTCTGCTGGACAGTGTGTTAAACACACACTCACGGGTACTTTTCTCACACAGCAAAGCGCACGAGAGTGAGCAATGCGGATGTGGAGGGGGGATTTTTTTTGTCTCTGGGGTCATGACAAACCCTCTCAGGCGGGAAGCTCTTCCCTTTGTATTTATACGCCGACGCAGAGGGGGCAAGCGTCAAACATAGACTCTGAGCTATGGATTCTCTGCCCTGCTATTATCTCCAAAACATGAATTATTGAGCTGAAAAGTACAGTGCAGATGAGGTGCGCTCCGTTCAGACGATGAAATATTCAGGCGCCGTGTGCGGTGGAGCTGACTTGTGGCGCACGCTGCGTGGGGGCGCAGGGACATGGGGGCGATGTCCCCAATTTGAGAACCGTGATCTCAGGCCCATGCCGTTGGGTTGAGGCTCCCGACGAGCCTTGTGTTCGCCCTGGTCCAATGAAAAAAACATCATTATTATTGAGCACGCTGTTCTCCTCATCAGGGCACGACCTGGAGATCTCCGGAACCCTCTGAGCCCACTTACCAAGCCTGCAATTGCTCTGTTAAACCTTAACAAGCTGTTAATGTGTCTGTCAGCACTGCTGTCACATATCTTAGTTGGACAAGATCTGGCTGCAACGTTGTCTAAAGGGCAGTGGGCTTCATCCCGAAGCTGCTGTTAGCGGCACAAGGCCACGGTGACACAGGTGACAACCCCTTCACCTGGACACGCTCTTGCGGTCCCATTGGCGTAAGTGCCCTTTTGCACAGTTGTATGGTGCATCAGTGCTGTGCTTCAGTCTTACGTTTATTCATTTAGCAGATGGAGCACTCAGGGATTACTGTGCGTTGTTTAGCTGGCACTTTGATCCAAGGTGAGTCACACTGCTAGATACACTGCACTAAACTCCTTACGGTCATCCACCCGTCCATACACCAGAGCACTGTAAAACACCGGAGGCTATTGGTGACACCAATTTAACTGAAACAAATGTTTTCGGACTGCGGGAGGAAACCAGAGCACCTGGAGGAAACCCAGACAAACATGGGGAGAGTATGACTGATTAAGGATCAAACCGACGTCCAATTACACAGCCCAGGCGCTGAGAGGCACCAGCCCTACCTGCTGCATGGCAATGATATCTTGATCCTTTGCACTGTTATTCTTTGGTAAATTCTGAGTCTGGATCAGAAGTGCCTGCGTATTCTATTTCCAATCACAGGTATATGTCATGATCAAAATTACAGTGCAATGAACCTGTCAGTCATGAATGTGTTCCCTGGGGACCAGTGTAATCCTCCCCAGTCAGCAAGGTGAATCATTGAAGGTACACGTATAAGAAGCCAAAAGACGTACAAATCAGCGATGAATCGAGCCAGAAATCGAAATCAGCTATGAGTCGATTTCCCCTACATGGGGCCCTCGTGTGCTGTTTGATCACAGATACAATCAGCGTCTTGATCCCAGTCTGTTTGTTGCACAATCTGACTTCTGCATCTCACACAATGACATCCATGAGTTGACGACAGCGATAAAAATCAGCGCTGATGTTATATGACTGCAATTTCACTTGGTGTGCGTTTGAAAGTGTGTGAGGTTATAGCCTCGTGAAGTCAGTGTGTGTCAAATTTCCGCCTTTACTCAAAACAATCGTTCCTTTTCCCTCGTGATGTGTCCCCTCCATGTGGTTTTTTTATCGGAACACGGCAGCAGTTGCGAAATCGGCATTGCGAAATCGGGGCCGGTGCGCGATGCGGGTTTTTTATGCCATCTGTGTGTGTATGTGTGAGCTGTCGCCATAGCAGCCCTTTCTAACAGGGCTCACTGCACTCACGCAAGTGTTTCCTTGTTCCGTGTTTACTTTCCATCTGCAGTGACAATTTGGATCTCACGAGCGGGCAGGGGCCACGACGTTATGAGTTCCGCTCCGCAGGTCCGTACGTGTGCAATCGCACGTGCCATCTGCCTCGGAATCAAAATGAACCGTCAATTTAATCATCTCCTCCTTCACACACAGATGGCTCCCCCAGGCCTGTTTTGTCATGCTCGTGCTTCTGAATGTAACGTTTTGTCCGCGGCGTGATGTGCAGCACGAGATTGCGGCGTCGCTCTCTGTGTACAAAGGCAGCCTTCAGACGGCGTTTACACTTTTTGTCCAACAGCAGGACCGATGGAGGCGGTGACTTTGGGAAAGTATAGAGGAGCTGTCAGACTGACTGTGGACCGTCTCCTATCCATAATCATTGCCTAGTGAGCGGTGACTGCGTTGCCATGACAACTGCAACCGGTGCAGCCTTGTAATGATGTGGTCGCAGTTCCTCATGGGCGGAAGAAAACATCCGGGACGGGGTCGCCGGCTATGGGCGGTTACGACGCGGCCGTGAGAAACGGAAGCGGACACGGACGCTTTGCGGCGGTTCAGTGGCGAGAACGTACTGTTACCAACAGCTGAGGGCACAAGGGCAATGTGTTACAAGCGCAGCTTACGAGGCGCTCGCCGCCAGACACGTCATGGAAACGGGCCACTTGCCAGATGTTTACACACAGCTGTGGTGTTTGGGATTTTCTAATCGTGTATCACGGCTGCTGTTGGTCATCAGTGGACCTTTTAACTGTGTCACTAGTTACACCATTACGCTTGAGCTGCGTACGATCTTACCCCACACCACTGGGCATGAGTTCTGCAGCTGCCTCTCCATCACTGTGTCCCAGACTTTCTCACGCTCTCAGGAGCAGTTGTTAGCATTTCCCTAAGACCGACTTTGAGCCAGAAGGTCACGAGTCAAGTACTCTAAAGACCCTTGCCATCAAGCGAAATCCTTAACTTCAGTTGCTCCAGTATAAAACGCTTTAAGGGACAAAACCTGAAGTTACTCTGAACAAAGGGTCAGCTAGGAAATGTACAAAAATTAGAAGGTAATACCTTCCAAATCTATTTATAAAAATGTGCTCTGGTCTGAACTGTCTGGCCAAAGAGGTGCCATCAAGGTTGCCATGAAAGAAAGCAAGCAACACGCTGCAGATCCCACAGATCAACACAGAAATTATGGCTGTGATGGTCATTTCTGCTTGAGGGACCAAAAAAATAACATCAAAGCTAATTGCTTTCAGATGGGTGTGGTGGCGCAGCGGGTTTGACTGGGTCCTGCTCTCTGGTGGGTCTGGGGTTCGAGTCCTGCTTGGGGTGTCTTGCAATGGACTGGCGTCCCATCCTGGGTGTGTCCCCTCCCCCTGTGCCCTGTGTTGCCGGGTCAGGCTCCGATTTGGAGCGACCCCGCTTGGGACAAGCGTTTTTCAGCCAGTGTGTGTAGTTGCATTCATTTCATAATTGTTTTCTGCTTATTGCTCCGTATGGTTTCGAGGTGGCTCTTATTTTCGGTCAGCACTCAGTACTGCGGTCGGTGTCACAGAAACCTCCTTTAATGCCGTAAATTCCCTCTCACCCTGTATGCTGATCATTAGCAAATCCTCAGGTGATTAGCCTCTAATCCTGGTCATGCTGTACCGGGGCCGATGGCCAGTGCAGGGCATTCCCCTCCCCAGAGTGTCTGTTTGATGCGATCGCAGTTTCCACACACGAGGAGATCCCGTCCCTGCAGCACAACAGCTAACTGTCTGCCAGGATCCCGGCTGCAAATCCATAGCCGTGGGCACGGGTGGCACCGGCAACCTTTAAACAGAGCTGCCTGGCGCTGCGGGCAAACCCACGGACCCCCTGCTCCTGTAGCCGTCCCTCAGAAGGGGACGTGAAATCCCGTCAGACCCCTCCAAGTGCCAGGCCCACCGAAACACCCACCGCAGCCCAGGGAATCGGCAGCGTCACGAGGGTCCATCCCGGGTCGGTGTGAGCCCGGCAAGCTGTCGGATTTTCCACCGCCCGGGGAAAGTCTCGCAGCCTGCCGGGGGTTCGGCTGCGCGGGGGCAGAGAAGGCAGTGCCTGAGACTGCAGAAAGAGGCACTTGCTTTGAAGCATGCGTCAGTTGTCGGCTCCACGTTGCTATCCTCAGCAGAGCATCGACACGCAGCATACAAGCATAAAGAACACCGAGACGCAGGCAGAAACCGCGTACCTGCGGGATGCATGTTTTCCATCAGCTCCTGACTGGTGTCCCTCAGCATCACACAGATGTATGCGAGTCACTGCGCATGGGCTGCTCTCCTAAATGGGATTTGATTGTTTGCAACACACTTCTGCCTTCAGTCTTCAGACATGTAAGCTTACATCATCCATAGTTATCGTTGGTGATTAATAGGTGAGCAGAGGTGAGATGTCTTGAACCACTGGACAACCTGGACAACGGTATAGGATGAGCTGCGGCGGTAGAGTGGAAGTAAAGGAACACAGGTGTCCTACATCTCTGGGGACTGCTGCAGAAGAGCTGGGAAGAGGTGGAGGGTAGTTTCTTGCTCAGATTTGTTTTCTGAAGGTTCCCCGCACTACTTGTCCAAGTCAGGGTCACGGCGGTCTACAGTTTAACCCTGAAGCAAAGAGCACTGGAGCAATCAGTTTACACTCTCAACAGGATGCCATCCATTGCAGGGTTTGTTCGCCGACTGCTATAGGAAAACAAACAAGTTTCCAGCAAGTGTTCTCAAACTTTTGACTCATTTTCTACACACATAACTCCCTTTTCGGGAGCTACAGTCCTGGCAGTTGTAGGGTCTAACGCCTTGACTACTGTAGCCCAACCTTTGAGTCATCTGCTGCTGTGGCTCTTCTCAGTCCACTGTTTCAGTGTTTGAGGTGAGCACCGTGGGAAGGTGAAACCGTGCACCAGGTCCATTTCCATGAAGGGACTCCTTCAGACAGCTAATCGATCCCACTGCCGCCCACAATATAGCCCTGACCTTGGAGCATTCCTTTATGGAGTAATCCAGCCCGAGGGGAGCGCCGAGACCACAATGCATCAAAAAAATCCCCATCACTGAGTTCAGGTTCCATGGCCTCCACCGTTTAATCATGGGAAAGAAGGATGTGGACAGGGCTATTCTGAGTGGTGCAGAGAAGCTCAGTGATGATCACCAGTGATGGTCTTACACATCCCAGCCTTGATATGGAGCAAAATGGGGAAAATTCCAATATGGAACAAATAATACTGACTCTCCACAAACTGTGCCTTTTCGTTGACACACTCTCATACAACTGCTTAACCATCTTACATTGTACAAGTGGCTGTATGTTGAATCAGTAGGGAGTTCTGAATAAACAGACAATGTATTGAAAATTTATAGAGCACATAGGAGATCTAGAGAAAAGTGGGTCTGCAAGAGATGCGATTTGAGACCCTTAATGAATGTTGAGAAGGATTCAGCAGCACTGAGAGATGAAGGAGCTAATTCCAGCACATTGGAGCTAGAATTGGTAACATTCGGGCTTTTTATTTTGGACCTCTTGTGTGTGTGGGACCACCGAGTGGGTCGAGGTGAAGGAGCGTTGTAGTCTCGCAGGATCGTAGCAGGTGATCGGGTCCTGTAGGTGTCGAGACATTCACCCTTTGACCGTCTTGTTGGCCATAACCAGAGCACTGAATCTGAGAGACAAGGAGAGGGGATACATGGGAATGCTTTGGCAGGTCAAAAACAACTCATGCAGCAGCATTCTGGATCAAGCTTATCAATCTCAACCATTAGCAGCACACACCGTTCTCCAGCTTCAGGCTTTACAGACTCACAGTACCATGGTACAGTGCCATCTGGGCAGAATACTCCTCCACCTGAAATTCCTGAGGGCTGTGCCATGTGTGCGCAGAACACTCTCCTCATTTGGCTCGTTATGAGTTCTCACAGAAGAAAGAGCAAAGGGCTCACCTGGCCCAAGAACCTCCCTCTTGGGAAGATAAATGAAGGAAGAACAGATCAAACTGGTTATACATCATACCCTTCATCTGAGAAACCTGGGAACAGTTACATCCTATAGATGCATCATTCATGGGACTCATCAATCTCACCTGCAAATATTATAAAGATTAATAATTAAGCGATGGAATAGCAACTCCAAAAAGTGGGGAAAGAAAAGACATCCAGTTAGTGACCCGACTGATCCTGGATGTAAAGATGAGGGTCTGCATTACTGCGGTCCATTACCGCACTGGCCTGTATGCCATCAACGCAGCTCTTTGCCGATGCTGAGTTTGTTTTTTCTGCACACCTGATGTTTTGAAATGTGACATATCTTCTCCTTGTAGAAACGCACTGCCTCTGCTAATGCTGAGCGGCTCTCCCTCCCTCAGCCCTCACTACAGACCCCTCCACTCCAATCGTAATGGATTTTCCGAGTGGTGTTGCCAGCTCACAAAAATGCTTCCTGTGTTTTAGAGGTGCTAATGGTCCAATCAAGCCGAGGAAAGAGTGGGGTTGTGGTTTGGGGGAATGGAGGGAAGGGGAGTTGAGCAGCATAATGATAAAGATGGATACAGAGAATGCTCCCTCAGAGATGCTGAATCCCATCCAACATTCAAAAAAAGGTTGCAGAATCCATCTCTTTTAGGGCCCCTTCTCTCCAGATCTCCCAAGTGCTCTGTGAATTTGCAATAAGGGATCTGTGACGATCGCTTCTACAATTCCTATCAATTATTTGGGCAGCTAATGCATGAAATGAGAAAATTGTCTGTTAAATGAAAAAAATGTAGATGTAAATAAGATGTGTCCGTGATCTAGATGGGAATTTTTCTCAGAGTCGCTTCACAATCTCTGAGTACTGAATAACATCTGTAAGATCCCATCAGCACGTGAAGTTTAGAAAAAGGACACTTGGTGTCAGCGACCTTTTTTCTCCAAAAAATACATTTAGAAAAAGTCAAGTGTGTCATAACTGCATTGCCATGTGTGATAGGGGTACAGACGCCCACTGGCGCTCACCTGTCACGCGGTAAATTGCATCACTTCAGTTGAGAAAGCAGGGCTTTCCCCTGGCCTCGAACCTGCAGACTGAGACACTGGGACATAAGTTCACACCACGCCCTCCTTTCGGAAAGGCCGCCGCATGGAAAGAGAGGGAACTTCCTGTCCTAAGCAGGCTTTAAATAGAATTACAATCCTATTACATTCATCCCTTGCTGTCCTCAAACACAGCTGACGGCCAAACTGCCGACCCCAATTTTCTACCGTCGTTCCTGGTTCTCGGTCGACCCGCTTCTGTCATAAATTCCTTCATTTCCCTGTCTCTTCCACCTGTCCCCCAAGGAAGAAAGAGCGTGGCGCAAACACAAAAAAAGTTCTGTCCTTGGCTTTGGAGGGCTGTTCTAGGTCAAGTCCTTCTCATTCACCCTCACCCTCCGATTTTGGCTTCCGCTGCTCATCTCTTCCTTCTGCTCTGCGTTACTCCCCTCGCTAATTTTAGCCGGGAGGACCAATTCCTAGTAAAAGGTGACTGGAAAATCGGAAACGTTGGGTTGTGATTTGCAATTGCCCATAAACATCATCAAAACCCCTCCCCATATCGCATACCTACTCCCAGTGGGAAGAATTAAGGGTGAGCCACCAGCTGGATAAGTTCCCCTCCAAAAGACCATGATCTTTTTTACTCTATTGATTTAGGCTGAGTACCTTGCTCAAGAGTACTACAGAAGGAGGCTGGATTCAAACCTATGCCCTCCGAGACTGAAGGTTGTAGCTTTAACCCTTGCAGTACCTACTGCCCCGGCAGATACCCCTATGTGGGAAGAATGGCCAGTTCAAGTGTCCCTTTCTGAGACAGAGCCATACTGGACCAGCCAGCTCCATCATCACTTCTTCATCACTTTACCATCATAAAGTACTTGGGTGATGACTATTTCTAACATTTATTGAATGGTTTCTTTATTTGTTTACTTTTGCCCTTATTATATTGATAGTTTTTACTTTCATGAATAGTGTCTCCTGGAAATTTGTGTTACGTGTGGAGGTCTACTCAGGGGCAGCAGTGCTGTTTTTGGCGCCCCAGGCAAGATCCAGTCCAGCAGCCCTTAGACTGCTATCTATAAATGAATAAAGGTGCACATACATATATGTAATGACATTTGTTCAGCCATAGATATCAGCCATAGATACATGCAGATCACGAATTACAACCCAAAACAAATTTTTTATGTGTGAATGTTATTTTTTTATGTATTATTTATAATTACATAACGGAAGTGAACTGTATTTACACACGGAACACAAATATATACTTTAATCACTGAAAAGAAGCTGAAAGGCAAACTTCTTTTCAAGACTGAAGTTTGTTACAGGAACAAATATACACTGTTTACTTCACAGAGCCACAGTTTGTTTAATAGAAAATGTCGCCTAGAAATCCGCAGCAGTTCGAAGTCACGGGACGGCGATGCCTCACACCATGTTTACATAATGTACTGTATAAGGGTTAGATGTTCAATCTTTAAAGAAAACTCTTTATTATTAAGCAAGGTTTTTTTCTCACAATTCATCTTTCGACTTGAGCAGCAAGTTTTGGTGTCCCTGTGCAATTGCCCAAGTGCAGCTAACGATATATGGAGCCCTGGGTCTGCAGTTGTTTCATGTGTGACCCTGTGAAAGTCCTCTAAGTGTACATCTAGGGTAGAGTGGCTGTATAAGAATAAATTGTGCTGCATTGTACTGTGTTGCAGTCATGGTCTGACTGTGGAAAATGCAGGGCAGCGAGGTGGATGAGGAGGGTTGATGGTTCGAGGAGAAGCGCCAGGCGGCCAGTGTACAGTTAAGCAACGTACTCCACGGTGTGGTTTCGCACCGACTGACGAGTGAAAATCTCGGACAGGAAGCTGCTTTCCATTCCTGGTCATGTATACTGATTCTGTGAACGAGGCTCCTAATCAGCGCTGTCCACAAAAAAATGTGGCTGTGTAGAAATAACCCGGGATGTTCACTTGTTCTCGTTGTTTGCTGCCTCGCCGTGGAGGTGTGGCATTGAGGCTCTTGTTTGGTCTTGGGGTCAGACAAGGCAGCGCTGGTGGTCCTAGTGATGAAGCGTAGAAAGGCTCAGGGAATAAACACAAGATACACTCCTTTCGCCTATAATGTGCTCACTCACATCCGTTTGAGGCGGGCCATTGTCATTGCCGGGTTGCCGGGAGGCGGGTGCTAAGGAGGGTGTCACCGTGGCCGCTGTGCATCTCCTCTTCCTTTGTCACCCCAACCGGCCGTGGTGCCGACCCTCGGGATCAACACAGACACGTTGCCGTGACAACATGCGCAGTTGCTGACCATCTGCGCCGTTTCCAATCAGCATCCGTGGAATCTGCCGCTCCTACAGTCCTGGGCCAGTTTCTGCTAATTGTACAGATTGGTTCAGCCATGTAAACCCTGAGTGATTTTTACCGCTGACATAAATACACATGTACCCAACACAATGTTCACAGCTCATTCATTTACATATTTGGCTTATACTTTCCTGCATTTACATTACATTTATTTATTTATCTGACACTTTTCTCCAAAGTGACTTACAATGTTAAGCTACTAACAGAAATTTCCCTTTTATACAGCTGGGTAATTTTTCTGGAGCAATTTAGGGTGAGTACCTTGCTCACAGCTACTACAGCTGGAGGGGGAGGGGAGAGTTGAACCTGTGACCTTTGGGGTCCAAAGGCAGCAGCTTTAACCACTTTACCATTGTGATTACCATAATGATTTACCATTTATACCGCTGGGCAATTTCTGTCATATCACTTTAGGGTAAGTACCTTGATCAACGGTAACTACAGCAAGAGGTGGGATTCCAACCTGTCATTTTGGAATACAAGGAATAGTTCTAAACACTACTTCTCCTGCTGCCCCTACCTTGTTACCATGGAACACAATCAGGTTTCTATAACCACAGATCATCATTTCTCTCTTGTTTTCACATATACCTCTAGTCCCTCTTTGTGTTGTATATCCAGCCAACTGTTTTCCCTCTCTGGGAGCTTTGGGCACTAATACTCCCTATTTATATTACTTATTCCCTTATTGGACACTAACAGCCAGAGCACTATAAAAGTGTGTATACACGGGGGCAGCAGGTAAGGTAGTGGTTAGAGCTTCTGCCTTTGGCCTTGAAAGACCCACGCTTGAATCCCACCTCCTGCTCTAATACCCTTGAGCGATACTCTAACCCTAAATTACCCCAATAAAAATCATCCACCTGTACAAAGTGGTGAATGATTGTAAGTCATTTTGGAGAAACGCATCGGCTAAATGAATAAATGTAGAATAACAGGCTCATAAGGTGCAACACCCTTCTCTGACCCCACGGTAGACAGGTTGCAAATCAATTCCCTTTCCAGTACAGAACAGCACCTAAGTGAGGCTTTAAAAACTGATAAAGTCATGCTGGCTGCTCTGAGAAGATAAATGAAGCCAATAAGCCTCGCTGGCCCAGTGCCCCTGCTGTCCTCTTGTCTTTACTGTAAACTACCGAATGTTCGTATGAGATCGAGCCACGCCAAGACATAGAGCAGGGCTGATAAAACTCTCAGGAAGGTCAGCAAACACCCGTGTTTAATTAAAGGAAAGTTTAAATAACCTTGTAAATGTACATTAAACAGCTGCTCACTGTTGTGTGGTGCCGAAGGCTGCGAGAAGGACTCCCTGCGGCCACTGCTGGGATTGAAGGTCATGTGTCCACTGTAAAGGCTTCGCTCCCACATACGCTAATGAGAGCAGCTGCCACTAGAGATGGTAAAAAAAAACACCACAGAATTACAGCAGCAGCACCTGAAATGTCTCTCAGATTTACAGACATTTACTTAAATGTGCAGGCATTGTAGATGGTGTCATGATTCTTTTTTTATGCTCGCTAAATTTACAGACGGTTGGCAAACTTGAAAAGAACCTTACATGTGCTGACTTTTTACAAGCGAAATTAAATTAAATTTAAAAATTAAAAAAAAAAACATTAACAAAGGAGCTCTGCTTGTGAAGTGTGAAGGACTGTAATGCTGTGCAGGAGCTCTGAATGGCTCTAGGTGAGGATGCCTGTTCTTTGTCACTGGAGGGGGGATCATGGGCGCCTGGCAGTGTCTTGCACACCTTTGAGTCACCCCTCCCGAAGGAAACTTCCGGAGAAATCCTAACTCTCCTAGCAAATAGTTACTCTGCAAAAGGGACACCAGGGGTCCGGTGAACATGTGATCTCAGCAGAACTTCTCACCCATCATCACCGTCGCCATCACCTTTCTCTACAACTGGTGGGTCGCTAGACTCTTCAGTAGGATTTCATTCATACGTCGCTGTTAAGTTTGGGTTGAAACTTCTTCCCATGTGGCTGAGGCCACCGTGGGCCACTTAGATTCGTGCCAGGATTAATTAAAGCTGATAAGGGCTGACCTGTGCCGGGCTGTAATCCTGCACTTTGCGGTGACCTTGCCCGGACTGATGGCACGTTTCAGGGAGGACTGTACTCAAGTCCCACTGCACACGTCTCCGTTTCAGGTCACTGGAACCGTTCGAATGGCAACGGGCGCGTGTAACAACATCTGAGGCTAAATTTTGGCCAATTTAATCCATGACCTCCTTGTCCAAGATCTCCTCCTGTTTACATGGACCATGTGGTCGTAGGGTTGCAGTTCTTATCACCTGAACAAAGAGCAGTTCTCCTCATGATTTGCATGTACATTTATATTTATTCACTTAGCAAGCACTTTTCTCCAAAATGACATACGACTCAGAGCAAAAGGACAGATGAAGAGATTGTACACAAGCACATGATTATGGAAACAAAGTATTTTTCCACACCATTGTTTTCATCGCACACATATCAAGCACATAATATAGAAGCAACATTCAAACGAAAAAATGAGCACAAGTAAGAGGTAGTGAAGGAAGAACTTTTAGGTTTCGGAACAGAAATTATTCCACACAGACAAGTTCTGAGACCCTTTTTGAATATTGGAAGGGCTCAGCAATTCTGAGGGGTACAGGAAGTCAGCTCCACCACATCAGAGGCAAGACTGAAAACTGGGGGGTATTATTTTAAGCATATTATTTCTAACTTTACACCCACTGCTTTTACGCTGGCGTTGAATTTATTTCTCCCCTGCAGTGTCAGAGCCAAGAGTAAAATTTTGCTTTAGAGCAATCAGGATAAAGCAGACTTGTAGAAAGTGTGTCATCTGCAAGCTGAGAGTCGTGTTTGAGTTACCCAGTGAGGCAGGTGGTTTGCCAGGGTGACAGGGTGAAGCGCAGTACAGTCCTTCGCCACCTTCATCAGCTGGCCCCATTTGTAAGGTCCAGCTCACCTGGGCATCTTGAATGGTCCCACAAGCCTCTCAAGAGCTCCGCAGCATCGCAGGTCTTGGACCCTGCCGGCAGGAGCTCTCGTTGTTAAGGAACTGAACTTGTGAGCAGCTTTCTAGACGATGGGTAAGAGGTGAGAAGATGTTGCAACTATTGTAAAGAACCTTCAATAGATGTATAAGTTTATGTTGACAATACGCAAAAAAATGTGAACTGGCATTGTTTTCTAATGTAATCAAATAAGACAGCTGCAGTAAAAAGGTGACTGGTATTTTTACTTGCATTTATATTTAGTGATTGATAGACGCTTTCCTTTTAAGTGACGTAAAGTGATAATTAACTAGTATTTGGCTGATACTTTTTTGTCCATTGGATTTACAGTGCTAGACATATGTCCAACCCATAGTCATTTACCCCATCACAGGGAAGGAATGTAACACACACAAGCACTTTAGAGTCACCAGTTCAAATGAAAAACATGTCTTTGGACTGTGGGAGGAAACCCACACAAACTCCACATAGACTGAGCTATATGTGAACCCACAGCCCAGGAGCTGTGAGGCTCCTCACTGTAAACCTGTCTGTGGAGAGCTTTACAAGTAGCAACTGTCAGAAATATATGCTTAAACAACATGTAGACATGTAGGTGGTGAGAAGAGGGTTGTCTGCCGAGATAATGAGTGGAAATATTAAATTCTCCCTGCACAGTGTCCCGTCACACCTCTGTAATTGTGTTAAAGCATTATGGTCAGACACTTAGCAACGGGGGATATTTGTCTTCTACATCGACCTGTTCTGGTTGGATAGATTAATGTGCAAATAAGATATGGGAAAAAAGCTAATTGGTTTGAATAATTAAATTTGTTATGAAAATTACTCTTTATATTTAGCTCATACAAAACAATACAAACAGATGAAGGCCATTCAGTAATGAATCCCTTTACGTCTCAGAGACAGGAACTAAATTTCATTCTCTTTTCTTTTACCGTAAAACACTGTGGTAAAAACATTTTCTTGCTAAGCCTTGCTTAAGAGCTCATAGAGATTGCTGGATCATATTAGCTGTTTGACCTCTTCTCTGTATTAAATGTCAGTTTCTGCTTTTCTGCCCACTTAGCACTAGTTTTTCCATTGATACTGAGAGGATGGAACCACATGTTGTCTCATAAGTGGGTCATGAATTAATGATAATATTTCCCGACACAACAGACACAAAGGCTTCATTAACCCAAAGCTTCTCAAGGTCACTTACAGTTACTTGAAGGAGCAAATTTAATGGATTTAGTCATTATATATGTATATGAGAACAGATCTAATACTAAAACTTTGAAAGTCTTAAAGTTTCTATTGCCAAGGAACATTAGGAAGAATATTAAGAAATGGTTCTCCCTGTGTGCAATTATTCCATGACATCACATCTGAGATCTTACCTGAAAGACCACCTTATGCTTTTGTCTTTGCAGGTCTTGGCCATCATATCCATTCTTTTTATCATTTTGTCAACCATCGCCTTGTCTTTGAACACACTCCCGGAGTTGCAGGACACCGATGAGTTTGGCCAAGTAACGGACAATCCGCAGCTGGCACATGTGGAGGCTGTGTGCATCGCCTGGTTTACCATGGAGTACCTGCTGCGCTTCCTCTCATCACCCAACAAGTGGAAGTTCTTCAAGGGGCCCCTGAATGTAATTGACCTGCTGGCCATCCTGCCCTACTACGTCACCATCTTCCTGACTGAGTCCAACAAAAGCGTACTGCAGTTCCAGAATGTGCGACGGGTGGTGCAGATCTTCCGTATCATGCGCATCCTTCGCATTCTCAAGCTGGCACGGCACTCCACAGGCTTGCAGTCGCTAGGATTCACACTACGGCGCAGTTACAATGAGCTGGGGCTGCTCATCCTCTTCCTTGCCATGGGCATCATGATCTTTTCCAGCCTTGTCTTCTTTGCCGAGAAGGATGAGGATGACACAAAGTTCAAGAGCATTCCTGCCTCATTCTGGTGGGCTACCATCACCATGACCACAGTAGGCTATGGGGATATCTATCCAAAGACTCTGTTAGGAAAGATTGTTGGGGGCTTATGCTGCATTGCTGGGGTACTGGTGATTGCCCTGCCCATCCCAATTATCGTCAACAACTTTTCTGAATTCTACAAGGAGCAGAAGAGGCAGGAGAAAGCCATCAAACGAAGGGAAGCTCTGGAAAGAGCCAAGAGAAATGGCAGCATTGTGTCTATGAACATGAAGGATGCTTTCGCCCGGAGCGTAGAGCTTATGGACGTGGTGGTGGACAAAAACGGGGAGAACATGAGCCGGAAAGAGAAAGTGCAGGACAACCACCTTTCCCCCTCCCGCTGGAAGTGGACACCGAAGCGCACAGTCTCAGAGACTAGCTCAAACAAGTCCTTGGAAGGGAAGGAGACAGGCTCACCAGATAAGGCCCGCTCCTCCAGCCCACAACACCTTAACGTGGAGAAGCTGGAGGAAATGTACAACAAGATGGCCAAGACCCAGTCCCAGCCCAATCTTAACAGCAAAGACAGAGGGTTGTCATCGAAAGCTGCTAAGCAGAGGGACGAAATTGAGATGGGTAGTATCCCCGGCCCTGCTGACCCCCTGCTAACTGCACGTGAGGGCATCGTGGACATGAGGAGTATGTCCAGCATCGACAGCTTTATCAGCTGTGCAGCAGACTTCCCAGAGAGCGCCCGCTTCTCACACAGCCCCATCGCCAGTGGCCGCGTCAGTACCAGCCCGGGGCTGGAGACCACCCTTGAGCATGAGCCCATATTGTCCCCCAGCAGCACCAGTAAAGCCACCAAGACGGAGTCCGTCCGAGAGACAAGCGCCAAAACCGAGGGCTCACGGCTCAGCTTCTTCTCCGACAGCCCTCGTGGGCTACGCTTCAGCAACCCGCTCAAAAGTCGCTCCTTCAAGGTCAACTTTCGGGGCGGGGAGTCCGGCTCATCGTCCGCGCAAGGGCCCGCTGCTCCCCTTTCCGACAGTTCAGCCTTCTCCGACCGATCCCTCCTGAGCCCCGAGGCATCCATTTACACCACAGCCAGCAGCAAAACACCACCCAAGTCACCAGAGAGCCTCATGCCTACGGTCTTCACTTTCCACGATGCATCGATCAGCAAGTACATCGATGCCGACACCGATGATGATGATCACCTTCAGGATGGCTCTGACTCCAGCCCCTCAAAGCGGCTGCTGGACAACACCAGCCCTAAGTTCAGCAGCAACAGCACCTACCAGCGGGCAGCAAACCACCTGGAAGGGCCCCAGAGGATGAACTGCGTGTTCGCCCTGGAGGGCCGGCCGGGCGTCGGCCAGGAGAACCACGTGGCCCAAGAGCCACGGGTGTCCCGCGGGGAAAAGGTTCGTTCCAATACTTACGACGACAGCATCTGAACCGCGTGAGGGGATTGCAACTGGACAGAGAGCACTGGAACACAGCGGGGCCGGAATGACCGAGCGTCATCAGGAAAAAAAGTGTAAAAAAACATGACAGCAAGAAACATAACATACGAAACACACTGGGAGTTTTGCTGCCTGGTACAGGAGACTAAGCACAGACACAGACAATAACAAGAAGGTCTGGTAATCTGCTGGTCCTCTCATGAGAAATACTTGAGGGATTTGCCTCGGACTAGCAGGACCTTCACCAGACACATGGCTCCTGCCCCACCCAGAATGAACAGGGCTGCTCTGGCAGCTGAACAGGGCTGGGGGGGCAGGACACAAGGCGGAGCTGGGGTCGACCGCGAGGGACAGCGGAACAAAGTGGAAAAGGACATGCCGCTGTCTTCAGTTCGAACGCGATTCACCCAGGGATGGCTCTCCGAGCCTCAGTCGGCCGAGACCCAACACACACACTGTAGATTAGTTACTAACAATGAGACTGCGCTCAAAAGCAATTGTCATTTTCTCTGTAGGGTTTTTTTCCCCCTCAAAACTGGCCTTAGTTAAACGCCCTTGTATGCATACATCGTCTCCGTGTTTGTGTGCGTGGGTGTGTATCTACAGGGAGTATCTGGAGACATTCAGTATTTACACACACACACACTAACATTTCATCATTAATTGAAGCTTTCCATTCATTTTCTACCAAAAATGCAACAGACCATCCACAGAAGAAACAGTCTGTGCATCGTTTGTTATTTCATGAGCATCCATATAGTGCTTAAGCTCATCTAAGTTTCCTCTTAACACAAAACTGCAGCGTCACCATGGGAGAAATACAATCACTGTGACGTGTCTTTCAGTTCATCAGAGTCACCACTGCTCCCTGGCATGGAAGATCACCTCAACATGACATTCGGTCGAAATGTCATGCATGTACAGATTTTGCGCATGTTTTCTCACTCATTCTGATGTTATTTTATTCTATTTATTTTTCTGCTAGGTGCAGCAGCCATTCTTAATTGCACTGTTAACATCAGGATGGAACAGGTCCTTGGAATACATATGTAAAAAATTCAAAACGCACACGAGAGAGAAACTCCTCAGCTTCCTTTCCTCAAAGTGGAGACTCAAGTGGGGAAAAAAAACAAGTGCACCCATTGAGTGTTTTACCTGGAGAAAAGTACTGAAATCATGACTTTTTTCAAAGCATTTGGGAGGTTAATGTAAAAAGATAATTATGAACATATGTACACAAAAAAGCAAATAAAACTGGTGCAGAATTCAGGAAGAGGACAGTTCTACGTTAAAGGAAAAAAAAGAGTAAAAATGTATATTTTTTAAATATTTTGTAAAGAATGGAATCTAGAAGAGCAAATCATGTTAGTCACATAGTTTTGCATTCATACATAGCTTTATTTGAAGAGGATTGTATTAACTAGTGAATGTCGAGAGACTGACTTCATACTGTTTGCCATTGTCTCCCAATTTGTGTAAATGTCGCAAAGTTTGCTTTCCTCCTTCTGTCCTCTATAAAATGTGAAGAGCCAAAGAGATTTTCTTTTAGGACATGGCTGGGTCTAGGTGCACACAGACACACACACGCACACACACACACACACACACACACACACACACTCGCGCACACGGCTAGTGCATACATGCAACATCCTGGCCTGCAAGTCGCTGTTGGCACCAGAGGAGAAGTCAAAAGGATGCATCGCATCCAACAGTAACAACAGAGGGAGATGGGGATTGAGGGAGTGAGAAAAGAGAGGGATCTGCTCTTCATCTCATGATTACAAGATAATTGTCCATCCCACCGGACGCCCTCCGCGTTGTGGAAGGCGCAGAAGCTGCCCAGGCGCTGTATTATCCCAGAATCCATCCCTGGTCCTGATTCTCACACACACACACACACCAACGTGTGGGAAGGGATGCACAATGATACACAAACACACAGAACATGCGCACATTGTAATGCACATGCATTCAAACACGTTCAAAAACTCCAGCCAACTTTCTGTCCCATGGTCTCCAGCTCCTACGCCGGCCCATTCCGGAACGTCCCGTCAGACACTGCATCTGTACTACTTGTTGCTGTACCTGACTCTTTAAATCAGTTGTCACAAGGATCCCAAATCTTCATGCACTTTATATCATAAGAATTTCTGTTTGATATTTAAAAAATATGTTCTGTATGTAGCAGCATATTTGACATACATAAAGTTTACCTTGGAAAGAAAAGTCTAAGACTTTGTGTTTCTCCTGTGCTTTAGTGGATAAACGAGAGCAGGTATTTTGTGCCTTTGCATTTCACAAGATGATGGTTTGCTTTGGACTGAAATTCTTCTCAGCGGCTGCAGATCAATAGAAAACTGTTTTTTTATACACTTAGGCAAAGAAAGAGGACAGCATTAAACCTGCAGTCAGAGGCCAAGAAAATCACACGGGTACAGAAATTGTTTAATGGCCAATCCGGTTTCCACGGCAGTGTGAGAAGGCCTTCCGCCCTACTGACAGCCCTGCCCCATTCCTTGCCTTATCTACCTGGTGCACACACACAAACAACTCATACACATGCACTGACGTACCAAAGGAACACTTCTATGGATTCCTAAGCCTAAGAAAAAAAGCTGAAGGATTACACCAAGGTTTCATGGGAATAGTGCTAGAAGCATGAGGAGCGGTGGGGGCAAAAAGGCATGGCAGGAGACCAAGGTTCCTCCCATGACTGGCACTGGGGCCTTCAGATTTGCACAACCGCTCTGTTTTTATTCAAAAAAAAAAAAAAAAACAGTCAATTATGTAATTACACACACACACATTTTCAGAACCGCTTGTCCCTGACGGGGTCACGGGGAACCGGAGCCAACCCGGCAACACAGGGCGTTAGGCCGGAGGGGGAAGGGGACACACCCAGGACGGGACGCCAGTCCGCCGCAAGGCACCCCAAGCAGGACTCGAACCCCAGACCCACCAGAGAGTAGGACTGCGGTCCAACCCACTGCGCCACCGCACCCATTATGTAATTAAAACATGCAAAAAGAAAACATTGGCTATGCTTGAAGGCCGGAGTCCAACGCACACCAGGGTAAACGCCCTCACTGCCCACACCGTCATGTGATGCTTTTTCCACCCGTCAGGTCACACCTGCCAAACCTGCCACCACAGATATTATTTATGCTGAGGGGAACACCTATTCGGTGATGACGACAAGCAATGAGAAAAAATGTCAGAACACTTTGGAGGATTCGAGCACTTGTCCATCACTTGGCTTTGTTTTTCAACAGTGGAGGTATTTCAGACACCTTCCCGTCAGGCCTGCTGTAGGCTGTTCCACCCCATGACTTCAAAGGAATGAAAACTCCGTTTAAATTTGGAGAGGCAGCCAAAATGACCCGTTTACCCTTAAAATGCCAGATTTTTTACTCTTTCACAGTTGTGTGTAAGAGTGTATGAGGTTCTGTGTGATTTGTGCATTTGTGTGCTTTCCAACCCTAGGAGAGCGAAACAGAGCAAAGTGAAAATTATCCATCTCCTGTCGCAGTAATCCATCCGGCCTATAAATACCAGCGTTGGCCTGCCAAGGATACGGCTCTCGCTGTCTGGGATTTCTTCCTTTGCAGCTCTCAGCAGCAGCCGTTGCCACACTTGGTGGAAGCTGAGCATCGTGGGTGTCGCAAGGTGGCATAGGGTGCCGGTGTGGACACCGGAAAAAGGTCCGTGATACAAAGGTATCCAGACCAGATGTTCGTCCATCAAAATTCATGGTGTGTTTACAACCACCCTGTGAAATCTGGAAAGGAAAAATCTGACACAAACACGCAAACATCACCAGCAGTGAGATCATCCTCAGTAAGAGGCTGAAAACTAACAACCCCTTGCTTATCATTTCTGCATGACTAATGGAACAAATAATGTTACAATGCAGATGTTTATTTCATCCTTTTATTATATTCTTTATTTTATTCTGATATGTATTTTATCCTCTAACGGTATGTTTTTCAAATTCATATATTGCAACAGAACACACATTGCAAAGCCGGATAGTTCAGCGAGCTGGAAGAGGCGAGCGGACTGTGGAAACGATGGTTCGAGCACCGAGTGCTGCATTTGAGTTGCCTCTGTCATGAGTGACGTATCCAGGGATCGCTGCCGGAGGTACGGGCAGTGGCGGTGACCACGCTGTGACAGTATTTGGTCTTTCTATCATACCGCATTACTGACTGATATAGATCCTAACATAATGACTCAGACTTTGTCATGAACTCCCCAAGACCCCTGTAAACAAAACAAGGAAGGACACACTGAGTCCTCCTTGTACAGGCCAACTCGAATATCTCAGTCCAACTACAAATCAAAGATAACACACATTCCTTTGAAAGGTTGTTCTTCTCCAGAAGAAAGCATCTGGTTATTAATGGACCATGGTAATTATATTCTAATACCTATAAAGATTTTTATGTACTCCCTTTGAATGTTTCAGATCAAAGCACTTTATATCATTTGGATATATTTTTCTCCTTAACATGCACCAGTATCTGAGCTTCTTTATGTCTAAATATATCCTCTAATACATTAGCATCATACATTATCAAACAGAAAGCACAATTTAAGTGACTTGGCTTGATATTCTTGGGTTTGTAAAGGCAGCAAAAGAAAGAGAATTTATAGGTCTAAAACATTCACCTGAACAAGAAATGTGCCGCTATTAGAGGGACTTTTAATATAATCTAACAATACCTAATCCCCGCTGGTCGCTCAAAACTGCAGTCATGAGGCCATTAGTCTTGTAGACATCCGTAGGGCGAGTACCTCGCTCAACAGTACTACAGCAGGAGGTGGGAATTGAAACTGCAACCTTTGGGTCCTGTGAAAAAACTGCACTCTGACCAACTTTTTATTTCACTTTTAAGCAACGTTTCTCTACAGCCTGCTGAATTTTAAATAAAGGAATCACATTATTGTTATAGCCCTCATAACAATCATTTGCTCATTTTTCCTTAGACAGCTCTACTAAAATAGAATGTTTCTGGGGGGGTTTAGAGACAGCAGAGAAAATACATACGTCAAAACATTTAAATTGAAACTCATATTTCAAAAACACCCCATGAGCTTTCAATCTGATGTCTGTATGCCTCACTGCTGAGTTCATTTTGCATAAGGGAAAAGGACTAATTTTAGTGTGGTTACGGAGAGATGTTCCCACACATCACGGACAGTCACTTTTGTTTAGTCTAGTGCATTTTGAGCACTGAGTCAATGATCCTGAAATGTATTTGTTTCATACATGTACAAACTACTCAGAAGATGGAACTTCCGAGGCCACCTTCCCAGCACAAACAAATACCCACAGCATTTTTGTGCATTCATGAAAGCAAAATGATATGAGATAAGAAACGATTTTAACTGAGTTATGATGTCAGACGCTGATACATGACATGAGAAAGATTACTGTTACTCTACATGGACTGTGTAGGAGTACATAACCCCTATGAAAAACGACACATTCAATATCACACGTGTCGTACTAGGGTACCAACACTAACCAGATACAGACATTGGCTATATCTTCAAGACCCCGGCGCCCCACTGTGAGCTCAAGGCAAAAGGGGTGTATGTGGGGATCTACAAGTAAGTCTTTTTATAAAAAAATGTCACCAAAATATGATTTTAATGGCTTCCCCACACACCAGGAGCGAGAAAGATGTATATGATGGAGCAGCAGGGTGCATAGCACATGTATGAAAACTCAATTTAATGACTACTGAATTTAATGAAAGGGGGCGTGCTGGCGCAGTGGGTTTGGCCAGGACCCCCTGAGTGGTGGGTCTGGGGTTCGAGTTCTGCTTAGGGTGCCCTACGGCGGACTAGCGTCCCTCCGGCTCGCCGTGACCCCACTTGGGTCAAACAGTTGTAGACATTGTGTGTGTGTGTATATATGCGTGTGTGTGAATTTAATGGCTCACCTACAGTTTGTAGCTGGTTTTATAATCATGACTTGTGTTTCATATGGTTTTTTCTTTTTTTCCAACCACTATATATATATATGTGTGTGTGTGTGTGTACATATATGTGTATGTATGTATGTACTGCACTCTAGGTTTGTATCAAGTTAATATTTTTAACATTATTATTTAATATGTAGGGGGTGCAGTGGCACAGTGGGTTGGACCGGGTCCTGCTCTCCAGTGGGTCTGGGGTTCGAGTCCTGCTTGGGGTACCTTGCGACAGACTGGCATCCTGTCCTGGGTGTGTCCCCTCCCCCTCCGGCCTTACGCCCCGTGTTGCCGGGTAGGCTCTGGTTCCCCATGACCCCGTATGGGACAAGCGCTTCAGAAAATGTGTGTGTGTGTGTATTTAATACGTTTGCATTCTACACATACTGTAGCTAGGTGAAAGGAGATGACAAAACCAAAAAAGCCGGACAAAATTTCATCTCTGAGCTGTAATAAACTGCTTCATCTGAAATTGCAGCAAATCCATGATTTGCACAATAGCACATATTCTGTCACGTCAAAGGCAACCTCCAGTGTCCTGTTCAACAGTAAAAACTGAGTCAAAATCTGTACTCAATCTGTCAGGCTGGGACGCCACCTAGTGGTCCAGCCAAACTGAACTTTTTATGCAGAGCCTCCCTGAACGGAGGTAAGTGTGGCAGTTCAGCGCATTGTGGTTTACGTTCAGCTCAGAGATACTTCAGACAAATATTTATTCGATCTGTGGCTGTAGCATCCTGAGAGTGAAGACAAGCCATGTGTTTTCCCTCAGCATGGAGGTGAATGAACTTCTACCATCTAGAAACATGACTTCTTGGCTGTCCCTACTCATCTGTCTTCTATGTGCATCAGTGATCTTCATTTGCTCATCACCAAATATATCCCTTGGATCTGCCCTTGGTGTGACCTCTCCTCCCAGGCTTCTTCAGCACATCCAAAGAATTACTGGTCAACACTCTATTTAACATTTGAGTCAACACTTGTTTGTTGCCTGCATTAAGAACAAAACTCCAGTTATGACCTTCAAGACCATCAATGAATCTAACTGCTCGCTACTCTCAAGAGAGACTGCTATGCCCCCTCGGCTCTGCCCGCTTGTTGGTCCCAGGCTCAAGAGGTCAAAAATCAAAAGCCAAAAGGTTCTCTGTTTTGATTGCAACATGGTGGAATGAGCTCCCTCTCTCACTCAGAACTGCTGAATTCCACTCAAAATTTATGAGGGGTCTCGAAACACATCTCTTGTGGACTCACTGTTTCCCTGATCTCCCATGTGCTTGATAAACATGTCACTCACCCATAGTGTGTGTGTCTGTGAGTGACAGAGAGTGTGTGTGTGTGTGTGTGTGTTCCACTGATGTATGGATGAGTGACCCAGTCTAAGTAGTGTATCTAGCAGTGTAAAGTCACCACGGTGAATAAGGTGTGTGGGCTGATAACACTACAAAGAGTTCACTGGAAGTCACTTTGAAGAAAAGCATCTGCTGAATAAAGAAATGTAAATGTAAACATGTACTATTAAATATAGAGGAGGGGTGCGGTGGCGCAGTGGGTTGGACCAGGTCCTGCTCTCCGGTGGGTCTGGGTTTCAAGTCCCACTTGGGGTGCCTTGCGATGGACTGGTGTCCCGTCCTGGGTGTGTCCCCTCCCCCTCCAGCCTTATGCCCTGAGTTGCCGGGTTAGGCTCCGGTTCCCCGTGACCCTGTATGGGACAAAGTTCAGAAAGTGTGTGTGTGTGTGTGTGTGTGTGTGTGTGTGTGTGTGTGTGTGTGTGTACTATTAAATATGTTTAAAAATAATAATTTTTACAAAAAATATATGCAGCTACTTGTGTATGTGTGCTAGTTTATTCAATGACAAATTGACTGTACTCAGTTTACATGTCTGAATCCAGATCGCTCCTTCTGTAATGCATTTTTGTATTGTTTTCTGAGATGTACATCACTTTGGAGAAAAGCCTCCCCTAAATGAAAAAATGCTCTAACTGTAAAATACTGGCTGCATTATGGTGCATTTATTAAAAATTTATTTAAACATTTTATCGTCATTAAAAAGCTGTACACTCTATTATCAAGCTTACCCAGTTTGCATATCTATATTGAAATTTTATCCCATATCTTTCACCCTACTTTGGAGCTTTAAAGTGTGAACAGGACTTGACTGTGATCTTTGTTTAAATGCAAGTTACACTTCAGGACAAACGGTATCTTAAAGCGTTGATTACATTTAACATTAAACTAATATCTAGGACGGACTGTCCAAGCTATGATGCCTGAGGTCCACAAAACCTGCGCTGCCCAGCCCACTGGTATCTCATTTTCTGCCTATAGTGTGACAGTCTCAGATGAGATTTTCCAGGATTCACATGTGCAAACTAGGAAGTTTTGCAGTTTTAATTGCAATTAAAATAGGTTGTAAACAAAATTATGAGCAAGTTAGTAGCCAAAAACACTTACACAGACAGCTAAACAAATCTCACAGATAACAAGCAGAGAAAATGTGAGAACCCAGGCAGAACTGTAACCTAGAGCCGGAGAGTAGAGTGAGTAACTTCCTTACTTATGTCTACTAACCCTCCTCATGGTGTCCCCAGACATCTCTGTCCTTGCTTTTCATTCCAAGTGATTCCAGGTGTATCCCATCCTTTTGATGTCTCCCTTCAAGTCTCACTGCTAAGTGTTTCTTGGCCGCCCTTTATTCCACTTGCCTTGGGGATTCTAGATCAGGGCTTGTCTACTGATGCTTGTGGGAGGCTTGTGGACAGTGTGTCCAGTAGGGGACAGGTGTTAATACAGGTCTACACTTTCTTGGTGGCTGTTACTGTTCTCCAAGTCTCTGCTCCATATCGAATAGAAGTGACTTCACTTTAGTGTTGAAGCTCCTAACCTTAATTTGTAGTGGCAGCTTTTTGTAGTGCAAGACGTTCTTCAGCTTTAGGAGTGCTAATCTTGCAGTTGTGGCCTTAATATTTGCGTCCTGTGCCTCCCTGCTTGTCGATTTTACTGCTCAGATGCTCTATATGAAGGCTTCTTCTTCCAGCGAAAGATTTCCACTCACCTTGGAAATGAACTGGTTTAGTGTTGGTTGTGTGAGCCTTGAATATCTTTGTCTGCCCTCTGTGAACTTTTGTTTTTCTGTTCTGACAGTTAACCATTCTGGCATGTACCCTGTTGCTATAACCCATTTATGCCTGTGAACTGATTAATTATTTATGCTTACAGTAAATGGGTAAAAAAGGAAAGCTAGGAGGTACAGTGGAGTAGAGAGGAGGCTTTGAAGCACTGACTCCTGCTGGTCGTGGTCCTGAATTCTCCCCTTCAGCTGAACTGCAGCACCTGAGTGACCTTCAGGAACAGTGTCTTGAGCACAGAGAGGACCAGGGTATGAAGCAGCAGCCAGAAAGTCTGCTCAGCTGGGGTGAACCAGAGAAAGATGAAGGACAGCAAGTGAAACATTGCAGAAACTTTAGGAATAAGTAACTAGAGGGTCTGAATAAAGATGAGCACCAGGGATGGATGAAGAAGAGCTTTGGGGAACCAGGAAACAATGAAGGAAATCTGGAGAACCAGAACTTCAGAAGTGAGAACTTTCTTGGTACTGGGAGACCAGGAACAGGCTTTGAGATCAGCTGAGCAGCGAGAACTGACCTCTGCTGGTTTCAATTCAACAGGCACTTTGTGGCCGTCCCAGGTCACGGTTAGAATTGAATCAGGCAGGGTGAGAAATTAATTCGTACTGTTATACATATTTCATTGATCCACGTTTTGCTTTCATTTAGCGTTCGCAATGCCTACGTCACTTTTAGCGCGCGTAACTTTTTACCAGCTCGCGCTCGCCTCGAGCAACGTCACAAAGGGACGCGATGACGCAATGATCGAAGAGTTCCGAAGCGGACGTACAGGTCGCGCGCCGCCGGAGTAAACGCACGATTGAGCCAAATGTGTGCGAAGTTTCTGAGGTAAAATAAGACAACAATATGCGTAAACACTACTAAAATGTTTCCTGTAATTAGATTATTGGAAAATATTCCTCCTACAGGTTTGAAGCCGGTACACCGCTTTGTGATTTAGTTATTAGTATGTTTTCTTGAAAGTGGTGCAACTTCGTCTCTAAACTCGGACGAGTTTGTCGTCGTTATATTATTAGATTAACTCACAGTTGATGTCTAAGAATAAGGAGTCAGTAGTAGGAAAGATCCATGATAAGGAGAACAAAAAACTTATATTGCAGCTCCAGATTAATTTAATGTTTCAAATTGATGTCGTGTTTTTTTTTTTTTTTTTAACATAATTTAGGAGCTCTGCAGTTTGTTCAGATGCATAGCTGTTAGATGTTTTATTTTTGACTTTATAATAAATTAGTCTTTCCGTCACACATACTGTTAGATAGTGACTCACTGCAGAGATGTGGAACTCGGCATTCTCTCCGTCTCCAAACCCTCAGCATAGAAAGAAGCAAACTAACATCAGTCTCCCAAAGATAGAGTGCCAGCAGACTGTGTCAGACACACAGTGCAGCATGGCATGGCGTCAGGGCTTCTGGAACGCTCTGTAAACTTCTACCGACTCCCTGATGTCCATAAAAGCTGTGAGAGACCTACAAGATGGAGTGAGAGCAGCGGTCACAGGTAGCATAGAGGTTAGGGTCTTCACCTTGCAGTTAGAATGTTCTAGGTTTGAATGACCAAGGTTCTTTCAAGAAGGGTAGTGCCCAAGAAGAGTTGTGTTCAAGAAGGGTCTCAAAAGGTATCTCTTTCAGACCCATTTCTCTCCAGATCTTTTAACGCCTACATAAATTTGCATCACATCATCTGTCACAATCATTTTTGTGTTTCCCTTCTGAGTCCCAGTTCTGTAGGCAGCTGCTTGAATAGTGTGTGGCAACAGAAATTTTTATATACCCTTGATTTAAATAGTTAAATAATATAAATAGCTTAGTAAACAAACATAATATCATAAGTCACCCTGGGAAAGGATATTGTCTAAGCATTTGCATCAGAACCAACAAGCAGCAACCAGTATGGCTTGTGGTAGAACAGGCCTGAAAGTGTGGCATAGTAATGCTCCAGAGCATTAACATATTGGCTTACCTTTGCAGAGAGGGAAGAACTGAGAAAAGTCCAGACCCTCAGGGGTGGAACGGATGTCTCAGAGCTGCCAGGGACCTGCCTGCTCTCTTTTCTCAACCTGGGATCTCTAGTAAATGGCCAGTCCCTCCTGTCCAAGCCAGGCTTCTCCCCAGTAGAAAAAAACAAACCAACAGTAGAAAGGAAATTCACCATGATCTTGGGCCAGAAGTCCTTGCACTTTAGATGAAGACCATCTCCTGTACAGAGCCCCTTAAGAGAGGGCAGAGCAGACCAGAACTACCACCTGGCAATTGTCTAAAGGTTTAAAAACAGGGCTACAATCTGTGCATTATATTCTGTTTTAACAAGTGTGGGAACCTGTTCTTATGATGTAGTGGGAGAGGCAGGGGAGCATGGCTTAACTTGTCTTGCAGTGATGACGAATGGTTTTATGTATATATGCTAAAGCTTTCCTTGTCAGCAACAACCTCAGTATCCAAGAACAAAATTTTAGGTTTTTCCAAAAGATTTAGGTTACTCCAGTATGTCTTCATTGGATGTTAAGGGGTATCTCAACTTTGATTTAAATATTAAGGCTCAAGCCACTTTGATACATGTATTGTGGCAATATGAGAGGATACAAATTCACTGGAACTGTGTTTAGAATCAGAACAAGCTTTATTGCCAAGTATGTTCACACATACAAGGAATTTGTCTTGGTGACAGAAACTTCCACAGCACAGACAGAATCACAGTGACAAGACACAGATGAGAAGATAGAATATGTGAATAAAGGATAAAAAATATAAAGTACACAATATACAAAAATAGTCGCTAGATGTTATATGTATGTACAGGTATGTTCTATACAAATGCAAGAGAATGTGAGTAAGAGATATGTGATAAATCAATATAATTATAAATATAAATAGCGTTGTGTATTGCACTGGTTTACTCTCTAGGGGGGATTAAGCTGTTCATGAGGTAGATGGCTTGAGGAAAGAAACTTTTCTTGTGCCTGGCTGTCCTGGTGCTCGGTGCTCTGTAGCGCCGGCCAGATGGTAAAGGTTCGAAGAGGAAGTGGCCTGGATGTGAGGGGTCTAGAAAGATTTTGCTAGCCCTTTTACGCACTCTGGACGAGTACAGTTCTTGGAGAGCTGCGGGGGGGGTGCCAATGATTCTTCCAGCAGTCCGAACTATCTGCTGTAATCTTCTGATGTCTGATTTCGTAGCTGAGCCAAACCAGACAGTTATAGAGGTACAGAGGACAGACTCGATGACTGCAGAGTAGAATTGCATCAGTAGCTCCTGTGGCAGGTTGAACTTCCTCAGCTGGCGAAGGAAGTACAACCTCTGCTGGGCTTTCTTCACAATGGAGTGAGGCTCCCATATCAGGTCCTGTGAGATGGTGGTACCCAGGAACCTGAATGACTCCACTGTTGCCACAGTGCTGTTCTTTTAACTCTTCAAATTACCTTCAACAAAGGTGTGGGTTGTCCCTTTCAATATCTGTTAAACCACAACACAGTTTCATTTCTCGTGTATATACAGAATATGGGTTGATTATTTTTTTTACTATGGCCCGCACCAGAAAGTTTAACATTTGACATGAATGATAAGTTTCATGGATTCTGGAAGATCTGGTCATCACTGTGGAACTTATTAAAATTTGGTTCATGACCACCCCTGCTAAACATCGTTGTCTTTTCTGAACACTGGTCACCTGAACCAGAAGGCAGGATTTCTCAGCTCTCATGGTCTAGTGCACCATTTTAACCAAGCAACACTTCTCTTTTTGTCTTATATAGTGGGCACCAGTACTACCCAGAGCCCCACTGCACTGTCTATATTTATTATTACATATAAAATATACAAGTCAAAAAAGTTTTATGCAGTAGTTCCCAAAGATGTAGGGCACATGTGGGTTTATTTGCTTTCATTCTTTTATTTTTCCATCGAATTACAAGTATTGCGCAGGCCCACCAAGTTTTTCTAAGGGAGGGGAACGCTAAATTATGAACTACATGTCCCAGCATGCAATGCCCCTGTCACGCATGTGCACAGACGAATTCATGAAGTATAAATTCCGCGCGTCGCCATTACTCTGTCCATTTTTCCAATTCGCTGGAGAGTGTTAAGAGGTAAGTGTTCTAAGCTTGTAGTTATTTATTTAAATTAAAAGCTTTATTTTTGTGATATTATATATTGTAACTTTTTCTTTGATCTACTTTATACGAATGGCGGTTATACGGTTGACTTGCAAATGTAACAGTGATTCCAGTGCTGCCACGTGCTGCGTCTTGACGGTCTTCCATTCCTGATTCCAATCGCGATCAATTTTACTTAGTTTTCAAACTTATAATTTCAGTCGCAATACTTTTTTTTTTTTTGCAGTCTTGCCGGAGCAGTTTTTATAATATATTGTTTAATTTCCACCCGTAGCTAACGTACTGGATGTTGTTGTTGGGGGTTTTTTTTTTTTTTTTCTTTACCGCTCACCCTCGCCTCGGTCAGAGAGAGAATGATGTTAGGACATTCATTGTTTTCGAATCGCTTTAAAAAAAATCCAACACAATGATTCACTATTATTTTCCGTCAGTAGTAAAAAAAACTTGACTTGTGGAATCCTTAACACGTGCTTGTGTGACTGCGCACTTCCAGCACTTACCTCAGGTAGCTTATTTTAATATGAAAAAGCTAACATTTATTAACGTGGTGTTTTCAGAAAGCTGCTCAAAGATGCAGCAGGTTCATCTTGGAGGACCACCATGGACCTGAGGGCACATGGCTCCATTCTCTAAAGCTCAGGTGAGAGAGACCATGGTTGTCCTCTTTCGCTCTGCGTTTCTGGGCTGTCTGTGATGACTTGACTTTTTTCCCCAGCAGATCGACTATGTTGACCTTCTGCAATTTTAAGCCAAATTTCTCTGACAAGACTGCAGTAGTTTTCTTATATGTTCGTTTTTGCTGCGTGGCTGGCTGTAAACTGGATTTTGTTTCTTACAGAAGTGATGGAGATGGAGGAAGGGATGGATGGATGATGGCTTCAGGGGGCTGAAGACGATGCAGCCCTGCTGGTAAGTGGGAGTCGGCAAAATTGTGGCTAAAGAGAAAAAGTTGGTGTCCGTGATGACTTTTTTTTTCCCCGACAGATCGACCATGTTGACGGTCAGCAATTTTAAGCCAAAGTTGTCTGATAAGGCATCTGTAGGTGTTTTGAGATGTTGCCGTTTGCTCTTCTTCCAGTTGAAAACTGGGTCTGATTTCTTACAGGGCTAACTGACAGAGCGATGGATGATCGTGGCCTGAAAATGACTGCTGCCAAAATGTAAGTCCCAGCCCTGTGGGTAAGTGGGAGTGTAGAGGATCATAGCAAGTTGCCCACAGCAATAGCTAAACACAAACCGCTGGTGTCAGTGATGACTACTTTTTTTTCCCCAGCAGATCGACCATGTTGACTGTCTTCTGTTTAAGCCAAACTTTTCTGATACACCACCTCAAATAATGGAAAAAGTCAGTATATGCATTTTGCAGTGTTGCTTAACAATGTGCTTCTGTAGGGTGGCATGTGGCTCAGCTGAAGCGATGCACAGTGGGCTTTGATTGCTTGTGTGTAAGTATGGAGTTGGTCACACACAAACACTTATTAAAGGACACTTCATTTCTCATTTGGTTAATCTGACATTGATTTCTTTATTTCAGGTCCAAGAATGCAGAGCATTGCTGCCCTCTATTCTCAAGCTCAGCATACAAATAAACTTGTTTGAAATGAATGGTGACTTTGTATTGTGAATATGGTGTCTGCTCAAAGCTTCTAGAATACATTAATTCATCTTTGCATAAATTATGCAGTTTCCTTCAGGATGAAACTTCTCAAAATGCTGTAGGGGCAGCATTGCAAGGGGAAATCATGGTTAACATGCTTCTTTTTCACCATGAGGGTTTAAACCACTACTTATGCTAGTGAACAGTAGTTAATGATGTGCTGTTTTGTGCTTAGTTATGTTCTATGAACCCCCCCCAAACAAAGATTTAGGTGTCTGAAGTGGTGTGTTTTATGTTCAGACTATATATGCAAGTCTTCTTTAGGAAGAGTAAGGTTAGAATAGGTTTTGCAACCAAGAAAGGCTACACTACATCCAAGGTACTACACCAAGTGGCAGCAGTACTTAGCTGGAATGTGGCCAGCTTGGGCAGCCTACATGTAGGACTACCCTGTAGGCAGATATCTCTCAGATTAGAGAAGTACAGGTAACATTCTTTTGGTTGGAATAATATAACTAATCTCAGACTAGAGAAGTACATTTTAGAAAGTATATTCATGAAATTAAAATTGTCCTTATGTCTTGCAACTTGTGGAAGTGATGGTATAAGATGAGAATTTGTGTACATCCTACTTTACATTGCTTTATTGGACATAAGAGCAGTTTATCTTAGGTAGTACAGCAAGTATCATTGCATTGCACGGCACCAGTGGAGGGTGGGAGGATGTAGGTTCAAATCCAGGTCAGTCCAGGTGGAGTTCGCATGGTTACTGGGTGGTGTGGTTTGTGCAACAGTGACTTCCACTGATGTATGAATGAGTGACCCATTGTAGTGTATCTAGCAGTTTAAGTCACTGTGGTGAATAAGGTGTGGGCTGATAACACTTTACTGGACTTTGTCTAAATGAATAATGTAACTGCTTTTCTTGAAGCCCCCTACTCGAGCTCATGTACAGAATTGATGTGCCATTGCTCATAGTGTAGACTGCTTTGGAATTTTTTCCACTGCGCCTGAGATGTCTGGTGTGGAGCATCACACCCTGTACCCTCACCTGTGGGCCTATGACACCAAGCAGCACTCTTTCTCTGGAGTTAGTGAGGAGATGGAAGGTGGGGCTGCAATTCAGTCACCAGAGAGCAAACTGTTAGGGTCAAGGTGCACCTTTACACCAGTGAAAACACAGATTTCCTCATCAAAATTTAATGTGAAAATGTCCATACCAGTGATTGACATCAAGCATTGCCACACAAAGTAAAGTGGAAAAATACAAAAATTCAAGCCGTGTGAGGTTTTTATATATATAAAACACAAAACGGGCACACAACATACAATGAAACATGATGGCTTCTGCATTGTCCTCCCTGCCTCGAGGAGGGTGACGGAACAGCTCAGACATTCTGCAGGTTGTATGTGTGCCGGATGGTGAGCGTGTCCCGCAGCATGAGGTCCCGCAGCCGCCAGAGCGCGTCCGCCATCGTGGTGTGAGCACCTTTGCTCTTGAGCCAATGGGATGGTAACCGGCTCTCCTGCTCCTTAGTGAGACGGACGTCTTTCCTGCGAGCTGGGTTCGGGGGGTTATAGCAAGAGCCCGTACAAATTTAATTAACTTCATCTTAACCTGCAAATTAGGGAATTTACATACTGTGTATTTGCATAATTTTTTATTTGTATGATGAATGGCACCATTACTGACGGTCCAGAGAACATCCTTTGTGACTACATTTGGGGAGGCATACATGTTTTATGAGCTCAGTGATGTCTCGTATGTGAACATTTGACTTAACGTAAAAGGTAGCTTTGAAAACCAACCGTGACTTTAGCTGCATGCAACACCAACAAAATGCAGACAAAATTTTGAACCACATTGTGATTCCACATTTTGGTCAAGCAACACTTCTCTTTTAGTCTTATATAAGTGGGCACCATTTGCTAAATTATAGACTACATGTCCCAGCATGCAATGCCACTGTCATGCATGGGCACGAGTGCTACCCACCATACTAGCGTACCACCTTCTATTTAGAGTATTTAGAGTTCCTTAAAAATTCTAGTCTCAAAGTGTTTAAACCCAACTGAACCCATCTGACATGGATGAAGTTAGACAAGCTCCCTCACCTGAGAGAGTCTGGTCCCACTTGCTGACAGTGGAGGACTCGGCGTTGAGGCCTTCGATGTACTTTAGGTAGGCGTCAGAGTGGAGCAGGCGCTGGGACTTGGGAGGTGGGGCCACGAACACTGGCGTGGAAGGCTGCTGCAGCATAGGCTGGCCTACCTGATAGTGTCCGGGGTAAGGGGGCGGGGCCTGTTGACCCAGAAGGTCAATGTCGATTAGAGTCGAGCCGCCCCTCACACGTGTCCTACAACACAACTGCACCCCACACACAGGGTCCGCGTCACGAACCAGTGATCGATGACATTTGTCGCGATTCCAGATACTTTCCCTTAAACAAGCTACCGGTGTTCGACACCATTTTCAAACAAGTATTTATACGATGATCCTTCATATTTTTAAAGATATAAATTCACTTTAAAATATATTTTCACATTTTTTATCAAAAATCTCATAACCATAATGTATCTGAATTTAATATATCTATGATCAAATGCATAGTTTTTTTTCCAAGCAATCCAAATTAAAGCCGTTAAAAATGTGATATAAAACTATTTAAAATCTCAATATACTCTGAACAATAAAAATTTAAGTGAAATTATGTTTTTGTTGATCTTTTGTCATACCTTAAAGATGTCATCGTTTTCTCCATAACCCTACAACACTGTGGCTTCTCATCGCTGTAGCAGGGCTTCGAAAAATCTTAAAGACGTTTATGAGCTACCCAGGCAGGCGGCCGGTAGCGTACTGGTTACTTCTGCCGCTGTCAGACCCAAAGGTCACAGGTGCGACACTCACTTCTCGCTGTCGTAATCTGTTGCAGGGTACTTACTCCAAATTACTCCAGTAAAATGGGTAAATAACTAAGTAGTTTAAAATTGTATGTCGCTTTGGAGAAGCGTCTAAACGGACAGCTGGTAGCGTAGTGGTTAGAGCGACTGCCTTTGGACCCAAAGGTTGCAGGTTTGAGCCTCACCTCTGGCTGTAGTACCCTTGAGCAAGGTACTTACCTTGAATTGCTCCAGTAAGATTACCCAGCTGTATAAATGGGTAAATAATTGTAATGTTAACATTCTAAGTCGCTTTGGAGAAAGCGTCAGCTAAATGAATAAATGTAAAAGCATCAGCTAAATGTATTAAATGTAGGTTAAAATGATTAGTTCTGAAAGAAGTTTAAAGGGCCTGAGATGATGTTCACAAAAAATTCTGATGAGACTCATGAAACAGCAGTTTAAAGTCCAACAAGTCAAATGTTGTCAACAAAAAGGCCACATGGAGAAGTCGGCTGTGTAGCAGGGAAATATATGGAAATATGAACTGATGGTTGGCAGTTCAAGATCAGTTCCCTGATACTGCTGTAGTAGCTCTGACCAATTACTTACCTTGAATATATACAGTAAAAACACACATGTATCAATAGGTAAAATACTGTAAACTACTTTGAATTAAACCATCAGCTAAGTAATTATTTCAAATTACCTGACATAAGGCTCAAGACCCTTCAGAATTTTGCTGCTTCTATGCATTTACCAAACATTTTTGGTTTATCCCCCAACTATAAATTGGAAGAGGTTTACCTGTGGTCCATAGGAATGTCCAGTACCAGGATTCCCCGTCATACTGTTCACACCTTGTCCCATGACACCTGTTTGGAAAATCACCAGTTCAGTGTCACCTTTTGGAGCTCTCGGTTGGGGGCTCTCGACCAAGGTGACGGACTTTTATGTTTATGTTCTGAGTTTCTCAGACTGCTAAAAGGAATTGAGATGGTCACTTACAACGAGGTTCTTCTAGCAGAAGTCAGCTTGTTTAATGTTCTCTAGTCATAAATGCACTTATACTGTATGTAAACAATAACTGAGACCCAAACACTAAGAAATGTGGTACTTCGTGGCAGTGTGGCCATTCGATGTTATCGTAGAGCCCACGGAGCGGTCGCTGTTAGATGTTTCAAGCAAAAGTCGGGACTCTAGAACAATACAACTTAAGGACGGCTATTGTAAATCTGGGTTGTTGCAAGTAGCATACATTACGTCATAAGTGGAGAACCACCCGTACATCACAGAGCTTTGCATTTTGGCCGAAAACTATTGGCTGTATATGCTGTTCACATGGTTCACCCACGTGGTTCACTGTGACGCAGAACAGGACAAGGTCTGAGCAGAGAGTAGGACTCTTGAACCTATGGTGCAGGTAGCCCCTCCAGCAGGTGACAGTGGCAGACAGGAAGCAACTGCATTCGTGTGGAAGGTGATGGTTGATAACGTTGTCCTTACCCAGGTACGGCATGCCAGGGTGGCCCAGCGCACTGGGCTGTTGGGGTACCCCAGCCATGCTGCCCATACCATCAAGGGGGCCCTGCGAGGGCAGCATGGGTGGGCCGTACGCAGCCATCATGCCTTGAGCAACAGAACACATCCATGCATCAAGGTCATGCAGAAAGTCATGCAACACCAATGAACTTCAAAGCATGGAAACCTCAACGGGGTGGGGGGGGGGGGGGGGCACACAAGGGCAAAACAGAAAACTGATGTGTTAAAGGTACTTTAAAAGAAAAACCATTTTATGCACATGCATTTAAGATTTCGATGGCTTTTAAGCAATAACAAAGCACGTTTAAAGTAAACATAAAAAAAAAAAAAAAAAAAACCCAACAGTGAACAACACATTTTGCAGAAAAACCACCTCAGTAGGTGATTTTAAGAGACAGATGGGTTTACAAAGGATTCCAATATAAAATGTACTGTGGGAGAGATGGGATGGATATAAAAAGAATTTATGAGCAGTTCTGCTTCTTATCTCAGCCCCACTCTCACCAAAAATCTGTGCTGCATTGCTTTATGCGTGAGGGGTTACCTGACACAGGCGTCATGGTGTGGTTAAGCATCCCCATTGGGGTCGGAAGGGGAACCACGCCAACCAGGGGCCCTGCGGGGGTACCTGCTCTGGGGGACGTTGCCTGCGGCTGCTGGGCCGCTCGCTCCCGCTCCTGCTGCTCCACTACCTTGGCTGCTCGCTCTGCAAACACACGGATATAGAGGGAGACGTTCATGGAACACCTCCAGAGTAGGAAAGGGCGGGGGGGAAAAAAAAAAAAAAAAAATCCCCACTTCCACTTAACTCTCAATTTACAAACAATTCAGACAAGAAGTCGGTTCTTAACTCAATTTGTTTGTAACTCAAAAGTTAATTTTAGTATGAAGTGGCAAACAATAAGAGTTAATCCATGTACTCAGTAATGGGTTAAGATCTGTAAAAACTAGGCAAAACTATAATAAATACATGTGTACAATTTTTAGCCATCCATTATCAGTTAAAGCTTGACCAGTGCAGGGTCACGGTGGTTTGAAGCCTATTCCAGAAGCAATAGGTTTGAAGAAGGTACTAAATCAGTGTTCCACTTTTCTTTTTAAGTCCCTTAAATTTATTACACTTTAGCTACATTACAAATATAAGTACTGAAAAAAGTCATTTTCATTGCCTTCCACTCAATGCCGTTATTCGATTCATGACATAAACATGTCTCATTTACCAGTGTCAGTCCACTTCGAAATTTATTCTCACAATCAATAAAAGCTTAATAAAACAAATGTCTCTCAATATGTTTTCAAATAAGGGTATGTAAAAAACTTTGAACATAGCTACAGTTATTAGAAATACTATAACTTAAAGCTATATTAAAATAAAAATGTTTCAAATGAAAGTAAAATGATATTTGTCCCATAAATGTGTGTAACATTCCTGATTTTGTTATTGATCGTTAACACTCGGACACAAGCTGAAGACACTATGTGAGCTGAATAATGGTGGTCCTACACACATCATCTGTTTCTATTCTGTTTGTGTGTTTTACTGCCAACTACTGGCTGGACACAGAAATGCAGGTGGCTTTTGCTTCACAAGACTGAGATGGTAGAAAAACATAACAATGACAATAATGTAATAATAAAAAATAAACAGAAAAACATTTGCATCTTCAAAAAAGAAAAAGGGTAACAAGGAGCCACACACAGCCAAATATGATTTAAATAAAGATGTTGCACTGGCACTGTTATGAAGTATTCATTGGGAACGTTTTGTCCATAGACCTAACAAAAATTTACTTTCATTCACTTTCTTTTCTTTTGGTTGTCGTTAACATTTGAACTTGAGGACTAAAAGATAATTTACAAAGCAAATAGTTCTGCAAAAATGTGATCTCAGTCTTCACCCTGAGTTCTCTGGCTGTCTTATTTATTGTTATTATTGTTACTATTATTTACTGTTATTAGCATTACTCATTGTCATTGTTTTGTGCAGTATTTCTATTGTTTTTGTTCATAGTCTGTGGACAAGCATTCAAGAAGAATTCCATGATACTTGTACATGGTACTTGTACCTATGATGACAAACTTGAAACTTGAAATCTCACATATACTTATATGAAGGGTTCACAGTCTTGCTACAGTCTCAAAAAGTCATCCCAGCCTTCCCTGCTAGCATGGCTGTACTTCAGCTGTAGAACTTCATATGTCGGTTGCACAGTTCAAGACACCAGCATTTTAAAGCCAACCAAAGGGTTAACCAAACTCCGTCAGGTCTCCTCACCTTCGTACTCGGCCTTCTTGGCAGCTTCGAGGTTCCTCCACTCCGTCCCCACCAGGCGGCTCAGCTCACCGAAGGAGAAGTCCGGGTGCTGGGACTTGATCACCGCTCGCATCTCGCTGCTGAAGAGGATGTAGCCACTCATGTTGATCTTTCTCTTTGACCCTTCCTTCTTGCAGAGGCCTTTTATCAACTTTGGTGTTGACTGCAACCAGAGCACAGGATGTGAAGACTTAAAAATCATACTCAGCAGCTACATATTCACTGGCATTGGATGTTATTATGCAAGTGGATTGATGGGGACGATTTTCATTTAATGCAAAAAAAAAAAAAAAAGAATAATGTTCAAATAAAATAAAATATGTGTTTTTGCCTGAGTGGGTGCATATGGCATGATGTCCAAGTCGCTTGCCAGAGGCGTCTGTAGCTGAGGAATGGTTGTTGCATCTGCCAGCTCCCCATCTTCCTCTCCGAGGTCTTCCAGCTCCTCGTCGGTCATGTCCGCAAACTTAGCCTCAAGCTCCTGGATCTTCCTGTCCAACAGCGGAGATGGTTCCTTCTGGGGCACGATCAGCTTTCTGAAACAATGAAAGCAAAGAGGGGGGGGGGGGGGGAGGAGGCATTCAGTATTTGTAAAGGATTGCTTTAACAGCCACTGACTGGATACTAAGGTATCCAAGGAGTTTCCACATGACCCATTGCGCAAGTGTCGCCCACCTGAAGTAGTAGATCTCATCTTCAACCACCTTGCTGGAGAAAGAGAAGCGCTTCAGGCCTTTGAACTTTTTCATTTGCTTCTCGCTCTCAATATAGCGGCTCTCGCACACCAACACATCGTCCTCAGGCACTTCTGTCGGTCGGCACGACAGGTAATCTTTGAAGGAGGACACAGCGCACTTCCCTGTTGGCAAGGTAATTAAGAAATGCAATTATTATTTATTAGACAGGGGTACACGATTGGACCTGTGAATTATTGCAAGCTTTTGACATTCTGCCCTTGTTTTCTGTATGGGACATTTTTGCAATTTCTCAGCGTGCTATTTCTGCCTGTATACTGTGACCCAGTGCTGTTTAGAAAGCTATTAAAAAAAAAGAAAGAGCATTATACATGTATGTTTGTTACAGAATTTCCCTATCTCTGATACTCAACTTCACGATAAACATTTATTCACAGTTCATTGGGAATAACTTAACTCAGTGTTTAATACACAATAGATATATTAAATTAGTAGCAGTCAGAGTTTGCGGTTGTTTCCCGCAACATCTTAATGGGATCATTTGCTGGAGAAGCATTGAGGTGTGGTGGCCATCACATGGCAGCACAGCTCAAGTACCCATAATGCAGCTCATGGGACAGGACTCCTCGAGGTTGCTGAGGAACACCTCCTTCTTGTAGAACATCTTGGTGGGCTCATGCTCAGTCTCCTCTGGGTAGATGAAGATGGGTCCAAAGAAGTAGGCTGCACCGTCTCGCACCCACATCTTCTCAATTCTGCCCGCCACCAAGAACACCATCAAATATTAAGGTCCCCGATCATGTCTTTAGCTGCATTTTCAATCGTGGGAAGCATGAACATTTTACATTATAGGATGTTGCTTCTTGCAGTACCTGCCGACTCTGTGTCGCACCAGACCATGTGACCGTATGTAGACACAGTCGCCTACTTTCAGCCAGATGTCATTGTAGCGGAGCTGCTCGTAGTACCGACAGCCGGGCTCGCCGTTGTTCATGTCCACTGGCACGTCCTCCTTTTCCTGGAAATGCATGTTTTTAAAAACACATTTACCTTGCCTCCCAAAATAATGCCCACATGAGAATATTCACAGCTGGTACACTGGCTTCTCGTATTACAAAACAATCCAGTTATGAATTTTCAACAATATAAACAGTTTATTTTTAGTTTTCATACTTCCATATTTAGTTTTAATTGCACTTTATCTATTTTGTAAAATTTTGCATGACAGACCAAAAGCAACTTGTATTTATGCTACCAGCCACTAGGTGTCAGTAAAACACATGCAAACAATTGGAGTGTTAGGGAGTAATAACTGCACATGCTTATAGGAAGAATTAGTCAAAAACTGGTACTGAACAACAGTTTGTGAAGATTTTATTTTCAGACATTTTAAAATAATTTTAATGTGGTTTAAAGTTAAAATAGAGGTAGGTTTTACACAGTTTTTTTTATAATTTATTACAGCTATAGCCATTTTTTTGGGGGGGAGAACAAATTGCAAAATAAATCAAGGCATAACTGTATTACTAAAGCTTTTACTGACGTGACTTTGTGGTAAAAGTGACTTTGGAGACATGAATGTATCAAATTACTAACGAATTACAAAACTTCTGGCCCCAGCTGTGGTTGTAAAAGAGGAAATAGTTCAACCACAATTATGGTCAAATAAAATAAGAGCCCCTAATGTTTCAGGGATACACCTTTGTGCCGATAGAGAAAAGAAACTGAAGAGTAGGTGATTTATTTGTCTCTGTCAATTTTGTACAGAGAAGCAATCTGGTTTTCATGCCTCTTTAAAGCTGTATTTGTCGCAGTCCTACACATGAACCAATCCTAAAAATACGAGAAAGTGTGTATTTCGGTAAACACACCTCTCTCTTTCTGCTAATCTCATAAAGCTGCGAGTCCTCCTCACCTTGTGAAGGTCTCAGGGCTTACCTTGTCGATAATGCTGCCGACGTCTGCTCCTTTGCTCTCGTCCAACACCTCTGCCGGTTTCTCCTGCTCCTGCTTCTGAGCGTTGGCAAACACGGAGGCTACTCGTACCACACGCAAAGGGATGTCGCGAGGGCCAAACCTCACAGAGCTCAGGGGCATCGTCCACATCTTGATCTTCTTGAAAGACTTGGTTTTAGCAGAGTAGCGCGACTCGCAGACAAAGACGTCTTCTGGCTGGAAGCCCTCCGGCTGAAGCTTGAAGTACTCCTGCGGAGAAATGAAAGAGGGTAAAGTGAAAGGTTCCTGCTTTTAAGATATAACTGAGGGGAAAGAAAACCCACTCCGTAAAGACCGAGCCGTTTCACCTTCACGAACATGACGACACATTTTCCCAAGATCTTGCTGACGGGCGCTTTGTTGTAGTAGTCACTTTTAAACACCTCCTTCTCCAGGAACTTGCGTGTGGCCAGGTGGAAGGTCTCGTTGGGTCTGTAGAACCAGCAGCCGTACAGCCATTTTTCCCCTGCGGGTACAAAAGGCATCACTTCGCTTGCGCTGCACAGAACTGCCATCAAAATCGGTTTGCCAGCACAACATTTTCTTGGTACTTTGTAGGAAAATTTACTTTGGTAACATGGTACAGTTAGTAATGCTCGCTGCTGTGGTTGCAAGCCACCGGCAGGAAGCGCTCAGCAGCACCGCGCGGCTGCCAGTCCTAGAATTTATTGACTGCGGCACATACGTGGGAGAAAACCAAGATTAGGGCTGTAGGTCTTCTCCACAGTGCTCCTTCTTCAAGTGCCTCTCAAACAGAGCATGTTGATTGGGCGACAAGCTAAGACAAGCTTGACCGACAAAGCGGTTACCTGCACTGTCCTGCCAGAGTCGCTCGATGCACACAATGTGCGGCTGCAGGTTGCTTTCCGCTGGCTCCACATACACGTAGTCTCCTACGTGGTACGTGCTGTCCTCAAAGCTGCAGTCCTGGCTATAAGTGCGCTGCAGACCCGAGTGGCACAGCCCTCCAACCGCGTCCTCGCCCCGCTCGGCTTCTGGGACAAGTCAGGGGCCCATGAACGAATGAGCAAACGAAGTAACAAAATGTACAAATGAACGGATGTTTCATTTCAGTTCCTTCGCACCTCTCTTCTCCTCCTCCCTCTTCAGCTTGTCCTCTTCCATCTCCTTGGGTAGCTTCTCCTTCTTCTCCTTCTCCACGTCGCCGTGTAGCTGCTTGGCCGTGTAGCCGAGTGCAGGCGACAGCATGATCTCGCCGTTCTTGCACAGCTCGTCCCGGACCCGGATGAAGAAATGCTGCAGCTCCACGGCGTCCTCGAAAATCTCAGAGTCCGTCCTGCGTGCATGCGTGCGTGGGCCAAACCACAGCCCCGTTTAATTCATTCCACATTTCATTTTGCACACAGTGTTTTTAAAAAAAGTACACAGTATGATAGCTCATGAGACTGGCTCACAAGTTGTCAGAAAGATTATTAATTTAGTTTATGCCTTTCTCCAAATTAAATAAAGTTCCATGCACAAGAGGTCTAAAATCAAAAGCATGAGAAGTGGTTTTCAGTTCTGGATCCAATGTAGTGGAATAAACTCCCTCTGTCACTCAGAACTGCTGCGTCTCTCTCTCTCTCTCTCTCTCTCTCTCTCTCTCTCCAAAATGGGTTTCAAAACCCATCTCTTTCGGGCTCCCTTCTCCTCGAGAAATGCGTACTACACCATCGGTTTAAGAATGTTTTTAAAAAAAAAATACGGAAGTACTCATGTGATGTATACTGGTTCATATGGTGTTGTGTGACAAATGGACTGTAGTCAAGAGTCATGCGTTTGCATCCAAATCTCTCCATCTGTTCATGTGATGCACTGTTGTATTTTGTTCCCCCTTTGGGGAAAAGAGTCTGTTAAAAGAAAACTAGCGTAACAACGAAAGTAATGAATTACGAACTAAGTGAACTAATCAACTAAATGATTTTTATTACATTACATCATAATCACGAGGAAGCCAACCGGTTGTCATTTTTTACTAACCTGTGCAGCCGTCTCGCCTTCTCCAGCACCTCGAACATGTGCTCCTGGAAGACGTCCAGCCTTCCGTACCTGCCCCTGTCCACATGGGAGCGAATGATCTCGAAGTTCAGCGGCGGTTTGCCGGGGTTCGCCGGATCGCGCGAGGGGATCTCTGCCAGCGAGTCGCTGTAGCAGCGTCCCTCTTCGTCCTGGTGGTTGAGCACGGACACGAACAGGTTGCGGATGAGCTCCTGGATGAGGCGCGGGACGTCGGGCACGTGCGCGTCCTCCCCGCCCTCCAGGTCGCGCCGAGTCTCCAGCAGAACCTTGTGCAGCACCAGGGCGTCCTTGTAGATGAGCGACTCGGGCTCGTTGTAGGTGCAGGCGTTGTTGAACATCAGCACAAAGTCCTCCACCAGGGCGTCCACGTCCTGGTACTTGTTGGCCAACATGTGGCTCCTGAGCTTCTCCATGTCCATGGGCTTCTTGATTGCGACGTAGTAGTCGGGCAGCTCGGCGCGCGAGGGCAGCCGCAGGAAAATGGTGCTGAGGCGGCGGCCGCGCCGGTCCGTGTAGTTCTTCACCGCCTCGTAGAGCTCGTTCAGCTTCTGCTGCAGGGGCGTCAGGTACTTGGACTTCTTCGGGGAGACACCGCTCTTTCCTGGGAGTGCACAGCCAACAGTTACTATGGGCAGCGGGGCGCAGAGGCGCTGCGGCACGAGACACGAGGACTAATTTCGGCATCCGTAGCCCCGGGCACGTTCATTGGGACACGTGCGAAAAGAGGGTTAAACGCCAATGGCGTTCCCCACCATTCACCTCATGTTCTGACGCTAAGCCACGTGGTGGATGGAGAAGCCGAAGAAATTTTATTAGGAATTGCATAAAAATTCCACATGTAATCTTCACTATGGGGGAACCTGAACGGCATGTCTTTGGATTGCGAGAGGAAGCCAGAGCACCCGGAGAAAACCCACAAAGACAAGGGCTGAACACGTAAACTCCACCCAGACCGAGTGGGGATCGAACCCACGTCCTCCCGCACCGCGAGACATCGGCGCCACTCGCTGTGCCGCCGTGCAGCCCGTATTTTTACGGATTCGAAATGTAATTTTGAAGTTTTAGTTGCGGTAAATTTCTGTCTCACAATCTTTATTCTTTGTTTTTTTCCCCTGCCTTTCGAATTTCCCCAAAATGTTGTCGGCGGGGAAAGGCAGCGATCACAAGGGCCTGTTGTCTGAGTATTTAGAGCCTCGTACAGCGTTACGGTTTCCAGCGAAAGGCGTCCTAATTGAGGTTTGATTCACTGGGCCGCAGGGATCTTCACAAACAGTACAGTGGCCACAAGTTCCTCGTTTCTTTGCGAAAAGGCTTAAGGGTCAGAGACACGTACTTATTTTCAGCTTAGGGGAGGCCACGTCGTCTTCGTCCGGTGGACCCAGCTCCTTCCGCTTGTCCTTCAGGATCTTCTCCAGGGCGATGGCATCGTTGTAGACCTTACATGGGGCCAAAGAGTAGATGGTAAGAACAATTTCGGAGGTTGCTACCGAATAGGCACCTGGGGGCTGTCGGAACGGAGGAATCACGTCCTGAACGACTGCAAATGTTGTCTTCTTGCAATCGCAGTGATTACGATAACATAATTTCCCTTCTGTTCCCATAGATTAGCAGAATTTACGTTTTACACCGATGGCTATTTATAGATCTTAAGAGAGCAGTACATCCGATACCTTTCGCCAAGGGCAACGGCAACTGATCGTGTCCTGTGCTTCCATAATAATAACAATTATTCATCATCATCATCATCATCATCATTATTAATTCAGCTAATACTCCTCTCCAATGCACCGTACCGCATTAGATAGTTATACAAAGTTGCTTATAATTATTCACCCATTTACACAGCTGGGCAATTTACTGTATCAATTCAGGGTAAATAGGTTGAACAGAGGTACTGCAGTGGGAGCAGGAGTTCGAACCCACACCTTCTCCTTACAAGCACTACCACCTGCTGCCAGCCACCCTCGCTACCGTACTACCCGCGGCCCTCGTGAGACACCGGTGCGCACTTTCCCGCAAGCGAGCGGCAGGTCACTTTCAGCCCCACCTGAGATCCTTCCTCGTTGTAGTGGCGCGCGTTGCGGAACATCAGCTTCATGTCCTCCACCATCGACTCCTCGCTCAGGTACTTGTCGGAGCGAATGTTGTGATCGATGCTCCTCAGGTCCATGGGCTCCAGGATGATCTTGTAGTAGTCTGGGTAGTCCTTCTTGGAAGGTTTCACCAGGAAGAGGTCGCAGAGGCGCCTGCCTGTGCCCGGTTCACGGGCCTCCGTCACGGCGCCGTACAGGACCTTCATGCGGTTCTTCTTGACGTTCTTCTTGTGGCTGCCCAACGCCGAGGTGCGCAGCGGTGGGGGGGAGACAGAGCCGTTTTTTAAACTGTGTGACGAAGCCACATTTTTCAACCTTTCTTCAACCTCAACCCAGAGTATGAGTTTAAATGTCATTAAAAGCTGGATTGAAGTTCTACCATTTTCAGATGATTCGTTGAGGAGAAAAATCATTTCAGAGAGCAGCTAAAAAAAATTTTTTTTATTCAAACGTTCAACACTGTTTCCTTTATGTCTTGATGACCTCTAAAAACAAAATCACTGCACTGAGATGAAGAGGAAGCTATGGGTGCTATGAAACACAGCACCTTGTTTTCAGGGTTAGACAAACAAACATGACCTCAACCAACATCATTTTTTGTAAACAAAAGGGGTGGGAGAGGAACTATACTTTCATTGCACTCTAGTCTGGATCCCACTAGAAGCTTCTGCTCCAACGCTTGAACGCGAGCAACACGAACGTGACATTTTTATTTATCCGACACCTTCACCCAAGGCAACAAACACAGTTAGATATTGAACTTTACACTCATTTACACATTTATACAGCAGGGTATTCCTGCTGTGTCAATTGTGTAAATATTAAAAGATATTGATAGGAACAAATATACAGTTAAAATAAAATCTGGATTAGTCTACGAATAAGCTTTTTTGACACAGCACACTATACAAGGCGTGATGCTCTGAAAGGGCCTTGTGTCAAAGGAAAGAAAAAAAAAATTCACAGAGGCAGTTTTCCCCGTTTGTCTCCCTAATGCTACCATGTACTCGGAGCTGAAGGAATAAATACTTTAGCACTTGAAAGAATACTAATTCAGTGCAGTTTACTTACTCTTTAAATCACTGCTCCAACATATACTGTGTTGCCACCTACGACATAATAAGGTATAACACCACTCACTTACCGGTGTACTTTACCTGATCCACCTGTCAAAAAATTTGTCATCAGCTGCCTAGAAAAATATAGGATTTCTTTGCCACAAGCCAGTGCTCCATATTGAACATATTGGCCTTATATCCTTTATGAACCTTCTGGAAAATCATGTCTATACGTAGTCAAGCACTTTCAGTTCGTGGCTCGGGATTGACGAGCGTCTTGGATTTTCTATCACTCTCTGCTGTTTTTTTTGCATTTTCGGAAGGTCAAACACACACCGAGTCGCTGACACGGACCCAGCTGCGGGTGCAAAGCGGAAGGGAGGAATTGGTAAAACGGGTGAACGAAGGCAGGCGGGTAGATGTACCTTTTCCTCTTGCCGGCGCCGACATCGGACATGGATGAGGAGAGCATGCTGTCCCCGTCCTCGTCTTCTCTCCTCGACAGCTCCTTCCTCTTCATCTGAAAAAACAGCCCCACACACACACACACACACACACACACACACATACACACACGTTAATATTAACTTCACCTTCCTCCGAAGTCCCCTGCCTCACTCACACACACGCCTAACGAATCCATACCCGTTCCGCAAAATCGCCGCTGTCCGACACACACGAGACACCAGCAACCAGACAGACATCTATCAAATAAGTACCAGACCCTCTCACCCTTCATGTGCGCGTGCACACACACACACACACACACACACACACACACACGCACGCACACTCGCAGACATTAATATTAAGCAGTTTTGGGATGCAGACACACACGTTTCTGAGAGCACATTAAAATTAACGAACGTAACACTGCAGATGCCCTCTCCCCCAACGCGGAGCCACACCGAATGAATATTTAACCGGCCGAGAAAGGAGGAACCCCAAACACGAGCACCCAGCCGTCGGGAGCTGCGCATAACACACGCTCCTAAGTGCGTCCACAGAGAAGGGCGGCGCTCGCGGTCACTTAACATCCAGGTGTTTCCGACACGAACTTCATGACGGGGAACCGTTAACGATACGGCCGCAGCAGAAGTTACGAACCATCACCACACAAATCGTTCATTCGAGTAACAAGGTGCCAAACGAAGGTTCCTCAAACATCCCGGAGCCCGTGTGCGAACAGAGAGGTGCGGAGGGCATCGGTGAACGTTCGTGCGGAGGCCGGCAGCGCAGAGTGACAGCAGCAGCCTCTCATGAATATTTAAACGCAAGGTGACACTCCATCGTCCTCTAAATGCCAGTCAACCCCAGCCTGGAAGTATAGCGTCACACATGAGTGCGAGCAACATGTGCAAAGTCTCAGAGACGCTGAATGGGGAGTGCTGGGGGGTGGGGTCTGGAAAACTCTTAAGAATAAGCTTATAAAGTGTATTGACTGGGGTCACTGAGTGTGGAGATGACCAACCAAGAGGGGCTGATGTGCGAGCTACAAAAAGTATTCACCCCCCAGAATTTTTCAAATCGTATTGTTTCGCAGCACCGAATCACGATGGCCCCGCGGTCCGGCTCCGAGAGCGACGACGACGCCCCGCTTGCCGGCGAGTCCTTCTACAGGTCGGAGACATACACCCGCTTTGACCGCCCTCGTACGCATCTCTTCACGAATTCCAGAGTCGAAGGATCAAACGGGCGCCGAAAGGGCTTCTTGTCCGTTCGCCGGGGTCGCGCGCAGTCCGGCATGGACGTGAGCAGCCCCATCTCCACCGGTAATCTTTTTGACGCCGGCCGCCAGAAAAAACACTAACAGGACCGAAACGCATTTCCACATGTCACGTGCGATGTAATTACAAATATCGAACACAAGAGAACCGAGTGCGTAAGCGTTCCCATGTTCAGGTCACCATTCGGTAGAGGCATCGGTAAGAGCCCAGAGTCTATCTGGATGGGTCTGTACCAGCTTTGCTCATCTTGACACTGCAATTCTAGCCCAAAAACTACTCATATTTTGTCACGCTGGATGGAGACCGAGTGGACTACAGTTTTCAAGTCCTAATTCAATGCTGCAAAACAACAAAACAAAACCCCCAACGGAGGGAGGACAGTTTCAATAGGTACTGCACACACCTGTGAGGAGGAAGACCTACTGTTACTCTGTACACGTGTCCCGTTTCCACAAGTCTAGTCCAAAGCCACCCACCAACCTGCAGAATCTGCTGCAGCTTCAAGACCCTCTTATAGATGGGGGAATGGGGCACGTTGTAGCGCTTGGCGTTCTCAAACATCAGCGTGAAGTCTGTGTCGATCTGCTCCACGCCCTCATACTCGTTGTTCCTCATCTTCATCCTGCGGAGATGCCCAAGTGTCACTCAAGGACACGTGCGAAATTTTAAAGCGATTCGAACACCCGCAACACTCAAAAAGGGTCCTTCAGGACCCAACTGCACTTCCCAGATCTGTTGCAGGGAGATGGGGTGCTTGATCTGCTGGAAATAGTCGGGGTACTCTTTGCGGGAGGGCAGCTGCAGGAAGGGCTCGGCGATGAGCTGCCCCTGGCTGTTCCTGCTGCCGCGCACCGCTTCGTACAGCTGAAAGACGGGGCTGCTCGCGTCCACGCCGGACTGCATGCTCTCCGCCTCCGACTCCCCCTCCTCGCAGCGGGCGACCCCCCCTGCCGGGAGCGTACCGGGATGCCGCGAGCCTGGCGAACGGACGAGAAGCTCCTTCAGTGCCGATCTGATCCTTCGACTCCGGAATTCACGAAGAGATGCGTACGGGGGCAGTCAAAGCGGGTGTACGTTCCCGACCCGTAGAGGGACTCACCGGCAAGCAGGGCGTCCTCGTCGCTCTCGGAGCCGTACTGCAGGGCCATCGTGATGGCAGACAGCCGATCCCCCTGGACGGACCGCCGGTTCCTTACACGGAGACACCCAGAGAAACAGGTCACCGCTCATCCACTTAATCGTCTCAGCTGGACTGGACAGAGTAAGCGAACAAGAGTCCTTCCGCGTGCGCGGTCAACACGTAAAGAGGCAACACAGCAGCTCGTCTCGCGGGACACGTGCCGAGATACCGCCGGACGCTCGGCCCTCCCCGGCGCGCGTCGCTGACCGCACCTGATGCGGAGACTAGATTTCGTGGGCTCGGCGTGCTCCATTTCCATCTTCCTCTGGGTGAAAATCTTCTTTATGGTGTTGGCATCCTTCAAGAGGAAAACGACAGGGGCTTTGCCATGTACATCGCAACCGCGTCATCGACGGCTCAGTCGAACCCAATTAACACGGTACCAGATCAACTACGTGTCCAATTTGGCGAGCGAGGAAGGAAGGGAAATGTAACGCATACCTTAAAGATCTGCGATCCGGGTTCGTTGTACGTTTTGGCATTTTTCACCATGAGGTCTATGTCTTTCGCCATGCCGCTAACACCTTTGTAGTACCCCACCTAAAAACGAGTCGTCAGTGGCTTGGGGTGAGAGCAATAATGTTTCAGTTGGGTTTCTGAACCCAGCAAATAAATACATTAAATACATACCGTACACAACTAAATGCGATGCCACATACCTGTATTCTCTGAGCAATGGTTCTGAGATCGATCGGCTCCTTTATTATGGTGTAGTAATCAGGGTATTGCTGCAAGCGTACAGATATTTCACATTTTACCATTACGTGTACATAAAAAGCATAACGAATGAAACACAAATAGCTCCGCGAACAGGACCGCTCCGGGCTAGCGCTCACCACTTTGGACGGAAGTTTCTGGAAGAGCTCGCTGACCAGGCGCCCCGAGGGCTCGGTGAAGGTCACCACAGCATCCAGCAGCTGCTCCAGGACCTCTTTTAGGCAGCTGGGTGGAGTCTGTCATTCCAACATAAACGCACAACTTTAACAAACACTTGTTTTATTAAATTGCGGGACCCTGCGCCTGTACTGGGCACTAGCGGATTGCGTGTGACGCGTCGGGTAAAAGAAGGGACCGAGGAGCTGCGGGCGAGCACCGACAGCCTGTTGTGGTTCTTTACTAGGTTTTCTTATTTAAACCGTGTCATAAATACTTGCGCCAGGGGACTCGGAATCCCCAGGCGTGCGCACGAGGCATCCCGGCTCACGAGAGTAAGGGTCGGTCCGATCAACGGGAGAAAGACAGTCCGCTGTGCCTGCTCAAGGCGAGAAAACCACACAGCTGTCTAGGTTGCTGACGTTTACATTTTATTCATCAGATGCTTTTCTCTGCCATTCGGAGAAAAACACACAGTCTGAGACCACTTGCCCCAAGCGGGGTCGCGGTGAGCCAGAGCCTAAGCCAGCAACACTGGGCGCAAGGCTGGAGGGGGAGGGGACGCATCCAGGACGGGATGCCAGTAGACCCGTCTCGAACCCCAGACCCACCGGAGAGCGGGAACCGGCCAAACCCGCCGCGTCACTGTGCCCCGCTCATTTCACCAACAAACGGAGCGGAGAGACACAGATACAGACACACAATCGTCACGGTACAGTCGGTCCGTCCAATAACAGTGCTTTCCTGACGCACATCACACAAGCAGCTGCATTTCAGATTGATTACGAGGGTCTCATCTGCTCCACGCCAGATGCGAGTACCAGCCAGACCAACTTTTGCTCTTATTTAAGTTTGTGAGTCAGGGACCAACTAAACACACAGAGCCTCCCTCTCCTTACTTGTTGCAAAACACATTGAGAGAAAAAAATAAATAAATAAATAAAAATATTCAAATATAGAGAGAAGCTCTTTGCACGAGGTTCCTTCTTAGAAAAGATTTTTACCTCTTCTTCAGTAGAGGTTCCTGGATTTTCCTGACTCTCCTCCCCCTCTTCATCCTCTTCCTCGGAGTCACCCCGTTGCACAAATTCATTCTTTGTGCGCAAATACAGGTCCCACAGTTGACATGCGGCCTTGTACTCTGGGCTATCAGTCTGCAAGCACCACACATGCACAATATGTTTATGCACACACATTTAAAAAAAAAAAAAAAAAAAATTGATATCAGGTTTTATAACTCTGTACATGAATATTTCACCTTGTAGTAACTCTTGGCATTGTTGAACAACAGCTGAAAATCACTGGTGAGTTGCTCGACATCATCATACTCTTCCATCTTCAATTTCTGTTGGATTTTCATCATATCTATGGGCTGGGTCACCACTTCGTAATAATCCGGCTGGTTCCTTTGCAAAAAAGAAACAATTTAAAAATTTTCCAAAAAATTAAAAATAATGATTTAAAAATGCGGTGAAACGCCCTACATGGAGATGGGAAAAATTACTCACCCCCATGTGAATTGGTTTTGTTTATCTTAAGCTGAACTTTAAAATCACAATATAGCACAAAAGGGTGGGAAATTAACATCATGTAGGGGGGTAACCGAAGTTCACCGAACAGCATCATAAAATGGGTATCTGTATATAATTACTGTGTATACTTTACCCACTAGAGAAAAAATAAAAAGGTCAACATTAAAATCAGTACTTAAAGTGATACTTTAAGCCCAGTAATAAAGTCACCATTATTTACTGTGACTGAAGCCTTTAATGTAATGCAAGAAACCATGGAATAAGGAACTGTAATTACAAAAAAACATTTTCTCAGCAATTTATACACCCTTCTCCCAGCATTTGAACCCAACTCATTCCTGAAAATCCATCAGTGTGTTTAGGGTGTGCAGACTGAGGGGGATATTGTTATTATTCGCCATAATTTCTTATTGGAATTTTTTTTTTTTTTTTAATTGTTTCCTCCACCAACAAGTTATTTCACTGGAAGAGTGAATTTTATGGCGATTTTCACATTTACATGTAACAGTAGTGCATGGCTGGTTTGAACATCTTATATTTTTGCTACTTTGTGTATTTTACCAGCCATAAATTATGGAAAGGAACAGCAAAATGGGAAAGGGAAACACAGTGAACTATGGGCGTAGTTCTACAGCACTTTGTACGGCAGATTATAGATGTACAGTATATCATAACTTTGTTTCCATTATACTTTAACACCAAAAACAAGGATTTGCAAGAAGACTTCATTGTTGCCAACGGAGCCCATTGGAGAACGCACTCATTGGCCAATAGAGCAACCGACGTGGGGGGAACTAACTAACTAACACAAGAAGGCAAGACAGCCTTCAATGTAAGCGGAACCAAGGTGGTGTCCATCCCCAGCATCCTCAGTCTGTATGCAGGCCTGGGGAGAGTTACCGATGGGTGAAGTACATAGAGCTGTTCGTGCGTTCATCTACTGTGACGGATCACTAATCTAAAATGACAGTTCATTCGGGTTGTACAGGTACAGACATTGAAACCCGGATTTAGCGTCCCATCGGACCTGTAACAAAAAAAAAAAAAAAAAACCCACCAGGTAACTTGAGATGGAGAATTTGATCCACTTATGTCAGTATAGGGGCTCCAAGTTTGCACAAGTCAATATCCATGTAATGAGTGTCCATATAATGGGAGAGGGGGGCACTGCATGAATAATGAACGAACACACACACACAATAATGTACATAGGGTCATGTACCTTCTCTTCGGCGCTCTGATGAAGAGCTCGCAGAGCAGCCTCCCGTGGTCGTCCTTGTAATCACGGATAGTGTTATAGAGCTCGTGACACACCGCGATCTAGGAAGACATTCACACAACTTCAACCAGCTGCAAAATTACATTACAATTAATTACCATTCTTTGATTTATTCACCATTCACAATGCAGGTAAAGAAGTAGCAGAGCAGGCGAAATAAGGACTTGCAGAAGGAAGAAGCAAGGGGTCGGTTAAAGCCATTCGTTCACGGGTGGAGATTAATGGCTTTTGGGAAAAGAGCTAAAGGCAGAAGAAGGGGCAGCTAGAAGGGTGTTACTATAACAACTACGAGCAGGCCGTGGAGATTTATGTTTCCATCTTTGACGTTTTTTTTTTGATAGACACCACATGTAGACTTATGGTAGGGCAGGCAGTACTGCGAGCAACAGTATCAAAGGCTAGAATCAAAGGCCGCAATGAGGACTGGAGAACTGCCGGGGCCATAACGGTGGAAAAGACCGAAACACAAATCCGGCCAGAGGTTCGGAGGACAGTTTGGCAGCGCACGGGTTCCTTCTCACGCCGCGTGCAGACTCGCAGACGCGAGCGAGCGGCCGAGTTCCGCGGCCAGGCGACGCCAATTCGGCTTGCCGCATCGTGGCTTATGCGAACGGGCCTTCGGTTCCACCCCACGGGATGAAAAGGAACCCGCGGTGGGTCTCGGGCGCTGGGGTTAGGCCAATGGGACGGAGCAACATTGAGACGAACCTTGTTCCGCTTGCTGCTCTCCCTGCTTCTGCGTAAAGGTGGAACGAGACTCGCAATTCCACTTACTGGGTCCACCGTGGGGAAACTGGAAGCCCTCCTCCTTTTTCGGCCGCTTCCAGGTGTGGAGGAGGACATCTGGACATCGTCAAAGTCCCCCCCACTTACGCTACTGGAGGGAGAGGTGGCCCTCCGCCTTTTGGATCCCATCATGGGAGCGGAGCCTTCGAAGTGGCGATCGGATCTAATTGATGAGGACGACACAGGAAGACACACTAGAGCTGGACCACACAACGAGATGAAAGGCGCCGCATCTCAGAGCCCTTGGGATTCCCACACAGTGACAGTCACGGTGGTTGGTAGGAACAAGTATCTGGCACGAGGAAGGCAGCCGGACGATGCGCTAGCAAGCCTGGAGCGAGAGGCGCAAAGCAACGCCGGCCAAGCGCAGCATCAGCGCGCGCATCCTCGGCGCGAGCGGCACACAGCTGTCTGGCAGCTGCTGGTCTGCACGCGCAGCCGGCAGGGAGCTCACATCAACAGCACAGACAGACAGAGCCTGAAGCAGCTAAGGCGTCGATGCAAATCATGTCACGACGTGTCATTGAAAACGTGTATATAATATATATATGTGTGTATGTATATATATATGGTTAATCAGTTCAATCCCCTGGCTGCACGCGACCGACTCCTGCAATTTAAATCAGCAGGACCAATCAGAAGAGAGGCTGCTACTGACAGGCGGACCATCGTAACAAAGGAGGACTGAAGACAATGAAAAGATCCAGCAGCAGCAGCAGCAGTTGCGTTACTGGGCAGCGACACACACTGATCCGACAATTTGGTCCAATTTGGAAACGGAGCACTTGATGAGGACGGAAGGTGTGTGTGAGCGCAGGCGACAGGGGAGAGACGCGCCGCCCGCGGAATGACAGCCGACGACGAAGACGAGGACAATGAGACAGGAACCGCAACCGACAGCAACAAACAGCGCGCGCTGTCCGCGAGCACAACGACGCCGCCGACGAGCGCCGCGCGATATGCAAATCAGTCACGTGCAGCCGTCTAGCGTCAGCTTACCTGGTATCGCGCGTCTTGATACGATGCGAACCTACTAAGAATTACTCCGTTGTTTATGTGGACAAGTAGCACAAAAACTTATCTTGGAAATCTTAACCCTTTCCTTCCCGGGAGGGAGAGGTGGGCGGAGGGAGACCGGAAATCTCAGTTCTATTCATTCAAAAGAGGGCGGGACCACAGGCTGAAAGGAACGGAAGTTCTCTCCGTTCATTGGCCGGTGGTTCGTTGGCCACGCCTTCCACGCCTATGGAGCCGGCATTACGCTGAGCTCATTGGCGCTCGGCCAGTTGGCCACGCCTTCCGCGCTCGTAGAGCCGGCCCTCACCCTAATGTTATTGGTGCTCCCGACACGTCTCAGCGCCGCAGACGAGCCGTACCGCCCTTTCTGCTCCATGTGCTGGACGCGGCGGCTTCGCAGCAAGATGTACGAAAGTGCGACGCTAACTACGTTATTGGGAGTTCCCACATATATTGTAAGAAATATTAATAGTGGAGCGAACAAGGTAAGCGGAGTGTATGAGTCAGTAGCAGCGACAGCCATCTTTTTTACTTAAATGGTTTTTCTTTGAAAAAACCAGTCGGACGAGTCAGTGTCTGTGCAGAGAAAGAAAGTCATCATCAGATATCACTGGCACTGAGAGAAATGGGAAAAACAGGGCAAGTCTGGATCTGCAGTGAAGACTTTAATCCAACTCTAATCTCATACTCATAGCCTTAACAGACTCCAAGTATATTAATAGACTTGGGTGTGTTGAGTTCCGTTATTTTTATTACCTTGTTTTTGTATGTAAGAAGTGCTGAATAATGTGTTAATTATCCGCTACTGGATTGTGTGACATAGCAACAGCGCCACCTAGCCGAACAAGGGCTATATTGCATCATCAACTTGTTCCGCTAGATGGCGCTGTTGCTCATTTCGAAAATGGTTTCCTGCCAAACTGTAAATTCTTTGTTCCAAAGGGACATGTTACTGCAGTAAAATGCAGCTGTACAAACAAGAAATGTTGTTCCACTGAAACTTTGGAACATGCATGTTTTTTTTTTTATGTGAGGGAAACTGCACTGCACTATACTGCTTTTGAGATTGAACAGCAACTCCTGAACAGATGTTTCTGAAAAGGTCACAGAATATGATGCGAGAGAGTGATTTGAAAAAGGGAGAAACATGTAAGCACCTTCTCACCAGGCATTGAATGATGTGCTGATCAGCTTTAACACACCACTATATCAATAATCAAATCTTCTCTGGAATTGCCAGTTCAGTGCATTCTGTGCTCAATATTATATGGGTTCCTTGAGCTCCTGCTGTCTCAGCATAAATCATCTCTGTTTCTTTTTTGGATAATGGTTCAGTGAAATGTTCGTGACTGCTTTGATTTACAGGGATTTTGCCATCCATCATGTGTGGAGAGTTAGATTTGTGCTTGAAAGCAGAAGTACGACGACAGATCGCCCAGCTGAAACCTCCCCGAGTGACTGAATGGGGTAAGATCATCTCATTGTGTGGTGAATCTGTGTCATCCAGTGAGTCACATACACAGGGGGTCTGCGCACAGGCTGAGAAAAGAGGAAAACAGAATAAGTCTTGATTTACTGTGAAGACTTTAATCCAACTCTGATCTCGTAGCTATCCAGACTCCTCAGTATATCACATATGTGGGGCAGCAGTGAACGTAGTGTTTAGAGCTCCTGTCTTTGGGCTCAGTGCCTGCAGGTTTGAATCCCATCTCCTGCTGTAGTGCCCTTGAGCAAAGGGCTTAACCCTATACTGTGCTGGTAAAAATGATCCAGCTGTATAAATGGGTAAATGTAGGTATCTTAAAATTGTAAGATGCTTTGAAGAAAAGCATAAATATGTGGTGGCTCCTATTATTTCGAAACTCCATGTTTATTGGTATAGTAGTTGTCATGTCTCGTCTTATTTTTAATTTCTTAGTTTTTTGTCCTAGGAAAAAGTATTGAATCTGCTTTTTATTATGTGCCATAATGTACAGGGTTGCCACAGAGTCCCTATGCAAGCATGTTAAACTTTATTAGAAACTCCATTCGCCCCACAAATATTAATGCTTTATTCCTTTATACAAACAAAACATAAAACATAGATTATTATTAACAAAGGACAGGGGTGCAAAGGGATTTTGTCTTCACTCTGGGTTTCTCTATGGTACATTGGTGTCACCACAAGGTGGCGCTGCAGCTCATTTTAAAACAATCCTGCCAGTGTGAATTCGATGTTACAAAGGGACACGTTGCTGCACTCAGGTGCCCCTGGAGGCGCAAGAACTCAGTTCTTTGTTCCGCTGAATGTTTGTGAAATTAATATTTTGTTTTTTTTTTTTTTTTTGTATGGAGTTATTTCAATACATTCTATGCAATGTATTTATAGCGGTCAATTTGCTTGCTACTGCACGGTTCTCAGTCTAAAACATTTGTTGTTTTTAGGTGTCCAGTAAAATGTTTGCAGGAATGGACAGGGCTTCACCTTGTCTGAGGAGACACTTGGATTTGTGTTAAACAATTCTTCAAACGCAGATCACTTTGTTAAAACATCTCGACATGACTGTCCAGGGTAAGATCATCTCCTTGTTTGGCGAATCTGTGACATCCAGTGAGTCCCACACAGAGGGGTCTGTGCGCAGGCTGAGAAATGAGGAAAACAGCACAAGTCTTGATTTACCGTGAAGACTTGAATCCAACTCTGATCTCGTGGCTTTACCGGACTCCTCAGTACGATATGTCACACGTGTGGTGGCTCCTGTTAGCTTCCTACTGTATTTTATCTTGTAGATAGAATGTACCTCGCGTGAATTAACCACTACTGTGTGCATCGAAGCAAACTGTGCAGTACTTTGAGTCGATACCGTTACTGTGAAGGATTTTTTTTCCACGATTCCCAATCGCGGAACATTAATAGCATTCTTCCGAAGTGGAGTCGTTCGGCTCTTAATGTTGCGCTGAATGTGATTTCTAATGAATGTAAATGAACAATGAGCAAAGGTGTCTCCATGAAGTAAGGGTGAATCCACAAAATGAAGCTCCAGCCCTCGTAATGCCTGTGTTCTCATTAATCTCATGAAGTGTGCTTTAGTGAAGATACACGGGGGTGCTTTTAATTGTAAGTCTGGGTATCCCCTTCTCGTCTCTCTCCGCTGACTTCCTGTAGCTGCCCATATCCAGTTCAACAGCCTGGTCATGGTCTGTAAGACCATTAATGGATCTGCTCCCCGTTTCCTACAGGACTTGGTCACTCGCTACGCTCCTCCGCCTGTCCCGGTTTGGTGGTCCCACTCGCAAGGGCTCCAAAAATCAAAACCCTGAAGATTCTCACTTCTGACACCAGTGTGATGAAATGAGCTCCCTGTGTCCCTCAGAACTGCTGAATCCCCCTCAACCTACAAGAATGGTCTTACACAAAACATGTCTTTCATACCCACCTCTCTCCTGTTCTCATTTCCTTACGCCATGAAATTACACTGCATTATGTCAAAAATATCTCTATCAATTCTATATACAGCAATTTGTAACGTGTGATGTGTGCTGCTAAAAACGGTGGTATTGACCAAGTGGCTGTATTTAGAAGCTTCCTTATGTATCTATCTACAGGTGAAAAGCACTTTTGTTCACTTTGAGTTATATGGTGCTTTGAAGGAAAGTGTGTGCTAAATAAATGTAAAATGTAAATTAGTTTTTATCTTGTATTGTTCAATCTCTGATTATATGGTACATATTCATTGCATATTTTGAACAAACTAAATTTCAGCCGTTTCTCGTAAAAGTAAAGTGAAAAGTGCAGCTCTTTTGTAACAGTTTCCAGAACTGTAGTACACCTGCATGTTGCTTTGCTTTCACTCTTCCGTCCAGTTCGTCCTATACAGGTACTGCCCAGGTGTGCTCAAACTTTTGACTGATTCTGTGCCATTAGACTTATGTTAATATGACAAACCCTGTGAAATTCCTGACAATTTATATCTCCTTTACCAGCTTTCAATTTTATGACAGTCCAAAGACATGCTGTTCAGGTTCCCCCATAGAGTATGAGTGTGACAGAGAGGGAATGTGTTCCACTGATGTATGGATGAATGAGCCAGTGCAAGTAGTGTATCTAGCAGTCTAAGTCACCGCGGTGAATAAGGTGTGTGGGCTGATAACACTACATAGAGTTCACTGGAAGTCGTTTTGTAGAAAAGCGTCTGATAAATAAATGTAAACTACAGGGATGCGGGACTCAGGACTCAGGAAGAGGTGGGATGGTTAATTAAACTGAACTACTCAAATTTCCATTAATGTTATTCACCACAGAAGAAAAGTACAGGAATTTCAGAAATAAAATGTCCATTTACACTTTCTTCAAGTCTTTAACTTGCTGCATGTACTATTTATGCTGGAATCTGAAATGTGTATATAGTCATCCATAATTTACATGTAGTAACAGTTTTTAAAACATGAAACAGAGGTCAGCTAGCAATTCAAGGTAATACTAGGCAGGTATAAAAGCATGGTAAAGGTGTTTCCTCACGCAGTAATACTAATGAAATTGAACACGAACCTGAAATTATCCATTATTGTGGGGAAAACACAACACCCAAGTGACAGGAATTCTCCCATCTTTGGAGAACTAAGACAACATTAGCAGTGGATTAACACCACCTTCAGCTGCCAGAATGCTGATGTCATTTGAAATAGGCAAAAATTAAGTACAATGAGAATAATGTGAAATAACCACATGTAACCAAAAAAAAAAAAAAAAACAAACTAAAGTGCAAAATAACATGAGGCTGAAATGAACGAATTCAACGTATAAGCAAAAACCACATTTCATCAGGACCCAGACGACCATCTTGGTCCTTAGGTTTGCAGCACCGATGGGTCAAAATGCTTTCAAGATCAATAAATTCTGACAAACCACACAGTGGGGAAAGTTAGTCTTGGGTAGGTGTTTCCAAGATTCACCTTTAAGAGCTCAACATGAGGCCATGTGTGCAGCAGGCTCCTCAATGGCTCTATATGAGAAAACGGGAGTTCCAGAACAGTCTTCCGATCCTGTGTTTCCTGAGCAGTCGCAGGTGGGGCCTTTCGGTCCACGTGATCCCAGCCGGATTCTACTTGTCCTCGCTGTGCCTCCGAATTGGATGGAACTTCCCTGTCGGATCCGGCACGTACCACTTGTCCCAGACGTCAGAGAAGGACGCCCTCCCCCACGGCTTGTAATGTCCATTCCAATGCAAAAGCTTGGCAGCCTTCACAAAATGGGGCGAGTAGCGGTTTCCAGCACCTACAGATCCTGAATAAATAATTTAGGATAAAATAAGAGAGGATAAAATTAGATACTGCTTTACTCTCCCTGTAAAAAAAAATTGCAGGCCACACAGCAGCTCAAAATGACACAAAACAACAAAGTGCAGTTACACTAACGAAAGACAATAGGTAATAACATAAATAATACAAATAACCAAAAATGACAAAATCAACACTTGCAAATTACAAACAAATCATTTCAAGTAATTACATGACTGCATGGACTAACAGCATCAACTTTTGTAAATTAAACTCCTCGAACTCAATCCGGTACGCACCAAGATGGCGAACGTGCCACATGGGGTCAATACTGGAGTGGCGCTTGTAGAAGACAATCAGCAGGGGGGGGGTGGTGATGCTCTCTGCTAGAGTCTTGCTGTAGAGGTCATCCCTGGCAGGGGGCGGGGGGACAAGACAAACTACCATTTCGAACCATACAAAAATGAAAAGAACTTCCCCAAAGGCCGCTTTTCCAGACCCATGTGTGATTCGAAAGCTACTGCTGTGAAGCTCATTTGATTTTGCGCATCCCGTACAACTCAGATCAAGAGTTCACTTAGAACTTCCGCAGATTTCAAGGAGAGGATCGAGCGGCTGTAGCACCGTATGACTCACTCCACATTTTTCTTCATCCATGTTTCCAGCTGACTGGTGATGTTCTGGCGTCTCCATTCTGTGAGGTTTGCCACAAACACCCCGGGGTTGAAGGAACACGTGTTGGCGCGCATCCCGAGCTTCTTGATCGCTTCCTTCTTGAAGTCCAGAAAGCCAATGTAGTTGATCTAGAATCGGATTGACATTTCCCACCGGATCAATACTAGAACAGCATCATTTATGGCAAATGACACCGCAGGACCAAAATTAATGGGAACAATTTGTGCTGCATCAGCAGCCCTTACAGTCAGAACCTCACACAGTTACAGACAAACTACTGGGTGCTGCTATAGTAAGATAACTTGTGTGGCTGTGACCCTCATAGCCCACCTGGTTTCCCGCGCCTCGGACTATGCCTTTGGAAGATGCAGAGTCACAGTCGTCCGAAAAGGCGGCTGCATGTCCTGCCCTGACATTAGTGTCAAAAAGTTCCTGAATGTCACCTGTAATGTACATGTATAAGGTTATCAAGTCGTCGTCATCAACTTGCGGGATAAAATTAATCTATATGGACAGTGTTCCCAGTGTTGAGACATTGCTCAGTCAGTGATTGTTATTTTCATATGATCAAAAAAAACATGAATCATGTCACATCAATGAAATCAATGACATTTGTTTTGTATATGGCACCTTGTACAATGACATCGTCATCCAAATAGATCGCTTTCTCCACATCAGGTAAGAAGTTGGCCACATAAAATCGCGCAAAGGTCAACTGCAAAACAGTGAAAATTATGGTACAGAGATTATCATTTTCAAGTCAGTTTCTCTCACACTTTACCAATTAGTCTGCAATCTTACCGGCTTCACTGCATCAACCTTCTGGGGGTCTTTGGATACTTTCCCGTTCAAAATCTGTGGCTCAAACAGGATTATTTTATACCTGATTTGATTCAGACTTGTTTGGCTGAGCCATGTCCTGGAAAATAGACAATTTGAGTGGGATTTTTTTAAAATTTATTCATTGTGTAGGGGAATGTGAACGGTACGCACTTTAAGTAGTCAACAGTATCGTTGGTTGTGACTATGTAGAAGACGACATTGGCCTTGGTGTTGTGGTAGGCGCTGTTTATGGCGGCCACGGTGGCACCCAGCCTCTCCTCTGCCGCTGTGATGACCACCGGGACTTCGCTCCCACTGCGGAAGACAGGTGAGTGCTGCTCTTCCAGGTGTGGCAACACATCCCGGGCAGAGTCTGTGGGATGAAACACATCAGCAGGTGGCGTGGTGGTCAGTGGGTCTATTTTGTCTGTTGTTGCTGCTCCTCTTTTCCCTGAAACTTCAATGTATGTTAAGCTCAGCCTCATCATTTGTGCTTCCAGTGAAAGTTCCGTTTACTCGTTTACTTGACAATTTTCTCCAAAGCAACGTACAATGTTGAGTTATTTAGAACTATCTATCCATTTATACAGCTGGGTCCTAGGAGTCCAAGGGTTCAAGCTCTAACCTCTGCACCACCTGCTGCCCCCTAGATCCAGCTGTTTCTTTGCCTAACTGTCAATGGTGTCCTCAAAAGTCATTTCCAGCACCACAACTCAAAGGAGTACAAGTTTTTCAACTGCTGTTTTTCATGCCCACTTTTCAGGTCCAAATAGCATTATAGTGAACATCACTGCTTGGACCAATCTAACCTTAGAATATCATCAACATATTTCAGGACCTTTTCCAGCTGTTTGCCTTCTGACATCTGGATCCCTTGCAGAAAGTATTAACCATGAATTGATACAGTAAGAATTCAGGGTACACATCAGTAAATCAGTATGAAATCAAATATATATTGTGAACTGCCTTAGACAAATATACCAGCTAAATGCAGATGAACAAAATTATGAGAAAAATAATAACTCCAGCTGTGCTATCTCACAGGAGGTAGTGCCTCTGGAGAGACCATCTGTCAGCACCATCTCCCAAGACTCAACCCCGAGGGGTTCTGGCTGACAGTCTGCCGGCAGCACTGACTTCACCGGCACTGGTTACAGACTTCGGAGGGGGTCGAGGACTGACCCCTTGCGTAGGGGCAACGTTGTAGTGGGGCGGGGGGGGCCTTCCCATCATCCCTCGCAACACACGTGCATATGTGTTGCTTTGGTAAGCGTTTCGGTGTATTATGTTAATTCTCTTTAGTGCTAATGATGTTAGTTACTGGGGTGCTGTTACCGGCCAGTACGTTACCGCGTATTTACTCTGAACGACCGGCCACTCCCCACCAGCGTGTCTGACAGTACATTTCGTGTCATACCCGCGTTTTTGTGCGCGTCCAGGGAGGAAACTACGAGTCTGCGCTCGTGCTGCAACACATAAGAGCAAAGAGCGGGAAACGTCCGTTCCTCGAGCCTTTCCCCGTGACGACAACGGGAGGGCGAGACGAAGACGTGAGCGTTACCGGCGAGTTCGCTTCGGGTGAAGTCGTTCAGGTTGAGGAGGTTCCGATGCACAACGATGAGGAACACGATGCCCACCAGCACCAGGATGAGCACGTTCACTGCAGAAACAAAGAGAGGACAACAGTGGTGGCCGCGTGCACGCGTCACGAGCTCCTTTTCTTTGGACATCCTGGGGACACAGATCAGATTTGCCACAGGAAGTGAAAAAGGCACACAAATATTAATATAATAATATTATACTGACCTCTCCGCACTGACATCTCACTTCATGGGAGGACTGACCTGCGCAACGTCAGACACACCACAGTTTACATCACGAATACATTATAATCCAGCTCAGCATTGTTAGTTTTACTGCTGTTATTCCTATTATTTTTATTCCTCTAGGGAACAGAGAAGAGTCAGCAGGCAGCAGCACAACAACACACGACGTGATGATGATGTTTATATATCATTCACAGCGAATGTTGCCGTGTTTACACCAGACGAGTAAAGAACCAAAAAAAGGCTCGACCAGGCTGCAGCTTTAATGTTTTCTGTAACATGAAAACAGGAAACCTGTGGTAAAACACACACTTACTGCCCACCGAGCTGTCAACGCACGTCTACCGTCCAAGTGCCAACTCGACACACACACGTCCGCGCGCTGCGAGTCAGGCTGCTCACCAAATAGGTGTCTTGGCGTATGCCTGTTTTAAATGACGAAAATAACTACATTTCTAAGACGCCCTAATTGGTTTTTAGTGACAAATATATTTATCTCTGTATTAATATAATCGAATTTATATATGTACATATGTCTTTCGCGATCACACAATAATTACATTTCAGGCACGGATAGACGAGGTCCTAAAGGTGTGACGTCAGAGAGGAGCCCAGGGTCCTGAGTCGGAAAAGATCTGACGTTTCCTTAATCAAACGGTACCATTAAGATTCTGCTGCTTGATTTGCAGGCGAAAACAGTGTCAGAACAAGGTTCATATCGTCTTTTGTCTCTTTCCTCACGTTGGGCTACGATGCTGTCGATCTTCAAATCCATTCCGACTCATATGGTGAGAGTATAACTTAAGCTTTGCCGAGGATGAAAGGAGGCAGTAGTAGTAGCTAGCTAGCTGCGGTGCTGCAGCAGCAGAAATCTGACTAGCCTAGCCTAGCGTTTTGCATTGTCTGTTTTAATCTGATTATTGGTAATTATACCTTTCAGTTTCATTCCCCCCCCCCCCCCCCCCCATGAAGTTTGCCTATTTGTGATGTTATTGTTCTCTGCCTCACACTCTGGCTGAGGCTGAGCGTGGGCCAGGTGAGGTGGTGGTTGTATTTTCCTGGATACTGTCATTTTTTTTTTTATTTGACATGTCATGTTTCAGGACTACAAAGGTCAGAAGCTGGCAGAGCAGATCTTCCAAGGAATCATACTCGTTTCTGCGGTGAGCTCTGAGTCTGTGTGAGTGAGTGAGTGAGTGAGTGTGTGTGTATACGAGGCAGAGAATATTATGGCTCAGTCATAATCATAAGGCTTTATGTTTGGCCTATTATTGCAGGCATTTGTTTTTGTGTTTCAGTGTATAGAATATGTCTGTGTTATAATACTGATGTTTTCCTCTTCTAGGTTATTGGATTCATTTACGGTCTCATCGTTGAGCAGTTTGGTTGGACGGTTTACATAGTATTGGGAGGGTTTGCCATTTCCTGTTTGGTGAGTTGAATATTTTGAATAGTGAACCTGATCTGTATCGATTATATGTGCATAATGTATTTATACATTATGTTACAATACAGTAACAATATGTTAATATTTTACTAATAATTTTATACACTACAAACAAACCACTTTTGACAACTACTACAGGGCTGCAGCTGATGTAGAGTTTAGGACTGTTGCCTTTGCAAGTGTAAGTCCCTGGTTTAAGTTACCCTCCAGTTGTAGTGCACAATCAAGATACATTACACTGAATTGACACAGTAAGAATACCCAGCTGTATAAATGGGTAAATTATTGTAAATAGTTTGTTGTAAAAACCTAGGATTTATAAGAATAAATGTGAATCCCAAGTAACAGTAGTAGTAATAATAATAATTAGAATAGCAAGGTTTTAAAACCACTCATTGCTGGCATCCAGAGTATGGTTGCAGGAACAGTTTTCATTGCCCTTGCTTGATTGCAGCTCACTCTACCCCCCTGGCCCATGTACCGGAGACACCCTTTGACCTGGCAGCCAGCTGTACCAGAGTCACAGGGTGATGTGCGGGACAAACCTCAGGAGAACGTGAAGAAACCAAGGAAACACAAGTGAAACATGTTGTATCTGTACACGAACTGCTTTGATTCACTTAAAAAGGTCCTTTTTTTAAAAAAAAAAATGCGAGATTTCAGATGGCTTCCTGTGTCTCACCAACTAATAAACATTTGATTTGTAGGAAAAAGACAAATGTATGTCTGTATTCGTAAGGCCAAATGGTATAATTAAATTCAAGCAGAATGTTCCTCTGTATTACTTATGTATTTGCTTTCTTTTTGCAGTCACATAACGAAAGCAAATGGTGAAGTGTTCAGGCAAGGTCAGTCTTTGCAGGCAATCAAGTTCTACAGAACATCTGTGCTGTGGTTTACCACGTGTATTGGTTGATGCTTAAAATACTTGCAAGGCCTTTGCACAGTGTAAATGACAATTGTCTGAATTGTATGTCAGCTGTAAGTGCACATTCACCTAAAGTAAGTATTTTAATATATATTTAAGTCTGAATGTCATGTATACAATACTTCCCTGCGAAGTCATCTTTGAGATTCATTCAGTTCTATACATTGTCATGAATTTCAGGAAGATATTTGCTCAGCTTCTGCGATATCACAGGATATATCTGTTTTGACAGAGTGGGTATGGTGTGACAATGTCTGCATGATCAAGCCACGAAAGAACTGCAGCTGTTGCCTTATGAAATATAAAAAAATTCAAATTGGGCCTGTGCTGTAAAAGTGTTACACTGTGGGATTATAGTTCTCCATAAGCAAACCGTTACTCTGCTTTTATTGGTAGTATTATTGTACCGAAAAAACAAAAGCACCCCCCAGCTACTGAATTTACAGACAAAATCCAGAGTGCATGCGGTATTTTTCCACCAGTAAAATTACACCGGTGTAGTCATCAGTCTCAAAACATCCAGCGTTTACGTAGAGGGTTGGCTGTGCTTGCACTGCTTCTCTAGTCACTTAATCTTTGAGATACAGAGGATGATCAAACATTTTGCACCATTTTTGTCACCTTATAAGTACATTGCTATTTCCCCAGCATCACCTCTGGTCATCTGAACACAGAAGCTCGCTTGTTAGTACATCTGCAGCGGTGCTCCCATATTTCCATCCCACACAAACAAACCCCAGAAGCATTGTTTGGCGACAAGGACATTGTTTGATGCATATCGCACACAGCAGACCTCCCGACAGTGGAGGTGAGGGCAGCTGCACTTGCTTCCTCTTGCTAACAAGCTGATACCATCTTCTGAAAGCTGTTGGTTCAGTTTCATTGACACCATCTAACCAAAATGAAATGAAACAGTTGCTTGGTTCGGAAAAGCGCATTCAGAATCAACCAAGTGTTAACCCCCCCCCGTGATAACAGGTGACACCATTTACTGCAGCAGAAGCTGGGGAAGGATAAAACAATGTGACAGAAGTAGCACCTTTTACACCGATGTGTACAACAGCACAAAATAATGTGTGACGAGAGGCTTTTTGACTCAATCGGTGTCACAACTGCTCACTTGCCTCTGCTCTGGTACCTTTCAGATCTCATTGTTCTGTGTCTCCTGGGAAGCCAGGTTGTTCTCATAATCCTAACATCTGGCACAAGGACATGTTTAATATGTGCAGCGACTGTGAAGAGATTTAGATTAAAGAGGATTAGGCCACACATGCCTTGCTATCCCCCTGGAGGACGTCCACTAGGCTGCACGCTCCCAGGACGCATCTTGCACCTTCAGGCTCATCGTCTCCCTGAAGGACGCGCAGGGATCACGGTGGAAGATATGCTTTTAAAGAGTGATGCGGTGTGCAGATTTGGGCTGAAGGCAGGGGCCCTTAGAGCGAAATGAAAGCTCATTTCATCTCTCAGAGTCTAACTTTGGCACCACTGTCTTAGGAAACATTAAACAGCTTATGAGGATTACTCGTGTTATTGCTGACAGATGTCAAAGTTGCATGTACCTCAATCCAGGGAACCCACAGTGCATGATGGGAAGTCATGGAAAATCATGATACAGAGCACTGCAACTATATTGTAATATTTTTTTCATAATTTAAACATAGAGCATGATTAAAGAAAAAGAAAAAAACTGTGCCAATGGTACATCTGAAAAATCTGTAGGGTAAAACACCTGGGACACAAAGTTATAATCCCAAAATGTTTTGCTTAGTATTATGGGATCAAATTCTGTATTGAATCGGCTACAGCTGGCTGTCTTCCAGATGTGCAGATTAATAAACCGTCTGTCTAGCATTAATATCATCATCTCTAGTGATTATATGGGACAGTGAGTATAACTGTGAACTACATCTGCACAGACTTGGCACCTATTTGTGAGCCATTGCTTCATCAACCACCACTTCAGCACAGAAATAAAGTGTGGTCAATGAAGTCATAGTGACTAAATTATTTTAATTTGAACAAATACAAAATAATACCATGGGCAGCTGGAAGCACAGTGATTAGAGCTGCTGTCTCTGGACCCAGGGGTTGCATGTTCGAATCCCATCTCCAGCTATAGAACCCTTGAGGAAAGTACTTACCCTGAACTATGCTAATGAAAATGACCCAGCAGTATAAATGGGAAATAATTGTAAACATCTTAGCATCGTAAGTCACTTTGGAGAAAATTGTCAAATAATCATACCGGTCCGCCTGGGTGGTGCAAGAGGACAGGGGTTCGATCCGTGCTCAGTCTGTGTGGGTTTCCTCTGGGTGCTCTGGTTTCCTCCCACAGTCCAAAGACATGCTGTTCTGGTTCACCCATAGCGTGTGAGTTACAGAGAGTGTGTTCTGCCGATGTATGGATGAGTGACCCATTGTAAGTAGTGTATCTAGCAGTGTAAGTCACTGCGGTGAATAAGGTGTGTGGGCTCGAAACACTACATAGAGTTCACTGGAAGTTGCTTTGGAGAAAAGTGAGAAATCAGTGTAAATGTAAGAAAAGCTACTCTGAAAAACAAGTTCTCAGCTAACGACCCTGCATCAGTGTGGAAAGGCCTGAAAAACATCACCAACTACGAAACTCCATCCCCCAACATCTGGCTGACGAGCCGAATGCGTTTTACCGCAAGTTTAAAAGGCTGGTCTCACACACCACACCTACTCCAATTTTGTCTCCACATGAACATCAACACCTCCTGCACCCCCTCCCCTCTCCTGTTACTCAAACTACTCTGTGAAGAGGATGTGTGTCGGGTCTTCCAGAAACAGAAGACAAGGAAAGCACCAGGCCCCGATGGCGTTTCACCTGCCTGTCTGAAAGTCTGCGCTGATCAGCTGTCACCCATCTTCACCCAGATCTTCAACAGATCGCTGGAGCAGAGCAAAGTCCCCTCCTGCTCAAACGCTCCACCATCATCCCGGTCCCAAAATCACAGGGCTAAATGACTACAGACCTGTTGCTTTGATGTCTGTAGTCATGAAGTCATTCGAGAGACTGACATTGAGCCACTTGAAGGACGCCACTGGACCCCTGCTGGACCCCCTCCACTTTGCCTACAGGGCGAACAGGTCAGTGGATGATGCAATCAACATGGGACTGCACCTCATCCTGCAACACCTCAACAAACCAGGGTTCTATTCGTGGACTTCAGTTCAGCGTTAACACCATCATCTCAGACAAAACTGATGCAGTTTTCTGTGCCCACCGCCAGTGGATCACCAACTTCCTGACAGACAGACAGCGACTGATGAGGCTGGGAAATTCACTTCCGGCACCGGCACAGTGAGCACCGGTGCTCCTCATTGGTGTGTGCTCTCCACACTACTCTTCTCCCAATACACTAATGACTGCACCTCCAAAGACCCCTCTGTGAAGCTCCTCAAGTTTGCAGACGACACCAACAGTTATCGACTCATCCAGTTCAGTGATGAGTCTGCATGCAGGAGGGAGGCTGAACAGCTGGCTGGTGCGGTCAAAACAACCTGGAGCTGAACACGCTCAAAACAGCGGAGATGACTGTGGACTTCAGAAGGAACCGCCCTGCACTCCCCCCCCCCCCACACACACCATTCTCAAAAGCACCATGTCAGCCATGGAGTCCTTCGGGTTCCTGAGTCCTACAATCTCCCAGGACCTTAAGCGGGACACCTACTGTATATTGACTCCACCGTGGAAAAACGCCCAACAGCAGATGCACTTCCTTCACAGACTGAAGAAGTTCAACCTGCTGCGGGACCTGCTGATCTGGTTCGACTCAGCTGTCATTGAGTCTGTCCTGTGCACTGCCATAACTGTCTGGTTTGGCTTGGCTACCAAATTGGACAGAATTAGGCTGCAAAGGACGGTCAAGATGGCTGAGAGGATCATCGGTGCCCCCCTGTCTACCCTTCAGGTCCTGTACATTTCCAGAATGAGGAAAGGGGTGAGCAAAATCGTTACTGATCCCACACATCCCGGGCACAAACTCTTTACACTATTCCCCTCTGGCCGGCGTTACAGAGCACTGTCCACCAGAATGACCAGATACAAGAACAGTTTTTTTTCCCTCAGGCGTCACTCTCACAAACAGTTAACCCTAACCCCTATAGGTCTCCTGTCAATGCAACAATATCCCATCACTTTTGTAATTTAATTATTTATTTACTTTTTTTGCATTTATACTGCTATTTATACTCTTGCGTTATTTATCCTGTAATTCTGTGTCAGCTGCTTGTTGTCTGTAAATACTGGAAGCATCAAGAACCACAGCAAATTCCTTGTGTGCATCAGCGCACACACACACACACACACACACACACACACACACACACACACACACACACACACACACACACACACACACACAAACACACAAACTTTCAGAACCGCTTGTCCCATACGGGGTCACGGGGAACCGGAGCCTACCCGGTAACACAGGGCGTAAGGCCGGAGGGGGAGGGGACACACCCAGGACGGGACGCCAGTCCATCGCAAGGCACCCCAAGCGGGACTTGAACCCCAGACCCACCGGAGAGCAGGACTGCGGTCCAACCCACTGCGCCACCGCACCCGCATCAGCACACTTGGCCAATAAAACACCTTTTCACTCTCGTTCTCAAATAATAAACGTAAATTAACGGCTCTATGTTTTCGCAGGTTTCCCAGCTCGGCCACCAGATGGCGCAACTGAAACATCGCGAATATGGTCCAATATCGAGAATAAAGATGTTATTTGGCTGCACCTTTGAATTATGGTACCTTTACACATTGCTACAGTTTTACGTGTGCGTAAACTTTCAAATTATATAGAAATGTGTTCCATGAAATACCAGTGTGTTTAACTGTAAACCTTGGGAGAAACTGTTAAATGTAATTACGGTGAAGCCTAATTAGTTATTTGAATCAACAGTGACTGCAAATTATGCAGTTGTCTCAAGTTACATTATTATACTGTACATGCAAAAAAAAATGCAAATAGAGGGGTCACTAAAATAAGGGTTAGTGGGGGTCAGGCCCTATTAACCGGCTTAACATGGTTTATTGGCAGGGTCTTCTGATATCTTCCAGTACTTTTAATGTAATATGTGCGTTAATTACATACAATTCAGCACAGAGAAGCAAAACAGTGTCACGGCGCCTAAACGCCTCCAAAACGCTCTTCGACGGTTTACCGAACTACGCAGAGAAGATAACGCGCTTTATCTTCCGTTATCAAAACTCCACTAAGAACTTGGCGATTGGTTTAGAGGTTTTTCACGCCCCCTTTTATTCATATCAAGTAATTGTAAACCTTTCACAAGTAGCATGTCGTTATCAAAGTTCAACAGAGAGCTTGTTGATTGGTGTTCGTATGTTTTCACCACGCCCTTTCATCGGCACTCGGAAAAAGCAGACCTATCACAAATCGCGCATTCGTTGCCAATGCTCCACAAAGCGGTCTCCCATTGGCTTAGACGCCACGAGCCCCGCCCCTGTTCGTTGCTTCGGGCCTCCTCTGCCGGTTAGCGTGACGTCAGGAAGGGGCTGGTCGGCTGGAGCCAGTTTTCCGCGGAGGGACGGGGCGGAGAGCGGAGACGCGCGGAGGGACGAGGACGGATCACAGCTCCAGCGTTGTGCAGGTAGGGACGCTCTGGGCTTCTTCGCGTGCATGCGATGAAACTGCACTTTGCTCTTTATAATGCAGAAACGTGTAATATTTACGCAGAGAGATGAGTAGTTTGCGTGATAATTAACGGGACTCGTGCTGTCGCTGAACGCCGGGCGCGGGAGCGCGCACTCGCAGCGCGGATGCGTGGCTGTATCCACATACTGATACACAGTGAGTAACCGGAGCAGAGGCGGTGTGGTCCGCAGGTCGTAATACTGTCACTAGACAGGGCGATCGGTGGGGAAATGAAATATAGCAACATGATCATGATGATGATTTCGGTGCGGTATTTCGGCTAAATATGAACGAGCGAGCCGGACCCATCCCTCCCCGCGCCACTCCGTTTTTGGCATCAATAATTGATCGATTGATCGGATACCGTTTTGGTGCCCGCGGTTAACCAGTCTAGTCACAACGTGGGTGGTAGTTGCAGCGCGCGAGCCATGCAGCGAAATAAAGATGTGCCAGTTAGTAGTAGGTTCAGTACAATGAGCTAAAATTGAATCTTTCGGGGTGGCAGTGGTGCTTGAGGGCGTCGAACCCTTTCCCGATGCCCGACGAGCACATCCACTCACTGTGCCGCGCTGTCTATCCAGGTGGCGGCGCTGTGTGCGGGTGTCGCGTGCGCGTGGAGGGACGATGAGCGGTCGTCCGCGGGTCCGAGTCGCGCCGCGGCGCAGTCCTTCCTTTTTTGTGCCATTCATTGTTGCTGTTTTCGCTGTAAGAGCCGATATAGCGCGCCTTCTTGTTATAAATAAACAAATAAAATAGCGAGCAGGGATCGGATTTATTGGGCGCGTGGAGACAGAAGGACAATAAACACATCCATGATGTCCTGCTGTATGACATGCATGCGGCGTGGATACATGTCAAGGGGCAGTAGGGGGGGAATCGAACGTGGCGTGCGCACACAGTGACAGTCTCATTCCCACCAGTCCCAATCCACTCCCCCAGTGCCGGTCCAGGTGTCATTATGAAGACAGGTGTAAGACAGGTCCTGCTCCTGTCCAGTGATGCTGAAACCGACGGCCCTTCCCGACTGGCTCCGAGGGGCTCGGCGTCAGCGAGGGGCCCGTCGAGCTCTTATCGGTGCCCCATGGTGACCCCATGGTGGCCGGGTGGTCAGTTCACCTCACAGGAAGATCTCCAGTGGATGTGTCCAGCGCGTTCCGAGCCGCAGCCCCGGGGACACCTCTTCAGCCTCCTTAATACCTGGAGCAACAAACACATCACTAGACAGAAAGACCTGTATTACAATGAAAAGCACAGCTATTCCCTTAGCTCCCCTTTAAATGTGTTGTATTTGTAGTAACGGGCACATCGTTGCTTCGTGTCCTGCAGCGGAGCGTCGCTCTCTTTGTAACCCTCCTCTTCGGTGTTCGACCATCTTAATAAATCTTCTTTCTCCAAGTTTTGACTATCAAGGCACCGCGGTAAAACGAAAGTATATGTTGGCTGCATCTTGTAAGACATTGTATTTGTAGTCCTTTCCAGGTGCCTGTGTTTTCCTCCTCATTTCTGCTGCCTGAGTTTTGGAAGGGAACATGTTAATTTTTCTCAATGAATTATGCAGGAGCACTTCAGTGCTTACAGTTACAAGCGCAGAGATGTTCATAATGGGGGGGGGGAGGGGGCTGCTGATGACACGCACCGCATTTTATTGGGATTTGCCACAGTTTATCATCATCATTGGTGTTTCAGTATTATTGTTTAAAATATTGCGACAGGTCGCCTTGCGGGACTCCTGTAAAGAATACCGAGGCTTCCTCCTCCTCCTCATCAGTGGCTCTCCTTGCTAAATGTTCCATGTTGCCCGTTGTTGTCAGTGTCCATCACAGGCGGAGATCAATGTCAGCCTTGGCAATATTGATTGATTGAGTGAGTGAGTGAGTGAGAGTGATTTTTACCCGTGTGTGACTGTGACAGTGTGCCCCGCACACACAGGTAAGAGGCGAATGCCCTAGTGACACATGCTGCATACGTGTTGTTGCTGTCACATGTTGTCCACTTGTGCCAGGGACTGCTGGGGAGAGCTTTAAGAGCTCCGCCCACCCCTTTGATGGGCTCGGGTGGGGGCTGGGGGGGGGGCAGGGACCAGGCAGGACTGAAGCTGAACTGTCGCTGTCGCAAAGTAGGGTGTGTCGGTGCGCCGGAACCTCCCGTAGCTAGAAGAGGTGGCTGTGATGTCACAGTGTGTGTGTTTCTTCTGTCCACTGTGCAGCGATGGGAAACCAGTGAGTACACCTGTTTTCAAACGTTTCATTCTGCGCATTATGCCTTGCCAAGTACATGTTGCATGTGAAATACATACCCGTATCGTATGTGTGTATGAACACATCGTTCAGCTGCAGCTGTGTGTGTTTATTTCCTCAGTACATGTGGCCCCTTTTCTGCGTGGTACTTAGCGTTTCCCCCAAGTGCGGGAACACTAGACGCACCTCTTTCCTTTCCACTTTCTCAGCCTTGTCCACCTGCATGCGCTCCATCTTTAATTTTTATTTTTGGCGAACTGTGGGCTGCGTGCCGGACCCGTCTTAGCGCCGGAGGGTTTTATTTCCGAGACGTGAAGCCGCTGTTCCTGCAAATAGAATCTCCCCACATCAGCCTTGTATGTTGTACTTGACTTAAATTATGGTGCCATCATAAAGAGATCAGGGTAAAATTAATAAAGGTTGCTGCTGGCCTTCCTGTGCATGAGACATGCATACAAACACGAATATGGAACAAGTGCATTCGTATGCTGTCACGCACGTAAGAGGCTTTTTCTCTTTCCTTTTTTAAACATCGGTGGTTCCTCTGTTTAATGTTTTATTTCCTTCATGTTGCGACACCGGCATTTTCATGCTCTTGGAGCCCTCTAGTGAAATTGTCATCAGTCTGAGATGAGGAAGCGCTCAGTGCTGCGAACACATGGTGCTGCATTCAGACACACGGTTGCTCTTTGCCATCCTGATACAATTTACTAAGAGGGGCTTCATCGCATTTCCAAGTGAGCGATGGGCTCGATATGTGCAAGTGGTCGTTATAATTCATTTGTCTACTTTTCCTTTCAAACCCGGGGTCGCCGTGCTGTTTGCGGAGGCCCATCCGGGACGAGCGGAGCGCCCGACGCTCCGGTACGATTTTCGGAGACGAGTCCTTCGCAGGAACCTCGAAAAACGAGAACAAGCGCTCAGGGTTTTAATGGCACGTCGGGAAAAGGTCGGTATCCCTAATAAAGTGGAGAAACGCTCGATCTGGTAGCCTTAAGAAAAGTTGAGTGCAGCAAATGAAACGGGTGCTCCTGGCTGCGGGTTGCCTTGGATACAAGATTGCGCCCAGGAGTCGCTTCCTTAAGCACTTCCACAATTTTTCCAACATTTATTTTCAATTCCCTTGTGCTTCTAATAACACAACGTACCAGAACATTCTCGAAAGTAGCAAGGCATCAGATCCTAAAAGGTACTGAAATATTCGGTGCTTGGAACCCGGTGCCAAAATTTACTCATTTCCAGGATGTGGAATATTTTTCTCAACCCTGACATATAGTTCAAATTACTCTCAAAAGTGTAATTAATCTAACAAAACGGAGTGGGAAATGCAGAAAAACCCCCATAATAAAACTTGTTGCGCTGTGTAATCGGCCCAGACTTTTTCGTGGCCGAGAGGATCTCGCTGCTGCTGCATTTCACTTTCTGTGGCTCTGAAGGTCAGATTAGAATAACTGTCTGAGTATTTCGCTCTTAAGAGGGAACTTTTTTTTTCTTTTGACATGTTTCTCTGTTTCCTCTTTGCCTCGTTGCTCTGATGGCCCGAACCCACGGACGTGCATGAGCCGCCGTTGAGGTTTTACGGAAGCGACCCGCCAGCCTCCGCCTAAGCGCCCGTGCAGTGTCGCTGGGCTATTTCGGTTGCATGGCCTCCCGTGAGGAGCATACGTGCGTTTACCGCCAACAAAGCGACCAAAATAAACATTGCTGCTGCAGCCTTTATGCAGCAGCCATAATTCCCATTGGGTTTCCATGGAAACGTGCGCAGCGCCAACTACAGACAAAAGGAAGGCAGCAGACCTCCAAGGACGAGCAGCCGGCGGCAGCATCAGTACCCTTGTATTAGCGGTCGCCATGACGAGGGTGCGCTCCACTTCAGATCTGCGGCGGCGGGGGGACGGGGGACGGGGGGGTTTCATTTCTGAGTGGTCCAATTTAGGGAAAAATTGCAATTGACAAAGTCATCAATATGGTGTCCTGTTTCTGGCAGGAGCCAGTTGTGCACCACACTCAGAGGAGTCCTGTGCGTGTATGCATATATAAATGTATATAAAGCATGTTTTATATATATAATATATGAATGTTGAGTGCTGATGAGGGGGTTGACTTTGACCTCACTGCTATCATAAGCTCCAGCTCGCTGCATGTTCTCAAATAGTATGATGTCAGCTGAGACGTGCTGCTTGGAAATGTGGACGCCGCTCGTTCCGGCTAGGGAGGCCGAGTCGCCGTTGTGGCTCACGTTACCGTAGCAACAGCAGAGCAGCAGCGGGACCCGTGCCGAGACAGCCCGTGTCCCCCTCCTTCGAGCGGAGAGCCCGTGGCGTAAACCCGGGTCGCCCAAGTCGGCCTCGGCGTCACGTCCCTGCCGCGGGGTCGTCCGCGTGGCGCCTTTGTGAGCCGTAAAGGATGAGGACAGTAACTCCGGATCTTTCCCGGGTCCAGTTGGGTCCGTCGCTGAAACGTGGAAAGCGAGTTGGGCTGAAGTGTAGGACTCGGCAAGTTAAATCCTATCGGCTGTAACACGTCTTTTTTTTTTTTCTTCTTAATCAGTCAGAAATAACGTAAGTAATACGGAGAGTAATAATGGAGAAAAGTGTCTGCTAAACGAATAAATGTAAATGTAATGTGACGTTATTTGTAAACCTAATTTACTGCTGGGAATCAGGCGATGAACTCAGTTTACTGACCGAGGAACTTTTTAAGAAGTTCCTAACAGACAAGTCACGAGCTGTGTGTTGTAATCCTATAGCTGTCCTACAGCGGAGACTTCCGGCAACACGAGCCAAGCCTAAAAGACAGTGGACAAAATCCACTTCGTCCCACAGAAAGGCAAACTTTGCTAATTGCAATCGGCAGTTTTATTTTGGGACGAAACTGAGAATAAACATCCCCGTTTCCCACGTAATTTCACGTCGTTTTCTGCTCTCTGCTCTATTTAGTCTTCAGGCCACATGACTACTGGAGTAGCAGGTAGCGCAGGGCTTGGAGCGCCTTCCTTATACCGCGAAGGCCTTCGGTTCGAAACCCACCTCCTGCTCTAGTACCCTGAATTGATACGGTAAGAATACCGTGGTGTTCACATGGGTAAATAACTTAATTCTCTAACAATGTGAATCACCTAAAGCAAAGTTTTCTGCTGAATCGATAAATGAATAGATATTACGGCAGCAGGAGGCGTAGCGGTTAGAGCACTCGCCTGGCTCTTAAAGGACTCGGGTTTGAATCCCCCCTCCAGGTGTAGTACTCATGAGCAGGGCACTTACCCTGAAATGATACGGTAAAAATGACCCATCCGTGTAAATGGGTGAATAACTGTAGGCAGCTCAACATTGTCTTTTTGGAGGGAAAATTCAAATAAGTGTAAATGCGTAATAATATTCTTTCTAGCATGTAATATAGATATATTACTGTGCCACGGTGCTTTTTGGGTGCACTTGTATGGTTCCAGAGGAAAATGTGATGCTGTCTTTACTCTCCACACAGAACAGCTTCGTATCACCGTGGATGGGTGTGCGCTTGTCGCGAACGTTTTTATTTAAAACGTTCACTTTCGTTACGTGACGCTACGTCTGCTGGCGATCGAGGCGCTTTAGTACCCCCTGGACAGTTGAAAGGTCGTCCTCGTCGGCGCGGTGCCGCCGTCTCGCCGAACGCTCGTTATTTTGCACTAATAACGTTCGGCGAATGCGACTTCTTCTTTTTGTGTTTTTAAGACGGCCGCACATTCGGAAACACTTTTTATTTGTTCCATTTTAAACAGTTTGATACAGATATGCCTGTATCTGTAAAGTATGCTGTAGACACGCTGCCCATGCTTTCTGCATTTATTTATGGCCTAATACAGCTGGCGTCGTGCCGCCGAGAAGAGCTGTGGTTGATACGAGCTCCTGGGATCCTTCACGTTCTCTCAACAGCACTAGATTTTCCCCCTTCTGCTAGGGTTTGCCCAGTGCAAATTCCCGTGCGCTTTACCGGAGGTAAGTCTTTTTTTGCTCAGATCTCTTTTTAATGTCCTACCGCTGGCTCCTTCTGGTCGCTTCCTGAGTTCCGGGCTCCGTAGCGCCGGCGCTCTGCCGTGCCGCGTGGATGAACGTACCCGCCAGGTGTGACCAAAGTCAGTCACGTTTTCTCGATCGCAACCCGAAAAACCAATCGGACACCGGGTGCGGCAAAAGGCGGCACGCGGCGTCCACATTTTTCTCTTATTCAGCGACACGTGTCGCGCAAAACCGCCTCGGACCAGGTGCTCGTGGGCTGATGCAGCAGAGAGCGGCGCCGTACCGCTCGCTCCCGGACGCTGCTGGACACCACGCTCGGTGTCCCTGTCACGGCAGCTCGTCTCTAACGTGTCCTTCACGAGAGACTGGCCTCGCGGCACACGTCGGTGCGCTCTCCTGCCGGCGCCCGCGTGCTGCCCTCACCTCTTGGCCGCCCGGGGTCGTTTTGGGGGTCGTTCTCCTGGTGGAGACAAAGTGGTTCTCTGCGACTCCGAGTGTTCACGTGCATCCCCCTCCCCCGCTTCTGCCCTCTCTCTCTCCCAGCTTTCCCGTGGGCGACCGCAGCAGTAGCAAGATGCCTCTGGGTGAGGATGGAAACGCCTGGAAGAAGAAAACGTCCGACATTAAAGAAATGTACGACTTCAAGGAAGTTCTGGGCACGTAAGTACCTGCGCCGACAGGACAGGTGTGTGAAGTGCGCTGCTGGGCCTCGACGCGTCACGGTCACGTCGTACCCTGAAATGCATAAAAGGGTTCTCTCTCCTTCGCACGACACCCGTTTACGTAACCGGTGCGTGTCGCCGGGTTGCCGTCCTCGACCGTTCCGTTTGGACCGCTTTGTCATGCCTCGCAAACCCCCTGGTTCCGCGTTATATAAACCGTAAGGATGTATAAACAACATGCATTAATGTGACATTGTATAAGGGCTTTTTTATTCCTTTTTGTTAATTTCACACGTTGTTCACATCGATGTAATACTAATAAAGAGAAATACGGGCAGTATCGTAATTATATTTTCATCCTGCATGTCTGTTTTTACTAAATCTGTTTTTCCCCCGCCCCACCGAAACAACAAACAGTCACTTTTTCACTTGCGGGACATTGCTGTTAAAAAGCGACTGGGGCGGAACCACTAATGAAACGTTTTGTACGTGGAACGCGGTCACTGAGAGACGCACTGACTGATTCGGTAAGTCATCGGTCGACGTTCTCTAGCGGCAGGTGGAGGAGCGGAGCCCCCCGAACGCCGGGACTCGGAAACAATATAACAACGTTAGGGGCAGGCGTTGTAACTCTGCGTGTTCGTAAGTGGCATGTGTTGTAAGTTGGGGATCAGCTGCGTTTACTCTACTGGTTTTGTAACTGCAGTGTTTCCCACCCTTTAAACATTTGTCATAGAACCGCATATATCGGTCGCGTGGTCGTCGGCTGCAGGGAGACCCCTCCTCCGGTCACTATTACCCTGCGGCGTGGGGGTAGGGGCCCATCTGGAAGTCGTTAATGAGTTGTGCAGACCGGCGCTCCACTTTCCATCATGACAGCTCCCCGGGGCGTCTCTCCCGCAACCTTGCGTGCGCAGCAACGCAAACAAATGGCCGAGCGTGGAAGAGGAATTCGATGACGGTGCTGATGAAGGGGGTCGTGGGTCACGTGATCAGACCGATGGCGAGACGGAGATCGCAGAAAGCTGCTCGTGTGCTTTCGAAGTCCGGGTGCCGTGGTTGTCGGAGCCGCCGCCTTTGGACTCGACGAATCCAGGTTCGAATCCCACTCCTGCTGTAAGGTGCTAATTTGATTTTGCTCCTGTCTGTTCCTTGAAAGAAAACTTGCAGAAGGTTTTGTTGTCGAAGTCGTTTCCGTGTGGGAGCACGTGACGCACGGCTTAATATCTCGCTTAATATCGCAAATAATTTTGCGCTCCGTTACATCGCGGCCGCAGTTGTGCTGATCTTTAGGGTTTATCGAAGCTGTGAGGATTTGGGGCTGTAGGGCGGAAACTGCGTGACAAACATTTATTTGGTCTCTCGCTCTGATTTCATTCATTTGTTATTTTAATTCTTTAATTCCTTTCTATTTACGTACACATTTTCTGAACAGCTTCTCCCATTCGGGGTCACGGGGAACCGGAGCCTACCCGGCAACACAGGGCGTAAGGCCGGAGGGGGAGGGGACGCACCCAGGACTGGACGCCAGTCCGTCGCAAGGCACCCCAAGCGGGACTCGAACCCCAGACCCACCGGAGAGCAGGACCCGGTCCAACCCACTAAGCCACTGCGCCCCCCTCCTCTCTATTTTTTTTTCAAATTAAATCGGACGGTTTCATTCCCGATTCCACACTCCCGCTTTGCCCGAGCGAAGATCGGCTGACCCGGCTCACGCTTCCTTTTCCGAGGCTTCGGGGTTCCCAGGAGGCGATACCATCAGCAGATCGGCGCCTCGATCTGGACTTGTGCCGAAAGGCCTTTCCAGAGAAAAGGTTCTGCACAATAATTGCTCTTGTTGTTCGGGGGGTTGCTGCCTGCGCAGGTCCCAACAACTCGAATCGCAAGTTGCGTTTGTGGCCATCGCCTAAAACTTGTGGCTTCTATAATTAAATATCTTCGTTCCTTGTAACGAAGTGCCGGGGAAGATGGTGCACGCTTGTGCCGTGCCCCGAATCGGAGCCCTTGTTCCTTTTCTCGGTGCGACGCGCTCAGTGCGTTCTTCTCTCACTTGTGCGTCGCTGTGGAGGGAAGCGTCTGCTAAATGAATACATGTGCGTGTCAGGTTACTGCGCTGAAGTGTGTGTGTGTGTGTGTGTGTGTGTGTGTGTGTGTGTGTGTGAGAGATCATACTGTCCCTGTAATATAGTTCATTGTGAGGTCCTCACAGCTCAGCCCACAGACACCCACCTGCACCAGGGTGTAACCTGTTCTGATTTGAATATATCTCCTTTGAATATTATTATTTTTTTTTTCTGTCACCCTTGATGCCTTGTTAATAGAATCTGCTTAAGCCCATTATCCAGCGCAGGCGTTTAAAGGGCTTACATGCATCACTACCTTTCTGAAGAGTGCAGGGCTGAGCTTCGCGTGACTGGAAATACGTGTCTTAACTCATTCCGTTGAATCTTCCCCCTTGTGCGTCCCCGTCATCGCATGGCCCCGGGGGGGATACGAATGAGACGCTTCTTTTAGCGCTCAAGGAATTAGTTTGAATGAGTGTGAATTTGCTTTTGCTGCAAAATGTGCTGTGTAGTTCTCTTCTGTGGGTGACGTGGAATTAACAAAAAAAAAAAATCGACTCTGGGCTGCGTTTGACTGGTTATGTGAGCAGCTTTGTGTTGCAAGTTGTTTGCGGCTCTGCGTTTATTTGCAAGCAGCAGGTGGCGCAGTGGTTAGAGGCCTCGCTCTGCAGTTGAATGACCCAGGTTCCAATCCCTGCTCTTGGCCTCAAGAATAAATACATTTGAGCTAAAGGAGCAAGTAACAAAAATAATTTTAACCGTCTGCATTACATCTGCAAAATCTGCCCTTACCTCACAACTGACTCTGCGCAGCTACTTGTCCGGGCCGCGGTGACGTCCCGTTTGGATACCGCAACTCTGTCCCGTGTGGCCTTCCTGCTACTGCCATCAAACCTATACTGCGGTACAAGTTGTTTGACTTGCCGAAGCGTTCTCGTGTATCTCCTCTACTCGTTTCCCTGCACTGGCTTCCCGTAGCTGCCCGGATCAAATTTAAGACCCTAGTAATTGCCTACAAATGCATCAATAGAACTGCTCCTAGCTATTTACAAGACTTGATCAACCGCTACACCCCAACCAGACCGCTTCGCTCATCTACCTCTGCCCGCTTGGTGGTCCCGCGCACGAAAGGTAAAGCACGGAGGTTCTCGGTTCTGGCTCCGTTGTGGTGGAACGACCTCCCCCTCTCACTCAGAACTGCTGAATCTCTGCCCACATTTAAAAAGGGTCTGAAAACTGACCTCTTCCACACTCACTTTGCCCATCATCTCTTAAGTTCACGTAAGGTATAAATGTTCTTGATGATGCTCGGATCAGTCCTTTACAGAGCCACTCCTGCAATGTAACGTAAATGTTAATATGTATCTCCAAAAAAAAAAAAAAAAAAAAAAAACTACTAGGAAGGTGATTAGGAATCGACGATATTCTGGTAAAGTTTTATGCAGCTACTAGTGTGATGAACATTGGTTCATATGGTGAACGAAACTAACTGTACTTAAGAGTCACATGTCTGCAGCTATGTCTCGTTCTAATGTAATGAACGCATTTTCTATGAGATGTGCGTCACTTTGGAGAAAAGGCTGATAAATGAATCCATGTAAATGTAAATTTTTGCTCTGATCCACTCAACTTCGTACAGTGAGTTACCAGCTCTGTACAGTGCTGCTTGTGAAAGTATGTGAACCTTACAGGGATTGTCTTGTTCAAAATATAAAAATACATTTGTGAAATTGAAATGTTAAATCTTAAATATGATGATAATAAGATTGATTTACACCCCTGACTCTCTACTCTCCTACTTGGTTTATCCAGCTCAACTTCACTTATTTTTACACCTTTACTTGTGTGTTTCCACTACACATGCGATTTCCTCTAAAAAAACATATAGAATTGATCGTTACACACCTCTTATGTCACATGAGAAACACTGATTCTCAGTAAATACCCATTTTATGGTAAAAGTAAGGGACACAAGAGCTTCACATACTTTAAAACAGTGCTGTGTATGGTAAATCAGGGTGGCACGGTGGAGCGAGAGGACATGGGTTCGATCCCTGCTCAGCCTGTGTGGAGTTTGCATCGGTTTCCTCTGGGTGCTCTGGTTTCCTCCCACAGTCCAAAGATATGCTGCTCAGGTTCCCCCATAGTGTGTGTGTGTGTGTGTGTGTGTTCCACTGATGTATGGATGAGTGAGCCATTCTAAGTAGTGTATCTAGCAGTGTAAGTCACTGCAGTGAATAAGGAGTGTGAGCTGATAACGCTACAGAGAGTTCATTGAAAGTTGCTTTGGGCAAAAGCGTCTGATAAATGAATGTAAATTGGTAAAGTAGGGAACAAACCTGACATGAGTAGCCTTGGGGAAACGGCTTAATGAAAATACTTCAGTAATAATGTTTAGGCAGTAGTTAGATGGAGTTAGGGTTAGTGAGAATGGGTGTCTGCTTCCAGCTTAGAAAGCCAGTTTGCTTCAGGGTGAGCTAACGGAAAGCGCGGTGTTCGGGTCTCCGTCCTGCCCCTGCAGAGCTCGGGCTCCGCAGCACCGCACGCGCTCCGCCCTCCTTCCTGATGACTGCTCTCATGCTCTGCTCCAGCGGCAGCCCCCTCCCCGGACACGCCGAGGCAGAGCCGTCCGCCTGGCCCGTCCTCCCCCGGCCCTTTACCGTAAACCTTTGTTCGCAAGGAATGCCGTCTCAGCTCTCCATCGCTGTTCAGGTTTAATGGAGCGCATCTTCGGCGCTCCCTTTTCCCTCCAAGCTGTGTTTAACTCCAGCTTTACATTCATGCCGCATGAGCTCTAATTCTACAAAGCGTTAGAAACATTTACTGTAAAAGTTGTATTGCAGTTTACATTGTGTGCCTGTCAATATGAGCGATGTCAGAAGGGTCATTTTAATTTTAAATTGCCTGCACTTCATATTCAGGGCTGTGCGACATGATGGTGCAGCGGGTTGCACTGCCACCTCATAGATGTGGGCTGTGGGGTCAAATCTGACTTGACCTGGGTGCAGTTTGCATTTTTCACCCATGTTCATGTGGCTTTCCTCCAGATGCCCTGGTTTCCTCCCACACTTCAAAGATGTGTTTCTGGTGCATTGGTGACTCCAAACTGCCTGTAGTGTGTGAGATTGCGATTCAATGGCTTTCCATGTAGCGTGTGACCAGCCTAAGTGTCGCACCTTGCGCTTCCAGGATAGGCTCTGGGACTCACTGGACAAGCAGTTTTTGGTAATTTATGGGCTAATAAATATTCAGGCTTTCGTTCGACCAAACGATTGATTTACATTTAATTATCTGGCACTTTTTTTTTTTCCCAAAGCAACTTACACTGTTAAGCTACTTACGATTATTTACCTATTTATACAGCTGGGTAGTTTTTATCGAAGCGGCTTTAGGGTAAACGCCTTGTTCAAGGGTACTACAGCTCAAGGCGAGACTCGAACCTGCGACCTATGAGTCCAAGGGCAGCAGTTCTAACCGTAACGCTACCAGCTGATTTGTTGTTTCCCTGGACATTATTGCTATGCTGACTCAGGTTCGAGTGTTACCTCCATGCCCTGAGCTACTTGCAGTGATTTACCTTGTATAAAACAGGTAATTTTTACTGGACCAGTTCAGAGTGTGGACCTTGTTCAAGGGTACTACAGAAAGAGTGTGGAGTCGAACCCCAGTCATTCTGATTGTAGGACCACTACGCTGCCTTCTCCCCGCTGCAGTGTACATGAATACACCAATTTCCTCTGTAGGATCGAAGTGCCTTGAGATACTGTCGGTTGCTTTACTTTGGGTGAAGTCTGGAATTTGGCTGCTGCATAAGGACACCCGCCTACTTTCGCAGCCGTCCCGATCGCTGAAAGCTCTCTGTTGTGCTGCGAGGGGTGTTGTGGAAGAACCTGCGTTTTCTGGAGCCCCACTGAGTTGGTGTCCGAGATAAAGGCCCTTATTTCACAGTCCTATTTATTCCAGCCAATTGGTCGTCCGGGCTCGTTTATGGAACGGTCGCGGCTCGTACGTTCGCAGTTGCTGGTTGTCGTGGCGACCGGAGGAGACACTGTCCATATGGATTGTATCAGTTGCTATGGAAACAATTAAAAAAAAAAAAAAAAAGGGGGGGAAAAATTCTATTAATAATTTGGTTCTGGAATGTTTAAGCCTCGGTGCGGCTCTCAAGTCCCTCTCGTGTTGTGCTAGGTTTCCAGCGGCAGTCTGGACATTTGGGCTTGTTTGAATTCCTGGAATAGCTCCTCCTCCTCCTGTTGTGCTCCCCAAGGAGAAGCGGGCTGAGGAGGCGTGAGGATATACAAGTGTGTCTTCCAGGGTGATGTAGTTGTCATGACGAGGAGCCCACCTCCGACCCCGAACCTCCTCCGCGCTCTTCAGCGTCCAAGGCGACGCCGCCGCCTTACGTCACCACAGGATTTCCTCACGGCTCCTTCTCCGTGACCATGGGCTCAGATCTCCTACAGCTCAGCGACTGGCTGATCGCATGGAGCGGTAGCAGCGACTCCTTCCCGCTCCCCCACCGCGTGACGCCGGCTCGTTTCCTCCTTCCTTTGCGCTCTCTTCATTTTCTTTTCCGGAAGCTTCGGCTGCGTTTAATCCTGATTTATCGTCCCCGTGACGGTGCGTCTTCCTTCGCCGCTTTGCAGCCGACTGGCAAGTTGACCAGGAAGTGAACCGTGTCCTGCCCGGTCCGGTCCGGTCCCAGTGGTCGGGGCACAGGCCCGGTGGAGAATTAATGGCTTTGTCCCGTTTCCGTTTACTGAAGTGTTTATATGGGCCAGCAGGTGGCGCAGTGGTTAGAGCTGCATCCTTGTACTTCAGATCCCGCCTCCAACTGCTGTGCCCTTGATCAAGACACTTACCATGTAAAAAAGTAAAAATTACCCAGCTGTGGAAACAGTTGTCATTTTAAGTACCTTAACATAGCAAGTCCCTTTTGCAGAAAATGAGCAGCTAAAAAAAAAAAATAGATATAAACAGGTTTATTCACTTATTTGCTTTCATACCTATTGTTTTAGTTCTACTTCTTGCTGTAGTACGAAAAGTATTTAAAGTACTTTTCTACATTTACTTTCAGTTCTGTAGCTCATGCTTTTCTCTGAAAGGAAGTCGCATCGTAAACCTCCTTACAAGTATTTACCTGTTTATGGCGTGGGGTAATTTTTCTAAGTGGAGCAATTCAGGTCGAGTACCTTGCTGATGGGCACCGTAGCAGGAGGTGGGCTTTGAACCTACAAAGGCTGCAGCTTTGACTTCTGTGCCGGGGTCACCTGTTTCGAACTTCCCGACGGAGAGCTGTATGAGAACGAATACTACGGTACAGTATGGTATCATGCACCGGGTCCTCCTTTTGAAATGCAGTGTGTGGAGGTGGGATGTGGGGTCTGAGTCCATGGTGTTCAGAACATATGAGTTCAGAGGATGTGAGCAGGCAGTTGAGATCATGTGTTATTTAAGGCGTTTATCAGCATAGGCTGATGAGTGGTACGGTCCTTCTCCGGGGTCTCTCTCTCTCTCACACTCGCACGCACGCACGCACACGGTGCGGGGTGAACGAGCCAAGTTTTCAAGTCATCCCCAATGAACGCCGACTTAACGAGGACATATTTATCAGCCCTCGAGTGTGTGCGTTTGCCAAGGATCTAACGAGTCAAAAAAGTAAATATTTGCTCTGCACACAACCGTTTACACTCCAGCATGTGAATCACACTTCCTGAATGAGCTTCTTGAGCGGAGCCGCTTCAGAACGACGCTGCGACTCCACGTTGAAAATTGCAGAACGAGCTTCAAGAATGTTCCGTGGAAGTAGTTTTGAGAATTATTTCCTGGGGTGCGTGTGCGTGTGTGCGTGTGCGTGTGCGCGCATGCCTCTTGGCTAAATGACAGATTGTTGTGTTATTTCTGCAGGTAATTAGAACTTTCTGCAGGACGGCACAAATGCTGGGAGTTTTGCTCTAATTAAAACGGAATATTAAAGGAGCGAGGCCAGAACAGCAGCTGCGCTCCCACGGGGGGCGACACAAGCTATCGCTCGCTCGCCGTTCCAGTCCGCACGCTCCTCGTTTTCTTCTTCGCTCGTCTGGCAGATGTGTTCGCCCAAACTAGATCGGATAACCAAGCTCGGTAAATTTTCACGTTCGCCCGTTTTACCCGGAGCCAGTAGGTGGCGTAGCGGTTATAGCTGCTGCCGCCTTAGAGTCCTTGGTTTGAATCCCACCTCCTGCTGTGTTGCTTGTGCGTAAGGTACTTACCCTGAACTGATAGAGTAAAAACTCCTGAGAAGTCATTGTAAGTAGCTCAGCTTATAAAGCTAACAATATAAGTTCTCTTGGAAAAGGCGTCAGATAAATTTATGAATATCAATTTTTACACAGCACAGTGTGTATTGATCTCCCTTCCTGATTTTTGTCTTTGAAATCTTAATGACTGCGCCGCCTGCTGCCCTTTTGCTGCCGCGCCGAGGAGCCACTTTAGCGGAAACGGAAGTTCGCCGATCGATCAGGTGTGTAACCTGTCGGCGGAACTCGGCAAGAAAACCGGAGAGCGGCAAACGCACGTCGACATCGAACGCGAGGACGCGGGCTGCTTCGTCCAAGGGCGGTTCCGAAGCAAGCCCTGGAAGATGAACCTATCCCCTGTTACTCAGTCATAATTTGTTCTCGAAAATGAAGTGAATATTAAAAAGGCAGAAAAAGAAATTGCATTATTTTTCAAAGGGGAAAAAGAATTAGTTTTCTCCAAGCCTTCCAAAGTTCGTGTCAAAATCACCCGAAATGATGCCCAAAGTCATAAGTAAAAAGTTGTGTAACACATTAAAATAGAATTGCTATTTATAACGTCATATTGAAAATATATTTTTTTTAAATGATTTAATAGAGAAGGTAAAGACGTGTTTAACTGACGAATTAGAAAATTAACGCACGGTGGTGCAAAACGGAGGATGCCGACTCAGACGCGAGCGCGCGAGACCACGGAATGTTAGATTGTAGCCGAGAGCGTGGGTACGTGGTTCCCACAATGCAATGCGTCTCGGCCTCTCTCGCTCAGACTCCTGGCGCAAGTTTCAAATGCGCTTTCGGTTTATTGTGCTCGGTGAAACATCTGAGCCGGAACTCCTGAAACTCGGGACGGATTGGCGGTCGGCGTTCTTGATAACGGTGGGCTGGATAACCGAGAAACGGAGTAGCGGTAGTGCGAATCGTGGCGACGAGTGTATTTGGAATGGGTCCGGATGAGCGTCTCCTGGGGCGACCCGAAAACGATTAACGTTTGCCGACTTTCGTTTTCCCAGCAGCGCAGCGTGCTCACGCTGTAACGCCCCCACCGCACCGCGCCGTCAACGTCGACTCCTTGCTCATCGCGGCTGTCGATTTGCGGCTGTCGATTTACTGCTGTCGGTGTCGGTCAGCGGAACCAACAGGCCGCTCTCTGTCCGCGATCGAACGAGAGTCCGCTCCGGATTGCCTTTCCCTCTTGCGACGCCGCAGCTCAGCGAACCGGTCTGAGGTTCCAGAAAGGGTCGCTTGGGGTAACCTGTAATGGCAACGAGGACGATGTTTGGTAAACGAACATGAGGAGCTCAGCGTCCGCCGTGTTTCCTGAGATGATTGAGTGTGCGCTGGTGGAGGACTTGTGGAACTGTATGGTGCTGCAGGTGCGTGTGTGTGTGTGTGTGTGCGTGTGTGTGTGTGTATATATTTGTGTGTCTGTGTTCACGCCCGCATGCCCTGTGGAGGCTCCCGAGAAGCACTTCTCCCAGAAATGCAGACCAGACCTCAGGAAGCTGAGCTGAGTGTCACTCCCTCCCGTTTCCACCCCGTCTGTCTCAGCCAAGCAGCTCCTGTTGGCTTCACTGTTGTTCCCTGTAAGTAGATAAAAGTATGATATATGGAAACCTGCCATTATAATGAGTCACCTTGGAGATTGGCTCATCTCGATGAAAAACAACATTTGTGATGATGAATACGAACGCCGCCATCCCGGAGCAGCGAGTGGGCCTGCGGTCGCTTCCTCCAGCTGCCCGGTCGGTCCTTTTGTTCGCAGCCCCTCGTTTTATTTGCTCGTGTGGCTTCGTCCGTAAATTCGGCCATAAATGGAACGTGCAGATCGAACGTTGATATTCGCGCTGTACGGGGGAGGATCTCGTCTGGATTCCTGCTCCATCCTGAGGTTCTGCGCTCGGTCGGGGTCCTATGATGCGATGCGAGGCCCTTGAAGACGGGGAAAGGAGCCCGGGAACCGTGGCAAATCGATGGAGGTTATGGATCGCCGAACCTGCCGCGGTTTTTCAACGGCGGCACCGCGATGCGAGCGCAGAGCCTGGTTCTGGTGACTGATGCCGCCAAGAACTCCTGGGCGAAAAAAACATCCGTAGCATTTCATATTTGCTGGCTCGGCGGTCAGTCCGCAGTCTATAAAACATCCCGGAACCGAGTCTCTCGGCAGCTTTGTCTTTGGTGTGTCGGTTGGAGATGAAGATGGAAAGAAACCTCTCGCTCCTCTGCGCTCGTGTGAGTGGTATTTCCTGCCCTCGACATTCTGTTCTTCTTCCCGTATCGCCGGGTGCTTTTTTTAATCGATGTAGATGTCAGCAAAGAAAGAGCAGTTAAGCAGCACAAATTGCATTCCTTTGTCAATGAAGATCTTGGTAGCATGACCAAAACTGTCAGGTTCCTGTGCGTAAATTCCAGTTAAATACTGGACGCCCCACCCAATCATTCACCCCTTTTTCCTCGAACCGGTGGGATTAAAAGGAGTCGAACGGCTGTTAAAGCGCACTCCGCTGTGAGGGCGCTCACCTAGAGAGCCTCGAGGATGTCAATTCCTCCCTTCGCAATCTGGGTTGTAGGGAAGATGCCCTGCAAACATAGATCTTGGTGTACTAGATCTGCTGCGAGGTTGAGCTTTGTGCTGTGTACTGCTGCGTCAAACTCCGTGGGCAACGTAGGTAGAAGCGAAATGGGCCGAAGGGCCGACGCACTGAGCTCGTGAGAACATTTAGAGCTGATGCAGGACTGCGTCGTGATTTTAGGAGAAGCTTATTGCTACAGCTCCCCTTGTACACATTCCATGGTTTATTTGCAGAACAAACCGCTCTAGTTCCTGCTTCCGTTCCCGAACACGTTCTGCTCCACGGATGTCGTTTGTGTGCCGGTGGCTCCGTCAGGATGCCTTGGCGGAGGAGGGAGGCGAGGAAGCAGCTGTCTCTCCCAGCGTGGCGAAGACGAGGGGACGCGTCTCTCCCCATCAATTATTCAGCTTCCGCCGTTCACATCCAACGCGCCGTATCGACCGCGGCGGCCGGGCGCGAGGCGCGTGTCGTTTCCGCCGCTTTGAGCGGCACGCCGTGTCGGAAGGATGTTGCGGCCCGGAGAGGCGCGCCTTGGAACGTGTCGGCCGGCAGAGCCGCGGGCGGAGAAACGGGACTCTCCGACCAGGTTGCCGAGAGATTTTGCCTTTTCGCTTCCCTCGGCGCTCTGTAACGATGAACTGAACGGAATCGCGGGTGTGCACATGCAGTACGCAGGGGGGTTTATTCAAAGGTGTGCCAAGCTACAAACCACAGCAATCTGCAGACCCACCACCTGCTGCGGTGGGGGAAAAAACATACATTCTAACAATTGGACTCCAAACTTTTGACTGTAAGCTAAATATGTTTGAATTAAAGAAGCTTATGTGTGTATTTGGGATTCTGCTTGAAGGTACACATGCATGCATGCATGCATACATACATCCTTCCATCCATCCATTTTAACTGCTTTGTCAGGGTCATGGGGGTCTGGAGCCTATCCCAAAAACACAGGGTGCAATGCTACATGTGTGTGCGTGTATATATACTGTATATGTATACATATGCGAAACAATTTTTTGCTATAGATATACATTGTGCAGATCATGAAAGAGGGGAAATATATATATGACCAAATTTAATCTTTATATATATATATATATATATATATATATATATTTTTTTTTTTTTAAATGTATAAGACATATGTGAACATTATAAATGCATAGAATGCAAATATACACTCTAATGACTGGCAATGGCCCGAAACACTAAACTTACTTTCAAGACTGAAGTTGGTTAAGGGAACAAATAGATATATGACTATATTTACTGTGTAGAGCAAAAGCTCTTAATAGAAAATATTAACTGCAACATTTCAGTGGGACGTGATGTATCGTACTATATTTATGTAATACTGCATATAAGGCAGGAGATCTTATTTAGTTTTTTCATAAAAATGATTCTTTATTACTATGTAGTTTTATCTAAATGTTCCCTTTAATTTTTATTTTTAGTGGCAGCATTTGGTTCCCACAAATTTTGGTATCAGTAGGTGATTTCCTGGCTTTACAGGCCATGCATGCAGCAGATCCAATAGATGCTGCACAACCCTAAAACTGCAAATGATTCGAGGGAAAACCCTGACTTGTGTTGGTGCAGAACACGGCGGTTCACATGATCAGGACCGTGGCGAACCGCACTTTGCGGGTGGGTGCGCGAGCTGAACGAAAAGCCCAGTTCGCCTTGGGGTCCCGGTGACCGAAGCGCTGAACTTCAGCCCCTTGTTTGCAGAACCGCGCAGTCCTTTGACCGTGTTGGTCCGAGGCTTTGTGACACGCTTTGGGACACACCGTAAATACGGAAGGATGTTGTTTTGCAACAGCTGATGCAACTCTGCTGGTAAATGGACTTTCGGAGTCCAGTGTGACTAGACAATGCCCATGTGCTGCCGGGGCGGCGTTTGGTGTGTTTTGCTGGGACGACCATCTAAGTTGTCTTGCTTTGTGAGAGAGAGAGAGAGAGAGAGAGAGAGAGAGAGAGAGAGGGAGAGAGGGAGAGAGAGAGAGAGAGAGAGAGAGAGAGAGAGAGAGAGAGAGAGAGAGAGAGAGAGAGAGAGAGAGAGAGAGAGAGAGAGAGAGAGAGAGAGAGAGAGAGAGAGAGAGAGAGAGAGAGAGAGAGAGAGAGAGAGAGAGAGGCAATGTGTATGCAAGGGTTGTATGTGGAGACACACAAGCAGCAACTTCTGTTTTGGTAACAAGTCGATCCTGGGGGACTTGGCCTGCTCAGTGTGTTTCCAAGAATAAGTGTGTGTGTGAGAAGCCAGTGCCATTACTAATAACTATACGAAGCTGCTGCCTCATGCGAGTCGTCCAACGTGCTGAACAGGCCCTGCTTTGGTTTTTTAAAAAGAGAAAAAACACTCTCTGTGGTTTCAAAGTGTTTCTTCTGCGGAAGCAAAGCATCCAGTGCGATGTGAGTAATGAAGATGTCGCATGTTTTGAAATGCCTTTAAAATGACACCTTTTTTTTTTTTGGGGGGGGGGGGGGGGCAACTGGCCTGAAAGATATTAGTCAGTGTGTGACATTTAAAGATGCAGCACCTGCACACATTACAACTCTTACTTATTTTAAAGTCAGTCCATACATGAACTGAGGCCCTGAGCTACAACTGGAGCAAAGAGGATTAAAGAAGAGATACATGAACTAGATGCACATTTTGACACTGTTGCCTGCATTTACATTTATCCATTTAACTGACATGTTTTCCTTGCGCTGCAAAGGGGGATTCAAACCTGCGACCTTTGGGTCCAAAGGCAGCAGCGCTAACCGCTACACTGCTGGCTGTTATTAACTTACTAATGTTAATTTTATCAAATATCACCGGAGGTCATTGGTACGGTTTTGTGCGTTTTAGGGTTTGGCTGCCAGTGCTTCCCCCTTGGTGCTCAGTCAGGCCCTGGGGATTGTAAAGGGACTAAATGTGACTGCTCCGATAGCCTCCCTGGTGGGTGGGGATTCATCGCTGACCATCTCGAACCCTGGCTGGGCGGTGCCTTCACACCATTTAACTCATTCTGTCTGAGTAAACATTGAGGAACGCCCGAGACCCATGGGAAAATGGTAACTAGCGCCCCCCCCAACCCACGGTGTCCCGGCGGGGGGGCCGAGCGGCGAGGAAATGTAAACCCCACCCCTCTCTTTTTTTAGCCACTCCCCCCCCCCCCCTTCTGGCTGTGAAGTGAAGGGTCGTTTCCATGGCGACGCCTGGACGCAGGGAGCCAGCGAGCCAAACGCCCCACAGGTTTTCCATCATTTTATTTGTTTACTTGACAGCCGTGTTTAACCGCCCCGGGAGGTCTGCGCTTGGAGGACGTGGGCTGTCGGCGAGCGCAGACGCTCGTGTGGACAACGCAAACAGACGCACGAGAGCGCGGCGGAAACCCGCTCTGTTTTCCATCCAGGCGTACCTGCTGTGCCCTCGAAAGGGGCCACTTTGCCGAATTCTTTCCGAATGAACGTAGCGCTAGATGTTTGTAGGCTCGGGTTCGAAACCCACAACTCCCGCGATCCGCGTGGAGTTTGCGTGTTCCCCTCTGTGTTCATCTGGGTTTCCTCCAGGTGCTCAGGGGAAATGGTGACTCTGAAGTGCCCGTAGTGTGTGTGATTGCGATTCGCTGGCATCCCATCTTGGGCATACCCTGCCTCACGCCCTATGCTTCTGGGATAAGCTCTGGACCACCATGACCCTACACTGGACAAGCAGTTTTTCATACTGAATGGATGACGAAATATTCAGGCTACTGTTTCCTCTCATGGTTCTGTGTAAGGGTTTCGACCAAATGACTACTGGTTTGTTGATGTTTTCACCTGATGTCGTTCTTAACCACTGAAATCGTTGTTGGCTGTTGTGTAACTCATGCCTGTGCTCAAGGCGACTTACAGTGTTGGGTTTGGGCATTTGGCTACTTAAGTGACTTACCCATGTAGAACATGGTGTTTTTTTACTGGAGCACTTCAGAGCAGGGAGCTTTCTCCAGATGTCAGCTCAACACTAGTTAATGAATAAATGCAAAGTAAACTTGCACCTATACAGCAGCCAGACGTGGTTTGGCTTTAAAATTGTATTTTATGCTCCTCTAGAGAGTTGGATTAATGGAGGCTGAATGTTATGGGCTGAGAGGTTTATGGTGACGTTGCTGTGTGTGTGTGTGTGTGTGTGTGTGTGTGTGTGTGTTTGAGGCTGTCCAAACAGGAAGTGGGTCACAACCTCAGCATGTTCGCCGTCTGGTCCGAGTCCCGCTCCGACCGGGTCTGTGTTTGATCCGCAAGGCTGTGAGGCTAAACGTCGCTGTTCCTTAGGAATTTGAGACATGCGCCTCTCGTACCGTGTTCCGCTGTTTGGATCCGAGGAGACGAGACGGCTGCAAAGTCATTTATCTCCCTCCAGTCTTAAGTCCTAAATGGGGGGTTAAGGAGAGAGTAGGAATGTTTGTGCCCTTTTCTTGTTTTTGCCGCTTCTAAAAGTCTTGGAACGGTCCTGGAAGTGACAGTATGTGCCATCTTGTGTACCCTAGTTTTTTTTTTTTTTTTTTTTTTTTTCCTTCTTCCTTCCCTTCCCACGGTGCTCTGTTCTAGGTGGTGTCGCTTTTCCGGTCACTTACTGCGCCCAACCATCTGTCTTTGGCGCACAAGACCATCCCATACCGGCCTCTTTTCTTGTTGCTCTTCGTTGCCGTGGCAACGGGGTCCCGGTGGGGCAGAACCCGAAAAGTGATGTTTTTGCTGGACTGTTGTTGAACAAATAAACAGGAAGTAGGAGGTAAAGAGTGTACGCCGAGCTGTAGAAGTTTCAACAGAGATTCCAACAGCCTTGGCGATCGGTGGTCAGGGCTCTCCGAGTGATACACTCAGCACCCCACCTTCTGGCCGTGGACCGCTTTTACACCTCAGCTTCGAACCCCTGGGGCCCTTGATGGCCCCTTTGTGAGGGTGATTCTAATGATTTTGGCACTTTTTTTTTTTTTCTGCTTCTGCTCAGTGAAGAGCAACTTCATCAAAGTACTTAATTCAGTACGTGGTCACGACAGGCTCTGTGTCTGTCTGTCTGTCTGTCTGTCTGTCTGTCTGTCTGTCTGTCTGTCTGTCTGTCTGTCTGTCTGTCTGTCTGTTTCGGAGGCCTGTAAGAAAATGTGCAGCAGATTCACTGACACAATCTAATTATGAAAGCAGGGTAAAGGATCAGTGGGTTTCTTCACTTTGTCTGTTTTTCAGAACATGAACTTACTCATCAGAGTGATTTCTTTCTCATTCACTCTTTCACCAAACAAACATTTCTGTGATGCTTTTTTCCAAAGCGACTTATGGTGTTAAGCTACTTATAATTATTTATTCATTTATACAGCTGGCTAATTTTACAGAACCAATTTAGGGTTAGTACTTTCCTCAGTGGTGCAAGAGCTTGGGGTGGGATTCAAACTTGTGACCTTCGGGTTCAAAGGCAGCAGCTTATCCGCTACGCTCCCAGCTCCCCCTGTGTGTTTTGGCACTTGGCATAGAGCCAAAAAAAAAAGTGTCGGCCTTTACGTAACACACACGCATTTACTCGAAAGTGTTTTTCCTGCTTCGAAACTGCATCCGCGTCTCCAAAATGGGACTATTCACTTTTTCCGACTTTCCACGCCACGTTCCCGCGACCCTCGCGGCGAGACCTTCGGCTCGCAGGCCGCCGAGAGCGGAAAACAAGATCGGCGAGCCCCCTTTCCGCAGGCCTTTTCGTTCCGAGGGGAAGCGTAGGCCCGCGCCTTCGCTGGCCTGTCCGATGGAATCAGTCGGCGCTTCCGTCGGCAGCCTTGGCCAGCGCTGCGCTCGCTCCTTCTCCTGCATCCTCATGTCACCCCTCGCAGTGCGCCCCCTAGCTGGAGCTTCCTGTCAAAATCCCGCCTTCCGTGACTCCTTGAACCGGGCCTTCCAGCAGCGCAGTGGTCCGGGGGGGGGCGAAAAAAACAATCCAAGGGCACACTTGATGCCTCCTCAGCCATGCTGTATGTTATAAATAAGGCCTTGGACTTAATGTGACCAGATGGTTGTGAGTTTGAATGTTGGGTTCCTGCAGCCCGAATGCAGCTTTGTAGACCTGAAAGGCTCCAGCCTTATAGGAGGAGACCACGTAAAGCCCGCGTTTCGTTTCTGGAGCCGCTGCAGTACCCCCGTTCAAGGCACTTATCCTGTATTGATGCAGTGAGAATTACCCTCTTATGTAAATGGGGAAATAATTGTACCTTCGTGTTCAAACTTCACATTGTAAGTCACGTGTATTAATTTTGCTGGTCTTTTTTCAAATGACTTGCACCGTTAAGCTGCATATGATTATTGACCAATTTATGTAACTTTTTTTTTTTTGAGTAATTCAGTGTAAGTACCTTGCTCTCAACGGTGCTACAGCATGAGGTGGGGTTTGAACCTATAACCTCTGAGGCCAAAGGCAGCAGTGCTAATCACTTTGCCACATGCTGCCACCTTTCTGGAAAAGCAGGGAGTGCGAGGGCCAAATGGTGGGCGGCTGGTGGCTGGAGTACGAAGAGGGGCTGGGTGGGGTCCAGACCCACAGGCTCCCCTGGCACCGGTGGAGCCGGAGAGGAAGTAGAACTTCCGTAATGGGTCTCGAATTATGGAAGGAAACCGACCACATTTGGCACAGCTTTGGCACAGTCTGTTTCAATTAACTGTGAGCTGCTGCAGAAATTGATTTGTGAGATATAAAATATTTTCTTCCTCTACTGGAAAGTCTCCTTCAGATTATGCACCAGGGCATGACCTCCTGAACACATCTCTGTTTGGAGACTAAAAGCCCTGCTTGTCTTTATCAGGAAAATCTTTCACTTCATTTGCAAATGTGTCAGCAGTCCATGGGTGTGCTCATCACTCAGTATTTTGTCTTTGTTTTAAATCTTAATAATGTTTTTGGAATTTAAAACCTTAAATGGCACCGGTAGTTGTTAAACACCTTTTTTTTTTTTTTTTTTTTTTTTTCCTTTTTCCTTCCCCCCCCCCCCCACATCTAGGGGAACCTTCACCAGAATGTGCCGGAAGAAGGTCGGATCGTGTCCGTGCCCGTTTGTTTTCATTCTATGGCACGGTTGCAGAATTGAACCATAAATACTGGAGTGCAATTCATATTCAGTGCAGACCTATAGATATTGTTTGCAATATGTGTTACTTATTCATTTATTTGATGCTTTTCTCCAAAGCAACTTCCAGTGCTAATCTACTTAGTTAGTTGTCTGCTTCAGCAGCCAGGTACTTTTTACTGGATCAATTCAAGGTAAGTACCCTGATGAGGAGTACTACACCAGGAGGTGGGATTCAAACCTGCGACTTCTGAGCCAAAGGCGGCAGCAAGGACCCCCGAGCTGTGGGCCTCAGTTTGTGATCCTTCTGATTCTACATTATTATGTATAATATTCTTACAACTGTACTTTTGGTAAGAATTAATTGAATTGCAGTAAATTGTAGAGAGTATTTAAAAAGTCCCATCTTCACCGAGCTCATAACTGAAGTGTTAATGTTTGAGCAAATATTTGGATATTCAAATGCGCCCCATCAATGGATCCTTCCAGAAGGATCGGCTGCGGTCGGCCGCGTGTATGCGGGACGTTCGCCGTCTTCCGCGCAAAAAAAAATCGATGACCGGACAGTGAAAGTAAATAAGGCGGGGGATGAGAACTACTCTGTAACAGAGTTGTGTTTTCGGCGCGCGCTCTCGCGGGGGTCCCTGCGGACACGCGCAGGCGGAACAAAAGTGAACATTGGCGTCGTGGAGGGCCCCCCCAGCCTTTGTCACCCACTTTAATAAATTCACTGCAGATCCATGAGCATTGAGAACCTTCATCTTGGCACCTGACCTTTATTTCCAGCGAAAGACGAGTCTCATTAGCGCCGAAAGCCCCCACCCCACCAGCCCCGGGGTTATTTTGAATTCTTTTGATGAACGGTACAGTTATTAAAAACAGGAGGGAGCACGAGGCGACCTTCTTGGTGGGGGTTGGGGGAGGGGGGCGTTGCCATTGGCGACGGAAGCCAAGCAACGCGCAAGGTTCCCCCCACAAGGGCCGTTTTACATCCGAAACGACGAGGGGTTGAAGATGATCACGAGTGCGGTGAAAGTGCGTCTGTGCCCACACGCACACGGTCTCCGAAATGCGATGATGGCAAGCCCGAGAACAGTGCGGCCTGGCCGCCTTCAGGTGCGGTACAGGATTGGGGGACAGTGTATAAGTGTAGTATTGTATGCGGACGCTTTATTATCCACACGTAGCCTGTTTTACTAGAGTATCTCGGTCATCCTTCACATTGTGCGACGAGGTGATCTTCTTATGTTGCGATTTTTCTTTATTTTTATTTTTATTTTTTTTGGGACACGATCGTGGGATTGGAAAGCACTGTTCTGGGTGGTGGTGGGGGGGGGGTGCAGCCCGGAGGTGCTCTGAGCGCAGGGAAATGATGTGAAATGTGCTCAGACAGAGCCGGGCTTGGATTCCAACCTGCTGCCCACTGTCTTGTCATCAGAACACTGTAATTGCTGCACAACAATAATCCACATTTAATAACCTTTAAGACCATGTTGCGCTTTATGTTGTATTATATTGTTTTTAAAAAAAAAAAAAAAGAAAAAAAACACTGGCTTCATATGGGGGCTTCTCGACTGGCGACGGACTTCCAGTAACCTCGTCGTAAGTCGCAAACCCCCTTATACTTGTTTTATAAAGCAGATATAAAGAATGAACTGAAACATTAACGTTTGATCATAGGGTTAGTTTTTTAAGCCAATTTAGCACATTAAAATAATGATATGACACATGCAATGAATGCAGTATTTTCGCGATGCGATATTGTTTTTTGTTTTCTAAAGATTTTCTACTTTCTAAAGTCGTTTTCTTTCACGTTTTCTTTTCCGCACCACCAGAAATACTTGGTTTTCCCCACTTTGTAGACACTGTAAAGGACGGGAAGTTGAATGGAATCGTAAAGAAGGCGTTCTGTGAACGAGGCGCGGCGATCGATCCATGTGATCGAACGGGTGGAGGAGGAGGAGGAGCCGTCGGGACTCGAACGCGGTATAATGAGGAGGTCGGTGGGGCGGCCGTCGTAAGTGGCATTAGCGGTAAGTCGAGGAGCGTTTTCCGCTTTGTCACCTCACCCTGCCTGTCCGCGTTCGTGGGTCGGAGCGGTACGCGCTCGTCGTTGATACTTGTTCGCTGAATTTATGCGAGAAAAGGGGGCGGGGCGGCACATGAGTGGGAGCGAGCGCGTGACACACGCAGACTGTCCCTCCCTTCGTTTACGGGCCGATTGGCCGCGTTGTGCCCACGCGGACTGGACCGGACTGGATTGGATCTCCCCCCCCCCTTTATTTCTTTTATTAAACGGCCGGGGCTCTGCCATCCCCACAGGTTAAGGACACAGGGACGGTGCGGGTTATGCGCGTCATCAGCTTTTATTATATGAGACTTTTGGCACATCATTCAATAAAAAAAAAAAAAAAAAAAGGTGTCAAAGTAGCGTGCGGACCTTGGGAATGAACATTCGTTCATTTAGCTGATGCCAAAGTTCCTGACAGTGTTAAACTACACACAGCTATTTACCCGTTTACACAGCTGGGCAATTTTACTGGACTCATTTACCGTAAGTACCTTGCTCAAGGGTAGTACAGCTGGCGGTTGGATTCGAACCTATAACTTTTTGGGTCCGTAGGCAGCGGCGCCAACCCCTGCGCTGCCCGCTTCCCGAAGCCTCCCCGTTACCGCTCCATCTTCGCCGTACAAGGCCCCGTTGACGGGCCGTCCTCGAGGCCCGAGTTCGCCCGCGCGTCACCGGACGAGGACCGTTTACTCGGGATTTACTCCCGTGTGACCACAGCAAGATTCTCGCGGCACGCTGGCCCGGATCCGGCCTTTCGCGCTTATTGGTTGTGCGCGCTCTGTCGACAGCTGCCGTTGTACTCCTTTTGCAGGCAATTGTACAGGGTTGCATGCAGCCACGTACGGATGATGATGATTTCCCTTTCGTGCTCAGTGTCGTCTTTGTCCTTGTTTTCTTCTTCCTGGATGAGTGAACGTTTTCCTTTATCTTCAGCTGATCTCTTGGCTTCGGGGCGTGATGTTGGCATTTGAATGTGCCTTTTGATTCGTGGGCTGAGTGAATTATTTTTATTTTTTAAATGATTTTGGTGTGTGTGTGTTCCACTGATGTATGGATGAGTGAGCCAGTGTAAGTAGTGTATCTAGCAGCGTAAGTCACCGCGGTGAATAAGGTGTTTGGGCTCATAACGCTACATGGAGTTCATTGGAAGTCCTTTTAGAGAAAAGCGTCTGATAAATGTAAATATTACAGTGACATTTACTCTTTCAGCTGACTGTTTTCTTCAAAGCAACTTATGTTTTACCCATTTTTACAACTGGGTAATTTTTACTGTATCAGTTCAGAGTAAGTACCTTCATGAAGGGTGTTATGGCAGGAAATGGGAATCGAATCTGCAACCTCCAGGTCCAACTCTAACCACCAAAAAAAAAAAAAAGTTGTTTTCCATTTAATGCCACAGCTAAACAATCACTCCTTCACTAATGCTTCTCTAACTGAAATGCTGGATTTGCGTGCGTGAGTCTGGGTGTGTCAGTGTGTGTGTGTCTCTTCTGCTCTGCTCTCTGCACTGCCTTTGGCATGAGCCACACTGGAGATATAATCTCGTTTTACAGCTGTCCCATACAGGCCAGAACATGAAGTACTTATACTTTCGTGTGTGTGTGTGTGTCTGTGTGTGCACGCGCATGCAGATGGTGGGTCTCTGTTTCAAACCATTTCCAAATGGTTCTGTATTTCCCATCAATCCTGCTGCGTCTTGGGTTCGGCGGGGGGGCCTCGGGTGCCGCGGTTCTCAGACACACTCTACCATGTCACACGCACGTTGGCGGCTCCACCTTCCCTCGCGTTGATTTGCATCCCGCTTTTGACACGTGCCAGGCTCTTACAGCACAGCGTTTTGAAGAAACAGAAGAAATTCCACTTTATGTATAAAAGAGTAATAAATCACTTTCACTGACAAGTTACCAGGCTTTTTATCACTAATTGATGTGGCACCTTTGTCCAAGTGAACTGGCAGTTAGATGATGAATTTCACATTGGTTTATACACCTGGGTGTTTTTACTGTATCAATTCACTGTAAGCACCTCCATCAAGGGTCCTGCAGCACGAGTGGGATTTGAACCTGTGATCTCTGAGTACAAGAGCAGCAGCAGCAGCAGAAGCCACTGCACCACCTGCCTTACGGGCTGTTGCTCATTACAGTATGTGTTATGTAATGAGCGCTCGCACTGCCGGGGTAGTGACCTCTCGGCGGCCGACTGCTACTGAACTGCGTGCAGCGTACCGTACCGCAGTATTTCACATCCCTTTCTGTCTCCGAATGCTTCCGTACTTGTTTATGTCTCCCTGCTGGGTGTATAAGTGCTGTATGCTGCCTCAAAACGGCTTGGTTTCCTTTTGCGGGCTTCATTCATTCATTCATTTTTCATAGTACAGGGTGACTGCGCCAATTCCACATATTTAAAGTTAGCGTCTCATTTATTTTAACATTTAATTCAGCCAAATTGCTCTCCGGTGCACCGCTTTAAGGTCGTCCAACTGCTGTTCTCCGCCATCCACCGCACCTTTCGTAGCGCGTCACCGTCACTGCTGGTTTATCCGGCTTTTCTGGGTTACGGTGTTTTTCTCACCCGCTGCCACCTCCTTTCTGATGGTGATTGACAGCGAAAGGAACGGGGTTTCTTTGCTATGTTCCTAGAGGTCACGTGGCCGGTCTTGGTCAGAATGTCCACTTGGACCGCATCACCAAGCACCATCAGAGGGGATGGATGGATGGATGGATGGATGAAACAAGACTATTACTCACAGAGGGAAATTCAGTTCTGTTGCAGCAGCAGTGTACCATACACATACACACACGCGACATACGTGTACACACATAGATGTGCAAAGAGAGCAACCAGATTAGTTATTACTTGAATAAACAAACATATTTTGTAGACAGAGGAAATGATGGAAGGAAATGTGGTGGTGCAGGTTATGGTGGAATACAGGACAATACCAATGTAGCATCTCTACCCGTATGTCAGTGAGCAAAAGCTGTGTGTGCGTTTTGTGTCCTTATAATATCCATTTTTTTAACGTGTGTGGACAGTGAGAGGCGTAGTGGTTAGAGATTTTATTTTCCAATAAAAAGACAAGGGTTTGAAATCCCACCTCCTGATTTAATTCTGTTGGTCAAGGTACTTACTCTGAATTAATAAGTAAAAATTTGTAAAGTAATTATAAAGTTCGTCACGTTGTAATATCGTACGTCACTTTGGATACAGGTGTCTGCTAATATACATGTAGAGCTGTCTTGCACTTGAAGGATGTAGGTTTGAATCCCACCTTGGGTTCTTGTACCCTTGATCAAGGGACTTGGCCTCAACTGATATAGTAAAACGTACTCTGCTATGTAAACGGGTAAATAATCCAAAGAAATTTAGTGTACAAACCTAAAGGAGGCATGTGCCTGTATGATGTTGTTATGATGAACATAGTTTGTGTCTCGTCTGTGGTCGAGGATTTTCTCTTGTTCCCAGCACCATATTTGGGCAAAGAGCCATTTTCCAGTGTTACTCAACACACGCGCAGTCTGTAAGCTGCTTGTGCATCTCGGTGTCGTCCACACACAGGTGTGTGTGTGTGTGTGTGTGTGTGTGTGTGTGTGTGTGTGTGTGTGTGTGTGTGAGAGAGGTGGCACATGGTCTCCCCTCTGAGGATTTGCACCCGCTGCCCTCGACTGCGACCTGCCCAAGAGGACCGCCCTCGTCTCCATCCCCACCTGAATACCGCTGCTCTCTCCATGTGCTCCAGGAAACTGTGACCGTGTCCCTCCTGACCGTGTGTGTCCTCTCGCACACTCATCTGCCCGCACGCGCTGCTCTCCATTCGCGGAGCCACGTCGGCTTTCCTAAAAGTGCATCCGCATCGAACGTTTATAACAATAAAGCTGTCCTTTAGAAATCAAGTGAAACCTTCTGGAAGGTTCCTGTGGTCTCTCCCGTTCCTCCCTTTCCTTTCTCTTCCTCGGTCTCACTGGGTCTTGCTCGCAAGCTTCCGATCTCGTTTTCCCGGCTGGTCTCCAGCGCTCTTCTCCGTGTGTCAGTCGCTGCACTCAAGTAGCTCATTGAAAATCAGCCGCTTAATTACATCTTGCTTCAAACCTGGACCCCCTGGGATGTATTTTAGTCACGCTCCTCCACCTTTGGCAGCTTGGTGGTCCCGCTAACAAGAGGTCCCAAAATCAAAAGCTGGAAGGTTCTCCCTTCAGTGTGATGCAACGAGCTCCCTCTGTCCCTCAGAGCTGCTGAATCCCTCCCAACATTCATGAAGGGGAGCAACATCTGAGGACCACTTCTGTTCTGATTTCCTGTCTGTTCCATAAGCTTATTTACATTAAACACTGACGAAAATAACAACCTTGTATTCATGTCGTGTGTGGGTTCAAATCTCAGTCTGTCGGACTCGGTGACTGTACTTGGAGAACCGTATTTCTGCGTCTGTATCGTAGTCTGTTGCTGAAGCGCATTTTTGTTTCCTCTGAGTTTTTCGTCGTTTTCTAGAAAATCGTTCGCCAAATGAATACCTGAGTAAATGTCCTACTTTCGGCTTGGTCAGGTTTCGGTTTGAGGGAGGAGACCGTTTCACGAGTCCTATATTGACGTCCTGCGTTGGAGACGATTCTCCGGCTGCACGAACAACTCTGTTTATGCAAAAAAAAAAAAAAAAAAGAAGGATTTTGTTTGTTCAAAGAGGGCGCGTTAAAGCCTGAATTTCAGGGAATTCTGTTTTCGTTTTTGCTGATTACCAGGAACCGCGAGTGATTGAAAGGTGACTTAAATTCCACTTTTAGTTGGTCGGAATGGGCATGTCCTTGCGCGACACACAGACTTAACTGAGATCTTTTTGATCTGTGATATCAGATTCTTCTGTGGACAAAGGGTGATTTGTGTGGGAGAAACGGACAGCGGGTCTCACACACACACACATGGCCTGAAGGAGATAGTAAAGCCATTACAGATGGAAATAAGGGCCATTGTTGGCTCGCATGTGGTATCACTTCAGCTGCTTTCCCTAAAGTGTGTGTGTGTGTGTGTGTGTGTGTGTGTGTGTGTGTGTGTGAGAATCCATTCAGCTGAGGCCGTTGTCCAAGGCAACATCAGCTTTGCACAATAAACCTCCTACAGTTATTTTCCCATGTCCACACCGTATTTTACTGTACCGCTTCAGGGTTGGTACCTCGATCCAGGCTGCTGCAGCAGGAGGTGGGATCCGAACCCGGATCCTTCATCCGCAGCGTGACGTTCCTAACCCCTACGCCACCTGCTGGCCTCTCCTTCCGTAATCTTAGCGTTTGGATGCGGCTCTCGCCGCTCAAGTGGCACATGCGATACGGTCGTTAATAAACGCGTGTCATGGCGACCCCGCGAGCGCGTCGCTCGTGTCGTGGTGCGCGGCCTTTATCCGTCCGTCACGTCGAGTGTTTAGCGCGTGGGCGCCTCTCTCTGTGTTTGGGTGCCTGTTTTCTTGATCCCCCGCTTTGGTTGCCAAGGCGTTCGCCCACCGTTGCCCCCCCCCCCCCCCCCTCCCCAGTTACCTACCCAACGAAAGTGACTTTTAAAGAATTTGAATATATTGTTTGTTGCTGCTGCTCCGGGGGTGTTTGTTTACATCCTCGTCCCGTGTGTACCGTTGTCGTGAGAGGCTGCTTTTACACAGTTACGAGGCTGACGTATCCCACTTGCATCACCTAAAAATGTTGTATTTCGGGCTAACGTTTACTTTTCTCTGTGTTTCTTCTGATGGGTCAGGTAGATGTTCTAAGGGTCCTCATCGCAGGAAGTGCCTCGGGGGCCGTGACCTGCACCCGCACTCCAGACCCCACCTGATCGCATTTGTTTTTGCGCGCGCGCAGGGGAGCGTTCTCCGAGGTCGTCCTGGCGGAGGAGAAGCGAACCCAGAAGCTGGTTGCCATCAAGTGCATCCCCAAGAAGGCGCTGGAGGGGAAGGAGAACAGCATCGAGAACGAGATCGCCGTCCTCCACAAGTAAGCGGCAGCACGCACGCACGCACGCACACACACACACGTGCTCAAAAGCATAAGCACACATGACCCCTGCCCCGTCTCGCACGGTCTCGTGCGATCGGGGGTGAAGCCGGCGCCCCCGCGAGGCGAGACGCTGTAACTGCAGCCAGGGCAACAGTGAATCGCCTAAAGTATCTTTTGTTAAAATCTCTGGAATTATGTAGCGGAAATGTCAAAAGGAAAGGAGCCACTTCTATTTTTAGTGTCCCTGTTGCCAGGGTTACCGCAGACATTGAGGGCGGAGGGCTGGCGGAGGGCTGGCGGTTGCACGGGGTTCCCTACAGCGCTGCGGAGGGGGAGACGGGGGTCGGGGGGGATGTGGCTTGACTGCCTTTCTGCACTTCGAATGTGGATGTGTTTCCTCTGAGGCCCCCCCCCCCCCAAAGCCCTGGACAGCGCTCGGCGTGCGATTATTGCTGTCAGACCGACCCACCGACCGAACATTGAGTATTTATTATTTTATTATTAAGTATTAATTATCGCGGGGCACTTGGTCCTATAAGAACAATTTCGGGCTCCTCTTTTCCAAGGTGACCGGCAGCGATACGTAATCAGCTTAACGCGATTAAGCTATTTGCACATTTAGGGTCATTTTCACTGTACCAGTTTGCTCTAAAGGGCAGCACGGTGTTACACGCTCCTGGGCTACGGGTTCAGGCGTGGGTTCGAATCCAGCCCAGATTCTGTAGCGTTTGCATGTTCTCCATATTCGTGCGGGTTTCCTCTGGGTGCTCTGGTTTCCTCCCACACTCAAGACATGTTTCAGGCGAACTGGCGACTCCGAAGTGCTGTTTGTGTGTGAGCGTGAGAGACGGAGTGTGAATCGCTGTATTTGATGCACTGCCCTCCTGTCCATGGTTTACCCGCCTCGTGCCCTATGGACCCCATGTTACTGTAAAGGACCATTTGTTGCCAAATTTATTGTTTCTGATGATTTATAGTGTAACTCTTCTAAGAGATTATATTGCTGCGGAGCTCCCCTATGATGATCCTACTAGTACTTACCTTGTTTTTACACTGGTTACTTTGTTATGTGAAGCAAGGAAATAGTTCATTGACCGTCTGTCTGTATGTTAATTTTATTATGACACATTTTTATTGCACATTATGACAAAAAAAAAATATTTGGGAAAAATGTGCTTTGTAAAGTGAGGAGTGTCACTTGAGAATGGATGTGGAGTTACGGTAATAAATGTTGGGAAAGCGGATGGGTCTGAGGTGCTGTTTGCGTGTCCCGATGGGCGCAGTCGAGCTCCTCCCTTTGTTTCCCTTCCGTTTGCGTCTTTTTACTCCTTAATTAATGTGCGCAGCATCTGTTCAACAACACGGCAGCGATGCTTGCGAGGCATTGCTGGAGGGGGGGGGCTTCATCACTGTGGTTACACCACACAGGCAGTGTACACACACACACACACACACACACACACACACATGCATGAGGGGATGGGGTTTCTCTCTGCTGGGGGCACTTGGTGTGAAAGATGTGAGCACCCTATGAGAACCCCCCCCACCCACACACATACAAACCCACCCACGGATCCCCCCCTCCCAGGTAGCTGGTTCTGTCTCCTGTCTCACACTCCTTCATCACCTCCACACACTACCCCCCCTACCCCCACCACCTTGTGGAACTCAATTAAAAAGCTTTTGATTTTTCAAACGTCCTTCTTGTGCTGTGAATGATTGGCGTGCTGCCAGGGGTAAAGCAACACCTCTTCTGTGTGAGCCCAGTGACTCAGCGCAGGCGCACACACACACACACACACACACACACACACTTCATACTGCAGACATACCCCTGAATCAGATGGTACTGTGGGCTGAACATCTTTGACCTTCTGTTCTCCCAGCGTGAACATCTATACAACGTTTCTCACTGTCCGTCTCTCCATCTGTACATCTCTCATTATTTATTCTTTACTCATTTAGCTCCTGTTTTTTTTTTTTTTTTTTTTTTTTTTGTGTGCTGAGCCGCTTACACTGATTTACTTTTTCATATAGCTGGGTAATTTTATGAATTCATGGCAGGTACCTTGATCAGGGGTTCTGCAGCAGGAGTTGGAGATTCGAATCCAAGCTTCTGCAGCTTTGATCATCATGAGACCCACTACTCTGTGCTGTGTTGACTGTCCACCCCCCCCCCCCCGCCATGTACACCCCCGTTCCCGGCTCTCCGTCGATCAATAATAGAGTATTAAAATGGGTTAAAATCCTGCTTTCTCCCACCGTTCCTGGCGGGTCGGTCGCTGGAATGTGGAGCCAGGGCTCAGAGGCCCGGTCTGCGCGGCTCTGACGCCAACGTGCCCCACTTCCCTCCGCGCTATCAGGCTTGACCTCATGGAAAACACACACGTGTTTGTGACACACTGCCCGACAGCAGCTGCGAATAACGAGAAGCATTTCAAGGGCCTCCTCGGTCAGCTTTGTGCCGTACGGCGCAGATTTGGGTCCAGACCTACGCTCTGCCGCACCAGCCATGTGTAGGGAGGAGGCCCAGAATCAGTCTTCGCTCCCCTGGGGTTTCAGTCCTTTGAGGTTTCTCACCCTTGTTGCTCCAGTGCCTGAGTTGCAGTGAGCGTTGTGCTCGTTGAGTCTCGTCATTTCTGTTTATATAATTAGTTTGAAATAAGTGAAATAATAAAATATAAGAACTTACTGATGGCATTTTATTGAAGAAATCCTCTAATGATCACTGCCATTTAATCTCGGAAATGTTAAGTTGCGCTGATTCGTTCCCTAAGTCTTCTTGCACATCTGTGCTGTATTTAAATATTATTCAGAGTTTGACAGCAGGTGCAGTCAGAAGGTTGTTGGTTCAAATCTCCACCCCTTGGTCAAAGTACTGGCTCTGAGTACATTTAGATCACTTTGCTGTGCACATGGGTAAATCATTGTCAAATTGCATTTCTCACATTTACAATGCCTCGGAGAAAGAGTGAAGATGAATAAAGATTAATAAGTACATTTTGGCCTTTTTGGTAGCGCTGCTCTTCGCTGCAGTGACTAATCTGTGTGTGAAAACACTGCCATCTGGTGGCGGCTTGTTGTAACGACATATAATAGTTGCCCCACACACACACACACACACACACACACACACCTTCTCGCAGTGCAGGGAGAGACACTGTTCATTTTCTAAAGAATTACCTCTAAAATCAGTTCTCAGATGTGGAGACCTTCTTGCATCGAAGGGTATCTTCATTTCATTCATTTCATTTCATGAATTTATGATCCAGTCACTTTATGAATCCCATGAGGTTCCACAGAGGTTAAGACTTGTAATTGAAAGGTTGTTAGTTCGGGTCCCGCTCACCACTCCTGCTCTGGTGCTCTAGAGAAAGGTACTCGCCCAGAATTAGTCTTATTTGAATGGGTCAAACACTAAGTTGCTGCAGACAAACATCAACTTGATAACATTTTTTTTTTTTAAAAGAGAAGCACATTTATGATGTAGTTTAAAATTCAAATCCAAATTTTATTTGTCACATATACGCTCATACACAGTACGACGTGCAGCGAAATGCTTTATACGGCTGTCCGACATAATCTAGAAAGACAAATACACACACACACACACATTTTCAGAACCGCTTGTCCTATACGGGGTCACGGGGAACCGGAGCCTACCCGGCAACATAGGGCGTAAGGCCAGAGGGGGAGGGGACACACCCAGGACGGGACACCAGTCCGTCACAAGGCACCCTAAGCGGGACTCGAACCCCAGACCCACCGGAGAGCAGGACCCGGTCCAACCCACCGCGCCACCGCGCCCCCTCTCGAAAGACAAATAACAGGTACTAAAATCTAAAAAAAAAAAAATAATATATATACAATCTATTTATGCATATGTAAGACCAAAATATATAAATATCTAATTCTAAAAATTTGTGCAGCATAAGATGTAGTGCAATATGGTGTGCAACAGTGCAATGTAATGTGCAAGGTCGCGCAGGTAGTTCAGTTTGTATATGAAATGGAATAGCAGAGGTGGACAGGTTCCTGGAGGTGACTTGATTTTCAGGCCTTGGTGTTGTATCGGTTGAGGGCCCGAACAGCCTGAGGGAAGAAGCTCCTCTTCGTCCTCTCTGTATTGGCCTTCAGGGAGAGGAAACGCTTCCTTGACCGCAACGGAGAGAAGAGTCCGTTGCTCGGATGGCTGAGGTCTTCCGCCGTTTTCCTCGCCTCGTTCCGGCACCGCTTGCTGTAGACGGACTGCAGGTCGGGGAGCTCCGTTCGGATGGTACGTTCAGCTGAGCGCGCCACCCTGCTCCGTAGAGCCCGTCTGTCCTGCCGGGTGCTCTTCCCAAACCAGGCTGTGATGCTTCCTGTCCGGATGCTCTCAATGACGCAGATGTAAAAGTTTCTTAGCACCTTAGAGGGCAGCCTGAAGTCTCTCGGGCGTCTAAGGTGGTAGAGATGCCGTCGGCCCTTCTTCGCCAAGGTATTATGTTTAGTTTAATGAACTGCCGGCTCTGATTTTTTACTGGAGTTCGGTAATAAGATAAGTGAGCGATATAAGAATTCTGAGAACGTATTCCAGCAACTGGCTGCATTAGAGGCAGCCTTTGGAAGTAAACGGCTCCTTCTCCGGTCTCGCCGATCCGGTTTCGGTACGTTACGGAGTCGCATTTCCTCGCATCCCGTGAGTCGCAGTTGTGGAAACGGGGACGTCTGGCGAGGACCGGGCGCTGCCCCCCGAGCCGGCTCGGCTCCGACGTCACCGCGTGAAGCACGGCGTCATCGTCCTTCCGCTGGAGTTACGGCCCCTGCGGACACGGGCGTCCATGAGTCACGTGGGAACATGTCCTCGGCCTTGAGCCGCCCCCATCCCTGCTCGAACCAGCAGCCTTCCGGGGGGTCGTACCTACTCGCTGTCGGGTGTTGGTGTGAGACGCCGTCTCGACCGGTTCTGGTCCTCCCCGAGGGCGGTTTCACACCCTTCGCTCACCTGCGCTCAGCAACTCCTCACCTTCACCGTTTCTCCTCTTCACGCTGCTGACCTTACATTAGTCACTTGTCTGACACTGTCATTAAGCTGCTTAAACTGATTTACCCTGGTACGCAGCCAGGTGAATGTTACCGGAGGAATTTAGGATGTGAACCTCGGTCAAGGGTATTATAGCAGGAAGTGATTTGAACCTCTGACCTTTGGGTCCAAAGGCGAGCAGCTTTAACCACTTTACCACATGCTTGTCCACTGCCCCTCCCCTCCTGTCACCTGTGAGGTGTTTGTCCAGCTTTGCTTAATTCTCTTTAAGACCCGAGTGCCTTAATCAGTGTATAACTTCTACCTGAATTGCGATTGATAAACTAGTGAAGTGAAAGCGAAATGGAGAGAACGGCATTTTTTTCCCCTCTGTCCTTTCAAAGTGTGGGATGTTTTACTCTCCCTGTGTGTGTGTGTGTGTCTCTCTCTCATTCCCCACTCAGAGCCCTGAAGGTGTTTCTTCTCTCTTCCCCTCTTACAGAATAAAACACGCCAACATCGTTTCCCTGGAGGACATCTACGAGAGCAAGTCGCACCTCTACCTTGTCATGCAGCTGTGAGTGTCCACATCCACCGTGTTTTACCCCCTTTTCCGGCAGCTTCCTTCCCACGGGGCCCGGAAATTTAGGCTTTGCGAAGCCAGGTGGCCTTCTCGTTCAGAAACGTGTCCCACAGAAGCTCCCAGACTGTCCGGGTGGCTGCGGTCGGGAGTCGGGATGGACCTCCTCGTGTGGGGGGTGGGGGTGGGGGTGGGGGTGGGGGGGGGTGTGTTCACAGCAGCACTAGAGCCAGTGAACTTTCAAAAAGGTCCAGATACCCTGTAAAGTACATTTTACTGTGCTGCTGTTTTTTTTTTTTGTTTTTTTTTTTAAAAAAACCACAAGTACAGGGTAAATAAGTGTAAAGAATACAGTATATAGATATATTTTATATATATATATTATACACATACAAATATAAGCAAAACATATAGAGGGTAACATCACCAACCTGTTTCTATAGGTCTGGATTAAGGAGCACAAGCGGTCTGCAGAGCCCTTCCAGTGCTTTTATATTCTTTTTAACTAGAATAACATTTTGCACCTACACGTAAAGTACAGATAATTGATAATAAAAAAAAAATATATATATACACACACACACACACGGCGGCACAGCGTTGTGAGAGAACGTGGATCTTGATCCCCACTCAGCCTGTGTGGAGTCTGCATGTTCTACCCATGTCTGCGTGGTTTTCCTCTGGGTGCTCTGGTTTCCTCCCACTGTTCAAAGACATACAGTGTGATGAATTGGTGACTCTAAATTTCCTCTAGAGAGTGTGTGTGTGTGTGTGTGTGTGTGAGAGAGAGAGAGAGACAGCAGAGCATCACCAAATGAACATCTTACTGTGATCTCAACTCTGGAGCACTGGATCCCTCAGTGTGAGATTACCTCTTTTTACCTGTAGCTGCTAATGGCTCCAGGTTCGAATCCCACTCTGGTTAAAGTACTCTTGAGCAAGGCACTAACCCTGAGCTGTTTCAGTAAGAATACCCACCTGTATAAGTAGGTAAGTCGCAGTAAAGTTGTTAATAATAATAATAATAATAAATCCTGTAAGACATCCTGGAGAAAGCTTAATAAAATTAACAATAATGAAGTTATGGAATTTGTATCACGCTTCCCTGCTCTTCGTTGCTTATAGGACCAATTGTGACCTTGAATAAAATCAGAGTAGCGGGTGACTTGACTCTTCCTCAGGTTCCACGTCTCAGTGTGACTTGCAGTAACTCGTGGAAAAGTTCCCTTTCGATACTGACGCTTTCGTTTCGGCGGGACGGGGAAGTGCTCGGCGGCGCTCTTTCCGTTCCGAGGCGGGTTGGAACGCGAGACCCGACGCAGATGGGCCGAGCTTTGCGGGCCGAGCCGGGAACAGGTGGCGAGCGGCGTGTCGCCCGTCGGCGCGGCCTGCGATCGCACGCTCGGGCCCCGTATTTTTAGCTCTGACGGGGAAGGAAATGAGAAGGATTGCGAGGAGCACAGAAACGCAGGCTCTTGCCAGTTTTTGCGGATGTGTCCCAAAACAAACTTCACTTTTTCAGAGTTTAATTTTGGTCTTAAAGGGACGCTATTCCCAGCCGGAGCGTGAGTCACAACGAGCGGCAGGGCGGACGCACGTGGACCGACACCTTCGGCGTTTGGCTCCGGACAAACGTTGGATGCGAAGAAGAATTAAAAATAGCTGGATTTGCCTGGCGTGTGTGTTCAGAGTAACTCATTCAATATTTACACTCAGCTGATGCTGTTCTCCAAATCCACTTACAGTGTTAAGCTTCTTTACAATTATTGACCCATTTATACAGCTGGGTAGTTTTACTGGAGCAATTGAGGGTAAGTACCTTGCTCAAGGGTACTACAGCCAGAGGTGGGGATCAAACCTGCAACCTTTGGATCCAAAGGCAGTATCTCTAACCGCTACGCTACCAGCTGCCCCGTATCATATACTATTGCTAATATACTATATGCTACTATACTATATACTGTATACCATACACTAATATGCTGTGTTATACTATATGGTGTACTATTACTAATATATACGAATATGCTATTTGAAGGTGTTCCAAGGGCTCAAACGATCGTTACCGGTAGAGACGGGAGCTGGAGGTGCCAATAACACTGGACTGATCAGGGACGTCCACCTTATAAGTGCTGTTCCCAGTGCCGTCCCCATCCCTCTACCGCTCTCTGTTAGGCAGTTTCCATCTCAACATGAGTCTTTGTCCATCTCTCCCCGTCTCAAGAGGGACATGTCAAAAAAAAAAAAAAGTACACATTTGACCAGAAGGTATATTCTAAGGTTGATTGCAGAACCTTAATCCACAAACAAAGGTTTGACTCAAGCGTTTAGCTTTCTTCCACTAGAAAAGGTGACATTCCACCTGCATCATAGTTCCAGTAAGTTTTGGAAGATTTTGTCACCTCTTTTGGAACTTCTTGACGCTTCAGGAGCACTCTGCTAAACATGGTAACCTTGGATCTGCGTGTATTTGGATTTGCTCCAGATTGTTGTGACCAGGTTCTCTGGTTTTCCATCAGCTCTAATTTGTAATAGTCTTTTCTGTCATTGTGTTAATTCCTACTTTTTAACTTATTCATTTTGTCGGGTACAGCGGTGCACCTTGTTGTTACGTGTCACGTTGAGCTGCTGCGGGTGTGAATTTCCCTGCAGGGATTAATAAAGATCCCTTCCCATTCCTTCCCACCCTGCGAAGTGGGTAAAAAAAAAAAAAAAAAAAAAACAGGGGAATGGTCCATACCGCGGCGAGGTCTTTAACACGGGCGAGGTCTCCTCTGCACAGGGTGTCTGGCGGGGAGCTCTTCGACAGGATAGTGGAGAAAGGCTTCTACACGGAGAAGGATGCCAGCAAGCTGATCCAGCAGATCCTGGACGCTGTCAAGTACCTCCATGACATGGGCATCGTCCACCGGGACCTTAAGGTGAGGGGGGCCTGGCTCGTAGGGACTAGAAGTTTCTGTGGGTTTGTGTTCTGACCGTTTCCTCGCGTTCTAGAAGATGAAACCTTTTACCGAAACAGACGGGCGGCTCACCCTCACGCTTCCGTACACAGTTTGATCGACTTTGTGCCACGACAGTGCGACTGGACTTTGTCTCTTTCCCGTGCTGTGTGTCTGGCGTCCTCGCTTTTCGCTCGCTTTCGGAGATCTGACTGGTTGTTTGGACTCCGCAGGAGAGACTGGACTATACGCACAGTTCAAAGGTCGTGGTCACGTTGGTCTCGTCCATGATGCGTCCACATGTCCCCGCTTACATGCCGCACACAGTCCTGCAGCTGAGCTGTCAACTGTGATATGAGGAAGACGGTGCGCAGAGCTCTTTGTCCCGCTTCGACGGTACGGGAGGTCCTCCAGTTACGACGTATCACCCAGGCTCACATCAGCCGTCCTGTTAACATTCTTATGTAATTTATTTATAGAATAAATTTCTTTATTTCTATTAATTTCGAGTCCCGATGTTTGGCCGTGACGCACAAGGACGACCGCTGCATGTGCCGTGCGATGACGTCGGCTGTGTTTTATTTACAGAAACTTTATTTTCGCTGAATTTTATTTGTGATTCTGTTCAAGTTTTTTTTTTTTTTTAAATTTACCAATTAGTGTTCCAGTGGTGCGGAAAAGAAAAAGTTAAAGAAAATAGATTTAGAAGCGAAAATGAAAATGACAGTGGAGCACGAGAACGCAGTACTGCGTTTCGTTTATTTTTTTGTTCTCTATCACTATTATTTTAACACGAACAGTGTGTGAAATTAGGGCAAACGTATAACAAAGCCCTGTTGTGCAACGTACTGTTCGTGTAAACTGTTCATATGTCCTTTCGGTTTATATAAGGGCATCTTTGATTTACGATGACGTTCGCTTCCGATGATGAGATCGTAAGAACAGAACTCCGTCGCAGGCCAAGGAGCACCTGCAGGATCTCAAACTGGGAGCGTTTCCACACGACTCGACGTGGGCCTGCATTTCCGACACGCGTGACAAACCAAAACTATGAGTGGGAAAAATACCCTCCGAACACCTCCTCCAGTCACACCTGCTGCAAAAGCTGCCTGAATGGTTATTCCTCCATCTGTTGGAAAGCGGAACCTCACGGAAGTGGGTTTGCGCTCGTCGGTTGCCATAGAAACAGTCTGGTCACATGACCCGTGTTCTGTTTGCAGCCGGAGAACCTGCTCTACTACAGCATGGAGGAGGACTCCAAGATCATGATCAGCGACTTTGGCCTGTCCAAGATCGAGGGCTCCGGCAGCGTCATGTCGACCGCTTGCGGAACCCCCGGATACGTGGGTACGGAGCCGACGCGGAGAGATCGACCCGCTCATTTCCGCTGCTCTTGCGTTTCCTTAAAATGCACCGTCGGCCGTGGGGAATGTTGTTTGTAACATCTTCGTTTACCTTGCGGTTCGAACTTGATTTACACCGGGTGAACTTGGTTTGCGTCCATGTAACGACTTCACAGCCACTGAAGAACTCGGAAGAAAGCGCACACACCGCATCCTTGCACTATATTCAGGGACATTTATCCATCCATCCATCCACTGTTAGTAATCGCTTGTCCAGTGTAGGGTCAGAGTGGACTGGAGTCCATCACGGAAGCACAGGGCGCCAAGCGGGGTACACCCCGGATGGGACGCTAATCCATCGCAAGCCGGCATACCATGGATATTCAGAATTTAAGTGCACCATTGATACAGTTGTGACTGAATAAATAACTCTGAAAGGAAAATCAGTGCATCCAGGTCACGTTTTAGTCGTGAGTCCCTCTTACAGTTTTCTGTAAGGGTGAGGAGTAGAAGTGTTTCTGTGTTCGCTGTGGTCTGACAGTCAGAGCCGTGCTGCCCCTGTGCTGATGAGAAGCGAAGCAAAGTGACACTTGGGCGGTTTTTTTTCTTGCCAGCTCCTGAGGTCCTGGCCCAGAAGCCGTACAGCAAGGCGGTGGATTGCTGGTCCATAGGAGTCATCGCCTACATCCTGTGAGTGAAAAGAGCAGCACGTGTCTCCGCTCGCGCCATCGCGGCTTTGCTAGCGCCGCACTTCTCCGTCTGCTCTCTCGCCCGTCGTCCTCCGCCAACGCGCAACCTGTTCTCCAACAGGGTGGGAACGGTGTGCTCCCAGCTGCCCCCATTCAGACCTCTTTTCGGTTTGCTGATATACACACACACACACACATTGTCCGAAACCGCTTGTTCTGAGCCGGAACCTAACCTGGCAACACAGGGCACCCCAAGCAGGACTTGAACCCCAGACCTGCCAGAGAGCAGGACCTGGTCAAACCCGCTGTGCCACTGCGCCCCCGATAGATCGATCGATCGATCATCTGATTTATAGAGACTCATAGATAGTGATTATTAGACAGTGATTATTAGATAGTGATTGATCATTTGATTTATAGATTGATAGATGAGAAGAATTTCATGATACTTCTACATGGTATTTGTACCTATGACAAACTTTAAACTTGTAGATACATAGATAGTGATTGATCATCATAGACAGACAGACAGATGTAGCTCGGAAAAGAGCAACAGGAGGCCGTGTGTGATGGTTGCCATTGAGATGTATTGGAGCACTAACTGAGAACCGATGGCCCTCGTCCACACAGCTTATGCGGCTACCCCCCCTTCTACGACGAGAACGACGCCAAGCTCTTCGAGCAGATTCTGAAAGCGGAGTACGAGTTTGACTCTCCATACTGGGACGACATCTCCGACTCAGGTAGTGCCGCTGCTCTCGGACCTCCCGCGCTCCAAGTGGGGTGTGATCTGCGGGCTCTCGTACCCCCGATCCCCGGCCTTTCTGTAAACGCACGTTCCTCCCCCCCAGGTGCAGACGTATCGCTTTTCCTTCTCTCTCTCTTAACGTGACGGTAACTATATAGCTGGAGTGATGTTCGTTGAACTGCTCAAAAGAGGATGAACATAGATCTGTATTTGTTCCCCTCAGTCCACACTGAGAGCTCTTCTCATAAATAGTCTTTGAAAGGTCAGTATTTGATCTATGGGATAATTTGAGGGAACTCTGGAAGCTTTTTGTTTTTTTGTTCCTTAGCGTAACCCTTTATTATACTGATACGTGTCCATATTGTTGTGATCCTGGCCAGCGAGTGTGGTAGTGATTTGAAGGGCCACCGTTGGGTTCACATCCTGGTGCTCTTGAGCAAGGCACTTACCCTAAATTGTGTCATTAAAAAAAAATTACCCAGCTCCGTTAAAGGGTAAATCGTTGTAAGTAACGGTGCAACTTGCTTTGAAAAAGAGCATCAGCTAAATGAAGCATAGAGGCTCTCGGTTCTGACTCTGTTGTGGTGGAACGACCTCCCCTCTCACTCAGAACTGCTGAATCTCCACATTTAAAAAGGGTCTTAAAATGCTTCTCTTCTAGACTCACTTCACCCATCATCTCTTAAGTTCACGTAAGGTGTAAATGTCCGTGCTCTATAACTTTAAGATCATCCCCAAATAAACCTTTACGCAGCTAATCCTGTAATGTAACGTAAATGTTTATATGTATCTCAAAAAAAAATTATTACTAGGAAGGTGATCAGGAGTTGTCGATATTCGGCTAAAGTTTTATGCAGCTACTCGTGTGATGAACGTCGGTTCATATGGCGGAAAGAAAGAAAAACAAACTGCACTTAAGAATCACACGTCTGCATCTAAGTGTCTCTTCCTGCTCATGTAATGAGCACATTGTATTTTCCATGAGATGTTTGTCGCTTTGGAGAAAAGCGTCTGATAAATGAATACGTGTAAATGCAGATGAATAAAAGATGTAAAGAAAAGAGAAAACATGTCTGCAAGCATGTGGGATTTAGCCTTTTCTGTAATCACAGAAGACAGTACTGCCCTTAGCGAGACATCATGTGTCACTTTGTTTGTTTGCGATATGAACGTGACACTAGTGCCTTAGCTGGAGCTTTTCTGCGTTTGTGTTGAGAGGCTGTTGGACGTGTATAAAAGCAACAGCAGCGGCAGCAGCGACGGCCTTTTGTTGCAAAGCCCTGTCAAACTGTCACCGTCTCACGTTAACGCTCAGAAATAGAGCCCGGAACCCAGCGGACGCCGTCTAACAGATTCCCGGACGATTCTCAAGTCCAGCTTGAGGCGGTTGCTTTCCATTATGTGGGAACATATGTGCATCTTTTTGGACGGCAAAGGTGCCACTTGAATGAACGCGCTAATGTTCCACATATGCACGCGCCTACATTAGCAAAAAAGAAAATATTTCGCCGCATAAATTTTTCCCCTTTCCGGAAATAAGCGTCTGAACGTCTGAGTCGTGTGCTCTGTCTTCCTCTCGCAGCCAAAGACTTCATCGTGCACTTGATGGAGAAGGACCCCAGGAAGCGCTACACGTGCGAACAGGCCCTGCAGCACCCTTGGTGAGACGCCGCTCCCCCGTGCCCGACGTCTCGTGGGCTTCCGGTGCCTTCGGAGCCTTGATCGCTGCCCGATCCGGTGGTTAGATGGTGGCGGAAGAAGCCAGCTGGAGAACGAGTGGCCCCGGACCAAATCTCGAGCAGCTCGGACTTTTAAACGAGCCCGGTTTGGACTTAATTACATTGACGTTTATTCGCTTAGCCGATGCTTTTAAGGTACTTACAGTTATTTACCCTGTTATTTACCCGTTTGTACGGGTGGGTAATTTCTTGACTTGCGCTCAGCAGACAGCGCACACTCGGCGTATTGAAACAGTTTAAATTATCGGGGCGTGAAAGTCGAAACGGAATGAAACCGACGTCCTGACACCGTGTGCTCCATCACCGGGGGTCGTCGGCCGTCGTCGCGGGGTGGCCGCTGTCCCCAGCTGTAAACTACCCATAAGGCACTTGGGCAAGCGTGTCTCCGGCTGGTGTGCGCGCCGTGCATCTAAACTGTCGATTCCCCGCAGGATCGCTGGAGACACGGCTCTGGACAAGAACATCCACGAGTCTGTTAGTGCCCAGATCAGGAAGAATTTCGCTAAGAGCAAGTGGAAGGTGAGCTGCAGCCTCTTCTTTCTCCAGCGTGATATCCTGCAGCCGCACTGCCGACACTTTCGTGACGGTGTTTTTCTGTACAGTAGGGAGCCAACGAGGTCCCGCGGCCCTGAAATTGTTCCGTTACGCAGTGTTGTCCAGTGTTCTGCCATCCCAAAAGCCTATTCTTTACTGAAAAACCCAAATTACATAAGCCCAATAAGGCCCAAATTTACTTATTTGTAGTATTTAGTTTGAATTTATTTTAGCAACACGCCTGTCCTTTCAGGGCGGCACTAATTTGTTGTCACAGTGAATTTTACTGGTCTTTCCTCAAGGTTACCTTATTTTTATTCACACGCATTTGTACAATAATAGAAAACATTTCACAAATATGGTGGAAAAACCACACCTGTGGACTTGCTGAGTAAACCAGTATCACGTGCGACAATAAAACGCATCTTTATTACAGACGAGTGACGTACTTAACAATCAATAGCTGTTGCATTATATTGGAATTTGGCTCATATCAGTTTTATAGTAAAAGCAAAAATGAAGGGATGAGGTGGGGGAATTAATTTTTCTTTGGCACCGTATTGTACACTCAGCTCTCGTATAATATTGTATTCAATCACTGCAATGGCTGATTATTCAGATCCACGGCATTTTTGCCTGTTACCACATCATTTTAGTCACTGCGTACTACGTCCTTCACTCTGAAAAACAAGTAGATGTTACAGTTCTTCCTATAATATCATAATTTCCATAAATAGCACATCCAGCACTGATATAATGATCAGTTCACTTCAACGATGCAACACAATATCAGTTATAAGAGCGTTAAAAGAAACGGCACCAGGGAGAACAGCAGGACAAAGAGGGTAACGGTTCGAACTGGTCTGACAGGAGCAGGTGACCAGCAGGTAACTCGCACTCCCTGTCTGACAGGTGACATTTTTAATGACCCCCAAAGGGGGGGGGGTGGACTTGGCATTTTGCTGCACATACATTCCACAGTGAACACACTGCTTTAAATGGTTAATGAACATCAGTGCACAGCTTGGAAGGAACATCGGTCAGAACACTGCATTACAGCAAGAAGTTATTGATAATAAGTGAATGAATGAATATGAGCATATTTATCTGTGTTAGTGTGTTTCAGAAAGTGCCGTAACTATACATATTAGTATATAAACTACATAGACTCTATATTAAAAGATGAAACAGAAAAATAATTTGTTACAAATACTTTTTAAAAATATGTCGGTGTTATTTCTGTGTGTTAAAAATACCTTTTGTCATTTTAATGAATTTTAAGTGAAACCTTTTGTCCCTAAGACCGGTTGCTTTTTAAATAATCAACTAATGAAAATCACACACGCACATATTGTCTGAAACTATTCGTCCCAAGTGGGGTCGCGGCGAACCGGAGCCTAACCCGGCAACACAGGGCATAAGGCTAGAGGGGGAGGGGACACACCCAGGACGGGACACCAGTCCATTGCAAGGCACCCCAAGCGGGACTTGAACCCCAGACCCACCGGAGAGCAGGCCAAACCCGCTGCGCCACCATGCCTGCTTAATCAAAATTAACTAATGGTAATTCAACCCTCTCACAAGAGTAAATTGCTAATTATGGCTATATTTATTAATTCTGGTGGGGAGAAAAGAGTCATTGTCCATATGCTGATAGGTGTTTGTTTTTAGTTGAATTTGTGACTATAACTGTGATTGTCACGTTGGATGGATGGATGGATGGATGGATGGATGCACACAGATGACGCCCCTGAATCTTGACCTTTGACTCATGACACGTGCAGCAAGCGTTCAACGCCACCGCGGTGGTCAGGCACATGAGGAGGCTACAGCTGGGCACGAGCCAAGAGGGCCCCGGTCAGACCACGCCCACCAGCCCGTGCCACGGCGATCTGCTGCTCCCCGAGGGCCACGAGAACAGCGGTGAGTGTGCCGCACGCAGGCGTTAACGGTCACTTTTTCCAACACGCGTAGTAACTCCAACTCCGTCCCTAATGAATTCACGCGGCCGCCTCCGGTCGTGCGCTGCATCGACTTTCATTTCCTTGTCTCCCGCTGTCCCCAAAGCCGCAGGGTGCGACGGCGGCTGCGGCAAGAGCGCCGACGGGAGCTCCGGCCTGCAGAACTGCACGTACCGCTGCCACCCCGCGAGCCGTGTGTGAGGGAGAGGGCGCGCGCCGCCGCGGCTGTCCGTTTCGCTGGAGCGCAGAACCCCAGTCTGGCCAGGAATACAGAGCTATTCCAGCTGCCCCCACCAGGGAGCGCTGCTGTGTAAAGATTCCAGGGTGGGGTGGGACACTATGCCATTGGAGGGAGTCGCTAGGTGAGCGTGACGCTGAGGGGAGTGGCGAGCGGTGCCCCAGGTGTATTATGGGTAATATTGCATCCGTCAACGCATGGATAGGTTTTTTTTTCCTTTTTTTTTTTTTTACTTTTTATTTCTTTTTGTTTTATTTTTGATGCATGTCTGCTTGTATTTTAATGTGTATGTTTTTAATCCTATTTCCCCACCCACTGTGGGGAAAAGTAGCAAGAACATGATATTACTAGACTTACCGAGTTTCTCGTCAGGTTTACCTAGTTGGAGTGTAAATTTACACCGACGACCACTTGCGTTTCCCCCGTCGGGTGAATAACATGGACTCCTTTTTAAGTGGGTGCGCAATTTTGAGAGGGAATTTCTCTGCCGTCAACGTCTCCCCTACGTTGTGCGATGAAAAGCGTCGAGTCCGCGTTTGTAGCTCGTTGAAACGCCTCGAGTCGCGTTCGCCGTTAAACAGGCAGCGAAGCGCCACTAGGTGTACTCGCTGTGTATGAGTTATTGTTCAGTGCCTTGGGGAATACAGTATCAACGTGTTTTTTTTTTTTTTAAATTCAGTACGTTTTCTGTCTCTCTTCATACCCATATGAGATTAAGTTCCTCATTTTTATTGTGTTTCACATCACATAAGAGAGGAGGACTCCCGAAGAGTATTTTTACTGGTAAAAGCAGCAGTTCAGACATTTTTCTCTTTTTGTTTCTTAACCCAGAACTGTTTTACAGCCCCCCCCCCATTGTATCGTCAGATTCCTGCATTTTTCCTCCGAGATTCACTGTACATTACAGCTCCTTTTAATAGTTACTATAATGACCTGTGACCCCTCCTCCAGGCCATACAGTATACTGCTTTGTACGAGATCTTCAAGTTGTGTCGATTCGTTACTGTTTATGACTAGAGACAAGTGGGTCTGCTTGTGAGGAACGTCACTATTTCTTTGGAGCTAAAATATAGCACGTGAGCATTTTTTGAACGGTACGTTACAGATCGGCAGCAAACCTTGACTATTTCTTCAGCTCCATCATCTTTCAACATGAAGCCCAATATTTTCTTCTCTTCATGAATTCTATATGTTCTAAAATCTCACTAATCCGTGTGCGTTAACTTTAAGGAAAAACTTTCGGTGACTTTGCTTCCATTAGAACTGATGATTTTCCTTTTGCGCCGCTGCATCTGTACAGAATGACTTGAATTAAAGAATGTAACTGAACGATTTTGGCATCCCACTGTCTCATTTCCTCATTTTCCCATCAGTAAACCAGACTCCTCCTCGTACTCATGTTGATGAGACAAGCTCATTCTTAAGTTATTGATCTCTATTCATTTGCTTTGGTTTAACTTAGTTTTTCTGCACGTTTCCATATCATTCTGTGTGCTGCTCAGCATCCGAGCAGGAGGCCGCTCCCTTTGCTGGTCTTCCCGGTGGCTGGTGGGTCTCGGTGCGTCCTCCGCTTTGCGTGATCAGGAAATCGGTGCAGTGTGCGCTGGAACTGCGGGCCTCGATCCCTCGGCACGATACAGGGACTTGAATTCCCGCAACACGGTGGATTCCAACCTGCCCGGACGATGAGAGGGTTAGGGTCGTCTCGAGAGCCGTGATGCAGCTGAGCTGAGCGCTAGTGTTCCTACGCTGTCTCTCTGCCTCCTGTTCAGACCGACACGCACTTGGATCAGGTTAACAACCCAAATATGAGACGGGTACGAAACACGGCGCCGTCCGTGCTGCTGATCTCCCCTAAGCCCCATTTCGCCAACAGTTGATGTATCTGCATACGCAAAATTCTCCTTGGCACCTTTGTAAACACAGACATGCACACACCCACACACCCACACACCCCCGTGCACACAGATAGAACCACTGAATGGGTTCTGAGTTGGAGAGACTAATTCCTGCATTTGACCCATATGGTCCAACTCAGTGGCCTGTTCAGGTCCAGTAAGACCTCACCGTTTAGCCCGCAGTCTTTCCCTAGCTGAGCTTTTCACCTGTGCGCACGTTTCCAGTTGACCGATGGGAGGTTGAGGGTCCTGTACATGGGTTAAACCGACTGCGAATCCACAGCCTGGACTCTTTATTCTGCGTCAGACTGGGTCTGGAACACATTCTGGTTCCAAGCATCTGCATGTATCTTGCGGGACTGTGGTGTAAATTGTGGGTGGTGGTGGGGCGTGGTGGGGTGGGGGTGAAGAACACAGTGAAAATTTCTATTTTATTGCTGTTTGTTGTACAGTTAAAGAGATTTCTATGGCATCACTTTGTATTGTATAAATCTCAGACCTCTTGGTTGTACACCGTGCTGGTGGTGAGTCAGTCTGGCGGAGGGCGGGCCTGTCGCCCGCCAGTCGCTCGAAGGGAACCCGGCCGGTGGAGGACAGAGTCGTAAGGACGGGGGGATGAGGCTTCTCAATAAAACTATGTGTAGCGGCTGGAACATTGTCATTTCACTAGTCATCCTACCCTGTACCGACTGCCCCAACTACAAGAGGCCGAACGAGTGTCTCGCATACATCCGCTAACATGCCCTCTACAGAGGACATACTTTACGCTTGTTCTTTCTAGAAGGGCTTCTGTTGTTTTCATGCAATCCAAGTGTGACCTCTGGGTTTTGACCTTCCCCACATGCGACATCGCGCTCTGCGTGTTCAGAGGTGAAGCCGCTGTCCTGTCGCGAAGGCCGCGCTCCTCCGGTCCCCCCCTCCGCTGCTGTCGGCCGGGCTCCTCCCTCCGCGCCCGCGGGTGTTTTCCTTCGTGCTGTTTGTTTGCATATGCTATGTACCTTTCGTGGAAGAAGTGGTGATCAAACGTCTGCATGGCCTGGAATCTTAAGTGTCAGTTAACGATAAAACATATGTATACACACACGCATTAATGCACGCACAAGATACACACTTGTATAATTATGCTCTCGTGAAAAATCAAGAGAAGGGAGGAGACCTCAATAGCAGAAGACATCTTTATTTGGATTCCTGCAAATAACACGGTTCAGCCTCGGTACCTGAATGTCTTTCGTACCTGAGCTCGGAAGGTCAAAGGCTACGGGCCGCTGTGGGTCCAAGGTGCTCCCTTAGGGCAGTACCGGGCTGTACGTTGTAGCTGATGTGTTATCTACTCTTTTGGCTCTTAGTGTAGCTCTTGTTCTACAATAATATTTACTGACCCGGAGGATGCAGCGCCCAGGGTTCTCGCTGTCGCCAAGTCGCATCCCTTGGTCATCCGGTCACTTTTCTGAAAGTTGCTATTTGTTGCCAGAAGCAGGCAGGGTTTCGTCGCACACTTCTCTCACCTCTTCCAAATGCGCACTCTTTCTTTATATTCATCTTTAATATTTATTTCACTGGAGCAGCTGGTGTGCAGCAGAAACGGAATGGTTTGGACAGGTTCAGGTGTAACATGAGTTGCTCCCTTGCCACACATATAAATGCAGACACGTATCAAAAATATGACAGGTAGAAATAAGACCAGAGAACACCACCCCACCCAGTAACTTACTTTCAACTGGTGTATATAGTATGCGTCCTTAAAATAAGGTGAAGGTACAGCTATACATATGTAGCATGAATAAGTATCAATGTAATTCTACATATACTTAGCTGATGCTTTTCTCCAAAGTGTTTTACAATGTTAATCTACTATAATTATTCATCTATTTTTACTAGAGCAGTTCAGGGTAAGTACCTTGCTGAAGGGTACTGTAGTCAGATGTGAGATTTGAACCAACAACCTTTTGGGTCCAAAGGCAGCAGCTCTAACCACTACACTACCAGCTTTTTACATTTCAGATACTTTTGTGTCATCTTTGGTCAAGAGGAACCTCCTAAAAATATTTGTCAAATGACAATTCCATTAATTAATTTTCAGTACTCAATAGAAAAGCCTATTGTATTAATATGAATTTGCTCAAATACAGATGTCCTCTGAAATTTAGTTACCTTGATGTGTGATAGTAATACTCTTTATTACTACCTTAATCTAATTTCAGTTTGATAATGCAGATCCTGTATTTAGATAATCAGACTGAAATCAATTTCTATTAATTATTATGATTTAACAGTAATTTAATTCGTAATTCCTGTATGAATGGGCTGCTTTTTTGTTTAATAAAGTTCTGCTGCCACCATTTTTCACATGTTTAATATGTATGTACTTTTTTAGTATTTAAAGGTTATAAATTCTTAAAAATCCAAAAAAGTCAGTGCCTCGAGAGCATGCACCTTGGAAGTACTTTCCCAAAGTGGACATTTCACAAAATTGCTTGATGGTCAAGGGATGCAAAAAAAAGGGCGCAGTATCATTTGAACTCCTCCTACTACCATCTGCTATTTGAAGTACATTAAAAAAAAAAGAAGAAGAAATAATTAAAAAAGAAAAAAAAAAAACCAACAGATTTTTCTGGCCGTGGAGTGTTTTGCAAGCCTGAATTCGCTTCGGTCCTGCTGTGCGAACACGTTTAAGCTGTTTAGAAAGGATTCTTCTTCCTGTGCTGTGGGGGCAATGAGTGGGCAGGGTGTACGGGTAACGCTCTGCCACCGTACCACGCAGCGTACCCTTGTGCCTGGGTGATACCGCGGTGAACGCTCAAGAGAGCTGGAGAGACACCAAGCAGACAGACAGAGAGAAGGCCACAGTGGTACCCGCTTGTCACCTACCTACCTCTTCTTCCTTCTTAGGCTCTGTTTATCCTTCCCTGCCACCACTGCTGCTGCATCACGTGTGTTCGAACTGCCACTCCGAAACCGGAGGGATTTAGTTTCCCACCTGCCGAGTTCAGCATTTTGCCATTTGAGCATCAGAAGGTGTGGAAAGCACTTCCTATTCAAAGGGAAAGAAGGCTAGTGTGGCTGGGCGTTGGCGGGAATCGGCGATTACATCACTGCAGGAGAATCGTTGGGGGAGAAAAATAGGGATTTCTGAAAAGTACAATCTTTCTGAGGACTCAGCCGAACCGCTGCTTCCAGCCAGTGGAGCGAGCGCTCTCGCTTATCTTTCGTTCCGGAAACTTCTGCACGCGCAATGCAGTCATCCTGGCCGATATGCAAAGTGTCTGTGAAGGGCTTACTCTTTCCAATTTGATGGTCAGCTACTCATTAGAATCGAAACCATTTCTGATTTGGCTCCTTTTAACCAAAACATAGGACATATGTTTGATTTGGTCACAGAGCTCAGTTTCAGGTTTGTTCTCAAATTGCTTTTGTGTTTCTCTCAGTTTTACCGAAGCAAGCTCAATATGTTATTCCTCTAACCACATATAAATATATAAATATATATATATAAAATATATATATATATCTCCTTTTTTATGAGCTGTTTTGAGCTACTAATGTATGGATGCAATGCATCGTGGGTTATTAAATATTACTATGGAGTACTGCTCAATATTAAAGCCAATGATTTGTACTTTTGAAAATTTGTTAATGGCTAATAAAATAAATTTTCCTTGTCTATGCATTGTGAGTTTCTTGTCTTCCTTTAGCGACCCTCTCCCTGACTGGCCCCAGAGTCTCAAGGATGCTTCTTCTTCTCTGTAGATCAGTTTCCAGGGTAACTTTTTACTGCGTTACCTTCGTTTATTTAGCTGCCATTTGGGCCACATATGCATTGATTTATCTATACATACAACTGGGTAATTTTTTTTTATTCTATCAGTTCAGGGTAAGTACCTTGAACAGGGGTGTCATAGAAGGTGGTGGGACTTGAACCTGGGTCCTTTAACTCCTAAGGCAGTGGTGATGCTAATGTTGTAAGATGGAAAATCTATTTACACAATGCTCAATGTCTCCACTCCTCACTCTTCGTGCCCTGTCCTTGTCCGACCTCCCAGCTGTTGAATGAGTTGCCTCGGAATATTAAAGCTGCTATCTCTCATTTTCTGTTATCTCTTAAATCCCTCACTCTGAGTGATACCTATTAATCAACTCCAGCACTTCATGTCTTCCCTATGTGCTTTCTATATAATCTATACAGGTAAATAATGTAAATGTCCCTATTTTACTTCCTTCAGTGTTTTCCTTACATGTCACCCCTCCACAGTTACTGTGCTATTATTGTTTTTACCGTTATCATTTTCAGTGAAGGTGTACAGTGGAGAAAAGCAGTGGTTTAAGTCTAATAGGCCCAGTAGCCCATTTTCAGTATCACTTTCATACCTACACAGACCTAGTGGTGGCAGAAGTGGGATGTCCCACTGCGGCCTCGGTGGACACGTGTGCTGGCGATGGGACAGACGGTCCCACTGTACGTGTGTGGCAGCTCACAGAAGCAGTGGCAGCCAAACACTGGGGTTTGGAGAGGCTCCTTGCAGCCTTGGGGCGAATTGCTGCGGCTGCCTGGCAGACGTGTTGCGGTGCGACGTGCCGACAGGGTGGCTCCTCTGCTGTGATGAGGCCCTTCTGCAGGAGACCGCCGGACACCCCTTTGTGCTTCTTCTTTACATCCCCACGCACCCCCCACCCGCTTCTCCCGCTTAATGAGATGTTAGCGGACTCCTCCGCAAGACCGCAAAGGCAGAGGCTCTGCTCTGGACTCCTGCAAAACCACAACCCTGCAGCCTCGTCTGCCCTCAGCCCCTCCTCTACACACAAGCCACCATCTCCACAACCCTTGATGAGAACATTAATTTTCATAAGCGCTTTATTGTAGGGAAACCACGGCCTGCTCTTCCCCCTACTGTACCACACACTCTTCAGAGGTCCTGTTCTCCAGCAGCTGTGCAGAAGAACAAAACCATGTTTTGGTCCTTTTTTAAAAATGCTCTCAAATTTCGTGTACATCATGCGTGACATTTTCCACCACAGTGGATATTACATATGCATGCATTCTAACATGTCCGACATAATCTCTAATGATGTTTAAATCAATAGGGTTTTTCTTTTAATAACCTCCATTCCATGTAAATTTCACTAATTTATACCCTTTAACACAAGTAAATTTAGTGTTATGTTTGGTTTTCTGGGGCTCCACTTTGAATATCGTGATGAATATGGTTCAGGTGTTGAGTAATGTGAGCCTTTCTTTCGCAAGCTCTTCATAAATGATCTGTGAAGCATTATTAGTTTTTGCAGTGAATTACTCAATTGCTTTCTTTTCAAAAGGTCAGAGTATAATGAGTAGTTTTGGTATTCATTATGTTCATTCTCTCTCGAAAATCAGCAGTAAAAGGATTTTCTGGCAGCCTGGCTATGAAAATGCGGTGTGCCAACAATAATAAATTTGAATACATTCCCAAAGAGTAGGCTGTGATTGGAGTGCTGGGGATGTCTCGGAGTGTGTGTGTACACACACACACACACACACACACACACACACACAGAGAGAGCCTCCTGCACCTGTCATCAGAAGCGCATTGTCTCTGTGCCATTCAACATGTCAGGGGCAGGGAGGACACAGCAGTCCTGTCAGCAACCTGCTAAGTGAGTGGGGGTCATGGGGTCACATTCTTAGTGGCCCTTATCAGTGCAACCAGCACTCAGTTCCAAGGGAACCTTAGGGAGAATTAATTTTTATTTACAATGTCTAGGAAGTGAAAAAACAAAGGTTCTGTGCAACATTAAAATATTTTTCATACTGTACCATGTATCGTATTATTATTGTACATTAGTATCATTTTGACATGAGTAATGTATTGAATTTTTGAAAAAATGTAACATCCCTATTATACAACATGGCATTTTTCCATGTTATTTATATATCCTTGTGGTTCACACTGTATAACATAAAGGAATTTTCATCTTACAACAAAGTCGACATAAAATCAGGTCAGCCATCATGACTGAGCTGCTTAACAACAGTCTATGCCACTGTTCATGGGTAATGTTGCTTTACCTTTTGTTTTCCCGTTCCCTTCCTTTGTGGATTCATCTTGGGTCTCATATTTAAGCAAAGAGTACTACAGATACTCATAGTCCATGGGACTCATTGTCAAATTACCGTGTTACCAACCGCAGTACAGACTGAGGCACAATGAAACGAGGTCATGCACACTCAGAGTGCTCTACGTCATAATCTACCCCCTGCAGGAGCCGAGCACCTTCATTCTCTCTTGCGCAAGGTGCCGCCTCCAAGTGCACGTCTCTCATAAAGTACGGTTTTCTTCCTTTTAGCCTTGCAATTTCACGACGTTCCTTTGTGCCTCGACATGCTTTTTCGGAGCAAATTACCTTGCTCGGTGAAGGATGGGTGCAACCAGGGTCGGAAAAAAGATGGTCACACCAGCAGTGAGTTGGTGATTTATTCTGCAAATGTATAGGATGAAGAAAAGATATCAGCAGTGGGCTAGCGGACATTTGCGGTCACTCCTGTGTGTGTGTGCATTCTGTATATGACTGGAGAGATTGAGAACCATGCATGTTGACCACTTCAACCAACAGAGAATGACAAGGGTGCATCATATTTGGGGGCAGCTGGTAGTGTAGTGATTGGTGCTACTGCCTGTGGATGCAAAGGGCCCAGGTTTGAGTCCCACCTCCAGTACCCTTGAACAAGGTGCACACACACTTTCAGAACCGCTTGTCCCATACAGGGTCGCAGGGAACCGGAGCCTAACCCGGCAACACAGGGCGTAAGGCCGGAGGGGGAGGGGACACACCCAGGACGGGACGCCAGTCTGTCGCAAGGCACCCCAAGCAGGACTCGAACCCCAGACCCACCGGAGAGCAGGACTGTGGTCCAACCCACTGCACCACTGCACCCCCTACTTGAACAAGGTACTTATCCTAAATTGCTCCAGTAAAATTCCCCAACTAAATCAATGGGTAAATAGGCGTAAGCTGCTTTTGAGAAAAGCATTAGCTAAATACATATGTATGTAATAGAAGCTTTTGTCAAAAGCACCTTACAACTATTTGCCCATATATGTAATAGATGCTTTTCTTTATGAGTTTTCTGTTAAAAAATAAACACATTTCTTAGCTGGAAAATAAATGTTTGACACATTTTCGTAAAATGGAACAAAAGGTGGAAATTCACATTCACTTACTAACCACTTGTCCTTGTCAGGATCGTGACTGTACTGAGCCTTTCCTAAAATCACTGGGTGCTAGACTAGGAGGCAGTAGATCCTGGGTGGGACGTCTGTCCATCACAAGGTAGCCACGCTCACACATTCCCTCGCTCAAAGCAATTTCATCAGTTAACCTGGAACACGTCTTTAGACTGTGGGAGGAAACCAGAGCACCGGGCAAAGCCGATGTAGATATGGGGAGACCACACAGACTGAGCCAGATTCGAATTTATGTTCGAAGAGCCCAGATGCCGTCAGGCAACAGCACCACTGTGTTTAACCCCAAATTAAATTTAGTTTAGTTTTCTACTAATGTAAGAAAGCGATGCCACAAAAAAGTTTCCTAAGTACATGATGCAGTTTCAGCACAATGTACTTTGCAAGTTGAAGCAATTAAATCCATACCACCACATGTAAAAACAAAGATGGTTTGGGGCAGGTGGAGTCAATTTACCCCCCCCCTCCCCGCCCTGATGATCTGTGCTCCAAAAACAGATCTCACAAGATCCCCTAAGGGGGCATTTTGGATCACGTGTCTTTGGCTGTGGAAGGTTCGCCCTTTGTCACCCCAGGAGTACATGCAAGCAGAATGTGGGCTCTAAGATCTGATTATTTATGTGCATAGGGGTTGGACTGTCCTTTTCAGCAGTGCATGATGGGAACCAGACAGCAAGCTCCATCGGTGCCTTACGTAACTCCCTTTAATGCAGCAGCAGTCGGAACACTTGTGAAAAGCCGAGGGCGTCTCCTCCCACGGTACTTCTAAAACCCCATACGGAGACGAGAACCTGGAAGGTGTCTCCTCAGAAGCCTGGCGAGTGGAAGCACTGAGGATGTGAGAGAAAAGGAAGAGCGACTTGTTCATGTGGGAAAAGTCAGTTCATTCACTATTTTTCCGTTTTACTGAGTGTTTTGGTAGGAATGTTTCCATGGGTCCAACTTCGGTCCAAGACAAATCCATATTTATGAGCAGCCAAATAAAAAAGGGCTGGAATGAAGGGAAACAAATTACACATCAGCAAGTCAAAAGCAGGGAAAAAAGGCAGTGATCTGGTGGAAAAAGAAGGGGGAGGGATGATGGAAAGGGCGGACGTGCAACACAAGGTGGTGGGATGCTTCCCATTTATCAGAATCCATCAAGCTGAATTTATCCCTGTCGACCACTTGACACGACCAACATTTGTAAAGTCTGACAGTTGCCTTTTCAATAAATTATTGCACCCCCAACAGACAGCGAGCCGGCAGAGAGCTCCCCGGTGTGTCTGGCAGATAGTGGAGACGAGGGAAAGGGAGGCTGGGAGAAGGTTACGGGCGAATGAGTTTTCATACTCCAGGCCTGTCGTCGCCCCTTGTGGAATGCAGTCGTTTCAGGACCGTCTCTCTAAAGAATCAAGGCGGGGGGGGGCAACAGAGGAGTGACAGATTCAACAACACTGGGTGAACCAAGTTCAGAGACAAGCGCAATGTCACAGACACGTCCTTGTGTCGCAGTGTCGCAGAGAGCGAGGCCTCATTGAACACACTACATTTACATTCACATTCATTCCTTTAGTAGACGCTTCTCTCCAGAGCAACATCCAACTCAGAGTAAACGAGAGTGCATCTCACCAACAGATGGGGAGACTGAGATGCAGACAAGGGATTCGTGAAGTACATTCGGTTAGTCCAGCACCACTGTTTCTGCAGGCATACGCTACACAAATGGCTGTGTATGGAATTAATGGAGATATTTTGGACGGACAATGTAGTGAAAGGTTACGGAGCAGATTGGAGATCGGGAGAGAAGTGAGTCCAAGAGAGAATCTTGAATCTTGAGAGGGATTCGGCAACTCTGGGTGGCAGAGGGAGCTCATTCCACCACACTGGAGCCAGAACACCTGGGAGACTTTACTTGTTTGAGCTTTAACATGATCGAGAGGCCAAAAACCACTGACAAACAGTATGGTAATGTAGCAAACCATGACTTTGAAAAGTATTTCTTTGTGGCTGTAGCTGATGGGTTACTTTCTGCATTTTGATCGCTGTTTCCGGATAAAGCCCTGTTTTTGCCAGTGTGCGTTATGCCAGTAGCTGGATACAGAACTGATAGGGAGCAATTTATAAAATGAAATCAGTAAGCAGCAAACTTTTATGGAGCGGAAAGAGCATCAGGAGAGAAGTGAGTCTGAAAAATATGTGCTTTGAGACCCTTCTTCAATGTCGAAAAGGATTCAGCAGCTCTGAGGGACAGTGGGAGCTCATTCCACCACACTGGAGCCCAAACGGAGAACCTAGAGATTTTTGATTTCGGACCTGTTGTGAGTGGGAACCGCCAAGCAGCCAGAGGTGGAGGAGTGTAGCAGTCTGGTTGGGGTGTGGTAACTGGTACTGGGGAGAGGGTCCACTGATGATGTTATAGGCCATGACCAGAATGACAGCCACAGGAAGCCAAACGAGAGAGGTGTGGGGTTGCGATGCAGTGGAAAGCTTTAGCAGGTCAAACAGAACTTGTACCTGGATTCTGGATCATCTGGAGAGGCTTGTTAAACATGGCCACATCAGGGATGTGAAAAACACATCAGTGGAGGGTCATTTCCATTCTAACATCTACACCCACAAGAGTTATTCTATTGCCTGAGGGAAATGTCGAAAGAGTCTCATTTCAGTCATGTTTTTCAAGGGTTTCTGCTGCTCTGGCAGTGAGAGATGGTGCAGTTTATTACTACTCAGTTGTTCATTGCTGGAGAAAAGCAGGTTATTGGAACACAGCTCTGATTGTCTTGGGTTCTTTTCGGCGTGGATTAGAGATGGTGGCGGAGGCTGAGGGCGAGTTTGGCCTGAATCCGATCTCAGTTCTGCTGCCAAAGTGGTTTTAAAAAAAGAACCTGCATTGTGAATTTTCCGTAAATAAACAGGGTTGTCTGCGCAATGGGTGAAGGTTAAGGAGAACACAAGCAACCCACCCGTACACAGACTTGGGACTCTTTGGAGCAGGGTGGAGGGTCCAAGGTTTGACTGAGGTTGGACTCATCACTCTGTGCCCAGGGGAAAACGTCTTCCTGAAAGACCCTGCTTCAGCAGCTCAGCATGTCCAGAGTTTCCCCCAAGATGACTCAGCAGAAGGCATCCTTTCTTCAGAATTAGAATGGATTGAATTAGCACTGGGACTATTTGGTGCAGGAAAAATCTTTTTTAAATAATGGTTTCCGTACCATTCTGGACAATAGCATGGGAAGAAAAATAAGAGGCTTGGAGCCTGCCAACAAAAACCAAGGCTCTGGAAGTATACGCTCTCTCTAGAGACCCACGGTGTTGATGGATCTGCTCTTAGGCCGTTGGGTACCGCTGTTGTTCGTGCTTGCCAGTTATTTAATTTTCTCTCTTTCAGCTACGGACTGAGCTGGACTGGCTCAGCGGCAAGCAAGCAGCATGCCATTTCCGCTGTCCAGACGAGTTCGGCTTCTCCACACTGGATGTCCTGCGATTGCCATTACCTCATGTTCTCCCCAAAGCGTGAGTGACAGGGAGCAGAGATCAGGCCCAGTGAGAGGTGGAGAAAGGTCTCCCAGATGTGTTCTGCTTGAATAGCTTCATGCAATGAAGCAGTCCACCTCCCAGAACCTGTCTGAATTTTCCAATGATGGAGGGGAAATGAGACTAAAAATACAATTCTGAAACTGACTTAGTTTGTGTTTAGACAAAAAAACACTGCGCAACCCTGATTCATATTTCTTTAATGTGGGTCTGCTTGAATATACTGTACGGTATCTGGTCAATGGAAGTTGCAAAATACTCTGTTCTTTTTATGGATGCAAATAACCAGTTGCCCTGGCATCCCATGTAGGGTGTACTATGTTTCCAGGAGAGGATCCACGCAACTGTAACCCTGCACTGAACATGTGCTTATCAGTGATGAATGGATGGATGGATGGATGGATGGACAAACAAGTCCCAAAATTTGTCACCATTGTCACTCACCACTGCTCTTGGGCATATTCTTCTAGAAGCAAAGAAATCCCTGCTAGACCAGTTCCTTGGACCATGAAGGTCCAAATTTCTTCTGTGACCCAGTTTAAAATTCAGACATAACACCAGGCCTTTATGCACAGCACATGTTACTGCAATTAACGTTGGAATGTTAAACAGGTCTACAGCCTAGTGATTTATGTCTGTATGTCTTGCACGTACTTTAAGGAAAATATGTTGCAGCATGGCTGTAGAGCGGTCAGGGCACTATCAGAAGATGGAAGACGAGATGTTGTTATGGCACCGTTGGCAAATCTGGTATGCATGAGGTGGGATACACCGAAAAATGTTATTTATGCTCAGCACTTTCTGGAGTACGTTTAAAAAAACTGTGCTGGAAAATACGAGAAAGTAAACATAATTTGCCTCAAGTCACTGAATCTATTTGAATACAATTATGTAGCACTAACAACAAACAGATGCAGTCGCTCTCCCACTGTTTACTTTGCAGCCATCGCCAGTTGTGAGATCCCGTAAAAAATGCAGACCATAAAAAAACCACAGAGAGCGTGTGAAGTGTTAAGAAGAGAACAGATTTAATCACATCAGTGTGTAGCCAACTGGCAACAATCAGGTATCAGGAAGGGGTCAGAAATATGGCTTTCGTATGAGCGGAATTATATTTCCAGTCTGGATGATGTGGTTCCTTCGAACGGGACCGCGATCCCAAGAGAAGTACCTGAGGTTGTTGCCCATTGATCATCGTTTTATTTGAGACGCCAGTGTTCTCCATGTCCTTGTCCTTGTGAAGTCATCGGGGGTTTGCCCCTTGGACATGATCCCCACAAGAGATCACATACTAGCTTAACAAATGGGGAATTTTTCACCCGACAAAGTTCTGGAGCGCTAAACTCAAGTTGCAATACCATCAAATTCTGCATTTGAAAGAAGACTTTCATCATTTTCTGTCCAGTCTGTAATGAGTTTCTCAACTTCTGCAACGCAAAACCTTCATTTACATTTACATGCATTCATTTAGCAGATGCTTTTTCTCCAAAGCGACAAACATCTCATGGAAAATACAGTGTGTTCATTACATGAGCAGGAAGAGACACTTAGATGCAGACATATGATTCTTAAGTGCAGTTAGTTTGTTTCTTCCCACCATATGAACCGATGTTCATCACATGAGTAGCTGCATAAAACTTTATCCGAAAACTTTCAAAACCTTCTTGCCATCCTACGGACAATCGGAACGCAAATTGGCCGACAGGAAGTGTGCTGTTCTACCAGTCAATTGACCGCATATCAAAAGCCAGTGACACTAGTAACTGCAAAAACAGTGTGGGACGGGCACATAAAAGCAAATTTCAACGAAGCTTTCAAAAATCACGCACAAGTTGGCTGAAACCGCTTGTCCCAAGTGGGGTCTCGGCAAACCGGAGCCTAACCTGGCAACACAAGGTGTAGGGCTGGGGGGGGGAGGGGACACAGACCCAGGATGGGACGCCAGTCCGTCACAAGGCACCCCAAGCGGGACTGGAACCCCAGACCCACCAGAGAGCCGAACCCGGCCAAACCCCACTTTCAGCATTGATTTTGCAAAATCTGGAATTAGGGAGTGAAGTTCCCCCCAAATTATCCTCTAGGGGTTAAACTCACAATCTTCTGATCGGCAGCCACTGTTCTGAGGTTCGCTCATATGGGTACGAGCGAGAAAAACGACTGAAAAATGATAAATGCTGAAGACTGTAGCATCCCGGGGGGTCACACTCAAACACTTGCATGTTCCTGTTCTTTTTAATCGGAACTGGAACCAAACCTTAGCGGAGCATAATAAATTTCACAGAATCCTGCTTCTGGAAGAACAACATGTCTGGCTTAGAGTTATAAAGAAATCTCCGGAGAGCATAGGTTTAATTTTTAAATATCCTACATTTCCCCTGGTCTCACTTAAACCTTAATACCTTCTACATTAAATACTCCACACACACACACTAGCGAGGGTTTAAATAAAGAAAACACGTGGGACTTGCTAAATCAGGCTCAGGCTGAAGTGTAAGACAAATATTTTCACAGACTTAATTACATTTGGTTAAAGATTCTGTAGGCAACATTAAAAAGCAAGTAGCAGTCACATGAATGAACCCCTAGCTAACAGTATAAGACTCTGGATTTGTGTCGATTCTTCACTGCAGCTCCATGTGTGTTGACTGCAAAGCCTCGGATTCCTGATCCGAACCATAAAACTCGGTGCACACCCAAGTATTTCTCTTACCTTCTCTTGCCTGAGTGGTTCGAGAGAACGTGGGGTCGATCCCTGCTCAGTCTGTGGGGAGTTTGCATGTTCTCCCCGTGTCTGCGTGGGTTTCCTCTGGGTGCTCTGGTTTCCTCCCACAGTCCAAAGACATGCTGTTCAGGTTCCCCCATAGTGTGTGAGTGATACAGAGAGAGTGTGTGTTCCACTGATGTATGGATGAGTGACCCAGTGTAAGTAGTGTATCTAGCAGTGTAAGTTACCCTGGTCTTTCATTATTATTGCAAGTGGGTTTGCCTCATCCACATATTTTGTGGGAAAATATTCCAGTAGAAGTTGTTTTAACTTTTGCTAGTACATAACTACTGAATAAACCAAGACTGGAGACTGTTAACAGTCAGCAAGTCCTGCCAGGCCAAGAAACAGGAAAGTAGGAGACCCTCTAGAAGGGGCCAACAGTCTTCACACTTCACACGAAAGTCTTATGTGAAAAACAGTCGGCGCAGCCTGGTGCCATTTAAGAGGGAGTACCGAGTCTTGTTGGGTGAGATCGACTCCTGCTGAGAAATCCGAAACACTCCTGAAGTCCAGATCTTCTCCAAAGTCTGAAGCTTGCTACATCCACCAAGTTTCAAAACACATTCAGCTTTTACGATTTACCCTTTATAATACAATATAAATAATTGATTCATGGTGTTTTTAAACTTTTATGTAAAACGTTAATTAAGGTTCTTTTTACAGTGTTTTACTGTGTTGAATATTATTACATTGTGTAGACTGTTGGACTTTCAGACCATATTTTATGCTTTTGTATGTTTTCACACATGCGTACAATGTCAATAAACTGAGAACATATGGGAAGCCTGGTCAGTACTTGTACTGGACCCACTGGACAGAAGAGGAAAAGCAAAGCGACCCACAAGTCTCCCACATCTCTGCTGGAAACCTGCTGGAACACAGTTTGACAGGCACGGCATCTCATTCCTTGCTAACCAAATGCCATCATTTAATAAACAAACAAAAATGTACTTTTCTCCAAATGGACTCAGACGTTCGAGCGGCACTCCATGTGAATGCTCTGGAGTACTGGTCCAGTAGGCAGATAGTGTGATCATGCTGGACACTTTGCTGTCCAAACTTCTTCTCCAGAGCATCAAATTCGCATACGAGAGTAAAATTCTCATGAAAACCAGCCCTCGTACCACAGAAATGATCAAAGGTAGAGCGTGACATATCACTGGAGGACTATTTCAGACAATCATACGTTAAAATTTCAGGGTTTTAATCCTATTTTTTTCTTATCTTTGTTCATGTCTTCTTTTCTTATTCTTCGCACTGCAGGTCCAGGGAAAACAGCACAAAACTGGACCGGCGATGTTGCCTTTTGTGCTGGTTGTTGAGTGTAAGAGAGGCAAAGGCATGATGTATTGTGGCGTAAAACAACGTCGTGCATGTGAGGGTATAAAGCAGTGCGAGGTAAATAAAAAAAAAAGCTCCAGCTTCCTGTTCCCAGGCTGTTTGCGGCGTGGCCACACTTGTTGGCCGCTCGCTAGTAATTAAGACTGACGGAGTATCGTGGGCTCTGGCCCCCTGCTTCATTAGGGCTGTAATGAAATGTGTGCTTTTCTTTGCCTGCAGCCCCGCTTCAGCATGCGGAGAGCTTGCTTTTCTTGGCAGTCGGGTCGGCTCGCTGTCCGTCTGAGGCCGATCGGAGAGCTCAAGGTCACGAGCTGTTTGTACAACAAGGCTCAACCCCCGACCTCCACTCCCTCCCCTAAATGACTTTCGATCACCCTGGAGTCCATCGGGGTCGGGGCCATTTTTTTTCTTTACTCAGTTCCCAGATGGACTGGATTCAAAGGGACAAGGATTTCACAGAGGCTTTTCGTTTTACGCTCCTAATTCGCCCGATCTGTCGAATAACGTGTGGCGCAAAAAAAAAAAAAAAAACGTAGCTGCGCATCATTTACGGGTAAAGCCGAAAACAACTCCCTGAGCCGCTGCGCTGAAATTCACTGCAGGCTTTGGGGTGTGTGTTGGTGCGTTTGTGCCCTGAGCAGAGACCGGCGTGGGGCCCGGTGACAGCTCCGCCGAGAAAGCGAACTGTGACACTGGGCTCTTTTAATTGATTCTCCCCGAAGCACCGTCCTGCTGTGGAAATGAATCAAAACAGCTCCTTAGTGCTGTGTGTACGTGCGTGAGGCTGTCTTGGTTGGGACTTCGGAGACATTAATAGCAAAAAAAAAATGAGAGGATCGCTCTCCGCTGTTAGTCCATACCTGCAAATACAAAGTGAACTGATGGACAGTGTGAGATCTAAATAAGGTCCCTGTCGAAGCTGCAGATGTTTGCAGTGAACATAGCGCTGCAGGGAAGCCAGTCTTGGTCTTTAGTCATAAAACATTTGTTTTTTTACATTACTTTCTTTTCAGAATGAATTTCAAAGCAAAAAAGTTGAATGAATCCTTTTTAAGCGGCACTCCCAATTTTGCTCACCTTGTTCATCACTATTAACAACATTGTCCTTATTAAAATGAAAGGGAAAATTGCACATTTGTTAAATTCTTACCATTAAAACCTTGTGTGTGATTCTTGTCTGCAGCCAGATTTAGTACCGTACGAAATACATGGACAAACAGCACAAGTGAGAAAACACTGTAGCCGTAGGGGATTTGGCATTCAAGTTGGCTGCTTGCGATGTGCAGGAATGTGGGTTTGTGACGCCGGAACGTTTCAGTCCCGCAGAAGACAGAGGCCTATAATTTATGTCATCATTAATTGAAAACGCAAGGTGCTAAAATACAGGTAGAGTGACGGGTGGGCTGGCAGCTCTAATGTGCAACTGAGTAACTGTAAGACGACGGAGATGCTTGAGCTTTCTTGGTCCTGCCATTCAGCAGTGCGCTGGCAGACCATTTGGACTTCCCTCAGCGCCTGCTGCTTAACAAGCCCTAATTACTAAATCTTTTTTCGTTTTTCCGCACGCCTGTTGATGAATGGGAGGGTTTCCAGACTGGAATGTGCATTTCTGTCTGGAAGGACAGATGTTAATGCTTCTCTGGATCAGTGTCCTCAATAGGGCTGCTGTCTGACCCATCCTCCATCAAACTCCAGCTGTCTGACCTTCAACCTGGACCTCATTAAGGCGTGGCCATCACGCCTCAATAACTTAATATCAAACCCCATTTTTGCACATATTACACTTGCAATAATAATGAAAGACATTTATTTATTTATCAGACAGTTTTCTCCAAAGCAACTTCCAATGGATACTATGTGGTGTTATCAGCCCACACACCTTATTCACCAGGGTAACTGCTAAATACACTGCTAGATACACTACTTACACTGGGCCACTCATCCATACATCAGTGGAAGACACACACACTCTCTGTCACTCACACACTATGGGGGAACCTCAAAAGCATGTTTTTGGACTGTGAGAGGAAACCAGAGCACCCAGAGAACACACAAACTCCACACAGACTGAGCAGGGATTGAACCCATGTCCTCTCACACCACCCAGGCACTGTAAGACAGCAGCGCTACTCGCTGTGCCACCATGCCACTGTGCCACCCCCATATTTACTGATGAGAAGTTTACAAAAGTTAAGAAAAGCACTTTAAGAGCAGGAATAGAAACTGAATAAGACGAAGAGCCGCATGTGCAACAGCGACAAAGCCCACGGGAGAAGACCTGCTCGCCGCCATGTGCTTTACAGATTTTCTGCAGGTCATGCTGTGCTTGAAGGTAACGTGCGTATGTCCCCTTTGGATTGCTTTCTCAGAAATGCAATGCAATGTACTATAGCTCTTTCAGACTGGGTTGCAAGGACAGCTATCCTTCGGATGTCTCCGCGAAGCCAGACATGGCAAAGCAACATGCGGAAGGGCTGTGAATATCTTGCATGCTTGTTTCTCTCATGCTTTGTTCTGAGATGTGGAAACAGAATATTATGAACATGTCTTGTATATGGCTATTCATTTTTTTCCCTTGTAGTTACAGATATTCCATATGGAAAGTATAAGGTTCAGATCCCTCCTAGAAATAGGGCTCAACATGTAGTAGAATGATAGTCTGCCAAGAGGGTTTAAGAGTAAAGTAGTTTTACACTGGAGCTCAACCCATCTCAGTAAAAATTCAGAGAACAGGACACGGGTGGGAGAATGAAGGTGCAGCAGCAGCATGTGGCACTGGAGTGACTTTGGTTATAAATGTCTCACACACACACACACACACACACACTGTCTGAAACCGCTTGTCCCATATGGGGTCGCGAGGAGCCGGAGCCTAACCCGGCAACACAACGATCCCATTTTCCTTCTCCAGTACACTTGTGCTTCTCTTTTACCTTTCACAGCTTTTCCTTTGGAAGTCTGCCTTGTACTGCACTGTAATGTTTCTGTACGGGGCTCTGACCTCTAAATAAACCAAAGAGAACAGAACTATGCGTGAAAACATAGAGTAGAGCCACAGACGACACAAAAAGTGAAGTTGCAGCGACATGATACCTGAGCACAACGTATCGCTTTACGATGGCTTTAAGGACAATTTTTTTCAGCGGCAACTCTGGCTGTTGTCAGAATCGGAATCATAAAAGCTACATTTTTGCATTGTTATGTCATTTTCTGGCACTGGTTGCGTAACCTTTGAACAGTATCATAAACTCGGAAAATAAATCTCGGGAAATAAATGAAAAAAGCTGTGACGCATCGACTGAAGATAAATTTCTTTAAGTCTGTATGACGTGGCGATAATTCAATGGCCAGGATATGAGAAGCCTGTTGCCTTTTTCTCATAAAATGTCATACGTTCTCGATAAAGCCGACCGTCAGTGGACATTTTCATTTATTCGGTTTTTTGGCATTAAGTGCTCGGAGGTGAGCTCTGCCAAGATAAACAATGTAAAAACAACCAAGCAAAAAATTAGTTAACGCTGATAAATTTTGCTTTTGTACGTATAACATGCACAACACGCGTCTGACGTCTTTATTCTGATCTAAGAAGGTCTTATTTTCCCTTGGTCTGTACGAACTTGAATACGTGCTGGGGCTCCACATAATCATCTCAGTTATTTTGTAAACCAAGAATGTTGTCTTGGAAAGAAAACCTTTGTGGATTCCTGAACACAATTATATGGTTTCCACTGAAACCATATAGCCGCCTACAAAACATGCCTTCCATTTATGCATCCCAGACCTTCTGCTTAATTCCACCAGCAGCGGTCTTTGGTGGAGAAAGTCCTTTTGAGCTGATTAATGTGATCACCAAGGCGAAGTGGCCCTTGCGGTGTCTTTGAGGGATTCAGCATCCAGCTCACATCCTCTTCTGCCCAGAGGCAACTACTAATGCAGACGACTCGGCACGGAACGGGAGTCCTGCACAAAATTAATGTTTATCGTTGGCGTTGCCTTAGCGATAAACATTTATCTACAAAGGGATGGGAGCCAGATGTGTGTATCTCGTACTTTTCAGCCACTTCCTGTGCTGAGTTTTGTCTTTTGCGGGCTATTTCAGATCATAACGCAAACTATTTTTTTTTGGCTTTTATCAAAATCTCAACGGGCCGCGGTGGTGCAGCGGGTTTGGCCTGAGCCTGCTCTCTGGCAGGTCTGGGGTTTGAGTCCTGCTTGGGGTGCCTTGCGACGGACGGGCGTCCCGTACTGGGTTTGTCCCCTCCCCCTTTGGCCTTGCGTCCTGTGTTGCCAGGTTAGGCTCCGGTTTGCCGCGGTTTCAGCAAATGCGTGTGTACAAGATCTCAGTTGACCGGAATTCGGTTTTGCAAACAAGAGAGATTTTGAACAATTCTGATTTACGAATCACTTAGCCCACAGTTTTACAAAAAAATATGTAATGGCTAAGAAGTTCTTACTCAGGCTTGTGTTGATTTTATGCATTTAATTTTTTATGAAACATTCAGTAGCATTTTATACCTATCTGTTTGTGGTTGCAGTGATCATAATAATTTGAGAAACACCGGTAATGACAAGGTACAAGGTGCCAATGGGACGTTCTCTTATGATAACCAGCTTTATATCCTGGAGGGATTTTTTCTTGTCGACACAACGAGGCTGTAATTCAGGTTGTGTGAAAACTGGGTTCAGTCTTTAGCCAAAGAATCACGTTATGAATTTTCCATAATAAATTAATGGTAATTAAGGTCCTGATTTGCGAGAATTTGATTTACAAGCCTTTTTCTTCAACACGCCACGCTCGTAAACCAGGGTTGTGGGGTCTATTAAACAATGTTGTTTAGACTTTTTACCTTTTATGATGCAGTATAAATTATTGATTCATTCTGTTTTTAGACTTTTATGTATGATGTTGACCATGGTTCTTTTTACTGTGTTTTACTGTGTTCAGTAGCATTACCTTTTGCAGACTGCTGGACTTTGAGACCAGACTGTAAACTACTGAGCTGTGTTTTGAAATTCATAAGCAGGGGAAGGAATGATAAAGATGCTCAAGACTTAGAAAAGGTACGTTTATTTGTTATTTTTCACACGAAATGTTGAAATGAATTAAGCATTGTAAAGTATTGGTTTTACTATGAAATAATATGAAAATACACTCAATGTTTATAAGAGCTCAAGCTTAAGAAATAGCACTTTTGCTCATGAATGTGTTACCCTACATGAACACACTTGAATTAAATGAAACCAGAAGCTTATTACATTCAACTGCGAGAAATGAAGTCCTGGTGTGAAGCCCTGTCTGTCAGTGCTTAAAAAGAGACAGATGTTATTATGACACACAGTTTTTTAATGGTTTCATAGAGTGCTCAGCACCCCGTTTTAAAAAAAAGAAAAAAAAACAAAAAAAAACTGAAATGTACCTCATATGTATACAAAAATCTACCACAGCCTTGAGAATTTATAGGGAGGCAAGAGCTCAGAATCATAAGCTGGAAAGACAACGCAGGTGTAATCTGCACAAAAAATTTTCTTGAAATGTGTAAACAATGTTTTTATGTTCAGGGATAATTGCTTTTATTAACAGTCGGCATCCAAGATCATAACCTTGGTCCGAACCGAGGCGTTTTTACGTCCACCTGGCGACACCCAAATATGAAGATCAATTCCAAGGTAAGCGCAGTGCCAGTCAGCAAGGCGTTACCACGAGTGACTTTCGAACCCTTGTTCTGTCGAGATAGGGGTGGGAGAAGGGAGGGACAAGACCTGGCCGCTGCTCGGGTGACGGAGCAATCGGCTCACCGCGGCATTCCCACCGCCGTGCGTCTAATAATTACCGCCATGTCAGAATGAAGCACGGCTTGCAGCTGTTGCCTGGAACCACAGCTGGAAATCACATCTGCTCTTGGCCAGCGGACTCATAAAACTGTCTTCTTACCCTCATCGCTTTAAAACTGGAGCTCTCTCAAATATGCATCTATAAGGGTCGGACGTTTACTCTCCGGTTTATATGCAAAGTAACAGAGTTTACTACGGTAGCGCGGCGAGTGACATACCAGTGAATACACCGACTTGGCAAAATGAAACGTCAGCAAGTGGAAACGGTGCAGACGAAAAGGAAGGATCCTACACGCCGCGGTATTTTTGGCGGGAAGACCGTTTTGCGTTGCGCCTTAGCTTTCTAAACTACGAGGGATGTGTGGACGTGCTGTAAAAGGGACTGCTGGCAAACGCACTCGAACCTAATTGCATCGCGTGAGAGAACTTAACATTGAGAGATAAGCGTGTGCATCTGGTCTATGTCCTGAGCCTCTGACACGGTACCTCATGACATCTCGGGCCTACAGCTATTCCTCCGCCGCTCACTGCTCAGTATGTAGGGGGTGTAGTCGTTCGCCTACATGTATGTACACCGTGTCATAGCGAGCACCGGCATCGTCCCTGATGATGCCCTTCGGCGGGATGGACTCAGTCCTTCAGCTTCTTGGCGAGGACCTTCTTGAGAGGCTTGCTCTGGTCCTGGGTGGTCTCCTGCTGGGGGTGCGGCTCGTGGAGATGCTTGAGGATCAGGGTCTGCTCCTTGGTCTCCCGCTTGGCCTGGCGCAGCAGGCGCTTCATGTTCTTCACCTTGTCCCGCAGGTGGTTGTTGGTCTTCTCGAGGAAGCGCACCTTCTGGGAGAGCGTCTTCACCCGCTCCTCTTCCTCAAACAGGGCCTTCTGGATAGTGGAACACAGAAGCTGCAGGGCAGGGCAGGACATGGACACGTTACGGAAGAAGGAGAGAAGAACACGCCTCATTCGTTCGATCACTTTTAATTCTCGCATTGCGTTCTTACCGACACGCTGTTTTTTTGTGGGACAATCTAAACCCTTTAGCCTTGTTGCACACATGAGACAAAAGTAACTTATGAATTTTGCATCGTATTTAAAAGCAGTCCTGCAGCGAATAGCAAACTTCAGAGAACACACTTTAGCCGCGAATCCTCTTGTTTCTCAGGACTGGATAAGTTGAATTTGTAGCTTTTAAAAATAGCACATATTTTGCAACGTCATCATCGGCTCCGATAACACAAACTCTGCCGAGCACTTTAAAGCAGGACAAATTATGTTGTTTACAGTCCTGCAATCGCCGGTTGCTGTGGCGACAGCTGACATTTTGTTCGGAGACCCAAAGGATATATTTTCTATCATTTATAAAAATGTTTACATTATTTGCTTGGAAATGTTGAACTCGTAACAGTCAAACATGGAACTCCTTTTTGGGGCAGGTCTTTCATTTGTGAGGTTATGTGAAATCTAAGAGCTGCAATAAGCATGAAAACAAGCTTTTGACTTACACTCTTATTCCTGACGAACGTTTATTTCTTCATGATCATATGATAAGCAACAAAACCACACATCTGCGGAATGAACATGCACATCCTGACCAGTGCAAAGACTGGTTTGTTCTGTATTTACCCTCAAAAAGGTTAAAAAAAAATGTATAAACGTGTATATATGGGTAGACAAAATAATAGAAACACCTAAAAATATATAAATATTACGGACATACTGAAAGGTAGGGTCACCCTTTGCCTAATGTGACTCACTTTTGCAGGCGTTTTTCTAATTATGATTTAGTTACTTCAAAGCTAAACTCTTTTTTAATGTTATATTGTCCACTCCCATTATGTACATGCCCATGATTGCTAACACTCTTAGGAGTAAGTGTTTTGAGGAGTTTATTATGAGTTCCCCTGATGCTTCAGATGTTAAACGGCGCAAATGTAGCGTACAGAGCTTTTGTCTCGTCCAAACCTCATGTTTGAAAGTTTCCACAGACAATGTTGGGTTTGTGCTCATTCCTGTATCCCCATATTCCACTGGGAAGTAAGTCTCCAGCAGGAGCTCAGTGTGACACAATGTGAGAAAGCAGAAATATGTTCACCGACTGCATGTGTAGAGTTAGGGTTAGGTAAGGACTTCTCAGCGCGGTGCCCCACAGCGCAGCAGCAGCCCCGCGCTTCTTTGTTCTCGTTTCGTTGATAACAGCGGCATTCGGCTGCGCTGCAGTCGCCGTTCTCCTCGAGATAACGCATTTTGAACGTCGCACAGAATTTACAAGTTGAGCGGAGCACGTTTGTTGAGTCGGGTATTTTCCCGCCAGTTAGGTTACAGTGACGCTCTACTGATGCTGGACACACATCGTGGGACTAACGTTCCGAGAGTGGAAACAGATGTTTCGCATTTTCATCAGCCCCTCAGGTAAGAAAAAACTCTGCATCTAATAGAGGAAATCTATAATTATGCTCATTATCAGATGCAGTTACCATATGCTGTGTCTCTAATGCAGTCTCGGTCACATAAAACTAACATGTGCCAGGTTGCCGAAGCGCAGCACGAGGAGAGGAGGGCCACAGGACGTCCAGCTGTCACAGCACACCGTGTCGGTGGACTGGCCTGCCGGTAATATGAGCGGAGGCCAGAAAGTGTCGTAGTCGTGGTGCAAAACGCCAAATGCTTTCACCCTGATTAAAGATCTGAGCTAAAACACAGCGATTTATGGAGCGCACGGTTACCATAACAGAATGCTTTCATGTGCACTCAACTTCTGATTGAAAACAGGAGCTGACGTATTGTATATCATGTGGCTGTTGGGAGGAAGGATTCAGCGTTATTTCTTCATAAAATGCACAAAAAACCACAAGGTCACTGGTACTGGTGAAGCAGTTTAACACCAAGGTTATTAAGTGAACCTTGGTAAAGTCACGCAAGTGTGTACCGATCAACAGTAAACTCTTTACCGGCTCGACCAATTCTGAGAGCTGAAAGAACCGTCTATTTTCAGCATATGAAGCACAACAATTATTCCCGTTACAAAACCAATTTTAAAACACCGTGCTCATCAGTGTCTCACAGAACGTTTTCCCAAACGGGCAATAAATGATGATCACGTGGACCCTAAGAACAGATCACTGACCGACACAGAAGAGTGAGGGCTTTGTACAGGAACCGTGATCCAAATGCAGAAAGTAACCCATCAGCTACAGCCACAAAAAAAGACACTGTTCAAAGTCATGGTTTGCTACATTACCACACCGTTAGTCAGTGGTTTTTAGGCTCTGGATTCTGTTGAAGCTCAAACAAGTAAGGTCTTCCAGGTGTTCTGGCTCCAATGTAGTAGAATGAGCTCCCTCTCTCCCTCAGAGCTGCTGAATCCCTTTGATACTCAGGAAGAATCTCTTTTTGACCCATTTCTCTCCTGACCTCCTGTCTGCTCCATAGACCTTCACAACATTATCTTTAAAAAAAATCTCCATTAATTCTATGTATAGCTATTTGTGTAATGTAGGTCTGCAAAAAGACGGGTATCGGACTTATTGACTGTACTTCAAGAATCCCGTGTCTGCAGCTCAGTCTCTCCATTAGTGAGATGCACTTTAATTTACTCTGATTTGTAGTGTGTGTCACTTTGGAGAAAAGCAATTGCTAAATGAATAAATATGCATGTAAATGTAAATGTGCCTCTGAAGATCTCTGTTTCCACCAGCACAGAAAGTTTCAGCGATGTTCCACTGTCTTCACTTACGCCATTCCTTACGCCCTCCTTTCTATGAAGTTTGGAAACACACTGTAAGAGCTCTCTATAGACTGCATTCCTGGCCAGATATTTTCTATTGCACAAGGATCTTTTTTCACTCACCGAGCAACAAAGGTTCAAGCCAACAAACACGCTTTACATGTACACACATTTTCTCGAAGCTCCCTGGAGATGACGCCTTTGTAAACTGCCAGTGATTATCAGCTGAGTGTTTCTTAATGACCTGCAAAGTGTGAGTTTTATCTGAGGGTTTGGAATCGCAGCTTGACAGTTTGAGTGGAGCAGAGCGAAGTTGCACAGTGTGTGGAGTGCGGCCGTGACCTCTGGGGGCTGGGAGCGCGGTACTCCCGACACGACCCCGGCCGAGACAGCGGTGTATACGCTTACTGAAAATAGACCCCCAAGGGATGTTACTTCAATGCTCATGACAGGTTACAGGATCACGTAACCTCTGCCTGGCTGCAAACACTTTCCGTTCTTTAATGGAATCGAGCACAGATGCTGTATTCTGGATGACTGTCATCAGTCAAATGATCAAGACCAGTAGCTGGTGAATCACGACCAGAGGTTTGGAATGGAGCCTCTGAGGACATGGAAGGTGCAATTATCCCTAAAAATACACTGCACGTAAACATGTGTTCGATTGCATATCTCAAATTAAGGAAGAATGTTGAATTCTGAGTTGATGGTCTTGAGATTAATGTTAATATCCCCAGTAAATGTAGCAGTAGAGCGACGCTGACAACGAAGAGGCAGCATTCATTACCTTGGTGCTTGCTGTCCTGATGCTATGAATTAAGAACTTTCCTTGTTGTGTATTTTATAATATGGTTTTATTATGCCTTGTCCATTGCGTTGATTTCACTTTCCTATCATTATTTTGTTTATCATTACTTTCACCATTTGCTTACTCTGTGTTGGCTTATGTGGTGCCCCATGTGAGACAGCAACTTGACTGTAAGACTGTGGTAAATAGACCCCTAGAGATATCAACTCAAAGTTCATAACAGATGGGCTGGAGAGCACTGCACTAATGGTGGAAAACATGGTTTAAGGCCGTTCCCAAACAGATCCAAACAAGGGTGTGGGGTCAGAAGACCTCTGCTTGGTTGCACACACTTCCTGTCTAGTTTATACCCCAACCGCATGTTCAGCCGTGCAAAAGCTAAACAGCGGTTCCCATAGCCGTTGGGTTGGAGATCTTACCCGGCTATCTTCCTGAGCCTCCCACTCCGGCGTGTAGGTGTGGACCTGGGTCCCAGGTGTGCAGTTGGCAAACTGGAAGAGGCTAGCAAACATGCGGTGGTTTTCTGGTGTGTCCGGGAAAATGGGGTCCTGGAAGTTTACGCCATGGGGGATGATGTTGTAGTTCTCATCCATCCTGAGGAAACATCACATTCCAGAGTGTCACTGACCAGACAGGTCATTTCATGATCCTTATTTTCTGCAGCTTGATTCTGCATTTGAAAAGGATGAGAAGAGGGGGTAATGACTTCATGCATATTTTAGTCTAATAAAAGCATGAATTCCTAACGTATTAAAAACTGCATAGTAATTAAGATCAGTAAGTGACATTCGGTGGAATTAACCAAAAAAATCCTGTAATGTAAAATAATGTATAAACATCTTGCAATTGCAAATACAAGGGGTACTCAAATTGTCAAATTTCATTTTAACGCACAGCTTTAAACAAATTTCCTGGTCATGCAACAGTATGTGGATGAGGTCGAAATTAAAAATAAGTCTGGGGGCTGTTCGGAAAGGACAATTATTTTTTGTAATGTGATTCACCTCTACATGGTTAAGCCTGCGCAGAATAGCTGTCCTGCCGTGAACCCCTTCATGATCCTGCCTGAACGTAGCAATGTGAACTTGCACAGGACATGTATAAGGCATCAGTCCATTATATACCATTTCATTTTAATCATCATCACTTCATCAGCACTTAGTCAAAATGACCATACATTGTTGACTGCATTTCTGATATGCATTGAAGTGTCATTATTCTAGTCATCCTTTACCACACAATGTCTCCTGCAAACGTTACACGCGATGGTTTGCCATTGGTTTTATCTGTGACCTTGTGACAGCGCCGCGTGTGATCCGGATAACGCATTGTGAAAGAATAAATTTTATTCCAACTCCAAATTCCACGCTTAGCTATCCTGTAAAGAGAACCTTCATTAACTCTATTCCTTTATTAACGACATAAAGCCTGTTTCTCGCCTCTTTGGTACCGAGAGCACCGAATCGCACAAGTCTGCCAACCGCCTCCAACAAAGAAGGCAACAATGGAATTTGCTTATCGAGCTTCTGGGGAGCTGAGTTGACATAAGAGGACAGGAGCCATGGTTACACTCGGAGAGAAGAGGAAGAGCACAGTCTCATGTGTCTCTCATTAAGTAGTGCTTCTTGTACCATTTCACCGGCTGTGGTGCCTGGCTCACCCCCCGATGGGCCGTGCGGCACGGTTGGGTCAGTGGGTGGCAACATGAAAGGGAAAGCTGGCTTAACTGAGAGCCCCTGATGTGGAAAGAAGAAGGACCGTGTCGCCCGGTCCTTAATCGAACCGTGCGCCGATGCAAAATGCTGTCATGACCGTCATCGGCAGAACATCCAGGAGAAGAAGTTTGGAACGAAGCCTCTCTGGACGCCGAAATTGTAACAGGGCTGAAAATACATGTAAACCTGCGTTCAGCTGTATGTTTTAAACAAATGAAGGAAGACGGCCGAATTCAAGACCGTGGGTCTTGGGGTGGAAAAGGTGACAATAGAGAGACAATGAGAAGAGGGAGAAGCAGCACTCGTCATCATTGCGCCATTTGTTGTAGTGGAAACGCAAACTTTCCGTAGAGTGTGTTTCATCATATTGATTTATTTGTACTTTTCCGCTGCGTATTTCCACTTTCTTATCGTCATTTTACTTATTTTATTTTCATTATTTGATATTGAGGGGTGCGGTGGCGCAGTGGGTTGGACCGCAGTCCTGCTCTCCGGTGGGTCTGGGGTTCAAGTCCCGCTTGGGGTGCCTTGCGACGGACTGGCGTCCCGTCCTGGGTGTGTCCCCTGCCCCTCTGGCCTTACGCCCTGTGTTACCGGGTTAGGCTCCGGTTCCCCATGACCCCGTATGGGATGAGCGGTTCTGAAAATGTGTGTGTGTGTGTGTGTGTGTGTATTTGATATTGACACTGTATTGGTTTGTACTGTATGTTGCCCCCGTGGAAGTGCTCCTTATTGGTAAGAAGGTATATTATTGGTGACATGTCATAAGGGTCCTCCCACATTTGTCATATTATTATTATTATTATTATTATTATTATTATTATTATTTATGCCTTCCACCCCTCCTGGGGCACAAGCCACCAACAAGGGCTCTCCAGGCGTCTCTGTCCTGTGTTTTCTTCTCTGTCGGGCTCCAGGTGTATCCCAGCATCCTGGTGTCGGCTTCAAGATCCCTTCGCCAGGTGTTGCGCGGTCGTCCCCCTTTTCCCTCATTTGTACCGTACATATTTAGGGCTGTGAACAGGGTATAGCGCTCAAGGCCATCACCTTGCAAGCCGAGGGGTCCTCATTCAAATCCCCCCCTCCTGCTGCAGTACTCTTGAGCAACGGACTTACCCTGAATGACAGAGTAAGGATACCAAGTTGGATAAAGGAGTAAATCACAGTAAGTAGCTAAGTATGCAACCCTAACACTAAATTCAGCTAAACATACTTTTATATTTATTAATTTAGCAGACAATTTTCCCCAAAGTGACGCACATCTCGGAGAAAAATACAAAGAGTGCATTACGCCGACAGAAGGAGGGATTTGGATGCAGACACAAGATTCCAGAGCGCAGTCAGCTTGTCCTCGGAAATCATTTCGTAGAGCAAAAATTCACAGAAGGTATAAATCTCTTCTTACCTTCTTAAATGGAGTAAATTCTAACATGGTTCTGACCTCAAAGTGGGAACCCATTTCCCCCCTTTTTCAGAAAAAAATACAAAAAGCAATGGATGGGTTCATTTGTTGGCTCCATTTATTTGCACGGTGAAGGAAACCAAATGTGAAAACGCACCCATGGGTTTCATTCAGCACGTTACCGAGGACCCGTGATTTCGGCTGCGCTGTTCACTACATCATGGCGATGCCTTCATGGCAGCGTCCCGCACAGAGCGAGGAACTCTCCGGGTCTTTCTACACCTGGATCTCATCCTTTCACTTGTTACAACTGTGTCAGCAGCACATGTGTGGTTTTCGCATCTTGACAACCTTCTGGCAACCCGTCCGCGTCTTTTTTCATCTCCCAAAAATGCGTCCCTCCCCCCGCTGCTGTCCTTCGACGCCGTTTCCACTATCAGTCACTCGACACGAGAGCTGTGTTTTCATACCCCAAAAAAAAGCACATCTGTCAGGCCCAACATGAGACGCAGCTGCATGCGTGTGATAGTCGAGGCCGATCGCAGTCGACGGCGGAGCTGGAATGTAAACAGGAGCAACGAGGGTAAGCGTGCTGGGAGCGAGGTGTGTAAACACAAAGCGGACCGTGAGGGTAACGCCATACTTGGTTCTGTTTGTACAGCTCGCCACTGAAAAGACACTGCGGGCGACATGCACGAAGTTCTCAGTTCTGACATCTTTGCTCGGACCGCCGATGGTACGAGGAGGTCCGGCCAGCGCGGCGAGACAGAGGGGAACCGGAGCTGAAACTCGAATGTGGGAAACACCCCGTGAGCGTCAGTTAGCGCGACAGTGGCTCGCGAGCAGCACCGCACACCATCTGTCCCGAAAGTGTCACCGAGCAAAATCCAACCGAAACTCTAATGGGATCCATCCGCCTCGGGGGGGGGTTGGGATGCTCCCGTGTCCCGACACGCATTGCCGTGAAACGACTACACGCCACCACATTCACACATCAGAAAGTCTGGTGTCTGCGCAGCAAACGTTTCCTTCCTTTCCCCCCCCCCCCAAAGTTTCCATGCACGGTGTGAACGTACATTCAGTTAATTTTGTTATAGAGCGCTCTTCTCACGCAGTGACATATTTTCCGAAAGGTCTCGGTGTGGACCGGAGCTCTGCATGTTAAGCATTTCAGTTTGAGCGCTGATGCATGACGAAGAAGTTTTTGTTCATGAGCCATACGTGAGCAACACGTCGGCATGTTTTTTGAAGCTGCATCAAAATCTGACACGAATGTAGTGAATATGTGGTAATTATGCAGACACAGTATAGCTCAGGTGTGGTCTTACAAATTTTTCTTGTTACTCTCGGTCAGTCAATCCATTGGTTCAATGGCACAGCATAATTTTTCATTTTTACGCGCGATCCCTACCCTGTTGTCGATTGACACCACCCCCCAGCACATCGCTACGGCACACAGGTGCCCAAAAGTCAGAGATCCTGGCTTTTTCGCTCTTTTTCCAAACACTGATGGCTTCCAGAATGTTCTGAAGGTTCTCAGACCCCCTGTCTGTCCCCTCAGCTTTCCCAGTTTCGGGACGGAACCAGTCACAGAACCGCCGCTCGTTTGATGAAAACCCAAGAGCTTCTCCAAAAAGCTCAAATGCCGATACAAGATGTTGTTTAGAGAAAAACATATTGCTTCACTCAGTATCTGCACGCCGCTTTTTGTTCCCGAGGATTTCGCTCAAACTAGGACCAGCTGCACGTTTGGCAGAGCAGGAATAGACGGAAAACAAGAAAGAGAACCGCGAGGAAGTGCAAACGCCTCCCTGCAGCCATCAGAACGGACAAGGATCGATGCCGGACTCTCCTTCGAACCCTGCCGGTCCAAGTCGACCTCTGGGGGCTGGGAGCGCGGTACAGACCTGAGGGTGAACTGCTGCTATGAATCGTCAGTTTGGGAGACACCTGTGTCCTGTAGACAGCACACCTGTTCACCTGCGGTTGTTGTTAAAGGCCAAGGTGCAGTCGACAGTGTCAGTCCAGAAAGTTGTGTCCTCCACTGGCGTCCTTGCTGTTGGAAGTGCTCCAGGGTCCAGCGTCACCGTGATTGAATCCATCCGCCTGGTTGCCGCTCGTCTTCTTCTTCATTTTCATCCGGCTTTTCCAAGCGTCACAGCCTTTTGGAGACAATCCGATCTTCTCATAACGCGTCCGAAATACGACGACCTCGGCCCCATCTTTTGTGCTTCCAATTTGGGATCTGACCTGATTTGATCCAATATCCATCGGTTTGTTCTCCTGGTCATCCATGACATCCTCCAGGCTAACCCTACTAACCAAAACACATATTCATTTCAAAATCTCGTGAGTCCATGAAACATCAGATCGTCATGGAAATATAATAGTGCTCCGCTAATTTGCTGGACAAGTTGTGTTTTCTTAGTATCTTGTTTGTCTTATGCAGCCTCACATTCATAAACTTATGCAAATGTTTATTTTGCGCAATAACCATAAATAATAAATAACAGATCATCTTTTCTGACTGCGGCTTGTGGAGAGGCTGATGCAGCGCTGTGCCAAAGCTGGGGATGGTGGCCACTTCTGGATGATACACTGGAGAATAACGCATAAGGAATAACATTCAGAACATGTGCTCATGACAGCCTAAGGGGGATTTCATCAACTCGACTCCCTCTTGCCGTCGCTGCAGGTGACGCCTCGCCGTGCAGCTCCTGGCGTCTCGCCCCGCAGGGTGATGCCGTGATTTCTGGGGTTACGCTAGACCTTCCCCTCCCAGGAGTGAGAAACAGCGGAGCTTGCGAGACGAAACGGGACAGCGATGATGAAGCGCTTTCTAAGTGTCCTCATGGAACTCGATGACATCGTCGCTCCATCCGTCCGCTCCTTCGGGCCACTTCTGGAGCGTCGTGCAGACAGGCTGTGGTGCTGGACAGCGCGTCCAGTCCAACGAGACGCTTTGCAGACGATCACGGTGCAGATATGTGCTCAGCCTTTCGCTGTACAGACTCCCGCTGACGGACTGCAATACGGATATTATTGTTCTTGGCGCCGCCACCGGGACGCCATCTGGAACACTATGGGGGATCGAGCACATTTATGAAAGGGAGTGAGTCACAAAGACCCGTGAATGACACCATTTTCAGTCCACCTCCTTTGTCCATTTGGCTACCCGCTCTCCCTCTAGGAAACCTGCATTTATGTGACCTTGCACACATGGCAGGTCAGCAGGGGGCGCAGTGGTTAGAGCTGTTTTACATTTACATTTTACATTTATTCATTTGGCAGACGCTTTTCTCCAAAGTGGCATACATCTCACAGAAATATCATATCATATTTCATTTATAGTTTTCTTGCAGTCTAAAGACCTGGGCGTGATTCCCTGCTTCCCGTGCCGTACCCTTGAGTAAGATACTTACCTTGAATTGCTGCAGTAAACACTGATCAGCTGTATAAATTCATGAATCATTGGAAGTAACTTAGTTGCAAACCTCGTGCTGTAAATCATTTTGGAGAAAAACCACAGTTACATAGATGCATACAGTTTAAAGCAAAGTCATTGGTGGAATGGACTTTTCTGCATTGCTCTTGGACACGTTGCTTTGGCGAAAAGTGTCTGCTAAGGAATAAATGTAAATGTAATTGACTTTGGGATTAATAAAGTTCTCATCTATCTATCTATTTATCTATCTATCATGGGGACTATAGGGATGTTGCTGAACTTGCACATCTTTACAGGGGTAGAGAGGTGTAAACCTGTCCAATAAAGTCTTCAGTTACAGAGGAAATGGACATGTCACAGCTTGGAGATTCTTCATATTTTACTGCGAAGTCACACCTCCTCACATGTTACACACTGCCGGGGGCCAGTCTGGACAGACACATGCAGTCCATCTCTCTGCAACCTGCTGTAATGTAATCTATGGAGCGGGTCCAGCGACGAAGGCCTGCGGGACTGTGTTCCCACTGCTACTAGCGCCTACCTCAGTAGCCTGTCGACTGACCGCTGGCTGTCACCACGGACCTGAGTCCAACTGTAAACCACTTTCAGAGCCAGAGCGAAACCGAAGTTCACATCTGAATGGTACAAACCGAAGACCACTTGGGGAACCTGGGGGCACGGAATGGCAAGAATGACAAGAATAGATTTGTGTAAGACAAACACTCGTCTTTAACTTTCATACATCTAATATATCAAGTTCAACACTCTGGTTACGGCCCACGTGACCATCAGTGGATCTGCTCTCGACACCTTCTGGATCTGATCGCTCCCTACACAACTTGGCGGTCCCGCTCCAAAGAGGTCCAAAATCAAAGGCTGAAGGTTCTCAGTTTGGGTTCCAATGCGGTGGAATGAGGCCCCTCTGTCCCTCGGAGCTGCTGAGTCCCTGCAAGAACTGAAGTAAGGTCTTGAGAAAATGCACTTCTGTTTTCTCCGAGCTGTACGTCACTTTGGAGAGAAGCGTCTGCTAAATGAACACGTGCAAATATGTATGAAACTGCTTTCAAAAGCAATTCAGAGGAGGCATCTTGGCTGCAGGTTGTGTCTTGGTCTGAGCTGTCACCTTCCAATTCGATGGCGCTGCTGCTTCATCTGCAAACTTCCCGTTCTAAACAGCGGTGATGCACAGAGGGACGTTGCACCACGGCGTTCAGGTGCTGAGAAGAAGAATGATTCGTGGCACAAAAGTGAGCAGTTTGCCTTCTGGGATCGGCCTGTATGTAAACACATCATAGGTGCATTGTTGCATTGGACCTTGGAGAGATGATCAGTCTGCCAAAGTAGCCTCCTGGGGGTGGGGAGGGCATTCTGGTTGCCATGAAACAAAAGAACTGAGCACCGTGGCAACAAGAATCCCCAAACCGTTGAGTGCTGCCCACCTGCTACCCCCCATCACATGTGTGCGTGTGTGCACACGCCTCCCTCTGACTGTGTAAGTTCACACAGCTGTACCGGGTTACACTCCTCAGAAAGTCACACTACCCACGATCCACCAGGCTCAGTTCAAAACACACTTATCAGTCATGCAATTCCCCAGATACTGTCAACGGAAGGGGGTCGAATCCCTGATGCAAAACTCTTCTCTCCTCCACATTTTCCCTCAAAGGTCAAGTGGAACATTGAGAGAAGATCACCGTAAGCATGACTGGACTCCCAAGGCCTCCAGAGCAAGAAGCAGTAGCAGGTAGTTTAGTGGTAAGTGCTGCTGCTTTTTGATCTGAAGAATCCAGGTTCAATTCCCCCCACCCTGCTGTAGTACCCATGAACAAGGTACCTATTCTGGACACCACACACACACACCATCTGAAACCACTTGTCCCGTACAGGGTCACGGGGAGCCAGAGCCTAACCTGGCAACAGAGGGCGAAAGGCCGGAGGGGGAGGGGACACACCCAGGACAGGATGCCAGTCTGTCGCAAGGCACCCCAAGCAGGACTCGAACCTTAGATCCACCAGAAAGGAGGACCCACTGCGCCACCACACCCCACTCTATTCTGAACAGGTATAGTAAAAAGTATCCAGCTGTATAAATGGCTAAAGTATTGCAATGTGCTGTGGAGAACAGAACTGCTAGATAAAAAATAAATATATGTACAGTATATAAAGAGGTAGGACAGGAAATCCAAACCGTTAGAGCAGAGGGCACGTTAGTAAGTTCACATCCTGCTCTCGGGTCCTGTTGTTCTGCGGCTACTTATTTTTGAGCAAGTCTGGCCATGAGACACTTGAACCCTTGAGACTCGTCTTGGACCTGCAGAGGAATCGGGTTTCACTTGAAATGTTGTGGAAAAAGAAGAACATTTGTCTTCTATTTAGTTTTCTGTAAAAGGGAGTTTCTTATGTTTCATGGATGTTTTATAAACAGATCGTTACATCAGTGATGAACAGTATTTGCAGTACAGTGCTCTCTCTCTCTGTGTGTGTGTGTGTGTGTGTGTGTATTTTCTGCTCTGGACACAGTGACTGTACCCTCAATGTATTTGCCTGCTTAAAATCATATAAGATGTTAAGGAAAAATAACTGTGGTGTTTATTTTGAAACGTTCACGACTTTTTGAGCGCGAGACCGGCAAAAGGGCGCGAGGCGCGAGTCGGTGCGCATTGATTGAGGCGGTTCCCGTTATTCCCGGTGGGGGAAAAGTTCGCTGCGCGTCCTGCGCTGAGACGCACTTTTCGGTCTCTATATCATCATCATGTGGGCTGCGGAGCGCAGACCGGCGTGTACTCTGTTGTACTCTACTTTACTCTACTATACTCTACTGTTGTGTACTCTGCTTTACTCAGCTGCACTGTACTATACTGTGCTCTACCGTAGTGTACTCTAGTGCAGCGCACTGTACTCTACTGTACTCCACTGCACTGTGGTAAAGTGCAGAAAACGAGTGAGAGAGTGTGATGCGACCCCACATGGACACTGACTCTTCCTCTGGAGGCGACTTGATGCACAAAGCGCGACAAAGACGAATGGAAGTGATTAAAAATAAATGAAAGCCACTAATTCCTGCGAGCTTCTCTAGGTCACTTAGTTTCCCGGGGGGGGGGGGGGGGGGGGGGGGGGTCAAGTCATTTACCCTGAATTGACAGAGTAACAGCCTGCGGTAATTGGTAAACGACAGTAAAGTTAAAGTGGCCTTAAAATCAACAAAAACAACAATAAGGATAACGATGATGATGATGACAATGACAAATTATGATGGCAATGATAACAATGATGATAATGATAATAATAATCATCGGTGGCACAGTGAGTAGCGCTGCTGTCTCACAGCGCCTGGGTGGTGCGAAAGGACGTGGGCTCGATCCCACCCCGCTCAGTCTGTGTGGAGTTTGCATGTTCTCCCCCTGTCTGCGTGGGTTTCCTCTGGCCGCTCTGGTTTCCTCCCACACTCCAAAGACATGCTGTTTAAATTCCCCCATAGTGTGTGAGTGACAGACAGACAGAGAGAGAGAGAGAGAGAGAGAGAGTGTGTGTGTGTGTTCCACTGATGTATGGATGAGTGACCCAGTGCAAGTAATGTATCTAGAAGTGTAAGTCACCACGGTGAATAAGGTGTGTGGGCTCATAACACTAGAGTTCAGTGGAAGTCGCTTTGGAAAAAAGTGTCTGATGAATGTAATAATGATGATGATGTGATGATGATGATAACGACAGGAGCAAGGGGGTGTCCCACCTCAAGAAGAAGTAGTAGCTGTTGTTCTCCACCACGCTGTACGAGTAACACGGAAAGTATCCCAGTCCGGACACGTTGAACCGGGAGCCCGCGGGCACCTCCAGCATGCTGCCCCACGCCTGGTCGCACAGCAGCTCGATCTCGGCCGAGAAGAAGAGCCCCGCGTCGTCCTGCCACGGCAGGTAGTTGTAGGCGCCGTGCGCGTCCTTGTGCAGCGCGAGCACGCGCGCGAACACGATGATCTCGGCGAGCTCGGCTCGGCACGCTTCCGTCTGGGGTCTCCAGTCGTGGGGCAGCTGGCACCCCCCGGAGCCCCCCAGGCACGAGGCGAGCGCCAGCAGCAGCAGCGGCAGCAGCGGCAGCAGGGCGAGCGGTGCGCGCATGGCGAGCGGGCTGTGCGCGCGCCTCGGGCTCGGGACGACGGGGCAAAGAGTGCGCGCGCGCGCGACGCAGCCGGAGCTCGGGTTTCGGGGCTCCGCTTTGGTTGGCTGGCAGAGGGTGCGCGCGCCTCCCGCGACCCCCCCGCATCGCGCCTTCGCGTCGGAGTGTGTGTCAAGACAAGTGTGTGTGCTGTCGGTGCGGCCGCGTCCGTCTCGGTGTGTGTGTGTGTGTGTGTATCAGCGTGCCGGTGTCAGTCTCGTGTGTTAAGTGTGTGTGTGAGAGTTTGAGTGTTACTGTACCTGTGTGTCACTGTCATTATGTTAGGCCACCTGTCCCCCCCCCCCGGCCCACACACAGATGCACACAGAAAAACAGCCAACCCGCTTTATAGCTTTTACCATGCTGGAGCACTGTGGTGGCACTGCAGAAATTTACCATGGTGAGTCTGCTGAATTACAGGGTGTGGCAGGGGACTGAGAGCCCCCACCATCAATTTACTCCATACAGGCCACACCTTTTACCCCGGTGCAGTTACAGCCTTCAGTGGCACCAAACACCCAGTAATTATCAGTTTTTTTTAACCTTCCTCTCTTTACCACATTCATCCTGATCCCTTTTGCTGCATATTTTTACTGAAGCAACTCAGGAAATATTCGCCAGTCAAGGGTTTGGTATCTGGGCCTCGAACCAGCAACGTTTCTCTCTTGTCTCTCGTCTCGTGTCTAGTCTTTAATCGGAGGCTGTGGACGGGAGTCCGAGTCCATTGTTATATTGACATTTATTTATTTATGTATCTCACATTTATGCATCTGACTGTGGGTTCGATCCCTGATCAGTCTCTACATGGACACATTAGTTATGTGTCAAGGTGTTGCCTAGGAGACCGTTTTCTGTGCTTTTCCAAGGCAGCAGAGAGATATTTTTCATGTCAGCTTTTTGAACTGCAATATTTTTTTCATCATAGCTGCTTGATTTGTGTGGTGAGAGAAATTCTGCAGAGCAGAGCAGGTAAAAATTCGGTTATACTGTACGTCACATAATTCACTGACTCATGTTCATGGTGTTTAATGGACACGACATGTTCATTTCCATGCCTTTTTCATGATGACTTTGCGCTGGAAGTGGGCAATTCATCCTGTCTGTCCGAATGCGGACCCTCGGACCGGGGGTCTCTCGGGCCCTTTGATCGCCGAACAAGTCTCCTTTCAGGAAAAATGAGTTTCCTCGCGTTCAGGCAAGAACGCAGCTCACACTGTCATGTACATTTCCATTTATGGACATGAGGGGATTAAAATAATGTGTTCAAATGTGTTTTCAATTAGCGGCAGCCTGGTGCGTCAACATCACTGGAGCATCTCTTCCGCGAGTTGTAGTCCAACTCCGTCTTTGGGCACGAACCCTTCGTACCTTGCGTACCGTACGAGCACAGGTCTGGCTTTCAGAGGGCACCAGATGAGCTATCACAGTTTTCGACAGAGATGATTAAAAAAGTTGTAGGAACATTTCAAAGCAAACGTACCGTATGCATGGCTCTCATTATTCGGGGTTCGTGTATGAGCACTGTCGGCCCCTGGTGGCCACATTGTGTAACTGCACCGTCTGCTCTACACAAGATCGGTCGTTCGGCTGATTCCAGAAAGGTGTCGCACTGAGAGTTCAGTCAAATTCATCATCACGGCCTGATTATGACTCATTTTTGCTGAGGTCGTCTGAGTTACTGAAATGTCAGTCAGCGAGAGACAGGCTCGTAGTGAAGCGGTGGCCCGGTGACACAGCGAGTATCGCTGCTGAGTGTCTCACAGCAGGTGTGAGGTGGTGTGAGGTCTAACAGGTGGTGTGAGAGGATGTGGGTTCGGTCTCCACTCAGTCTGTGTGGAGTCTGCATGTTCTCCCTGTGTCCGTGTAGGTTTCCTCCCACATTCCAAAGACAGGCTGTTCAGGTTCCCCATAGTGTATGAGTGACAGAGGGAGTGTGATGTATGGATTCCACTTCCACTGATGTATGGATGAGTGACCCAGTGCAAGTAGTGCATCTAGCAGTGTAAGTCACCATGGTGAATAATGTGTGTGGGCTGATAACACTACATAGATTTTGTTGGAAGTTGCTTTGGAGAAAAACACCTGTAAAACAAATAAATGTTAGTGGTTAGAGCCAGTACCTTTGGACCCAAAGGTCACAGGTTTAAATCCCAGCTGCAGTATCCTTGAGCAAGGTACTTACCCTAAACTGCTCCCCTAAAACATTATACAACTGTATAAAGAGGTAAGTAACTGTAAATAGCTTAACATTGTAAGTCACTTTGGAGAAAATTGTCAGCTACAAATATTGCTGTTTGTGATGCTACCTTTCAAACAAAGGATCTTAGATCCAGTCCCACCTTTCACTACAGTACACTTGATTAAGATAATTACCCTGAACTGATACAGTAAAGACTACACAGCTGTAGAAATGGTGAATAATAGTAAGGTGATTATAAGAACTTTATCTTGTAAGTTGTTTTGGAGAGAAGTACCTGGCATATGAATAAATAGTCATTTAAAGGGTGCTATTTTGCTTTTGACACCAAAACAGTAGCTCTGCTGGATATTTTATAGATATGATATATAAAATATTATACATGGAGCCCCCTGTACAGACATAAAAGTCCAGTAAAAAAAGCACTGAACAGCCCATTCCTCTTAAAGCCTCACATTACCCCCAGTTTGTGTTCTGTGTTTGTTTTTTATCCCTCTGACCGTACTCTACCCATGTGTCCTGACTTTGGCACCTTGGCACTCGTCCTTCTTTTCTTTCCACAGCACTCACTCCATGTCCCAGGTCGCTCAGGCGTGCCGTCTCTCACGGTGTGGCTAACAGTCTTCCTTTACCCCATACTTCTCACTCTGGCATCACCTAGCAACATCTTGCAAGGGTCTCCAGGGAACCGGGGCAGAACACAGGGTCCGGTGTCTGAGCCACGACCCCCTGCACATATCGCGTGCAACGGACCCTCTAGTTTACATCCTTTTTGGCCAGATGGGAAATAGCAGCTCTTTTATTAACTCCGGCTACCAAATATCCCCCCTTTTAATAAGACCATAGTAAATAATGCCACATACTTAACTGAAATGTTAAATGGTAAAAAAAAGGATAACAAAATGAATATTCATGTGAGTTTTGGGAGACAGCTTTTGGAACTGCTACACGGGGCCTTTATTCTTCGCTGCAGGAGCCGCGCTGCGTTGAAAGCTTCGACCAGCAGGTGGCAGCAAAAGCAGAGTTTAGTTTTACTGTTTATTGTCCTTCAGCATATGGGGGTGTGGTGGCGCGGTGGGTTGGACCACAGTCCTGCTTTCCGGTGGGTCTGGGGTTCGAGTCCCGCTTGGGGTGCCTTGCGACGGACTGGCGTCCCGTCCTGGGTGTGTGTCCCCTCCCCCTCCGGCCTTACGCCCTGTGTTGCCGGGTAGGCTCCGGTTCCCCGTGACCCCGTATGGGACAAGCGGTTCTGAAAATGTGCGTGTGTCCTTCAGCACAGTGTTTTGTCCCAGTATCTGGCTCTCAAATCACTTGATTGGAAGATTTAAGGTCCTCTCAGACACAATACGCACCGTTCATTAAAGTTATATTTTATATTTTAAGAAAGTGACTAATGGACAATTTCTTCAAAACATCCTCTCAAATAGGTGAGATGATTACGTGGTAATTTCCTAAGAAAAGAATAGCAGCAGGTGGTTTGAGTGAATCCCTGTAAACGAACTGGTGGCAGAATATTTACCCTTTTTCACTCAGTGTTCACTCATGCTTGATAAGAAAAAAAACCCTCATTCACGGTGCGCCTCACGACACTGGCTGTGTAGCTGTTTTTCACTCCCCATTCAGCTCCAAACCTACGAGGTGACATGTGATCATTCTGCCCTAATTCCTTTAAAGGGCATGACAATCTTTTAAAACAGAGCACTAAACAGTTCAAATGGGCTTTTAAATATCTGAATTTAGTGCAAAATTTAAACCAAAAATCTTTAAAACGACATCTTTGTGTATTAACTACGTTGCAGCTTTTACAATAGCAGTGATATGTGAAAAAAAAATATTTCAGGAGACATCCCGTGGACCCAGACAAAATAAAAATAAGCACAAACATTATGCACTGTGTACTTACTATATTTTATTCAGCAATAAACAGAGATTACACATTAATGTTTGCTGTATTCTCTAATGTTAGAACATGATATGGCACCTACAGTTTGCTAGGGTTAGCATGTTGACATGGCAACAAACGAACACTGCTGCTTATTTCTGAGATCATTAATATATCAGTAATATACTGGGAAGCCAAGAGGAAATAAGAGGTAATCAGATGAGATTTTCAGTAAGTGGTGGCGACTGAGATTTTCCTCTATACTTCAACAGCAGAGTGTGTGTGTATGACCTCTGAGGTCCTGACGGTGTGTGTTCTTTAACAACACGGTTCTGTTGAGGGGACACATTGTATGACAGATACAGTACATCCACTGAGCACCATTTTCATAAAGCACCAAAAGCTACACAAGGAGACATGGGTGTTGACCTAAGCAGTCCTTCAGCGTCTATTGATATAGACATAAAATGTAGCGCATGAACGTGAGTGTTTTTTTTCTGAGAAGCTACACACTCAGAGAGAAATCATCAGCAGCCTCGGTACCGAACACGCTGCGGAAGAGCCGTGAGCTCAGTATTGAACAACAGGAGACATTTAACATGTTCGCATCCTGAATCGCAAGCGTCCGACAGAAGCGTCTGCAGAGCTGCAGGAAACGAGCTGCGCTTATTTAGATTCCCGCAGTTTGGATTAGTGTTAGTTGTCACCCTGCGTCGATCATTTTCCTCCATTAATATGTTACATACAGGTACAGGTGGAATTCCTGGCCTTGCGCTTGGCAGGCGGCAGGACTCGCTTGAAGGGCTGATCCTCTTGCCGCAGTGTGTGTGTGTGTGTGCGCGCGTGTGTGTGTGTGTGTGTGTGCGCGTGCCTCGGCGATGTCAGGTGCCTGAGGCTACATGCCGGAGCCGTCCTCCATAGCAGCCTCGCTGTCCGGACCCTGGAACGGGACGGGGGAAACCGTAATACCAGGCGCTGCAGGTGCACCCTCAACCAGGTAAAATCGATACTCCGGGTACATGAGGTACACGTTCAGTGGGTACAGTGGGTGCGACAGATACATTGGTAGCAGGTACATCAGGTAAACATACAACACATACAGTGGGTGCACATGGGAGCTGGGTGGTTCAGGTGGACAATAACCAGGTACAATACTTCCAGGTTAAAGGAAAAAATTTACCCATGGAATTTCTTATAAAAATAATAAGAATAATTTATTATTTCAAGATTTGATATACCGTACATAATATTTATCTCTATTATTGATTATGCAGTAGATATATTATGGATAACGACATCAGTCTGGCTGCTTACCGAATTTTGTTCCGATTTAGACCCACCGTTCAGGTGAGTCGGACTCTCCTCCTGCAAATAAAGAGATGATAAAAATCTATCTGCCATCAGAAAATAAATTTATTTTCCAGAACAGAAGAGCATTGAAACAGTAAACTGCTTTGAGAAGTGCAATATACAATATATACAATCCTATAGTGCACTAATAATCGAATAAATAATAACATTATTAACATTAAAATACATTAGAAAATAAGTTCTATTTAAAGCTAATAGTGTAGAAAAGTAAGATGGCGGAACTGATTTCTAGCACCTGGTGAAGCGCATTTGTTTTTAGATACTGACAAAGTTATTAAAAGGCTAGAAGGTTACAGTTACAAATCCCTGGCGGCACGGCATCATTCCTCAGGGCGAGCGTGACTCACGTAGTCGGAGTTGACCTCCAGCATCTCTTCGGTCTCGCTGTCCTCCACGCTGCAGCCTCCCGGAAGGCACCGCGCAGAGCGCCGCTCCCTCGCGCGGCTCAAGAAGTCGACGGCAGACGACCTGCGCAGCAGCGCTGAAAAAGCCCCGGTGCCAGTGAGCAGGTTCCCTCGCACAGATCCCACCGCACAGAGTCACTCCCGGCGACCGCAGGGGGCCCACGGGTGTCGAGAGGCACGGGGACGAGGCCTCCGAAGGAGCTCCTGCTTCCAGGCTCCAAATACTACGGCCATGGCGGCGAACCCTTCGTCGGGGGTCTCCGCGGGCCCCCCGGCAGAGGGAGCGGCCCCGCGGCTCCGATACCGCGGTAAGCAGGGGTCACTTACCGGTCTCCACGCAGACGTAGTTGACGAGCACCACGGCGAGCAGGGGAAAGGCGCCGTCGGACAGCAGCCGCATCTTGTCTGTCGCGCCTTGAGTGCCGAGCCCCCCGCAGCCCCCGCGGCTTTGTAGAGCACCTGGAGAGAAGCCACGCCCCCCAGACCTCACCTCCCGCCAGGTGCGCGAGAGCGTCGGCCCTCGAGTGGAGCCGAGCCAGACGCAAGATCCGTTTACAGGAACAACGGGGCCGTGCTGGATCGCATGTGCGCGCCGCTGCGCCGCTGCCGTCCAAATGACGCGTTCAGGAGCAACAGCGAGCTTCTCGACGCGGTTTGGAGCGACGAACGAAACGCACGCCTGCTGCTCACTCACGTTCGATGGCTGAACGCACAGATGACCAAACTTAGTGCAGAGGTGCCATAAACTCTCAAGAGCAGGGGGCGCGAGCCGGTGTAACGGGTACAGTCAATTCCTTGCAAAGGATCTGGGTCCGAGTCCTCAGCCCTCCCGTAATACCCTTGGTCGAGGGACTTACCACCACCTGATACAGTAGCAGTTCCGCGCTGTATAAGCAGGTAAATAACTGCTTCGTATACAAATGTTACTGAGTAAGTTGTTGAAGAGAAACTGAACAAAATACATTACTGCAGGGAATCATTACTAATCGATTACATTATTTACCATTGTGTTATACCTTGTGATGGACTGGAATCCTGTCCTGGGTGAACCCACATCTGTCTTGCAGCCAGTGATTCCGGGATAGGCTCAGGACCACCGCGACCCTTCAAGCGATTACTTTAAATGAATGGTTGGTGGATAATTATATTATCTGCTGATGAGGTATAACTGTAAGAGTGTAAATGGAACTGCTGTACAGGCCGTCTGCACGGTCGGTGCCCGGCTGCAGGCCCTAAAGGGGTGCCTCGAACCCCGCACCGTTTCGATCGATCGCTCGACTTCGACTCGCCGAGGCCCGGCCCAAGCAATCCGGCTCTCGTGAAGCGGAGCGCGACAAATGGCGAAGTGAAGATTCCTTCGGATTACGCGGACGGGGAAAAGATTGGATGTTGGTGAGACAAAGGGGCCTGTGATGGGGCGCGTTCGCCTACCGCCTCAGGCGTGCGCCCAGGCTGGGGGCCCCGGGGGAGCTGGAGTGGCTCCGAATTATTGGAAATGTTACACCGACGGGTCGTCGACGTGAAACGGACAAATTTTGGCGTTACAACCGACTCCGCGTTTTATTAACGTAAGAAGATGAAGAGCTCGGGCTGATTGTTCTCACACATCCGGTACAAAATGTATTTTACCGCGGTGTCCACAGAAGTTCCCTCCGCTTGAGCTTGACTCAAGCGTTTAACCTTTACACAAGGGCACGTTTGACCGGCATCAGAATTCTAATGACTTCGGAAGATTTGCTCACGTTTTTGACATTTATCTGACAGTTTTCTCCAACATAACTTACAATGTTAAGTTACTTAGAGTTATTTACCCATTTATACAGCTGAGTACTTTTACTGAAGCCGTTTTAGGGTAAGTACCATGACCAAGGGTCCTACGGCTGGAGGTGAGACTCAAACCCATGATCTTTAGGTCCAAAGGAGCAGCTCTAGCCATTGCACTACCAGGTGTCCCCCTTTAAAAAGTTTTTGTAACTTTTGAAGCTGTGGTCAGGTAACGGGTGGTCCTCGACTTCCAACGTAGACGGTTTACGAGCAGCCGGATTTACGACGCCACCCCGTCGACCTTATTGTATTTTGTTCGAGTCCCGGCGTCTGGTCGTGACTGATGGCGCTGCCACAAAGCGCCGCTTTCCTTATTCCATCGGTCAGCGTGTCTCACTGATCGCATTGTTTTTGGTGACGTTTTATTTACAGAATGTTTCCTTTACGATTCCGTTCAACTTACTTTGCGTTACAAGGTCTGGTAAGTGGCATCATTAAAAATTTGTATTTTGGTGGTGTGAAAAAGGAAAAGCAAAATGGAACATATAGTGCAGCATGAAAATATAATACTATACTGCATATATCTGCATATATCTTCTTCTTCTTCTTCTTCTTCTTCTTCTTATTATTATTATTATTATTATTATTATTTTGTATTATTAAAATATAGCAGAGTTCTGTTACAGAACATAGCATTCACACATACACACAGGCATTAAATAAAACAGTATAAGGGGACTTATGGGACTTACGACACAGTCGACTTATGAGCTTGTGGGAACGGACCCCCACCGCTGGGGCTGGAGGACCACCTGTATTTGCGTTTTCCTGCTGTAATGATTCCATTCCATTTATATGATTCCATTCCTGTGTTTGTCGTCACCCAACTCTGATGTGTTTAGCTGTTTAATAAGGAAAATAAAGGACAGCGTATCAATCATGGATGAGGTTGCTGTCCGGGACACGGGGGGGGGGGGGGGGTCCTGACTTCCCCACTTTTTCATTTCTTTATTTATCAGACACTTTTCTCCAAAGCAACTTCCAATGAACTCTATGTAGTGTTACTATCAGCCCACACACCTTTTTCACCATGGTGACTTACACTGCTAGATACACTACTTACACTGGGTCACTCATCCATACACCTGTGTAACACACACACACACTATGAGGGAACCTGACCAGCATGTCTTTGGAGTGTGGGAGGAAACCAGAGCACCCAGAGAAAGCCCACACAGACACAGGGAGAACATGCAAACTCCACACGGACTGAGCGGGGCTTGAACCCACGTCCTCTCGCACCACCCAGGCGCCGTGCCACCGTGCCGCCCGGGTCTTTTCGAGACCTCGGGTGGATTTTTTTCCGAGGCGCCGGTGACCCGCTGGACTCCGCACTGTTTGATGCTTCGTGACATCGTGCAGGAAATGTCTCGGGTCTGTCGGGTCCTGGACTTTTGGCCCAGGACGAGACTCTCGAAATGCCCCGGTAGCCCTGGGCGCTTAACCTGATCTCCTGCCGCGAGCTCAGCGGTGCGCGCAGACGGAACGCAATTTTGAGTTGGAGGGAAAGCGATGAGTTAGGCCTGGAAGAGCAGGCTGCCAAACGCCCTCGGAGGAATTAAAGCACATAAATAAGATTTTCATTTAGGCGCTGTGAAAAATAGGCCCCAACAAAACAACGCAGCGAGATTCTTGACAAGTGCAATTAGTCCTTTATTTATTATCCTTTATTTATCTTATGCATAGCGATACATCGTCATAGTGAGCGCTGCCATTTACAACAATGTGTGGTATTAATTACAATCATTGTGCCGCGGAATAAGGGCCTCGTGCTTTTCATCCACTGAGACAAACTGTCGTGAGATAAAAAACACGCTCACCTGCATACAGGTATAAACATATGGATGTTGATAAACGTGGTATTCAGTGGCTTGCAGAGTAGGTAAAGGCAAATTTTACATGGTTTAAACAACTACAAACAACGAAATACTAGAGGAACTCTGAGAAAGAAGACAGAAAAGCGTATAAATTATGAATACTGTACCCACATTAGAATTGCTTTTATATTAAAATATATAAATGCTCTCAATTTTAAATATTTTCTGAAATAAATGATTTTAGTTTCTAAAGTGCTGCGAAAGATGACCTTTCTCAATTGAATTTGCTTGTAGGGTAAGAAAACGACTGCATTGCACCTACAGAACACCATTTAGCTCAAAGTTACGTTTTCCTTTAAATGTGCTTTTCTTACGTGGGAATACCTCACTTTTACACACACACACACAGTCTGTAGTCTCTTGTCTTTTGCTCGCTCTGTTACACAGATGTACAGCTACAGTAAATCACTACTTCACATGTGACACAAGCTACACACGTGATGTTTGGGATTGATTATATTGATATATTGACTGATTATATTGATTGTATACTCAGCCGATAGAGTTAAAAATGAATGATCGGCAAACGCTGACTGCAGGGTCTCTGCGAGAGCGGTCAGCGGGGGTCCCCTTGCACAGAGCTCTGTGGAAGGCACTAGAAGGATCCTGGCATCGCACCCAGGGAACTGTCTTGAACCAAGTTCATACTGATTTCCCAACTACTTTGCTGCAGTTTTAAGAAAACATTTTATGTACTTTTGTCTGTTATGCAATATTGCATGAAGGTCACTTTTTTTTGCTTATGGAGAAGTAGAATACTGTAATTTCTCTAATTAAGCTTAACATCTATAACAAACTGTACATTATACTCAGGGGTTCTGCCAAATATTTACTACATTTTTCTTTGAAGCAGCTTACACTGGTTTACCCATTTCTACAGCTGGGTATTTTTTACACTTTCAGCTCAGGGTAAGTACTTTGACCAAGGGAATTAGAGCAATATCTGGGATTTTCAGATCCAAACAAAGCAGCACTAACGGCTATGTTACCTGCTCTTCTATATATATATATATATATATATATATATATATATATTCATACATAGAGTGGTGACTACATACAGATATGTAACATTTATATGACTGAAGACACAGAGGGAAGAATAATGTCTATAAACGTTAATGCAAAGGAAAACACATTTTTTAAGACTCAATGAGTCATGTTCATATAAAAAACATGGCAAAGCTCTAGAAATGACTGTCAGACCATCACGCAGTTACTCTTATAACTTAATCGTCTTCATCAGCGATGCTGGTGTCTTCGGCTTTGTTCGCACTTGGTCGTCCGTCAAAACGGTTCATCTTTACTAGAATTTTCACATTTAAACTCACTCTAAGCTGAAATTGATCGCAACAAAACGGTATTACTCATGGCTGTTCTTAACCTATAGACCCTGATTGTACTTCCACCTTGGGCTACACTTACACTGCCTGCTAAATACATCAACATTGATCATTTTGCTATTTCACTCTGGTTATTCAATCAGCTGCTCCCCATTTTACTGCTGCCATTTAAGGTAAGTGCCATGTTCAAGGGTACTATAGCTCGAGGCGAGAATCAAACCTGCAGCCTTTGGGGGTGAAGGTGGTGGTTCGAACCCCTACTCTACCAGTTGTCCCCAGGCACCTACTGATGCTCTAGTGTCACTATGTTTGGTGTCATTAACTAGGTGGCACTGAATTTCTTCAAGAAATGGACATTGATCGTTCCTCCCTCTTCGTCTTTCGTTGACCTTCATCACAGCTCCTGCAGCAGGACTGGGACTTGAACCAGGGCCTGTTGAGGGTAACGCAGGAGTTCTCCAACTACTACGCTGCCTGCTGGCTTATTGTCTATAAGCAGTGTGTGTGTGAGAGCCTGTGCTATAAAAGTGCATTTTAATACCTTTTTGCTTTTGAACAAAGAGCCACATGTGTTGTGGTCTTCACTGCTGTAGCCCTTCACGCTAACGTCACGAACCGTAATCATAAGGCATGATACCATTCGGACCGGGAACGTCGAACACCGGAGCGTTGAGCGATTATTGGATGTTCCGAGGAACGGGATACACATGGACGCTGTGACTGTTGCACGTTGTCTGAGTTTGGCATTTTTTGGCATGTGAGGATTAAAAGATGGGGTCAAGTGCTGATCCATGTAATACTGTCTGACGGCACAAGCACACGTGTGTTTCTAGTCCCTCCCACACACACACACACACACACACACACACACACACACACACCTCGGCACGCTTTGACCCACAGATCAGAATCGCACGTCGCGGTTCTCTTTCGGACTCCAGCGGAAACACGCATTCTGTGCCCTCGGGTCGGACCGCTTCTCCTCCATCTCCTTGCGACGTCCCTCATTTCTCCCAACACTTGATCTGACAGCCAGGGGGTGTTTTGGTGGCGCCACAGAGCCAGAAGCCATGTCCGCCGTGCGATGAGGAGGGCGCTGCGCCGGGTGCGGTCATCGGGATGGTAGAGTCGGGATGTGACTGGTTGCGGTCGCCGTGTCAGCGAGAGGCCTCCTGCACCTCCTACGCCTCCTTCTCCCCCGTGCTCAGAATACTGGTCCTCCTCAAGTTCTCCTTCACCTTGATGAACTCGGGTGCGCCCCCCTTCTCCTCCTCCTGCTTCTCCTGCTCCTTCTCCATCTGAAACAAAGTCAGGATCCTCCTTATTTGACACCAGCTGTTCACAGGTTTACATTTGTTTTAAATAAATCAAAAATAAAAAGCAGTGGGTGTGAAAGAGATGCATTTTGAGTCCTTTCTCCAAATGGTATTGAATGGTAAGAGGGATTCAGCAGCTCTGAGGGACAGAGGGAGCTCATTCCACCACAACGACAGGAAACCTTCAGCTATGTCCTTAACCGCTATCGTAGTACTGAATCACCATGATGCTGGAATGTCACGCTGTAACATCTAATAAAGCTCAAGAATGTCACACTAGTATCATGTGCTGTAAAGTTAACCTCTCTTGATAAAATGCATCCTTCAGTCCCTTTCCATCTGCCCCGCAGTTGCCCAGAGTATCCTGCCCCCCATCCCACTCCACGCGCAGACACACACACACCTCCTCCAGCTTCTTGTGCCTCTTGAGGAGCTCCTGTTCCAGAGGTGATATCTTCCTCCGGGCCTCTTCCTCCGCCTTCCTCTGCTTCATCATCTGCTCCCTCTTCCTGTGGTCCAGCACCCGCTGGAGCTCCGACTTGCTCTCCACACCCTGGCCTCTGGACACAGCAGGGTTCGAACACAAACAAGGAAGGAGGGGCTCCATTTGCTCCTCAATATTTTCGAGTTCTGTGCTTTCTGGCTGTGCTTAAAAAGTAAAAATGGTCAAAATTAGTTACTGGATGTCGGTTGACGGATTTACAGGGGGCCAGGGGGCCAATGAACAAGTGTGCAGCACCTTGGGATGGACACGGGTTCCATTCCTCTTCAGGGTGTGTGGAGTTTGCACGTTCTCCTCGTGTTCAGGTGGGTTTCCTCCTACAGTCCAAAGACATGTCTCAGGTGGATTGGTGACTCTAAATCTCCTCCTCTGTCACATCACTCTGATTCTTGGGGCAGCTGGTAGTGCAGTGTTTAGCGCTGCTTCCTTTTCACCCAAAGGTTGGAGGGTCGAATCCTGCCTCTTGCTTTTGAACCCTTGAGCAAGGTACTTACCCACAACTGCGCTAGTAAAAATGGTTAAACAATTGTAAGTACGTTAATGTTGTAAGTTGCTTTGGAGAAAAGAATCAGCTAAATGCATAAATGTGAATGTATAAATGGGTCAGTGACTGCGGTGATCCGGCGCGGTGTTTCTGACACCGTAAGTCACCTTGGGTATTGGTGTCGGCTCAGAACTTGTTAATAATAATAATAATGGTGCGCTGCTTTGGAGAACAGTGCTAAATGTGAATAGAGGTAAACACTGTATGATTTCTATGATATGTTTGACGTGATAAGTGTGATCAGTTAATGTGAAAGATATAGATGTAAATAAATGTGAATCATTTCAGAATACAGTTGTGTTCTGCTGTTACACACAGCGCCCAGCAGGCGGCGCTGTCGTCATTCTCTTCCAGCAGGACTGGAAACTACAGTAAAACATGACTGCATGAAGTAAATTTACATGTTTTGTTTCAAAAGGTGTCACAGAAAGAGAGCTGCACACACGAAACAAGCTTCGAGGAAGCGAATTCTGCGTTTCGACACACTGGAGCAGAGACGTGTGGCGGCTCTGGACAATGATGACCAAGTCGATTCACCCTAAAGCAATAGAAGAAATTAAAATATTACAAGGTGTCCACAAGGTGCTATGAGTATTTCTGCCACAACAGCTGTCTGCAACCTTTCTGTTTCATCAAGTGTGTTTTTCATAATCAGATTAAAACAGCAATTGGCCACTGAAATGGCTGGACGTCGGAGGTGTGCGCATATCATTTCAGTGCAATAACAAATATATCGGCAAATTTTTTCATCAGGACTTGTCCAGCTGAAATCTTTCTCCAAGGCAACTAACAACATTAGGCTTGCAGTTATTTACCCGTCGGCACAGCTGGGTAATTTTTCCTGTATCGGTTCATGGTACCTTGATGAACAGCGTTAGAGAAGAAGCGGGATTTGACTCAGGGCCCTCGGAGTGCTAGGTGAGAGCTCCAATACGCTACCTGCTGCCTTTGTATGTAGTCACTATATATATATATATCATACTATATTACAAACATCATGGCATATAAGAGTGCAATGCAATTACCCAGGTATTATAATTGTGAGCTTCATATAGTTGTATTTGACATGTTGTAGTTGGAGCTGCTTCCTTTGGGTCCAAAAGACCCAGGTTTGAATCCCTACTCCTGCTGCAGTACCTTTGATCAAGGTACTTACCCTGAATTGGTATGGTAAAAATAGGTAAATCAGTGTAAGCAGCTTACCGGTGTAAGTCACCTTGGAAAAAAGCATCAACTAAATGAATAGAAGTGTTTTAGTAACATGGTTACATACAAATGCTAAATAATTTACAATTCACGTAGAAGTCCTTTCAGTTGTTGCTTTGCTGCTAGTGAAAATGTGAATGTTTTTCATGAAAGTCCACTTGTGATATTAGAAAACACCGTGAGAACACTGCACTGGAGTATTATACTTCTGCATCTCTTGGCCCCCAGTGGACTCTCGTTCAGCCGGTTCCGCTGAGGCTCAGATCTGCAGCACTGACACTCCACAATAAATCTGTGCCCGAGAAGAGGCCAAACAGGGAGCGTGATGTGGAAGAAGGAGGAAGACCGCGAGTGACGCCGACGCCGCTTTGTGGCGGTTAATTAAATTAGCGCCGTGACTCTGTCTCACGAGGGAAGGTGAAGTCTCAAGTCTGCAAGGTGAGAAACAAAGGCACATTGAGGTAACGACAGTTAGGTGGGCCCTGCTGCTCTTTGTGTTCATCTTATCTCTCTCAAACAACGAGGTGGAAAAACAAACACGGCGGCAATTAAACTAAAGAGCCAATTTGGGGGCGGAGTCAGGAGGCGGAGCCTAACTCAGACGGGCAGGACTGCAAGCGGCGTGGATGCCGAATGCTGAAAGAGGACTGGGATCGGCCGTCGGTAGGAGCAGACTGGTTCCGATACCTGTAGTACCCATGACGGGTGCTGACTAGCGCCCCCCAATGAAATCCGTAAACAAAGTTTACGTTCCTGACCAAAGGGAGGGCAAAAAAAACAACAGCATAATGGGACGACACTTGAACCCCGTATCCGGTACGCGTTTTCTTCTTTTTCTTCCGCTCTCCTCCTTTTCCTTTCAGAGAGTGGCGCTACCGAGGGCCTGTCGCACAGGCAGTCGAACCCAGAGACACCAGGACAAGAGCTCCCTTTCAGGTCGTGACCCAATTCCCGCAGCCAGCCATTCTGCACGGTCGGCTGATTGTGTCCCTTCCCACAGTTGCTCCCAGAGGGCCCCCCGAGAAGCTGCTTGCGGGTCTGGTCTCACGGTACCGTGGTCCCTGCGGACACCCTGCCAGCCACCCTACTGGATACCTACTTAATGGGAAGTGTGGCTCTGTGCCAAACCACCCCCCTCTCCCCGGGTCTCCGCTCACGGACAGAACCAGACATCCCCGGGCCATAATGCTGCCTAATTATTAACAGGAAAGAGCTTCTTGGTAGAAGGATCCGTAAGGTTTTCTCCACCTAAACGCAGAGTGTGTTGGAAAAGTGAGGCGTGAGAAGCCAGTCTTTGAGTTTCTTGCCTTGTTCACATTTATATTTACATTTGTTCAACTATCAGATGCTTTTCTCCAAAGCAGCATGCAACTCAGAGTGAACAAAAGTGCATCTCACAGCAGAAGAGGAGTTACAGATAGATGTGCAGTAGAATGTGGTAGAAATGCAGAGATGCATTTTGAGAGCCTTCTTGAATGCTGAAAGGGATTCAGCAGCTCTGAGGGAGATTTACAGAGCAATGGGGCAAATGGAAGGGATGATAGTTGCCGCACAGATCATGACCCGACAACCAAATTCCACAGAATGAATTCACAGGTGACGCTGGCCCACGCAGTCTAACACACTCTTTCACACACACTACTGGCAACTGAAATCACCGCATCACCTGCAACACATGTCTTTGGCTTGTGGGAGGAAACCAGAGCACATGGAGGACACCCATACAAATGCAAGGAGAACATGCAAACTGCACACAGACTGAGCTGGACCCGAAGCCATGGCCAGACCCACAGCCCAGGGACCCTGAGGCACCAGTGCTACCTGCTGAGGTAAGCCAGGCAAGCGATATGGGAGGAAGGTGGGTGGCGGGGAGGCTGTGAAGGAGACTCTGGTTCCCCCGCCGGCACAGTGACTCTTACGAAGCGGTAAGCAGTGCGAGTGATTTACCGTGTATCTGTGATGGCAGCTGCGAACCGAGAGGGCCGTGCTCTCGGTTAAAGAAAAAGATGTGGCGAACGCCCGCATCCAGGTGGCTACTGTTGCTCTGGAAACGGCCCGCTGAGGGCAGCAGAGAATTTCCGCAGCACCGCCGTTGGGCTCGCGACCCTGCGTGGCGGGACAGCCGGCGAAGACGGAGGAAGGTTTCTCTGGCCAGCTTGTTAATGAAGCGGACTGAACTGAGAGGGATGAGCGCTGAGCGGCCGTGTGCTGCCCACCCCAGTCATCATTGTCTTTGATCAGCGCTAATGTGAAGATACATCTTCCATCAGGTGAATTAAACTTGTGTCGTCTGCTAAGTGTGCATCGCGTTCGAGTGCTGTGGAGCGATGCGCCGCTCTCAGAACTGTCTTGCGCTGACGTTAAGGAAACGCAATGAGAGTTTAGCTGTTTTTCACACAGTGACTAATCTTATCATGAAAGGTCCAGTTATGAATTTTCAAATATATGAACATTTTCCAGTATATTTATTTGTTTTTGGCTGCATTTTCTTAATCTTTTTTATGTAACTCCTGTTTGTTGCTCATGCAACCTGTGTTGACACAGCCATTCAGTACATGGCAGTAAAACACAGCCTGGCTAAATAGGAGTGAGCGATCACCTTATTTCAACTCGTTTCCACGGTGTTTACAGCTCTTACCTGGAGTCCCTCAGTGTTGGTGATAAATATAAAGACTGACAAATCATGCTGAACCACATGTTTATGGGATGAATCGGGTGCCAATCACTCGACACCGAATTGGAGTTTGGAAAAAAAAAATCAGGGTCGTCTGTATTCTTAATGTAACGATAATTCAGCGGTAAAGATGATTTTACATCTACGAACAAATCGAGTTACAAACAGACTTACAGTCCCCGCTCTGTTTGCAAGGTGAGGAACCAGTTTGTTTACAAAACGTGAACTGATGGCAAAGGCTGATTTCACAGCATGTCCGAAAGTGTTTCTGGAGAATCGCTACGAAGGGTTTAATGACCAACCTGACAGCAGTGGGGGTGCTACGGGGCGGAGGGGGGGCATAGGAGCACCGCACCGCTTAGACGTTTTTGCCAAAATCTCCGTTAAATTCTGACATGTTCGGCTCGCTTAAAAGTGAGAGAGAATCTGAAATCTGATCACAGGAGATTCTTGGGGTTTTACATGATTTAGTAACACACCATCATTTCACCATCATCTAATCAAAAGTATATACAGTATATTTATAGTCTAATCCTTAGGAGTGCAAAGCCTCTGCTGGTTTTTTAACTCTGTTGAGTCCCAGTCGAAATAACTGCACTTCCCTGTATTTCTCTACATATTTTTCTGAACCTGACACCCTGCTCTTTCTTTCACACTTGAAATGTTTATTTCGCTTTTTTGTATTTTGAGGAAATCCGTTATCCGATCAGTCGCTGCGGCCTGTTTCGTCAACAAGGTTGACCCAGATGTGCGGATGCTCTCTCGGTGGTCACGATGAGGGATGACCCCACTACCTTGTGTATTCAACAATGACGCGGGTTCGGCCTACGGGTGCTGCACACACCGTCCCCTCTTTGTCCCTGCATGGTGGTCCCAGGACCCTCAGGGTCTCAACTCTACCTCCTGTGGTTCATGAGCAGCTCCCGGTGGAGGTCCTGGTGGCTTTTAGAGGCTTTCACTGGATTAAGGAGCTTTTTGGGCTTGATCAGATCATCATCCCCCTCCATGTAATCTGGATGAGGCACGAAGCCCGCCGTCAGAGGTGGCTCCCGGTACTGGTATTGCTGCTGCTGCTGCTGCTGGTGTAGATGTTGGTCCTGGTGCGGGTCCCAGTCTTGGTGCCGGTTCCCATGAGGGCTCCTGTAGGGGTCCTGCCGGAGGTCACGCGGGGGGTCCTGCCGGAGATCCGCGTAGGCCGAGGCTAAGGGAGAAAGCCCGAGGGGGAGAGGGTGTCAGAGTTAGGAAACACAATATCTGTTGTGTGGTGTGAGTCTAGGGTTCGAGCCTCCCGTTTCGGCCTGGCGCCCTGTGCTGCTGGGTAAGGCTCTGGCTCGCCACGATCCCCCCCATGGGACAAGCGGTTGTTGACATTGGTTGGTTGGTATGAATCACAGAGCGAGGAACCAAAGGGTCCAGCGTTGTGTCCCACAAACTGGACACAAAAGGAGAAAGAGTGTTTTAAGTTCTTGTAATCTGTGCTCATTTATAATGTAAACAAACATGCACAGGTGGTTCTTACTTACAAGCTTAACTGGGACCGAGATTTGGTTCGTTACTCGAAAACTATACATGTCCTGTATGTCGGCAAAAACGGTGGCACTGGGCTAAATGACCGCGCTTCGACAAGTGCATTTCTCCGTCGGTTGGTATGATGCACCTCTGTTCACTCTGAGATGTCTGTCAGTGTAAACGTCCTAAAAGCACCTAACCACCTGAGCAGGGTGAGGGGCAACGGCGGGGTTTGTGGGACGTGAGCAGAACGGCACCGCAGACTGTCTCTCTGTCCCGTTCAGAGGGTCGTACGCAGTGAGGGGGACGACGGCCCTTCTCCAGGAGGAGCCGGGATGCCTCGTGCACGCGCTGCAAATTTCGAGCACCCAGACTAATGAGAAAACCCAGTAAAAAACCCCACTCCGAGCTCTTCCGTAGCTCCCCAATCACGTCTTCGAAGGCACCCGTCACACAAAATTCAATAACACCAAGCACAAGCGCAAAACTAAGAAATAAAAGCATATTTGTAGCAGATCAAAGAAATTAATGCGAGTTGTATTTCATTTACCTTGAAGTGCAGACAAGAACGGCGCATGAGCTCTAAGCTGGAGGTGCGCCGTGGAGGCGGAGGACAGCGGAGGAGCAGCCGCTCAAAACGGGAAGATGGTGGCGGTGCAGAAGGCAGAGCATCATCCACAAAGTGTTCTTCACGCTCTCCGTCTCCTCCACCTCCTCCGCTCTCCCAACAAACGTAAGGCAGCGCTCGCCGCTCGTCGCCGCTCGTCATTTCTTTCTGCCGGTGCTTCGGAAGATGCTTTGGCCTGCGATTTGAATTGGTTTGCCAGCCTAGGTATTTCTAAAAAAGTTTCTAAGCTGCCGTACGACTGTATACTCTCTTCCCCTTCCGTCTCAACGTTTTTTTCACCATTTTCACTCACAGCTACTTGTCCAGAGTAGCGTCGTGATGGTTCGAAACCAAGTCCGGAGCTCCGTGCAAAACATGAAAAATATATACAGTGTATGTATATGTGTGCGTGCATTTACGCGAAGAAAATCTAGAGGGAAATTTCTGTAATTTATGCATTTGTACCTGTTTAGTAATATGTAACATAAGCACATATTGGAGAGAGGGAGAGGTGTGTAAGCGTGTCGCGCCATAATTACTCGGATCTCGAGAGGCCACGGGGTAATTATAACCAAGCGGAGGCGGTAAATACCAGGAGAGCAACATTTGCAAGTTTTGGTGTGAAATCTTTGGAGACTCAGATTGGATTCGTGTTGAAGTCTGCTCGTGTGCTGGAACACTTTCGACGCCTCGGCGAAACCTGACGGGCAAACGGGGAAATACCGGGCTGTCCCTCTGCTTTACGTTCTCCGTCGGAGGAAATTTCGTTCCCTTTCCGAAAACTGCCCTGTGATGCTGGCTCGGGGCACGCGCCCGATTGCCGATTTCGCTCGCAAAGCCGGTGTCGCTGTTCTGCTCTGCAAAGGGTTCGTGGTGTTCTGGTGAAAGGATCTTCCCTTCTGCCCACGGGGGGGTACAAGGCTGCTCCATCGCTCAGTCAGATGTGCTGCTGTCTGTGGTTCATCCAGGTGCTCCCAGGCCTCATCGTCCCGCGCGAGCTCATCAGAAAGGACTTGATTGTGATCCCACCTGGGATCGGGTGTCAGACTCACCGGGGGCCAAAAGGCCGAACAAAGCGTCAACTCGAGTGGAACCGAATCGACCTTTGCTGCTTAATATTTCAAAACGACACCCTTCCTCGCTGGTCTGGGGAAGAAGAGTCCGATGGATCCAGTCTGTCAATCTCAACGGGGTCCAACTAACCCGAAAGGTGAGGGCTTATGAGGAGCGTCCAAATCCAGTTCTCAAATCCACCCTCCAGGTTTTTTTTTTTTAAAAAAAACAAAAAAAACCATAACAAAAATGCCAAAATCCAGCAGAACTTCAACGGGGCTAAACGAAGTCTTGTCATCCTGTTATTATCGCAAGTGGATAAAGACAGTCCTTTAACTTCACACACCGTAGCCAGTCCAGCCACAATATCAGAACGATGCACTCAGCTCAGCTGATGATATTAAAGATATTAAATCAAATGGGCTTTGGGTGCTGGAATCCCAGAAGTACATACATTTTTATGACAAAAAGGGGCTGCTCTCTCAGATGTAGTGAACAACAAATTTATTTACGCTGCATATGGGTTGTGCTCTTAAGCTGTGTGCCCTCATCAGTGAGTGTGTTGGTTACACGAAGAGACACAGATATACAGTGTATGGAACATGTGACAGGTTATGGTGTCATAATTACTGCATAAACAATTAACTGCACATAAATTAAACTGAAAATAAAAAACAAATAAAATAAAATAAACAAATAATGAAATGCTGAATTACAAGAAACAGTTCAAACTTATCTACACATTCAGATTATTAGGTGATGTGATGTTTAAAAAGCAGAGATATTAAACTTCAAAAGACACATGGGTCTATGTAACTAATTCAAGCCTCATTTTTTGTTTACTTAGCAGAAGCTTTTCTCCAAAGCAGCTTACAGTGGATACTATGTAGCATTACTAGCCCACACACCTTATTCACCCCAGTGACTTACACTGGGTCACTCATCCATACATCAGTGGAACACACACACTCTCCTCTCTGTCCATCACTCACACACTATGGGAGAACCTGAACAGCATGTCTTTGGACTGTGGGAGGAAACCAGAGCACCCAGAGGAAACCCACACAGACATGGGGAGAACATGCAAACTCCCTGGCAGCGGGGATCAAACTCACATCCTCTTGCACCACCCTGGCGCTGCGAGACAGCAGCACTACTCACTGTGCCACCGTGCCATTAATGTCCTTATTATTTTCCATCTGGAACACGTGTGAAACATGGGAAGAAAGCCAAGGGAACACGAGGAGAACATGCAAACTCTGCACAAACTGAGCCCCGTTGAGGCACCAGTGCTACCTGCTTTACCGCTGTGTCGTCACCTAATTGTCGGTTCAGAAAGGCTCCCTGTTTTATTGCCCTTGATAAAGGTAATTACCCTGCTGTATAACTGAGTAAAACTATAAGCTGCTTTGAATAAATGTATAAGCTAATCACTGATGATAGAAAAATTAAGTATATAACCCTAAGAGCATGAATTCTTTATCAGCGGCAGAACTAAGCTGCGTGTTCTGTGCGTGTGTTTGCCTCTGTACGTATGTTGTGTGCAGGTTCAACCCATAGAGTGACCTTCGCCGCTCCGCTCTGGCCCCGTCGCTCCGTGGTGTGGGCAACCTCCCGGGGATTAGAGGACCGTAATTAATTGGCGAGTGGAGCGTTTGTGCTGCTCTGAAGAGCGCTGACGTTAGGAGGGCTCAGCCCCGCTGCACTTCCCCCGTAATTCGCACAGATGTAATTACAGTGCTCGGCGGCAGTGGACTTGTGGGTAACCGCGGTACCGGGGCCTCAGAGCTGCTAAAGGTGCTTCTGGGTCCCTGCACACACACCGTCCTAATGTGGTCCCCACACCGTCCTAACGTCCGCACACGAGCCCCGTAGCGTCCCGTCCTTCCCGCCGTTTTCCCTCATCCGCCCCGTGGTGTTATACTGTCTGCACGCCACAGACCCTAACCCTAATGTCGCTGGGCCGTCCGGCTGCTGTCCACCACAAAGAGCTGCTTTTTCAAATTTATTTCTTCCTGGTTGGCATAGTGGCACAGCGGGAAGCACAGGTGTCTCACAATGCCTGGGCAGTTCAGATATAGGTTCAGATCAATCTGTGTGGCTGCTGTGTATTCTTGCTGTGTTCGTTTGGGCTTTTTGCAGGTGCTCTGGTTTCCTCCCATGTGGCTCCAGGAGACATGTTTCAGGTGCACTGGTGACTCTGAACTACACGTTTCGTGTGTGTGTTTGTGAGACTGCGCTGTGCTGAACTGGCGTCCCACCCAGGGTGTACCCTGACTAGCCTTGCATCTTACTGCTATGGGACAGGCTCCGGGCCACCAAAATTCCGACATGGACTGGTGGTTTTTACAATAGTGAGTGAGTCCTGCATTCATTTACATTTACATTACATTTACATGTATTCGTTCATGTGACGCTTTTTTCCAAAGGGACGTACATCTCACAGAAAATAGTTTGCACACTACATTAGGAGAACGAGACATAGCTGCAGACATGTGACTCTTAAGTACAGTTAGTTTCGTTCACCATATGAACCAATGTTCATCACACTAGTAGCTGCATAAAACTTTACCAGAATATCGTCGATTCCTAATCACCTTCCTAGTAGTTTTTTTTTTCTTTTTTTTTTTTTTTGAGATACATATAAACATTTACATTACATTGCAGGAGTGGCTCTGTAAAGGACTGATCCGAGCATCATCAAGAACATTTATACCTTACGTGAACTTAAGAGATGATGGGCAAACTGAGTGTGGAAAAGGTGAGTTTTCAGACCCTTTTTAAATGTGGGCAGAGATTCAGCAGTTCTGAGTGAGAGGGGGAGGTCGTTCCACCACAAAGGAGCCAGAACAGAGAACCTCCGTGCTTTACTTTTCGTGTGTGGGACCATCAAGCGGGCAAATGTGGAAGAGCATAGCAGTCTGGTTGGGGTGTAACGAATGATCAGGTCTTGTAGATATCTGGGAGTAGTTCTACTGATGCATTTGTAGGTCATAACCAGGGTCTTAAATCTGATCCGGGCAGCTATGGGAAACCAGTGCAGAGAAACGAGTAGAGGAGATACACACGAACGCTTCGGCAAGTCAAACACAACTCGGGCAGCAGCAGCAATGTTCTGTATCAGCTGCAGAGGTTTGATGGCAGTAGCAGGAAGGCCACGCAGGACAGAGTTGCAGTATCCAGACGGGACGTCACCGTGGCCCGGACAAGTAGTTGGGCAGAGACGGTTGTGAGGTAATTTATTTAAATTTTAATTTATTTAATATATTCTAGGGATCCCGGGTTCAGTAGTGTTATTACCGGTCTATCCTCGTACTTTGCCATCTCACGATATCTACCTATGATAGATTTCTCTGTAACATATGGATCGTGCGTTCATTTCCTTCCAGACCCCGGCTGGCCTGCATCAGTAGGCACTGTTAGAATATCATGTCCATACCGTTCTCCTGTTCACGTCACTGCAATAGAAAGATTGTACAGCATAACATAAGTGTGCAAAACGGAAGGAACAGATCTCTGCTTATTGTCATACATTGCACCTCTTCGTCTTGTGGAAAGCAGCGTTTCGGTGCGAAATGCCACTCGTACATACTGCCAGGGGTGGAAGAGAAGCCATGGTTGGGCTCTGGGTTCAGGGGCAGCTCTCAGGATTAGAACATTAGCTCCAGTCAGGACTCTGAAGGCGGCCGTGGTATTTTCACTGCTGCTTCTTCGGCCCGGAGGCCAAGGGGGAGTTCATTCCCAGCCCACATTGTGTACAAACAGAAGAAAACTGGTTGCCATGGAGACGGTGCCTTTACTGGAGGATGCCCAGCAATGCCAGTCTCCCACGGCGGAGGGTGGGAGAGGTGCTTTCTCCTCACATGCCATCAGTTGCTCCACCAGTTCCACCATGAAACTCAGACAGAAGCTGCGGCGGTTCATTACCATTAAAAAGCAGCCCAACTCAACCCAAAACCTATGAAATGCAAATGAGCGGTTATGCGAATAAAAGGAGATCTGGAATTTCTCTGCTTCAGTTGAGACTGAAAAGCTCTGAAACTGCTGAAGACACGTGGAAAAATGGAAGAAAACTTTCAGCCGGAGGAAAGTGATGGAAGTGATTACTGTCCGCCTCTCTAGGGTTCATTAATTCATTTAAGGATGAATTAAGCTTGAAAAAGTTTTGTTCTCACTCACGTTTTAAAAGCAAGGCAAATACAGTAGACGGAGAGCGCAGCCGCTTTGTCTGAACAGGTATAGTGACTGAGCTTGCATCCTCTGATCCTTTAATAAATGAATTAGAAAAAAAAATCAGTTCAAATACAGGCCAGAGCACAAGAGCGGCTGCGGCCCAGCTGATCCACCAACGAAATGTCCCACAGCAACTCCCATTTGCTGGACAAACACATGCAGTCTCACTAAATTCCTCCTTCCTTTCACAGGTAACATTTACAGGTGCAGCGCATGGGGAGGGTGGGGGGGGCTCACTGTGAGCCAGCTTCACCATGCACCTTCACCCACATACATATGACATTCCCGAGGAGAGGGCAGGCAGGAGCGGCCCGAACCTTACAGAACTTACATGCCGGAGAGGGACAAAAATGTTGGCGTCTCACATGGAGGCTCCTCCCACATCCTGCCGGCGTACCTGCCAGGTGACAGGCGAGGCCAAGACCACGGGTGTTCCTGTGTTCCCACCCCGCCCGGCCGGTGTACTTTCTCTCCAAACACCAGGCTACAGACCATGAGCCCCTGGCAGTCGGACGGCGGATCCCCGGGGAACCGGGCGGAACCCCCCGCCTCAGATTTACCACATTTCCCCGGAATCCACACGGCACCAATGCAAACAAACGTCCAGGTTCTTGTTGTTCAACGACATGATGACATTTCAGCAGCCGCCCTTTTATAATTGTATTCCGAGTAATCATATTATATTCGTGTTGGGAAAATATGCCTGCACAATGAACGGCCAGTTCAGAGGAAGGCACAGATGCAGCTCAGATGCAGCTCAGATGCAGCTCCGGCACCGCTGGGGTTCCATGATGCCAGCCTAAACTAATGCCCACTGTGAGACCTTTCCAGGGCAGATGTATGCTAAACAGGAGAATCATTCTGGAAATATGAAGCCCTGCAGTGGCGTAACAGAGAACGAAAGAGAACACAAGCCCTCCTCTCCTAAGAGTCTCCACAAGCACCTGGCTGCGTCCCACACAAGGGTACCGTCCCACCTCCTACCTGATTTGACCAGGCCATCCCGGTGCCGCTGTGGCTCCCCGACCGGGAGGACACGCTGCGTGAGCCTGTGTGCCATGTGTCCCTTCCCGGCGTCCAGCCCGGCCCCAGGCAGGAAGTCCACGCTACTCCTGGCTGCAGGGCCTCTGGGCTGCAGCGCTCCTTTAAGCGTGACTGCGTCCCGAGGTCCAGAGCAAACAGTCATGTGACCGAGGCATTTCCCCGACCCCGCCCCCAGCCCCTCCCCCTCCCCCCACCCCGCTTTGAGCTGGGACCTGCGGCTGGCTGGATTAGCCGTGCGCACTAAGCTCCCTCGCCAAATGCTCACGTTAACCATAAGTCCTGCGGACACTTGGGCAGCGGGCAGTGCGCACATCTGAGCCCTTAATACCGCGGTGAACGCGACGCGCAATCTCGTTACGCCCTCCTTATGGCCGTGTCTTAGCTGACATGAAACTCTCGACCTTGTTTGTCGGCCGTTGGTCACTTTCCCACTCTAAAGAAGATTTTCTAGTTTAACGTTGCATTTGAAAATTAAAAAAGTACAATGGGTGCAAAGGTTCTAATACGTCCAAAACGACTGGAGAAAGTTTAAACTCCAGGAACCTTTTTATTACTGTTGTGTTTATCTGACCATTTTTTCAAAGTGCATTACAATGTAAAGTTTACATGCTAACTGCTTACAGTTACTGACCCGTCTGTACAGCTTTTAAACTTTCACTGTATCGGCTGAGGGTGAAGTACCTTCTGCTACAGCAGGTGGTGGGACTCGAACCCAACTCTCTCAAGTACAATATGACAGTGCTAACTACTACACCACCAGCTGCCCCCCATTGAAAGAAACGTGGTGGCCAAGGAGGAGGTGGTCAGTGTGGCAGTTAGAACTGACAGCTTCCACGTAAATGAGCTGGGTTCCAATCCCACTCCTGCTGTAATAGCCTTGATCGTAGCACTTCCACTGTATGTAACCTAGTAGGGAAACCACACACACACACACACATTGGCTGAAACCGCTTGTCTCGAGTGGGGTAGCGGCAAACCGGAGCCTAACCCAGCAGCACAGGGCATAAGGCTGGAGGAGAAGGGGAGACGCCCAGGACTAGATGCCAGTCCGTCACAAGGCACCCCAAGCGGAACTTGAACCCCAGAACGCAGGACCCGGTCAAACCCGCTGCGCCACCACACCCCCATGCATGCAAACCATTAGCATCCAAACAAGATGCTAATTCACCTTGGACGAAAGCACCAGCTAGAAAGCGTTAGTAATAATACCTACTTATTGTTCCTTATTCCAGCGTGAACTGGGAGAAAAAACAGCCCCCAGCAGGGATTCACTTTGGGAATAGCGGAAAGTACTGAATAGTGATGGAGACTTTGTGACAGTATGGCTTATCCAGACTGTAGCCAAAGTCATTTTCATGCAGGGTCCACAGACTTGGATCTGGAGGCAAACCATTATGGCTCACGCAACTGTAACACTCACATAAGCCACATGATGCTTCAGTGTGCAGTAGGAACGACTGACAGCCACCAATGGAGTCCAGCAGCCAATCACATTGAGCCTTGGATTAAACCCCTCCCACAAATGTCACGCTTTGGCGGTGCGTCTTCCCCGAGCTTGGCAGAACCGTACGATCGTGACTGTTTCCAAATTCCGCTAAATCCAGGATGAAACAAATTGCGGTTTTTAAGCTGATGTTTTCTGCATTTTACCGCATATTAGTGCTTAACAGATTTGTGTCTGCACTGGCGTTCATTTCCACGGATACTCATGCACCGTGTCATCTGCATGTGGCCATATGAAGAAATGTCTTGGTTGCCCTGTGGTTGGGGGCTGTGCCAAAGGAGGGGGGGAGGCGGTGGGGAGCCTCTTGGATCAGGCTGCAGAAATGTATGAGCGAACTCACCTGTGCCGTTCAGGTGATTTCCGTTTTTCATACATGGCCGCTCAACGCTGTACCTCTGCAGGGACACAGACAAGTAAAACATTAACGCTCTTAGAATCTGCCTGTTGCACATTACTCTGAGACTCGGCGATGAGGTGCGGTGAAGCTTTTGGAGGAGTTATGCAAAGTTTCTCTTCAGATGTTAGGGTTATGGTTTATTTAGGGTTAGGGTCAGGGTGAGGGTTAGGGTTAGGGTTAGGCAGCTGCCTGGTTCTCTTCCACATACAGACCTACATCTGTTATAACTGCTCTGTGCCACATTCCTTCCTCTCTTGTTGTCAAACCACCCTAAATCAAGGTCTTTCACTCTCACGCATGCAGCAGTGGGAAATTGCACAGAGGAAAAGTGCTCTGTCCTGAAGATTCTAGAACTTTCCACAGTAGCGTAGAGTCGGTTATATATGCAGTCACATAAAATAAGGACTAAAGATACATCAAAAGAAATGAATGTACATTTATGTTTAGTCATTTGGCAGATGCTGTTCTCCAAAGAGAAAAAGAGAAGTTCGTACGTATGAATAGAAAAATGAATGAAAGTGTAACAGGAGAAAATAGTAAAAAGTACATAAGTGGGTAAAAAAATATACTGTATCTACGAAGCTAATAAAAAATGACATATGAAACTAATAAAAAAGTGAATCTGCTTCATCTGCATTTACGTATGTACCAGAAACATGCCACCATCACGCCACCATCCGTTGCCATAACATCACTGCCTGTCTGTCCCTTCAGCCAGTCCCTGGAGCACCAGCCTGGGGACATTGTGTGTTTGTGCCACCACACTCCCCATGTGCCACTGTCCCCTCTTTCTGCCCCCCGCCGCACCCCCCACTGCTGACCCTCATGATCCAGGCCCTCTGCAGGATGGATTCAAAAAGGGCCTTTGGCATGTCTTTGAGAGTTTCTGAAAAGACATTTTGTCTCCACAGGATCCGTTGCTAGGAGAGGCCCACTCAGCCTTGAGACTGTGACAAGGTCCTCACTGTCCACACCTTCTCCCAGCATCGCTGATTCGCTGATCAAGAGGGCTGCCGGGGGAGGAGGCACACGGCCAAACAGCGCCTAGAGGCTTTGAGGCGAATGTTGCGCATCTCGTGAGCTCGCGATGGAACAGATTGTCTCTCTGGTAGGACCATCTTGCAAGGCACCAGATTTAAAAAATGTGGTTGAGAAGTGGTCACCTATTTAACTCCAGATGATGCACAAGTACAGTTTGAACGTCCATGCTACTCAGACAGGTGAGGTTCCATCACTCCAGACAAACATGTCCCCTCAGCACTGCTGAATCCCTTTCAATATTGAAGAAGGGACTCAAGAACAGATCTTGATCAGAGCCACTTCTCTCCTGATCTCCTATCTGCTCCATAAACTGCGCCACATCATCTGTCACAATCACCTCTTTATTTCTGTTTATGTGCGGCTAGTCATGTAATGTGTGCCAGCCAATCACATTTCTGCATCGAAAGCTCTTTGTCTGTTAGTGGAATTCACTTTCGGTTACTTCAAGTAGTACATTACTTTTGGAGAAAATCTGCTAAACGAAAAACGAAAATATTAATTTGAACATTTGTGAAGAGATTTGTGCCACCTTCATTTTTCAGTAATTTTCTGATGCGCATGTTTTTTTTTATGATTTATGTAACAAAAATAAACAGCGCAGAAATCTGTGCCTACTATAGCATAATCTCATGCGCCTACGAGTGCGGCGTCTGTGGAGGGCTATTGTGAAGCGTTGCCCAGAGCTGAAACAGAATCACTCCGAGCTGCTTTATGATCAACAAAGGCTTGCTAAGAGGGTCTAAGCAGGAAAGCCTGCTTTAATAACGAAGGAGTCGAGTTTTAAAGGAGCTTAGGTGCAATAAGAGTCCTTCCACCTATTAAAGTAGCTCTGCAGCCAGTGCTACTACCTGGTACCTGCCTCCCAGACCATAGGACTAACTACCTGAGGAACACACACTGCGTGGGTTTCCTCCGGGTGCTCTGGTTTCTTCCCACACTCCAAAGACATGCTGTTCAGTGTGTGAGTGACAAAGAGAGTGTGTTCTACTGATGTATGGATGATTGACCCAGTGTAAGTGGTGTATCAAGCAGTGTAAGTCACCGCGGTGAATAAGGTGTGTGGGCTGATAGTAACACTACATAGAGTTCACTGGAAGTCGCTTTGGAGAAAAGTGTCTGCTAAGTGAATAAATGTAAATCGGGTTTGAATCCGAACTCCTGTTGCGTTACCTTTGATGTAAAATGTCTAACATTTATTTTTTCCCGTGTTATTGCAATGTCCAGTCATCACTTTGTTAGATTTCTTCAGTATCAATAATGTTTTTAATCCATCCTTCCACCAGTCAGTCAGTGAATGCATCTATGTATGAATGTATGTATCTCAATCGAGGTACCTAAAATGAACTGATACGGTAAAAATGGCCCAGCTGTATAAATGGGTAAATAATTGTAAATAACATACCTTGCTGTATGTTAAACACATTGGTTTGGAGAAAAGTGTCTCGAGAATTATATAATGCCTGTGTGTTTCTTAGTTGTTAATTGTCCGTTAAGTGCTGTGGAGACACTGCCATTCATTTGCATACCCCTAAATCCTACTGGTGAAATGATGAAGCCTAACAGTTAAATGTTTGCTTGTTATTTATTCGTGAAGCTGATCTTTCTTTCAGGAGTGACTTAGAGTAATTTTTAGAGCAGGGCAATTTTTCCTTTATCAGTTGAGGGTAAGTTCCTTGATCAAGGGTCTCATAGCAGAAGTGGGATAGAAACCTGGGTCCTTCGTGGGTAACACGGCAGTTCCAACCACTACCCCACCCGCTGGTTTGTAGTCGAACACCTCCAAATGTGCAGAACCAGATGTTCGTGTCAGAACTGGATACGTGTTCTGATCTCCACTGACAGCCTCACACAGAGGAGGCTGAATCCGTCTGCTGGCTCAGAGCCCTGGACAGTGACTTTATGACCTACTGGTACACGCTATATTATCGTTGAAGGCGAACCAAATGCCAGCAGTCAACACCCCGCCTCCTGGTCCATATCCAGTTACCGCTGGTGGTCATCTGACCTTTCCAATCTGAACCCTGAAGATTTCCATCATATTTTATTAACCCTGCCATGCAGCTAGTCCCGAGTCCAGTGTGGCCGCGGTGATGTTACACCCCTAATAAGTTGTGAACAAAAAGGTTTTTTATAGACGTCGACCCCGATCCGGCGCTCCGGTTTCACCTGTGGCGCTCGGGTTTCCCAGGCCGTAAACAATTAGCCCGCGCCACGCGGGGCGGTGCAGATATGCAAATCACCCGCACACCCGACAAAGTGATTGCTAATTTTTTCTTTCTCGAAGCGCTTTAGCATCATTAATACCTGCTTTGTGCTTAGGAGGTCTGCTGACACCTGACTTACGTGTTACACGCAGAATTATGTCAGACACACATAGGCTACTGTATGTTTGGAAGGTAATACAGAGTGCACTTCACTGCCCAATATTTGCCTCTTTAAAAACTTCATAACTGAACCACTTTCTTTAAGGTATCTGTCCATCACTGTTTTTGTAGTTATTAATGTCATGCCTTTTGATATAAGACCATTTGACAGGGACAATAACTCACTTCCTGTCGGCCATTTTGTGTCGCGGTTGTCTATAAAATGGGAAGATTTAGATGAAACTCATGACAAACTAGACAGAAAATGATGATGAAGTGTTTCAGATGATTAATGTGATCTTAGCAATGCAACTTTCACTTGGAGCTCTGAAACTTTGTGGGTGAAAAAGGCAGCCCAAGTGAAACAGTGATCATGGGCTTCGCCTCTAAGGGTTAGTGGGTTTGTTTTCCACACATGAATAAATTCAGTGACACACAGTGCAGCCAGCTGTCTTTCTCTAAGGTTTTTACCTGTTTTTTACAAGAAAATCATTACGCAACACTGTGACAGCATTTCAGACTTATTTGAGCCCCATTGGTTCTGCAGAAATTAGCGTTCTGTTCCTCATCGCCGCAAGCTACGGCCGACGTGCCGCTTTGATAAAATGTGGCCGACCAGCGGGGTGACCCCTGTGGAACTTTAATGGTGGGACGGCGTGCTGAGATGAAAGGGCAGAAAAGCAACGAAGGCTCCCCGGGAATGTGGCGGGGCATTCGTTGGACTGCTCTTGACCCGGTCCGCCTGCCTTCGGACCGACGGCACGGCCGCGTCTCCGCTCCGCCCTTCTCTTTAGCCTCTTGATCTTCCGGCTCAGCCCTGCGGCCACCTGCCACGTGCGCTTTTACGCTTTTACACACAAGCAGCTGCCCGCACCCGTCAAACGGGATGCGGCGGCTGTGGGAGCGATGTTTTACACACGGCTTCAAGTGCGGCTCTCCCTGCGTTTCCAACCCTCCGCGAAACGAGGCCCTGCGGTCATTTCTAAATCCGCCATCTGCTGTCGTTGCTCTTTGCACCGCAGCAAAATGCTGCTTTTCTTCTTTGGCATCTTGTCACGGTACAGCGCAGTAAGGCAGTAAGCATGGTCACCCTCAGCACTTGCGGGACCCAGTCTGGACCACTCTACGTATATTGCTATTATGTGTTATTAAAAAAAAAAAAAACAATATGAACATTTATTATCCTGTATTTTGACATAAAGCGTGTTGAAAAGAAAATTTTTCCTGTTTTCTCTTCTGCACGCACTGTCAAAATTCGATCCGATTTTAACTTTTTTTTTGCTTCATCACATTCTGTGGATAACACTGCAAGTCCAGCTTGGAGAATGTTTGACCTTAGTTAAGATTTGATCAACATTAATTTGGAAAAGCTCCTTTCCGCAGTGCTCTCCACCCCCATCCCCACCCCCAGTGTCTTCCGAAGGGCGTTCCTTATTTTTCAAGGCTGGAGGCAGAGACCCGAGTGAGGGGTCCCCGCTCGCTGTGGTGCACCATTGGGTCCAATAGGCTGAACTGGCCCAAAGTCGGTCCTGCCAGTCAGTGTCCTACTTTGGCTATGATGCCGGATTGTACAAGCACACTGTTCAAGTGTGTAGAGTAAGCCGCTCACTGACATATGACATATTGCAGATCAATATGTTCACAAAATGTTTACACTGGATTCTCAGAGGAAGCCCGTGTTTTTCAAGTCTTTGGGCTCTTACATTTAAAAAGCACACAAGTGTACTCCTGATGACAGTTAGAATAATAAAATGAAGGATTTAATATTTTAGGTTCAAATTTTGTTTCTTCAGCTCAACTCAAATACTGATAATACTTTCACTAGGTTATTATTAACTAGGACTGACCTTTGCTCTGTAAATATGGGATTAAGCACATTTTGACTGGAAATGCAGTTTGTATGCTTGACGAAAAGATATTGACATTGAATTAATTTTTCTGAAAGCTGCAAGTGATAGGCATCGGTGAAAACACTGAATTCTTATAGAAATTTAATAAATGTGTCTGTACTACAAAAATGTATATTGTTTTGTTATGCGACCGGGTTGAAACTACAAACGTTGCAAAACAGCGTCATCTAGTGGTGGCAGCGGCGTGTTGCATCAGAGAGGAAAAAGTTTTTATTAGTTAATTTACATTAATTTTCTTAATTTATGAATCATTACATTTTTTGTTCATCATTACTTTTTTCACTGAAACTGACTCCATAGTAACACCCATCCCAGAACTGTGTGTCCTTAACTGTTAATATTATTTTTTATCCTTCTGTCCGAAACAACTACCTGAGTCAGATCAACATTTTTTCCTGCATTTATGCCCAAGGATATTCCTCTTGAGTCAACTCAGAATTACTGCCTCACTTAAGGGCACTGCAGCAGGAGGGGGATTCACACCAAAAACCTTCAGACTCATATTCCACGACTCTGAACACTACATCGACTATTCTTTTAAAAATTCTCCAAGAAATCCTGGATTATTAAACTTTTTTGCGTTATCTAGCAACAAGCAATACATAGTGCTAATTTAAATAAAATTAACAATCATTTACATATCTCATTATTTCAACGTATGATCCAGAATACTACGAATGTTATACTACTTTCAGTGATCTACCCATTTGTACAGGAGGGATGTTTTTACTGGAGTAATTCAGGGTTGGCCCTTTGCTCACAGGTACCACCGCTGCTGCTACGGGGTCCTGTCTGTCTGGATTTCAGCCCAAAACAGCAACGACAACCTCCGCAGTTCCTGCTGTCTGTTTACTCACTGTTTGTTTGCAATTAACAATTTGCATTTAAATGCACGTGCGAAAATGTACTGGTTTCCAGAAAAATGTTCAGTTTTCATCAAGGTGACTGGAGCAATAACGAGCAATAATGAAATTGTAGAGAAAAGCCACAAACAGTTCCATCCGCTGCCAATGCGGAGATCACTTGTCATGGAGAACATCACATTTGTACATCATTTATTTGTTAGGAAGACGCCCACCAGCACAACACTTTGGAGTCGTACGCCGATGTGGACATTTACTGCAGCAATTCGCAGCACTTTCTCATAAGCACAATAACTCCTCTCCTGGGGAATGGAGAAGGTAGATGCCAGAGTGTGTGTGTGTGTGTGTGTGTGTGTGGTGGAGGGGGGGGCGTGCAGCACAGCTGCATATACAGTATGTACAGGTAGAAGTTTTGGAAAAGGAGCACATCTGCACTGTGGAGGACAGTTGGGGCTCATTTATTTATTCACAGAGGTGTCTGACAGCTGCACTTTAATGGGACCAGACGGAGGCGAGACTCAGCGGTAGCTACAGTAAGCATTTTGTCACGAAGTGGCGACCAGAAACGGGGGGATGGGGGGCGGATTCGGTCTCGGCTCATCCCGGCGCAGCGAGGTCCTCGCGTGGGCGCATTCCGCTCCGGCCCGCAGCTGCCGAATGTTACTCCGGCGACGGCCGACAATGGGAATCCAGTGTTGCCATGCCGATTGTTGGGCGCCGACGTCCGTGGAGCCTCTGATCCGCGGACCGGTGGAACGCTAGGAATTTTGATGAGGACGTATCGCCGTGCGCGGCAAAAACAAACACCATCTGCTCGGGCGGCCCCGGAGCAGGGGTGGCGTCGGCGTCGGAGCTGGACAGGTGTTAGGTGTTCTCGGGTGTCAGGTGTTTTCGGCAGCTGTGTTCGGAGGCTGTCGGAGGGACCGGGCCCGTTCCCAGCCGGGCGTCTGCGCCGTGTCCGTGGCCTGTCGGCGGCCTGTACACCTGCCTCGTCTCGCTGGCTCAGCAGAGATGGAGCTGGCAGGTCTGTCAGAACGGTACCGAGGAAGGGCCCATTGACAAAATAATAGGAACTCATACATGACTGAGATGTAGTTTGATCACATAAACGCATCGATTCCCAACGCTTGCGATGTGTTTCATCACTTTGGTGTACGTCGAGGATCGCGACTCCTGCGCTGGAGGTCTAGACACAGGTTTGAATACAGCTCAGCGTGCGTGGAGTTTGCATGTTCTCTCTGTGTTTGCGCGAGTTTCCTCCAGCAGTGCAAACTCAGGAGTTTGAGGTGGACCAGTCAGTGTGTATGAGTGTGTGTCATTGCGCTGCGATGGACTGCTGTCCTGTCCACACTGTACCCTCATTCACTTCCTGTGCTTGCAGGATGGACTCTGGAACACCGCGACCCTGAGCTGGACAAGAGATTACTGACAATGACTGAACTAATAAATACAATTATTAATTGCATGGTATATAATTCTGCAGTTACAGGGAGCAGCACAATTTGACTTTATAGGCCCCTGATGAAAACGTAACCCTGCTTCTCATTTTATGAAGACAAAAGGGATTTGAAATTTGTTTGTGAATCCATTTGTTCATAATTCCAAAGTCGCCTTTACCACTTTCATCACTTGGGAGAGGCTCTGGACCACCATGACCCTGGAGTGAACAAGGGGGTCATAATTATGAACGGATCCAAAAAGCCAGAGTTTAAATCTCAAATATAAATGTAAATCATGTATTCAAGCTTTTATTCAGTGTTTGCTGCAAGATTTGATAAAACATCAACAGTGGATCAACATGGGGGCACACAGAAGAGGCCGTGACCCCAGAAAATGCAAAGCTCCTCTTAGAAACCCAACTCTCCACCGGGCAAGGACTTATTGCTGACCTGCCACATTTAGTTGAGTGATTTTAGTTTTGCCTTCTTCCCAGTTCGTGTTCTGTGCTTTAAGGTGCAGGTTACATTCTCAGGGGCCATTGATCAGCAAAATTGGATTCTCAAAGTAAAATGCACTTTTACTGCAGTGTTTTGGCTCCAAGCACATGGTCACTGTCCCGTTGGCAACTTCATTCGACTCGAGTTCTACGGACCGAAGCGGTATTCCTCACCACCGCACTAATTGCCTCCCATCATGTCCAATGTTAGTACAGGCGGGAGGACCCAACAGTGCTACAATTCTTTTTTTTTGCATTTATTTATTTATCAGACACTTTTCTCCAAAGCGACTTCCAATAAACTCTATGTCATGTTATGAGCCCACATACCTTATTCACCATGGTGACTTACACTACTAGATACACTGCTTACACTGGGTCATTCATCTGTACATCAGTGGAACACACTCTGTTTGTCACTCACACACTATGGGGGAACCCGAACAGCATGTTTTTGGACTGTGGGAGGAAACCAGAGCACCCAGAAGAAACCCACATAGACACGGGGAGAACATGCAAACTCCACGCACACAGAGCGGGGATCAAACCCATGTCCTCTCGCCCCACCCAGGTGCTGTGAGACAGCAGCGCTACTTGCTGTGCTATGGCACCGCCCCATTTTTAGGGCCAGCAGGTAGGATGCCAGCTATAGCTGTTTTCATTCAATCAAATGGACATGGGTACAGATCCCTTCTCCTGCAGCAGCAACTTGATCAAGGTACAGACCCTGAATTGATACAGTAAAAATTCCCCGGGCGAATAAACAGTTAAATCATTGTAAGACGCTTTGTGTCGCAGCACCCGACAGCCTGACACAACAGGTTCCGACCTCCACCACCGAGGAAATGCCTCCTAACAAACCTGTTCTGCATTAGCCATCTTGGGGAAGGGTCAAAAGACACAGTCAAAGCTCACTTTGTGGGTTCTCGCTACTGGTGCTTGTTTTTCAGGAACCCAAAGATCCTGTTCCAGGTGCTCGTCCCTGTCCTGCTCCTGGTTCAAGTCCACATCCAAGGCTTTGCTCTTGTCACCTCCTGTCTTTAGTATCTTTATCTCATTGCGTCCATTCACCTCAGTGTCGTGGTCCTTCGTATCTCTTATTGCACCCAAGCCCTGTGAATAAACTCTGCACCTGAGTCCATCGCCAGTGCACATCTTTGCGTGTTTGTGACACACACAGTGTACAAATATCACCTTGGAGAACAATGGGGCAAAATGTACCCGCAGGGAAAATTTCACGTTTTCTGTGATTAACTGCAAAGATAAAATATCTTGTGTTTTGTATCATGTTGCCATGACAACCTTTCATCCTTAAGAACGCACACTTAGCTGCATCAATCATCATTCACAGAATAATCTGGATTATTTTACGAAAATCTGAGGAAAAGGAACCATAAGAGAGTCATGCGCTGAAGAACCTGAAGGACTCCGGCTCCGATCACGATATTCCACGACCTTTTCACGGCCAGCTATAGAAACGTACGTTGCATTCCGCAAAGTCCTTGAGCTGGCTGAGTGCCCGTTGCCCCGAGGTACATTCCTTAACCATGCTGCTTTTTTGGGGAGCTGTGCTCTTAGCTTGCTGGGGTAATCCTGTTAGGTCAGAAGATTAAGGTTTACATAAGTTTCAAGTATTTACTACAGCGAAGGCATGCAGACACTCACACACACACAGAGTGTCTGCAAACTTCCAAAATGCTGTTGCTGCAAGTTCTTGCCTTTTGTTTTGCTTTGTTCTTCCACGCACTCCGGTTCTTAACAATGTCTATGAAAATTGTTATGTTTTGTCAGCTATTCACTGTACAAAGGATGGAATGGAGCCACAGCAGGTAGTACTGGTGCCCCAACGTCTTGGAATGTGCTTTTTGGCATGGGTTCCAGTCTGTTCCAGTTGAACCGTTCAGTCTAGATTGCCCTTAGAGTGTGTGAGTGAGTGTGTGTGTGTGTGTGTGTGTGTGTGTGTGTATGTGTGTGTTTTTGACATCCCACTGAAGGTGTACACTGCCTTGCACCCTATGATCCCAGGATAAGCTCTGGACTGCTGTGATTGTCAGTTACCAATGAAGTACAGATTCATCACAGAGGCCTTTCTTGTTGCAGCCTGATTCCCTGGGTTGCGGGAGTATTCCGGAACGTTCTGGTTGTATTTCATTGCTTGTTCTCAACAGCAACACTGCTCAGTGACGCATCATCAGCACTCTGCATCCGACCTTTCGCCGAAGCACCTCCTCGCGCACCAAGTGGCCAAGGGTTCAACCAGCATTTCAACCAGTCCATTAATCCATCAATCAATGACTCAAGCAGCTAATTTTATTATTTGGTTAAACACTCTCTGTTTATTAATGAACACTTTCATTCATGCATGAGGTCCTCATCCACAGGTAGGGGGCAGGAATTTACAAGGTAACAAGCTCTTCGGATTTTGAAGCAGGGCTTTCTCAGGACCCCCCTAATGAGCTGTAAACAAATTGAATGCGTGTTTTTTTAAAATCCCTTTTACCTCTTCACTGAAACCCTCCCAGATCTTAATGCGGTAAAACTGCACCTCCGACACAAGCAGCGGCGCCGAGAGCCTCTCGTGGAGCCATTACAGGCCCCTTTCCCAGCATCCAGCTGGCCACGGACGGCTCGGATTCCCGGCCCCAAGCGAGCGAGAGCTCATCTACAGGCAGATCAGGAGCTCGAACCCAGAGCCCCCCCCAACCCCCCAACCCCCCAAACCCCCTGCAGTGTAGCAAGTCTTTGGAACAGCTCAAAGGTATATTGCCAGGTCCAGTTTATGTATTCTGACCGTTCTGACACACCCTTTTACGTATGTCTGGAGGTGGGCCAAGTTCCTCTTGTCTCGTCTGTGTGTGGAACCAAAACTTTGTTAACACGCCACAATTTGAGACATGAGCATCGTGCTGTGAGCAACGTGTACCATAAACTGACCGCTAATGAACGAGGCCTCGTGATCCAGGTTTGACCCCTCCATGCAGGAACCGTTTCACTGTGTGTGCGTGCGTGTGTTGGGGGGGGTGGGGGGGTGTGTGTCAATAAAATCAAGTGTGTCGTATTTAAACGTGCACTTATTACTGTGGCAGACATGTTCCTTTAGAGAGACATAAGTGGATTGTTAACTAGTATTTAGTCAAGTTGCCACCACTGGGGCTCAACTGGAGGTGGGAGAAGAAGTGAGATTCAGACCAGGAGCATTATTTCCATGTAGCACAGAATTTATTTCCTTTGCCAGCCATGGATCATGTGGTTACTTTCATAATGATGCATCGGAGTGCGGTTCTAAATCCCAGTCGATGTACAAAATGGTGTATAATACTGGCTTTTACACTATTATACTAGTTATTATAGCATTCAGCTCTGTATAGCCATTCACTCATCTGTTCTCCAGAGCAATGAAATACACAGACAACAGGCAGTTTAAAGTGACCAATTATTCACCTATTCATCTTTGTACTGGGAAATAAACCACCAAACATGGGACGAACAGGCAAACTCTACAGTGAACTGGGTTGAAACCCATGTCCAGCTGTACCACCCTTTATGAAAGTTATTTCTCACTTTCCTCCGAAGTAACTTACAATATTTCACCCATTTATAGAGCTGAGCCATTTTTATTGTATTATTTCAGGGTGAGGACTTCAGTGAGAAGTAAAGCAGTAGAAGATGGGGTTTGAACCCAGGCACCACACCACCTGCTGCTCTACAGCCTCTTCTGCAGGTGTATCGATGACTGGAGGGTGGAGTAACAATTACTTTTTGTGAAGTTTAGCATCCTCTCTGTTCTGCTCCTGAGATGTTTGTTTGTGGCCAACGATTCCAGGACAGATTCTGGACCCCAACAGCCCAAATGACGACAGACAATTCTTGAGAATGGGTGGATGGACTATATTATAGTATATTATATTCCTGCTGTTAAAACACACACACACCACTTTCAGAACCGCTCGTCTCATACGAGGTCGCGGGGAGCCGAAGCCTACCCGGCAACACAGGGCATAAGGCCGGAGGGGGAGGGGGACACACCCGGGATGGGACGCCAGTCCATCACAAGGCACCCCAAGCAGGACTCGAACCCCAGACCCACCGGAGAGCAGGACCCGGTCCAACCCACTGCGCCACCGCGCCCCCCGCTGTTAAAACAACATCATGTATATTTAGATCTGACTGTTTTTTTTGTTTCCCCTCCTATTCCCAGCGCCCCCAAAATGATGATGAAAAGAGTCATTGTCATCTGAGTTTCATCTGTCATGCAACACCCCCCCTCCCCCCACCTGTGCGGTGTGTTTTCCACGCGCTGCCTTGCGTGAGTGAGCTCCGCTATACGTGAAGACATGTTCATCGCTCACTCGTCCATGAAGACCACCACCGTGACCTTTCGAAGTGGCCCCTGGGTGCCGGCGGGTGAGTTCCGGGTCGTGATCATCCGTCCCGTACAGGGGACGGCGGAGTACCTCGGGGGTGCTGCTGTTGCCCCACTGATCCATGTTGGTGTGTCTATATGGAGTCTAAATTCCAAAACAACCTATCTGGCATTTTAAATTGTATGCCTGTCCAGTTTCCATCCAACTTTTTGTCTCCCGGTTTGGGCGACATGCTTAGTGACATTTGTATCTACTCACTGAGCACATGCTGCTCACACTAAAGAGTAAAGCTCTCAAGTTTTGATCTGCGTTCAGACTGCCTTTTGGTCGAGTAACTCAGCAAAATACCCTAAACTGAGTGTTGCTTTTTCATTCAACTAATTGCAATGGTTAATTTTATAGCAATTTACCATTTTTTAATTTCTCACACTATGATGTCAGGGTAAGTACCTTGGTGAAGTGTATTACTGGAGGAGGGGGGAATTGAAACATAAGTGCTTTAAGGAAGAGACAGAGTCTCCAAGCACTACATCACCTGCTGCTCTAATTCATCTGTGTTTATTATTGAATTGTATATATTTTACGTATTTATTAGCAGCAGTAAAGCAGGAATGGGAGTTGAACCGAAAACCTTCAGAGCGTTAAGGCAGCAGGTGTTAAGGTGTTAACTGCTCCACTACCTGTAAGCCACATATACACAGGTGGTCTCCAATTTACGTTTTTTCTACTTTACGATGTTGAGCTGGCAATAGACATTAAGTTGAAACCGTTCCTCGAATTTAGAATTTTGGTTTTTTCCCAGGAAAGAAACATGTGGAGCGATACTCTCTCGCAATGCTGGGCAGCGACAGCGCTCTTCATCTCCCAGTCTGTCACACAGATGTGCGTATTAGTTGTATTCAATGCATTTTCGACTTACGATATTTTCGACTTAGGATGGGTTTCGTGGAACGTAACCCTACTGTAAATCGGGGACCACCTGTACTAATTTTGCCTCGTTCAGCTCTAATGGACAGGATGGACTCGGGAAAAAGAGAACTTTTTAACTAAAGATTGTCTTGTGTGAACTCCACCCTCCTCCACTAGCAACAAATCTGCGCGCTCCTCTTGTCCCCCGAAACCACGACCAACAACCCCCACCACTGTGTGCCCACAGGATAATTAATGTGTCCCACGCTGGCACTCGTATGATTTCCTTCCTCATTGTTTCTCAATAATTACTCCTGTTTAATCCGACGACTATACGGGCGGCATGGCGGTACAGCGAGTAGTGCTGCTGAGAGGACGGTAGTGTGCTGCGAACACGGGGGTTCCATTCCCGCTCACGGTCAGCAGAATTAGGGCTCTGCACAGCAGAACAGCTTGAGTGGATTGAAACAGCAGCAGGCTGATAACCCTCTTACCCCCAACATATTGTTTAGTCTGCTTCTGATAACCCCCCTTATGGAACCTTCCGGTTCCTTTCTCTCAACCCCCTGCTGAGCAACGACGGCCCACGGCGACAGAATAAACACGACCGACCGCAGCACTTCTCCTCAGTAATAGCTCAGCTTCCTGCACCGTGTGAAGGGGACCCGTTTAATTGCTGGTCCAGCCGAACGTGGAAGTGGATCGTTCTGACTCTTCCTCCAAGCATGTTTGGCCAAACATTATTTTGTTACATTTATTCATTTTAACAGACACTTTTCTCCAAAGCAACTTCCAATGAACTCTTTGTAGTGTTATCAGCCCACCCACCTTAGTCACCACAGTGAATTACACTAGGTCACTCATCTACACATCAGTGGAACACACACACTCCCTCTGTCACTCACACACTATGGGGGAACCTGAACAACATGTCTTTGAAGTGTGGGAGGAAACCAGAGCAGCCAGAACCCACGCAGACACAAGGAGAACATGCAAACTCCACACAGACTGAACAGGGATCGAACCCACATCCTCTCGCACCCCCCAGGCGCTGTAGGGCAGGAACGCTACTCACTGTACCGCCATGCTGTCCATGCCACCATGCTATATTTATATTACTCTATTATTATACAATACTAGTGTATGATATATTATTAGTAAAAGTATTATTTATAGTGAAAAACATGAAGTAAAATGTTTATGCAGGTAAACTGTTTATATATCCTTATAGCTCATACAATACAGCGTGAAGAAGATTTTCGACTAACGACGAAATGCAGTTACGATGAGGTCGTTGGAACAGAACACTGTTTATTGGTCCTTTGCTGGTCCTGGCAGCTCCGGCCCAGCTAGCGCAGCTGTCACACGGTGCGTCACGTACCCTGGATGAGCGGTCAGCTCACTGAGGTGTGGATCCGGGGGTCGGACGGTGGTGGGGGGGAGGGGGGTTCCACATAGAAATTTTTCACGGGCCACATGCACCTGTGCTGCCCTCCGCCGTCAAAGAACGTGACGCTGCTGTGTGACACACGGACACACCACGGGACCCAGTACAGGATACCAAAGACACGAGCCACCAATGTCCCCACGATCCAGGCCTTTTGTAAGCATGATTTTTTTTTTTCTAACTGGAAAGAAAATGTGGTATTTTGGAGTTCGCTTTGCTCCGAGAGGTGGATCACATGCTTCCAAGATGTGTGTGACTGGGAAAGGATTTCCTCTCATTGCCTTAATCTCTCTCAGTGGGTCTCTGGAGCAGGAGGCTTTAACTGGACCTGACGTCCCAGACAGCGGCGAAGCGATCGCACGATCACATGCTCACAGCGCGCCGTGTCGGGACGACTCCTGACACGCAACTGAAACCGACGCATCCCCCCCTCCCCGCCCCGCTACCCCCCACCCCACCCTTCACCCTCAGTCTTCATCGCCGCAGCCCAGAGTGTGTACGCACCTGTCGTTCTTGAGCGCAGTTATTGATCAGATCAGTCTAAGCTAAGAGCCAAATCCCGGCAAGATGAGTGTCAGATAAAGGAACTCGTGGAAAGGATCAAGGAAAGGAAGAGGGTTTAAAACCGATAGCAGAAGTGCCCTTATCATGTTGAGAGCACAGAGTATTTGTCTGCTGAGCTGCGTTACACTCCATGTGCTCTATTTTCGTTGCCTTTTTCTATATATATAACTCACACACACACACAGACAATCACACACACACACAAACTTCTTTGCCATAATGCAGTGCCAGGGCTGTGTTGACATCGCAGATTTTTTTTTTTCCTTAGCACTCAACACACTCTTGTGCCAGGAATTTTGCTCAATTATTTCCTTTTCATTAAAGAAATGGCGAAAAACAGAGAATCTTGTCAGGACGCCCACTTGTTTATAGGAAAAAGGAGATGAAAATCAAAGCCAAAGAGTTTCTGGTTCCAGATCTTTCTCGGGCACCCTCTCCAGGCATGTGAAAGAGAGCGTTGTGCTGCAGGGGCCGCTACCAGGAGCAGGGCGGCGAGGCTCAGCTGGGGTATTCAGCCGCTGCCAAAGCGCTCCGGAAGCTGGCCCAAGGGGCCGAAACCGGGGCCGTGAGGCGCAGTGACATTTCCAGCGCACCGCGGGCCGCCGGGGAAAAGGGCCTGTTCTTGGCCTGCTCTCCATTAACCCCCCGGCTCCATAAAGCAGGCGATGAGCGCATCTGGTGCGAGGATCAGGGTTTCCGCCGCTTTGCCGGTCCCCTCTTCTGCTGTCGAGGGTCAGCGGGTTGCAGTGCACACCTGTCCCACATACACACGTGTGCCTTACGCCTCCTCAGGTCGGGGCTTCTGCCTCCTAAGCGCCCTCCCAGCCCGCTCGCCACCCGCTGTGACGTCCGACCCTGCGGGGAACACCCTGGCCCCGACCCTTACGCAGTTGCGTCCCACCCCGTTTCTCAAATATTTGTAAGCTGAGAGACTCGCTCATTTAATTGACATGGTTAAACACTGAATTTGATATAGTCCCACTTATCTTGGGGGGCAGTTCCCTTCCTGGTTAATAAGAAACTGCACAGGGGCTTTATTTTAACTCGTTTAACGTGAATCGCGAAAGAGTCTGGGAGATACAAAATATGCCATGCTGCACACTTGTGTTAAAAAATACTTTAAAAAAAATCTCGGGGTCTTTACCGCATTGTTACCGTATGAAACTACAGCAATAACAATAAGAAGAAGAACATGAAAGAGAAACAGCAAAAACAAGCACACCTTTTTACATAAAACCAGTCGAGTGGGTGGCCTTGTGATTTTGCCAATTAATATTTGTAAATCTCTGCCAAATGAGCACATTGAACAGTAATGCAAATTATGTATTGTTCAAGTGATGCATCACAAGTCGGACTCATCAACGTACCGTAGATTCCTCAGATGAGCTATTGCTGGATATTACTATTAAAAGCTACTGTTCTCTCCCAAGGTTTCCATGTATTTTTATAACAGGCCTGCTTCTATTATAGGGACTGCAAATCAGAACATGAAATCAGTACCGTGTCAGAGAGATGGAAAGATGAGAAGAGCGAACGGTTCGTATCAGCATATCACATTGGAACAACAAGCCCGACTCCAAGCGAGTAAGAAAAGCCTCTTACTTTCTTCCCATGTGATGCCCCCATGGTCTCAGGAAGCCCGAGCTTCACCCTCAGCGGCGACGCGGACGTGACGGAGTGCCGCAGGTTAAGGCGAGCGCCTCCCCGCCTCGGATCCTCGCGGGGCAGGACGAGGGCGAGAGGTTGTCCTCGCCCTCCCAGGAGCCCTGACAGCGAGAGGCTGCTCAGCTTGCGGTGGCGGGGGGGGGTGTGGTGGTGGTGGTGACGGGTGGCGAGGCTGGCGGAAAATTCAGGAAAGCGTGGCTGGCGGCGCTTAGCAGCAGGCAGGGGCCCAGTGAGTCCACGATGAGCAGACGAACCCTAAAGAAAGTGAGGTCATCCTCGATGTTCGGGCCTCGGGGCCAAGAGAGCAAGAGCAGGAGGAGCAGCGAAGGAGAGGCAGAAATAGAGACGAGGAGGCAGAAAGAGGGATATCACCTATCGCAGCAGCCCGGCGCAGCAGCCCGGCGCAGCGCACCGCTCTCAGCCATCTGCTCGGAGCTGAGTGGCCGATCTCAAAGCCTTGGGGACACTGCGCAGGATTAGGCTAATTGGTGCTGACAGGTCAGGAAGCGCGACGCAGCGCTCTTTCGGGCCGCCGGGGAGCCTTCCGCCGTTCAGACACTGGGGCCTGGCAGCGAGGAGCTGCTGCTGGCATTCCGGACGCCGATCTGATGGGCTGCGCTGGAGGTCTGTCAAGGCCAGGCGGCCCACAGAGTGCTCACACACAGTGCCATTGTTCCCGAAAGTGGGCACAGCAGGGCCACGGAGGGCAAGAGAGCAGCACTCCCTAGATGCTGTCCCCCCAGCCAAAGTTAGGGATGCAAATTCGAACCCATGAAGGCAGCTGGTTTTTTCTCATTCATTTTGTGAGATGATAAACAGAAAAGACAACTTGGATCGTGGAGTAAGTGTCAAAAATGAAAATAGAAAGTTATGGAAATGTCACACATAATCAGGCTGTACATGAATCCTATGACTCATCGTATACGTGTAAATGAATCGTATCAACGGAAGAGTGCTGTTCTGGTACCATAGTTCGGACTGCACCAAGAGGTAAAAATCTCCTTCTCAAACCTTCCTTTGCTCTTCTCATTCCTCCTTATCCTGATCTGACCAACTGACCGGCTTTGAACGGGAACAAGAGCGAATTCGTGTAATTGGCTCTCCCAAGGAGGATCAGCCGAGTTGATTTCGTGGCGTAAGGCTTTATGTAACTCAGGGCCCCAAAGACGTTTAGGTGGAGAGCTTTGCTGTGCTCAAGAGAAGCAGCAACAGAGCAGCAGTCAAACAGCGTACAATTTCAAAAGGATGTGAGAAAAACTTGCGGAAGAGTGTGAGGCTATACAGTAGGGGGAGAAGTGATGATGGGAAGGCCGTTTGGGCTCGAATCACAGAAACATTCCAGATGGCTGAATTTTTTTTTTTTATTTAAAAAAAAGGAACAGCCCCTCCGAGCTGTTCGGAGAGTGAATTTTTTTTTTTCTTTTTTTTATTTTAAAAAAAAGGAACAGCCCCTCTGTGAACTGTCACCTTACCGTGGTGGAGGGGTTTGAGTGCCTGAATGACTCCAGGAGCTATGTTGCCTGAGGCTGTATGCCCCTGGTAGGGTCTCCCACAGCAAACAGGTCCTGGATGACAGACGAGACAAAGTGTGGTTCAAAAGCCCCTTATGAAGACACTAAAACCAAGGCTTTCGTTTACCCCGCCCGGTATGGGGTCACCGGGGCCCCACTCTGGAGCCAGGCCTGGGGGGGGGCGCTCGCGCGCCTGGTGGCCAGGTCTATGCCCACGGGGCCTGGCCGGGCTCAGCCCGAAGCCATGACGTGGAGCCGCTCTTCGGTGGGCTCACCACCTGTCGGAGAGACCGTAAGGGGCCGGTGCATTGTGATTTGGGCGGTGGTTGGGGCCGAGTGCCTGGCCGACCCAAACCTCGGGCGCCAACTCTGGTTTTTGGGACTTGGAATGTCACCTCACTGGCGGGGAAGGAGCCTGAGCTGGTGCGGGAGATTGAGAGATACCGTCTAGATATAGTCGGACTCACTTCCACTCACAGCTTGGGTTCTGGAACCACTCTTCTCGACCAAGGGTGGACTCTCCACTATTCTGGCGTTGCCCAGGGTGAGAGGCGGCGGACAGGTGTGGGCTTATTAATAGCCCCCCAGTTTAGCCGCCATGTGTTGGAGTTTACCCCGGTGAATGAGAGGGTCATCTCCCTTCGCCTTCGGGTCAGGGAACGGTCTCTCACTGTTGTTTGTGCTTATGCGCCTAGCGGCAGTGTAGAGTACCCGGCCTTTTTGGAGTCCCTGGAGGGCGTGCTGGAAAGCACTCCCACTGGGGACTCTGTCGTTCTACTGGGGGACTTTAATGCCCACGTGGGCAGCGACAGTGACACCTGGAGGGGCGTGACTGGGAGGAACGGCCTTCCTGATCTGAACCCGAGCGGTGAGTTGTTATTGGATTTCTGTGCTAGTCACGGTTTATCCATAACAAACACCATGTTCATGCATAAGGGTGTCCATCAGTGCACTTGGCACCAGGACACCCTAGGTCGGAGGTCGATGATCGACTTTGTAGTCGTTTCTTCCGACCTTCGGCCATATGTCTTGGACACTCGGGTGAAGAGAGGGGCTGAGCTGTCAACTGATCACCACCTGGTGGCGAGTTGGATTCGATGGCGGGGGAAAAAGCTGGACAGACCTGGCAGGCCCAAACGTATAGTGAGGGTCTGTTGGGAACGTTTGGTGGAGGCCCCTGTCAGAGAGGTCTTCAACTCCCACCTCCGACAGAGCTTCAATCAGGTCCCGAGGGAGGTGGGGGACATTGAGTCTGAATGGACTATGCTCCATGCCTCCATTGTTTGGGCGGCGGTTCGGAGATGCGGCCATAAGGTCTCCGGTGCCTGTCGCGGCGGCAATCCCCGAACACGGTGGTGGACACCGGAGGTAAGGGATGCCGTCAAGCTGAAGAAGGAGTTCTATCGGGCCTGGCTGGCTCATGGGACCCCTGAAGCAGATGATGGGTACTGACGGGCTAAACGGAACGCGGCTCTGGCAGTCGCCGCGGCAAAAACTCGGGCTTGGGAGGAGTTCGGTGAGGCCATGGAAGAAGACTTTTGGTCGGCCTCAAAGAGATTCTGGCAAACCGTCCGGCGACTCAGAGGGGGGAAGCGGTGTTCCACAAACACTGTTTACAGTGGAAGTGGTGCGTTGCTGACCTCAGCTGAGGATGTCCTCGGGCGGTGGAAGGAGTACTTTGAGGATCTCCTCAATGCCTCTGACATGCCTTCCGTAGAGAAAGCTGAGGCTGGGGACTTGTCCATTACCCTGGTTGAAGTTACTGAGGTAGTCAAAAAACTCCTCGGTGGCAAGGCTCCGGGGGTGGATGAGATCCACCCCGAGTTTCTCAAGTCTCTGGATGTTGTGGGGCTGTCTTGGCTGACACACCTCTGCAGCATTGCATGGAGCTCGGGAACGGTGCCTCTGGACTGGCAGACCGGGGTGGTGGTCCCTCTTTTTAAGAAAGGGGACCGGAGATTGTGTTCCAACTATCGGGGGATCACACTCCTTAGCCTCCCTGGGAAAGTCTATGCCAGGGTACTGGAAAGGAGAATCCGACCGATAGTCGAACCTCGGATTCAGGAGGAGCAATGCGGTTTTCGCCCTGGCTGTGGAACACTGGACCAGCTCTATACCCTCACTAGGGTGTTGGAGGGTTTATGGGAGTTTGCCCAACCAGTCCATATGTGTTTTGTGGACCTGGAGAAGGCATTCGACTGTGTCCCTCGTGGCATCCTGTGGGAGGTACTTCGGGATTATGGGGTTTGGGGCTCGCTGCTACGGGCTGTTCGTTCCCTGTATGACCGGAGCAGGAGCTTGGTTCGCATTGCCGGCAGTAAGTCAGACCTGTTCCCGGTGCATGTTGGACTCCGCCAGGGGTGCCCTTTGTCACCGATTCTGTTCATTATCCTCATGGACAGAATTTCTAGGCGCAGCCAGGGAACGGAGGGTGTCTGTTTTGGTGGCCGCAGGATCTCGTCTCTGCTTTTTGCGGACGATGTGGTCCTGTTGGCTTCATCAAAACAAGACTTGCAGCGTGCACTGGGGAGGTTTGCAGCCGAGTGCGAAGCGGCGGGGATGAGAATCAGCACCTCCAAATCCGAGGCCATGGTTCTCAGTCGGAAAAAGGTGGATTGCCCTCTCCTGGTTAGGGGGGAGCCGCTCCCTCAAGTGGAGGAGTTTAAGTATCTCGGGGTCTTGTTCACGAGTGAGGGAAAAATGGAGCGGCAGGTTGACGGACGGATCGGTGCGGCGTCCGCAGTAATGCGGTCATTGCACCGGTCTGTTGTAGTGAAGAGGGAGCTGAGCCCTAAGGCGAAGCTCTCAACTTACCGGTCGATCTACGTTCCTACCCTCACCAATGGTCATGAGCTCTGGATCATGACCGAAAGAATGAGATCGCAGATACAAGCGGCAGAAATGAGTTTCCTCCGCAGAGTGGCTGGGCGCACCCTTAGGGACAGGGTGAGGAGCTCAGTCACCCAGGAGGAGCTGGGAGTAGAGGTGAGGTGTTCCGGGCATGTCCCACTGGGAGGAGGCCTCGGGGCAGACCCAGGACACGTTGGAGAGACTATGTCTCCCGGCTGGCCTGGGAACGCCTTGGGGTTTCCCCAGAGGAACTGGAGGAGGTGTGCGGGGAGAGGGAAGTCTGGAGGACTCTGCTCGGACTGCTGCCCCCGCGACCCGGCCCCGGATAGCGGAAGAAGATGGATGGATGGAAAAAGGAACAGAAAAAAAACAGACACAAACTTATAGGTGAACTTCATCCTCAAAAAATGTTAAATGCATCGACATCACAGCACATTTCCTTCACTGGTATTACAGCACATCGTAGGTGTGAATGAACTTCTGTGCACTTGGTGCCAAACACTGGTGTAAAGAACAGTTTATTTATCGTAGCTATGCCTTGTTGCATTATGAATGATGGGAAATCATTTTGTCAGAACATTCAGACAATACAGTAATATTACACTGAACCTTGTTCCATTCAAACTGGTCACTTAAACTCCACTTTATCCATATTAACCCCATTCCTTGTGCCAAAAGCACACATGGATATATTAATATTTGATATCTTTACAGCATTTTTAGAAAGTTGTCCAAGCCCTCTACACAAACATGTGGCATTGTTTCTAAACACAAAACGCAGTCTATAAAATGTATCAAGACTCAGCACTGCAGCTTTTACAGTTTGAAAAGGACACATAAAAAAGAATCGGTGTCCTCTAGAGTGGACAAAAATGAATGGCTGAGTCTCATTGTCTTTTTAAAGAAAGGCAATTACAGGCAAAACACATGAAATATGACAGTATGTAAATCAGGGTCATGCATTCTTCACGTCAGCTTCATATCCCAACTGATAAAATAAATAGAAAAAATAAAATAAAATAGATAGAAAGATATTCACAGGTATGTATCTCTGTTCTCAAGCGATATTTTTACATGTCGACACGTAACAGTTATAACACTTTGGAAAAAGTTACGAATGATGAGTAAAACCGGTGCCGCCTGCACCACGGGCCACACCTGCACCCCCGGTGGCGCTGGCTGAACCCTCACCCAGGGTGAGTGAGGTTAGCTTGGTGCCCATGGCCGGGCGCTACCGTTCAAACTTCTGAGGAAAACAACCTCCCAGGTCCAAAGCACTGGGCCAGCCGTTGAAAAAATTGGTCTTCTCATCATTGTGGACCACCTGCAAAAGTCATCAATAACGCAGTTAAATACGCAGAAGCACACAGGTAACGGTTCGATTGGTAATGACACTTTCATTACCGCTGGGGCTGGAAAACCAAGGTCAGAAGGAAAGTAACCTGACATATGTGGCCAACAGCGGTTCTCTGTCCGGCGTGAATTTCACACTGAAACTAATGTGTGTTTTTCTGCTTTGGCAGCTGCTAGCACAGCACCTAGTGCTGCCGCCTTCAGAGCTGAAGGTCGTAGGTTTGAATCCCACCTGCTGCTGTAGGATTCCTTGTCAATTGGGTAAATTTGTGTAAAGTTGCTTTGGAGAACAGGGTAAATGAGCACATGTAGCTGGAACAGTTTGGAATCAGCATCCTATTGGATCTGGGTCCAAGGGCCCCCTGTTCTTCAGGTGATCTTTCGGTCTGCCAGCCCCTCAGGTGCCTCACCGTCTCAAAAGGGCTCTTTTGGCTGATCCCTGTGGCTCCTGCAAAAAGCCAGCTGTCGCGGAATTTCAGCAAGTTCACGTGACTGCTGCCCAGATGGGTGAAGAGCTCCCTGACCTCGTCCGTCATCCTGGAGAAGAAAGATGGAGTGATGTGGAGCTTTGGTCTGTAAGGTGCAGTGGACAAAGACAGAACTAACCATACATTTACTCATCTAGCTGACACTTCTCCCCAAAGTGACTTACAATTACTTACCCATTTATACACCAGGGTAATTTTACTAGAGCAATCCAGGGTAAGTACCTTACACACAGGTATTACAGCTGGAGAGGGGATTTGAACCTGTAGCCTTCAGAATCAAACACAATAATCTAACCACTACCCTACCATCACCTACCTCTTTGTCTTTGCTACATATGTATATATATATTTGTCATTTCTTGAATCTGAAAATGTTTCAGTTTTTGGGAATTTGCTGCACTGACTGGACACAGTTTCTGGAAATCTCTGATATTTACACAGATCATGCCTATAGGTTGCATCACAGCTTATGCAAATAAATAAATAGCTAAATAAAAAAAAAACCATTCTGGAAGCACTCCATGTGGTCAGTAACAGTGAAAACTCTCTTCATGACACAACATCATTAACGATACATAGCAAATTATTCAGTGTATATTTTTAATGTCGCTCAGGGTTCATATAATGTTAAAGTCCTGCTAATAATTTCTTACATCCAATTTCAATAACCGCTTGTCTTCTGCAGGAGCCTGTCCCAGAAGCACGAGGTGCACCCTGGACAAGACGATAGCCGATCGCAGGGTAGCCACACATACACTCACTCACTCACTCACATACAATGTAGTGTCATCAGTCCTCTTGAGCAGCATGTCTTTGGAGTGTGGGAGGAAACCAGAGCACCCAGAGGAAACCCATGCAGACACGGGGAGAACATGCAAACTCCACACAGACTGAGCAGCGACTGAACCCATGTCCTCTCGCACCACCCAGATACTGGGAGGCAGCAGCACAACTTGTTATGAACAGACCAGGTCCATGTCATGTTCATAAAATGCGGAGCTACCGTAATGTAATCAGGGGCCTTTAAACTCAAATTGTCGTTGTTCCATTAATAATTTTCGGTGCTTTTGCTAGTGTTATTCCTCACTCCTTCCATCAATAATCACTGATCCGGTTCAGGGTCTATCCAGTCCATTGCTGCACAATCACACAAATTCATTTACAGAGAACTGAGAGTCAACATGTCTCCTGAAGTACATGTCTTAGGATTGTGAGAGGAAACCAGAGCACCCAGAGGAAAGCCAAGGAAAGAAGGGGAGACATGCAAACTTGACACAGACTGACAGACAGTTTTAATGGATGAAAATACAACATTTCCCCAATGATCATACTATGTGTCTCCATAACTAGGGTGACCAAGTTTAAGTCTCATCACTTACTTGGTTGCAGGGTCATCAAATGTGGCGACCAATACGAGCATTCCTTCTTTCAAGTCCTTGAGGAACTTCACCAGATGATCCAC